>NC_091283.1:75493743-76118743 GCF_032444005.1 Ranitomeya imitator | reverse complement strand
AAAACACAAGACGGTCTTAGTAGTCACTGAAATCCTTTTAGCCTATATTCTCTGTAGAGTGATATCACTGCAACCTGATTCTAGGGAGGTGACAACAAAGACATAAACAGAAAATTATTGCTAGAAAAAAAGATCAAAAGTCGTGAATGACCTAACATACTTTGGGCACGACGATGGGTATAATGTTAACAGCTCCTGTAATAGAAGCAGCTCTCTCCCGGCTGCGTGACGCACTCATTGCAGGTAATTACCGTCACAGCAAGTCACGCTGAACCTGCCACACATTAGAGCACTGAAAATAGACAAGCTGAAAAACTTGTGCAAGTTTCTTGTTATTGCAAAACATGTGCATAATTCATCAGATGGGAGATATCTTGGTTTCAATTTTGAAGCAGACAGGCGAGTAAGAAAATATAGACGAGCATCCGGACTAATGTTTTTGAATATAAGTAGGGCAGGCAGAAGCGCATTGTATAACCCTGGAGGATGAGTTGAGTCATCGCTTAGAAGATGGAAATTGTATTGTATTTGAGGATCAGAGGTCGCTGTACGAGATAGAGAGATGTGGAAATAGGTAGCAGATGTGAGCCCCAGAGGTGATCCCAACTTCGGCAAAAATGTGTTATTTCTAGTCTTTAATAGGTATGACTGGTCATATCCAGCTTTGAAGATATTCTTGTCTAAGGACCTTTGGTACATTTCACACAGATCTTCTTTAAACTACAGAGAGCTGAACTATAAAGGTAAAACTAGGGGTCTTAAGTGCACCTACCACCCTCCCTCTCTTCACATAATCTGGGTTATACATATACCGTACATTTTTACCAGGTTTTTTCTGAGTCAGGAATTTACCACCACAGATATTCTTGGTTAAATCAAACTACTTCCTAAAATGAAGTTTATGTTGAATGCGCACTTGGCCTAAAGGAGGCTTTTCCAACCTGTACTGGAATATTCCCATAGCTCCCCCGTTTACCAAGCGTGTGTTCTCTTAACCTCCTTCTGGTTGGCATGCATCTAAGTACCATGAGGCGAATTCATCAAGACGAGCATTGTTCACTGCACTTTTCTATACAAAGGGCCACTGCCAAGAAAAGTAAACATTTTTTTTTTACAAAAGATCCCTATAGTCGATGGATGGCTAGTCATCAAACCAAACTGTGGCCACTGTAAGGCGACAAACTTCTTGAGTCTATATACCCAACATTGGGCACAGACTCAGTATGTACTGTTACTCATCTGTCCTGGCTCCAGCTCAGGGCTTTGCGCCCTTCTCTATGGCTGTTTCTCTTCACTGGTCCTGTGTTAGATACTTTGATAACCTGGCAATCACTTTTGAAATCATCACTCAAGACTTTTTAGGGCTGACTCAGGCAGATACCAATGCCAGCTATCTGAGTATTGACAGAAAGCATAGCTATCAAATACCATATGTTTGTCAGGAGTTGCTTCACTTTCCACTTTCAGCCTGAGCCAGGTGTGTAAATAATTCCAGCTTCTTCTGACTTCAACTTCCAGGTTTTTTTTCCAAGCTTAGTCCGGTCCGAGCAGAATGCTATGGTTAATAATGGAGGGTACCTATCCTGAAAGATGCCATTACTGTTACTCAAGTAGAACCCATGTCAAGGTTCCTCAGGAGGCGGATATAGATGATCTAAAAAAAAATTAGCCTAGCATGGGCTCCATTATTAACCATAGCATTCTGTTTGCCTGCCATGATGACCTATTAATTTTTAGCATCATTTTTGGTATAATATGTGTATCAGGGTGAGAGTGGGCTACCTGGGGAGAGTCGTCGAGGAGCGGGGGCACCACTGTCATTAATATATTAGGCTGCCAACCTCCGCAGGATAGGTAGGTAAAAGGAATGCTGTAAATAAGCCCTGAAAGGCAGTGCTGTAACTTGTATCGGCCAAACCTGTTGACTGGTTCCCTTTAATTATTTTTTTAATGCATATCTAATAAATGTTATAGATTTTAAGGGTTTTTTTATATTATAGATGTAAGGTATTCTCTAAGTATTTGCAGTGATTTTTACTGGGTTGATTTTCTAAACTATTTGATAAGAGGGGTTTATTTATATTTGTAAGCTTTATCCACTAGTCTTCATGGTTTTCTACCTTAGTGCTTATGCATGTTCGTGATATGTTACCTGGTGGTCAGTAATAGTTTACAATGTAATTTAATCTTCTGTATTTGTACAGTTTGTTCTATACAAACCTTTGTTGGTTCCTTTTATGAAAGTCTCCCAATTTTATATTGTATTATTATTATTATTAGAGATCAATTTGCATGAACTTTTGTTGTCCAAATTATTTTTTCTGTTTAACCTACTTCAAACACGACTATCATTGACTACCTCTTGTAAGGCAGTGACCGGTGTCATATGCGAGGGTCGCTATGTATCCCCCAGGATGTGCTTAGAAGCATATTAGATCCGCTGGAGTGCCCTGTGCTCACAGCGGGTTTGCCTGTGAGACACAGGGAAAAATAAAAGTGAGTGTGAACTGGATCAAGTTATTTGACCCAGACATTATTCAGGAAAACCTGGTATGGGCTTTTATTTTTGAAACGGACTGCAGGAAGGTAGTGGGGCCGGTCCGTTTCCTCCAGCCCAGATCTTATTGTGGCCCATGGCCATAGAATCTGGAGGATAGAAAAAAAAAACCCTGCAAGAGAGTTTGGGTGTGTCAGTGTTGGTCTGGGAGTCAGACCTAGCAGGAGGCTTATGAGGAGCTCTTTCTGTGTGGAGCAACACGGGCCTGGCAGAGCCTGAAAAGCCTGACACCCCAGCGTACACGGGGGTGTAATACGCTCACGGCAGCGGATTGTGGACTGTTGTTATTTTTCCCGGCTGTATACCGAAGGACTTGTTTGCTTACTTTTCCGGTTTGTGAGTATGCTGTGAAATAAACAAGACTTTATTTGAACTTTATATGGGTCACTGCCTATTCACTGCACAGCAAGGACATCGCTGCATCACATTTGGTTGGAGAATGCGGGCAGTGTGAATTAAGGCATACCCCAACATCATTTGCATGTCTGTTATTAAGCCTGCTACATTACAATTCAGGCCTACAGACGACATGGAGGAGATCCTGAGGCAGCTGGTCCTCACACAGCAACAACAGCAACAAACGAATAACCTGTTGCTGCAGCAAATTACAGCCCTGCGTGAGGCACCTCCAGCACCGACCCCGGAACGTCGCGATGCCCGAGACAAGGTCCGCTCCGCTTTGAGGAAATTGAGTCTGGAAGATGACGTGGAAGCTTTCCTCACCATCTATGAGCGCACGGCAGAGCGGGAGAATCTGCCAGCAGCACAGTGGGCTGAAGTTGTGGCTCCATTCTTGAGGGGTGATGTGCTAATGGCCTACTTTGACCTCAGTCGGGAGGATGCCCAGGACTATTCCAAGCTAAAAGGTGAGATCCTTGCCCGACTGGGGGTTAATGCTTATGTGAGAGCTCAATGGGTGTTTTCTTGGACTTTTGTGGAAGCGCAGCCTGCCCGGTCTCAGATTTTTGACTTGTTGCAGCTTGTGAAATGGTGGCTCCAACCTGAGACTTTAATCACAAGTCAGATAGTGGAGAGGGTGGTGGTCGACCGACTGGTGAGGGCTCTGCCAGCAGCCATACAGCGTTGGGTGGGTCAAGGGGACCCGGGTACCCTAGACCAGGTTGTAGGACTGATAGAGCGATATAAGGCCACCCAGGACTTTATACGGGACACTGCTCTGCTTCGGCTGTCACGTAAGGCTCCGCCAGCTCAGGAGTCTGAGAAAAGTCCACGGCCCTCCACTGGGACAAGACCGGACCGAGTCCGTGCTGAAGGGTTGTCTCGGAAAGAGAGTGACCACAGACCTGTGTCCCCTAAACTGGCTCCAAGGCTACCTCGTGCCACAGTCATTACGTGTTGGCGGTGCCAAGAACCTGGACATGTGGTTGCTAATTGCCCCCTAACATCAGAACCCATGGACTGTGGGTATACCCGCCGCGTGTCTATGTATGCCCAGCCAGTCTGCATTGCCACTACAGACCCTGCCGGTACCGAACCTCAGCTGTGCAGAGTGCTCGTTAACGGGTACCAGACGGATGCTCTCTTGGACTCGGGGAGCTTGGTGACCCTGGTACATGGGTCCCTGGTTGCTGGGGACAGTCCTAATGGACGAAAGGTGGGGGTAGTGTGCATACATGGGGACCTCCGAGAGTACCCGACTGCGGAGGTCACATTCTCCACCCCATGTGGAGAGAAAACGTTGTGGGAGTGGTAAAGACTCTTCCGTATGGGACTGTGATGGGTAGAGACTTGCCGTTGTTCTGGTCCCTCTAGGAGACCAGAGTTAACCCTCTCAGGCTAAAAAGCATTCCGGGTGCAGAACCCGAAGATCCCGAGTCAGGGACACCTGCCGTAGGGGTCGCCACGATAGGGACAGTGTGTAATCCCAATAGGTTTCCCCTAGAGGTATTGGCAGGAGAAGTAGAAGAGAATCCACCAATTTCTGAGCTGGAGGTGTCACCTGGTAAGTTTGGGACTGCCCAGCTCCAGGATCCCACTCTGACCTGGGCAAGGGAAAGAGTAATTGAGGTGAATGGGGTGGCACAACAACCTGGTGCAGAAAAGGAGTTTTCCCGGATGACGGTCAACCAGGAGTTAGTGTACAGGGTTGATAAAATCCGGGATGAGGTGGTGGAACAACTGGTAGTGCCCCAACCCTATCGTCGGGCGGTGCTCGACATGGCTCACACTCACATGTTGGGGGGGGGCACTTGGGGGCCAAAAAGACGTTAGAGCGCATATTACAGAGTTTTTTTTGGCCTGGTGTCTACACTGAGGTTTCAAAGTACTGTGACACATGTCCTGAGTGTCAACTAACCTCACCCACCACGAACTACCGGAGTCCATTAGTGCCTCTGCCCATCATAGAAGTACCCTTTGAGCGGATAGCGATGGATCTGGTGGGACCAATAGTAAAATCCACCCGGGGCCATCAGCACATATTAGTAGTCGTAGACTACGCCACCCGGTATCCAGAGGCGATACCGCTCCGCCACACTTCGGCTAAACTAATAGCCCGTGAACTGTTTGCCATGTTTTGTCGCCTTGGGCTTCCCAAGGAGATCCTTACAGATCAGGGAACCCCTTTTATGTCTAAAGTGACTAGGGAGCTATGTAAATTGCTCCAAATTAAACAGTTGCGTACGTCAGTGTACCATCCACAAACCGATGGGTTGGTCGAGAGGTTTAATAAGACCCTCAACGCCATGCTCAAAAAGGTGGTCGCCAAGGATTGGAAGGATTGGGATATGTTATTGCCATATTTAATGTTCGCCATACGCGAGGTACCACAGGCGTCCACAGGGTTCTCCCCATTTGAGCTATTGTATGGCAGGCACCCGAGGGGACTGCTGGATGTGGCCAAAGAGACGTGGGAACAGGAGCCCACTCCACATAAGAGTGTTATCGAGTATGTGGCAAGTATGCAGGATCGGATTGCAGTCGTGCAACCCATAGTAAAGGAGCATCTGTTGGATGCCCAGGCTGCTCAGAGCCGTACATATAATAAAAGGGCCACGGTCAGGACCTTTAAAGAAGGAGACCGGGTGTTGGTACTAGTACCCACCCCAGAGAGTAAACTCATGGCCAAGTGGCAAGGTCCTTATGAGATACGGGGGAAGGTGGGGGAAGTGAATTACAAAGTGTACCAACCCGGGAAAAGAAAACCCGAGCAGTTGTACCATGTGTTGTACCATGTAAACCTGCTAAAGGCCTGGAAGGACCGAGAATGTTTGGTCACAGATGCAACTACGGTCATACAATCGGAGGTCCCTCTGGCCCTGGCCAAGGACACAGCCAGGTGTGAGGTAAAAGTCAATGATGCCCTCACAAAACAGCAGCGGCGGGAGGCTCGAGCTTTGGTACAGCAGAATATGGATGTATTCTCAGAGCTGCCGGGGCGAGCCTCAGTGATTCAGCATGACATTGTCACTGAGCCCCAGGTAAAGGTGCGGATGAAACCGTACAGAGTGCCAGAAGCCCGAAGGCAAGCCATCGCGGCCGAGGTAAAGCAAATGCTTCAGTTGGGAGTCATTGAGGAGTCCCGAAGTAAGTGGGCTAGCCCCATTGTACTAATACCAAAACCTGATGGGTCATTACGCTTCGTGTTGTGAATTCTGTGCCTGAATTCACTCCTGTGGTCACAAGTGGTACTGCAGCTTCTGGGCTTCCTCCCTCAGGTGTTCTGGTGAGCTCGTTGGCTGCCTTGTTATTTAACTCCACCTGATTCTGTCTTCCTTGCTCCTTGTCAATGTTCCAGTGTTGGATCTGAGCTTCTGGATCTTTCCTGTGGCCTGCTGCTCTGCTTAGATAAGTGCTTCTTTGTTTTTTTTGCTGTTTTTTCTGTCCAGCTTGTCTATTCGTTTTTGCTGGAAGCTCTGAGACGCAAAGGGTGTACCGCCGTGCCGTTAGTTCGGCACGGTGGGTCTTTTTGCCCCCTTTGCGTGGTTTTTCGCTTTAGGGTTTTTTGTAGACTGCAAAGTTCTCTTTGCTATCCTCGCTCTATCTAGAATATCGGGCCTCACTTTGCTGAATCTATTTCATCCCTACGTTTTGTCTTTTCATCTTGCTAACAGTCATTATATGTGGGGGGCTGCCTTTTCCTTTGGGGTATTTCTCTGAGGCAAGTCAGGCTTGTATTTCTCTCTTCAGGCTAGACAGTTCCTCAGGCTGTGCCGAGTTGCATAGGTAGTGTCAGGCGCAATCCACAGCTGCCTTTAGTTGTGTTTAGGATAGGTTCAGGTATTGCGGTCTACAGAGATTCCACGTCTCAGAGCTCGTTCTATTGTTTTTGGGTTATTGTCAGATCACTGTATGTGCTCTGATTGCTCGCACACTGTGTTACTGGATTGCTATCATAACAGTACAAGGAGCCCAACTAATGATTCTCAATAGAGGGAAAAAAGAAGTTCTGACATCATTTTTTTTTCTCAGCTCTGTGTTCAGTCTTTTTTTTCCCCTAGACATTAGGGTGCTTCAGGACACAGCTGTGGACATAGATATTCAGGCTCTGTGCTCTTCAATGGATAATCTCGTTATAAATTTACAAAAGATTCAAGATACTATTGATCAGAAATCTATGCTAGAACCAAGAATTCCTATTCCTGATTTGTTTTTTGGTGATAGAACTAAGTTTCTGAGCTTCAAAAACAATTGTAAGCTATTTCTGGCCTTGAAACCTCATTCTTCTGGTAATTCAGTTCAACAGGTTTTGATTATTATTTCTTTTTTTGCGCGGCGACCCTCAGGACTGGGCATTTTCTCTTGCGCCAGGAGACCCTGCATTGAGTAATGTCGATGCGTTTTTCCTGGCGCTCGGATTGCTGTACGATGAGCCTAATTCAGTGGATCAGGCTGAGAAAAATTTGCTGGCTTTGTGCCAGGGTCAGGATGATATAGAAGTATATTGTCAGAAATTTAGGAAGTGGTCAGTACTCACTCTGTGGAATGAATCTGCGCTGGCAGCTTTGTTCAGAAAGGGTCTCTCTGAGGCTCTTAAGGATGTCATGGTGGGTTTTCCTATGACTGCTGGTTTGAATGAGTCTATGTCTTTGGCCATTCAGATCGGTCGTCGCTTGCGCGAGCGTAAATCTGTGCATCATCTGGCGGTATTGTCTGAGATTAAACCTGAGCCTATGCAGTGCGATAGGACTATGACCAGAGGTGAACGGCAAGAACACAGACGTCTGAATAGTCTGTGTTTCTACTGTGGTGATTCCACTCATGCTATTTCTGATTGTCCTAAGCGCACTAAGCGATTCGATAGGTCTGCCGTCATTGGTACTGTACAGTCCAAATTCCTTCTGTCCATTACCTTGATATGCTCTTTGTCATCGTATTCTGTCATGGCGTTTGTGGATTCAGGCGCTGCCCTGAATCTGATGGATTTGGATTATGCTAAACGTTGTGGGTTTTTCTTGGAGCCTTTGCGGTGTCCTATTCCGTTGAGAGGAATTGATGCTACACCTTTGGCCAAGAATAAAACTCAGTACTGGGCCCAGCTGACCATGTGCATGGCTCCTGCACATCAGGAAGTTATTCGCTTTCTGGTGCTACATAATCTGCATGATGTGGTCGTGTTGGGGTTGCCATGGCTACAAACCCATAATCCAGTATTGGATTGGAACTCTATGTCGGTATCCAGCTGGGGTTGTCAGGGGGTATATGGTGATGTTCCATTTTTGTCTATTTCGTCATCCACTCCTTCTGAGGTCCCAGAGTTCTTGTCTGATTATCAGGATGTATTTGAAGAGCCCAAGTCCGATGCCCTACCTCCGCATAGGGATTGTGATTGTGCTATCAATTTGATTCCTGGTAGTAAATTCCCTAAAGGTCGTTTATTTAATTTATCCGTGCCTGAACACACCGCTATGCGCAGTTATGTGAAGGAATCCCTGGAGAAGGGACATATTCGCCCATCGTCATCACCACTGGGAGCAGAGTTCTTTTTTGTAGCCAAGAAGGATGGTTCGCTGAGACCATGTATTGATTACCGCCTTCTTAATAAGATCACTGTTAAGTTTCAGTATCCCTTGCCATTGTTATCTGACTTATTTGCTCGGATTAAGGGGGCTAGTTGGTTCACTAAGATAGATCTTCGTGGTGCGTATAATCTGGTGAGAATCAGGCAAGGAGATGAATGGAAAACGGCATTTAATACGCCCGAGGGTCATTTTGAGTATCTAGTGATGCCGTTCGGACTTGCCAATGCTCCATCTGTTTTTCAGTCTTTTATGCATGACATCTTCCGTGAGTATCTGGATAAATTCCTGATTGTTTACTTGGATGACATTTTGATCTTCTCAGATGATTGGGAGTCTCATGTGAAGCAGGTCAGAATGGTTTTCCAGGTTCTGCGTGCTAATTCTTTGTTCGTGAAGGGATCAAAGTGTCTCTTCGGTGTGCAGAAAGTTTCATTTTTGGGGTTCATCTTTTCCCCTTCTACTATCGAGATGGATCCGGTTAAGGTCCAAGCCATCCAGGATTGGACTCAGCCGACATCTCTGAAAAGTCTGCAAAACATAGTAACATAGTAACATAGTTAGTAAGGCCGAAAAAAGACATTTGTCCATCCAGTTCAGCCTATATTCCATCATAATAAATACCCAGATCTACGTCCTTCTACAGAACCTAATAATTGTATGATACAATATTGTTCTGCTCCAGGAAGACATCCAGGCCTCTCTTGAACCCCTCGACTGAGTTCGCCATCACCACCTCCTCAGGCAAGCAATTCCAGATTCTCACTGCCCTAACAGTAAAGAATCCTCTTCTATGTTGGTGGAAAAACCTTCTCTCCTCCAGACGCAAAGAATGCCCCCTTGTGCCCGTCACCTTCCTTGGTATAAACAGATCCTCAGCGAGATATTTGTATTGTCCCCTTATATACTTATACATGGTTATTAGATCGCCCCTCAGTCGTCTTTTTTCTAGACTAAATAATCCTAATTTCGCTAATCTATCTGGGTATTGTAGTTCTCCCATCCCCTTTATTAATTTTGTTGCCCTCCTTTGTACTCTCTCTAGTTCCATTATATCCTTCCTGAGCACCGGTGCCCAAAACTGGACACAGAACTCCATGTGCGGTCTAACTAGGGATTTGTACAGAGGCAGTATAATGCTCTCATCATGTGTATCCAGACCTCTTTTAATGCACCCCATGATCCTGTTTGCCTTGGCAGCTGCTGCCTGGCACTGGCTGCTCCAGGTAAGTTTATCATTAACTAGGATCCCCAAGTCCTTCTCCCTGTCAGATTTACCCAGTGGTTTCCCGTTCAGTGTGTAATGGTGATATTGATTCCCTCTTCCCATGTGTATAACCTTACATTTATCATTGTTAAACCTCATCTGCCACCTTTCAGCCCAAGTTTCCAACTTATCCAGATCCATCTGTAGCAGAATACTATCTTCTCTTGTATTAACTGCTTTACATAGTTTTGTATCATCTGCAAATATCGATATTTTACTGTGTAAACCTTCTACCAGATCATTAATGAATATGTTGAAGAGAACAGGTCCCAATACTGACCCCTGCGGTACCCCACTGGTCACAGCGACCCAGTTAGAGACTATACCATTTATAACCACCCTCTGCTTTCTATCACTAAGCCAGTTACTAACCCATTTACACACATTTTCCCCCAGACCAAGCATTCTCATTTTGTGTACCAACCTCTTGTGCGGCACGGTATCAAACGCTTTGGAAAAATCGAGATATACCACGTCCAATGACTCACCGTGGTCCAGTCTATAGCTTACCTCTTCATAAAAACTGATTAGATTGGTTTGACAGGAGCGATTTCTCATAAACCCATGCTGATATGGAGTTAAACAGTTATTCTCATTGAGATAATCCAGAATAACATCCCTCAGAAACCCTTCAAATATTTTACCAACAATAGAGGTTAGACTTACTGGCCTATAATTTCCAGGTTCACTTTTAGAGCCCTTTTTGAATATTGGCACCACATTTGCTATGCGCCAGTGCTGCGGAACAGACCCTGTCGCTATAGAGTCACTAAAAATAAGAAATAATGGTTTATCTATTACATTACTTAGTTCTCTTAGTACTCGTGGGTGTATGCCATCCGGACCCGGAGATTTATCTATTTTAATCTTATTTAGCCGGTTTCGCACCTCTTCTTGGGTTAGATTGGTGACCCTTAATATAGGGTTTTCATTGTTTCTTGGGATTTCACCTAGCATTTCATTTTCCACCGTGAATACCGTAGAGAAGAAGGTGTTTAATATGTTAGCTTTTTTCTCGTCATCTACAACCATTCTTTCCTCACTATTTTTTAAGGGGCCTACATTTTCAGTTTTTATTCTTTTACTATTGATATAGTTGAAGAACAGTTTGGGATTAGTTTTACTCTCCTTAGCAATGTGCTTCTCTGTTTCCTTTGTGGCAGCTTTAATTAGTTTTTTAGATAAAGTATTTTTCTCCCTATAGTTTTTTAGAGCTTCAATGGTGCCATCCTGCTTTAGTAGTGCAAATGCTTTCTTTTTACTGTTAATTGCCTGTCTTACTTCTTTGTTTAGCCACATTGGGTTTTTCCTATTTCTAGTCCTTTTATTCCCACAAGGTATAAACCGCTTACACTGCCTGTTTAGGATGTTCTTAAACATTTCCCATTTATTATCTGTATTCTCATTTCTGAGGATATTGTCCCAGTCTACCAGATTAAGGGCATAAGTTCCTGGGCTTTGCTAATTTTTATCGTCGCTTCATCTGTAATTTTTCTAGCATTGCCAAACCATTGACCGATTTGACCAAGAAGGGTGCTGATTTGGTTAATTGGTCTTCTGCTGCCGTGGAAGCTTTTCAGGAGTTGAAGCGTCGTTTTTGTTCTGCCCCTGTGTTGTGTCAACCAGATGTTTCTCTTCCGTTCCAGGTCAAGGTTGATGCTTCTGAGATTGGAGCAGGGGCGGTTTTGTCACAGAGAGGTTCTGGTTGCTCAGTGTTGAAACCATGTGCTTTCTTTTCCAGGAAGTTTTCTGCTGCTGAGCGTAATTATGATGTGGGCAACCGAGAGTTGCTGGCCATGAAGTGGGCATTCGAGGAGTGGCGTCATTGGCTTGAAGGAGCTAAGCATCGCGTGGTGGTATTGACTGATCATAAGAACCTTACTTATCTCAAGTCTGCCAAGCGCTTGAATCCTAGACAGGCCCGTTGGTCGTTATTTTTTGCTCGCTTCGATTTTGTGATTTCGTACCTTCCGGGCTCTAAAAATGTGAAGGCGGATGCTCTGTCTAGGAGTTTTGTGCCCGACTCTCCGGGTTTATCTGAGCCGGCGAGTATCCTCAAGGAAGGAGTCATTGTGTCTGCCATCTCCCCTGATTTGCGGCGAGTGTTGCAAAAATTTCAGGCTAATAAACCTGATCGTTGTCAGGCCGAGAAACTGTTCGTCCCTGATAGGTGGACTAGTAAAGTTATCTCTGAACTTCATTGTTCGGTGTTGGCTGGTCATCCAGGAATCTTTGGTACCAGAGAGTTAGTGGCTAGATCATTCTGGTGGCCATCTCTGTCACGGGATGTACGTACTTTTGTGCAGTCCTGTGGGATTTGTGCTAGGGCTAAGCCGTGCTGTTCACGTGCCAGTGGGTTGCTTTTGCCCTTGCCGGTCCCGAAGAGGCCTTGGACACATATTTCGATGGATTTCATTTCTGACCTTCCCGTTTCTCAAAAGATGTCAGTCATTTGGGTGGTCTGTGATCGCTTTTCTAAAATGGTCCATCTGGTGCCCTTGGTTAAATTGCCTTCCTCCTCTGATTTGGTGCCTTTGTTCTTCCAGCATGTGGTTCGTTTGCATGGCATTCCTGAGAATATTGTTTCTGACAGAGGTTCCCAGTTTGTTTCAAGGTTCTGGCGAGCCTTTTGTGGTCGGATGGGCATTGACCTATCTTTTTCCTCGGCTTTCCATCCTCAGACTAATGGCCAGACCGAACGAACCAATCAGACCTTGGAAACATATCTGAGATGTTTTGTTTCTGCTGACCAGGATGATTGGGTGTCCTTTTTGCCGTTGGCTGAGTTCGCCCTTAATAATCGGGCCAGCTCGGCTACCTTGGTCTCTCCATTTTTCTGCAATTCTGGGTTCCATCCTCGTTTCTCTTCAGGACAGGTTGAGTCTTCGGACTGTCCTGGTGTGGATTCTGTGGTGGACAGGTTGCAGCAGATCTGGACTCAGGTAGTGGACAATTTGACCTTGTCCCAGGAGAAGGCTCAACTTTTCGCTAATCGCAGACGCCGTGTGGGTCCCCGACTTCGTGTTGGGAATCTGGTTTGGTTATCTTCTCGTCATATTCCTATGAAGGTTTCCTCTCCTAAATTTAAACCTCGTTTTATTGGTCCGTATAGGATTTCTGAGATTCTCAATTCTGTGTCCTTTCGTCTGACCCTCCCGGACTCCTTTTCCATACATAATGTATTCCATAGGTCGTTGTTGCGGAGATACGTGGCACATATGGTTCCATCGGTTGAGCCTCCTGCCCCTGTTTTGGTGGAGGGGGAATTGGAGTATATTGTGGAGAAAATTTTGGATTCTCGTGTCTCTAGACGGAAACTCCAGTATCTGGTTAAATGGAAGGGTTATGCTCAGGAAGATAATTCCTGGGTTTTTGCCTCTGATGTCCATGCTCCAGATCTTGTTCGTGCCTTTCATGTGGCTCATCCTGGTCGGCCTGGGGGCTCTGGTGAGGGTTCGGTGACCCCTCCTCAAGGGGGGGGTACTGTTGTGAATTCTGTGGCTGAATTCACTCCTGTGGTCACAAGTGGTACTGCAGCTTCTGGGCTTCCTCCCTCAGGTGTTCTGGTGAGCTCGTTGGCTGCCTTGTTATTTAACTCCACCTGATTCTGTCTTCCTTGCTCCTTGTCAATGTTCCAGTGTTGGATCTGAGCTTCTGGATCTTTCCTGTGGCCTGCTGCTCTGCTTAGATAAGTGCTTCTTTGTTTTTTTTGCTGTTTTTTCTGTCCAGCTTGTCTATTCGTTTTTGCTGGAAGCTCTGAGACGCAAAGGGTGTACCGCCGTGCCGTTAGTTCGGCACGGTGGGTCTTTTTGCCCCCTTTGCGTGGTTTTTTGCTTTAGGGTTTTTTTATAGACTGCAAAGTTCTCTTTGCTATCCTCGCTCTATCTAGAATATCGGGCCTCACTTTGCTGAATCTATTTCATCCCTACGTTTTGTCTTTTCATCTTGCTAACAGTCATTATATGTGGGGGGCTGCCTTTTCCTTTGGGGTATTTCTCTGAGGCAAGTCAGGCTTGTATTTCTCTCTTCAGGCTAGTCAGTTCCTCAGGCTGTGCCGAGTTGCATAGGTAGTGTCAGGCGCAATCCACAGCTGCCTTTAGTTGTGTTTAGGATAGGTTCAGGTATTGCGGTCTACAGAGATTCCACGTCTCAGAGCTCGTTCTATTGTTTTTGGGTTATTGTCAGATCACTGTATGTGCTCTGATTGCTCGCACACTGTGTTACTGGATTGCTATCATAACAGCTTCTGTAATGACTTTAAGAAGTTAAATGAAGTGTCAAAATTTGACCTGTACCCCACTGTTGTGAATTCTGTTGTCGGGCTCCCTCCTGTGGTCATGAATGGTACTTCGGCTGGTTCTGTCCATGGACTTCCTCTGGTGGGTGTTTCTGAGTTTCCTTCCACAGGTGACGAGGTTAATTCGTTAGTGGGCTGCTCTATTTAACTCCACTTAGATCTTTGCTCCTGGCCACCTGTCAATGTTCCAGTATTGGTCTAGTTCACTCCTGGATCGTTCGTGTGACCTGTCTTCCCTGCAGAAGCTAAGTTCCAGCTTGTATTTCTTTGGTTTGCTATTTTTCTGTCCAGCTTGCTATTTTTTGTTGTCTTGCTTGCTGGAAGCTCTGGGACGCAGAGGGAGCGCCTCCGCACCCTCGAGTCGGTGCGGAGGGTCTTTTTTGCGCCCTCTGCGTGGTCTTTTTGTAGGTTTTTGTGCTGACCGCAAAGTAACCTTTCCTATCCTCGGTCTGTTCAGTTAGTCGGGCCTCACTTTGCTAAATCTATTTCATCTCTGTGTTTGTATTTTCATCTTACTCACAGTCATTATATGTGGGGGGCTGCCTTTTCCTTTGGGGAATTTCTCTGAGGCAAGGTTGGCTTTATTTTCCTATCTTCAGGGCTAGCTAGTTCCTTAGGCTGTGCCGAGTTGCATAGGGAGCGTTAGGCGCAATCCATGGCTATTTCTAATGTGTTTGATAGGATTAGGGATTGCGGTTAGCAGAGTTCCCACGTCCCAGAGCTTGTCCTTAATTATCAGTAACTATCAGGTCTCTTTGGAGTTCAGAAGGTTTCATTTTTGGGGTTCATTTTTTCCCCTTCTACTATCGAGATGGACCCTGTTAAAGTCCAGGCCATTTACGATTGGACTCAGCCGACATCTGTGAAGAGCCTGCAAAAGTTCCTGGGCTTTGCTAATTTTTATCGGCGCTTCATCGCTAATTTTTCTACTGTTGCTAAACCGTTGACTGATTTGACCAAGAAGGGTGCTGATGTGGTCAATTGGTCTTCTGCAGCTGTAGAGGCTTTTCAGGAGTTGAAGCGTCGTTTTCCTTCTGTCCCTGTGTTGTGCCAGCCAGATGTTTCGCTCCCGTTTCAGGTTGAGGTTGATGCTTCTGAGATTGGAGCAGGGGCTGTTTTGTCGCAAAGAAGTTCTGATGGCTCGGTGATGAAGCCATGTGCTTTCTTTTCTAGAAAGTTTTCGCCTGCTGAGCGTAATTATGATGTTGGTAATCGTGAGTTGTTGGCCATGAAGTGGGCATTCGAGGAGTGGCGTCATTGGCTTGAAGGAGCAAAGCATCGCGTGGTGGTCTTGACAGATCACAAGAATTTGACTGATCTTGAGTCTGCCAAACGGTTGAATCCGAGACAGGCTCGATGGTCGTTATTTTTCTCCCATTTTGATTTTGTGGTTTCGTACCTTCCGGGCTCTAAGAATGTGAAGGCTGATGCCCTGTCAAGGAGTTTTGTGCCTGACTCTCCGGGTGTTCCTGAGCCGGCGGGTATTCTCAAAGAGGGGGTAATTTTGTCTGCCGTCTCCCCTGATTTGCGGCGGGTGCTGCAAAAATTTCAGGCTGATAGACCTGACCGTTGCCCAGCGGAGAAACTGTTTGTCCCTGATAGGTGGACGAATAAAGTTATCTCTGAGGTTCATTGTTCGGTGTTGGCTGGTCATCCTGGAATCTTTGGTACCAGAGATTTGGTGGCTAGATCCTTTTGGTGGCCGTCTTTGTCACGGGATGTGCGTTGTTTTGTGCAGTCCTGTGGGATTTGTGCTCGGGCTAAGCCCTGCTGTTCTCGTGCCAGTGGGTTGCTTTTGCCCTTGCCGGTCCCGAAGAGGCCCTGGACGCATATTTCTATGGATTTTATTTCGGATCTCCCCGTCTCTCAAAAGATGTCGGTCATTTGGGTGGTTTGTGATCGCTTTTCTAAAATGGTCCATTTGGTACCTTCGTCTAAATTGCTTTCCTCCTCTGATTTGGTGCCATTATTTTTCCAGCATGTGGTTCGTTTACATGGTATCCCGGAGAACATCGTTTCTGACAGAGGTTCCCAGTTTGTTTCGAGGTTTTGGCGTTCCTTTTGTGCAAGGATGGGCATTGATTTGTCTTTTTCCTCGGCTTTCCATCCTCAGACAAATGGCCAAACCGAACGAACTAATCAAACTTTGGAAATGTATCTGAGATGCTTTGTTTCTGCTGATCAGGATGATTGGGTGTCCTTTTTGCCGTTGGCTGAGTTCGCCCTTAATAATCGGGCCAGCTCGGCTACTTTGGTTTCGCCGTTTTTCTGCAATTCTGGTTTCCATCCTCGTTTCTCTTAATAATAATAATAATAATAATTTTATTTATATAGCGCCAACATATTCCGCAGCGCTTTACAAATTATAGAGGGGACTTGTACAGACAATAAACATTACAGCATAACAGAAATACAGTTCAAAACAGATACCAGGAGGAGTGAGGGCCCTGCTCGCAAGCTTACAAACTATTCTCTTCAGGGCAGGTTGAGTCTTCGGACTGTCCTGGTGTAGATACTGTGGTGGATAGGTTGCAGCAGATTTGGACTCATGTGGTGGACAATTTGACATTGTCCCAGGAGAAGGCTCAACGTTTCGCTAACCGCCGGCGCTGTGTGGGTCCCCGACTTCGTGTTGGGGATTTGGTTTGGTTGTCGTCTCGTTATGTTCCTATGAAGGTTTCCTCTCCTAAGTTTAAGCCTCGTTTCATTGGTCCGTATAAGATTTCTGAGGTTATCAATCCTGTGTCATTTCGTTTGGCCCTTCCTGCTTCTTTTGCCATCCATAATGTGTTCCATAGGTCGTTATTGCGGAGATACGTGGCACCTGTGGTTCCATCCGTTGATCCTCCTGCCCCGGTGTTGGTTGAGGGGCAGTTGGAGTATGTGGTGGAGAAGATTTTGGATTCTCGTGTTTCGAGACGGAAACTCCAGTACCTGGTCAAGTGGAAGGGTTATGGTCAGGAAGATAATTCCTGGGTTTTTGCCTCTGATGTTCATGCTGCCGATCTGGTTCGTGCCTTTCATTTGGCTCATCCTGGTCGACCTGGGGGCTCTGGAGAGGGTTTGGTGACCCCTCCTCAAGGGGGGGGTACTGTTGTGAATTCTGTTGTCAGGCTCCCCCCTGTAGTCATGAATGGTACTTCGGCTGGTTCTGTCCATGGACTTCCTCTGGTGGGTGTTTCTGAGTTTCCTTCCACAGGTGACGAGGTTAATTCTTTAGTGGGCTGCTCTATTTAACTCCACTTAGATCTTTGCTCCTGGCTACCTGTTAATGTTCCAGTACTGGTCTAGTTCACTCCTGGATCGTTCGTGTGACCTGTCTTCACTGCAGAAGCTAAGTTCCAGCTTGTATTTCTTTGGTTTGCTATTTTTCTGTCCAGCTTGCTATTTTTTGTTGTCTTAATTGCTGAAAGCTCTGGGACGCAGAGGGAGCGCCTCCGCACCGTGAGTCGGTGCGGATGGTCTTTTTTGCGCCCTCTGCGTGGTTTTTTTTGTAGGTTTTTGTGCTGACCGCAAAGTAACCTTTCCTATCCTCGGTCTGTTCAGTTAGTCGGGCCTCACTTTGCTAAATCTATTTCATCTCTGTGTTTGTATTTTCATCTTACTCACAGTCATTATATGTGGGGGGCTGCCTTTTCCTTTGGGGAATTTCTCTGAGGCAAGGTTGGCTTTATTTTCCTATCTTCAGGGCTAGCTAGTTCCTTAGGCTGTGCCGAGTTGCATAGGGAGCGTTAGGCGCAATCCACGGCTATTTCTAGTGTGTTTGATAGGATTAGGGATTGCGGTTAGCAGAGTTCCCACGTCCCAGAGCTCGTCCTTAATTATCAGTAACTATCAGGTCATTCCGTGTGCTCTTAACCACCAGGTCCATTATTGTCCTGACCATCAGGTCATAACAGTACAGGTGGCCCAAAGTACTAATGCATCTCAATAGAGGGATAAGAAAAGTTCTGAGACCATTTTTTTTTCTTTGCAGTGTGTTTTGTCTCTCTTTTCCCCTTTACCTCTGGGTGGTTCAGGACATAGGTGTAAACATGGACATTCAAGGTCTGTCCTCTTGTATAGATAATCTCACTGCAAGGGTACAAAACATTCAAGATTTTGTGGTTCAGAATCCGATGTTAGAGCCTAGGATTCCAATTCCTGATTTGTTTTTTGGTGATAGATCTAAGTTCTTGAATTTCAAAAATAATTGTAAATTGTTTCTTGCCTTGAAACCTCGCTCCTCAGGTGACCCTGTTCATCAAGTAAAGATCATTATTTCTTTGTTACGTGGTGACCCTCAAGACTGGGCATTTTCCCTTGCGCCAGGAGATCCGGCATTGCGTGATGTTGATGCGTTTTTCCTGGCGCTTGGATTACTTTATGACGAACCTAATTCAGTGGATCAGGCTGAGAAGATCTTGCTGGCTCTGTGTTAGGGTCAGGATGAGGCGGAGATATATTGTCAGAAGTTTAGAAAGTGGTCTGTGCTCACTCAGTGGAATGAATGTGCCCTGGCAGCAATCTTCAGAAAGGGTCTCTCTGAAGCCCTTAAGGATGTCATGGTGGGATTTCCCATGCCTGCTGGTCTGAATGAGTCTATGTCCTTGGCCATTCAGATCGATCGACGCTTGCGTGAGCGTAAACCTGTGCACCATTTGGCGGTGCTATCTGAGCATGGGCCTGAGCCTATGCAATGTGATAGGACTTTGTCCAGAGCTGAACGGCAAGATCACAGACGTCGGAATGGGCTATGTTTTTACTGTGGTGATTCCACTCATGCTATCTCCGATTGTCCTAAGCGCACTAAGCGGTTCGCTAGGTCTGCCACCATTGATACGGTACAGTCTAAATTTCTATTGTCCGTTACTCTGATTTGCTCTTTGTCATCCTATTCTGTTATGGCATTTGTGGATTCAGGCGCTGCCCTGAATTTGATGGACTTGGAGTTTGCTAGGCGCTGTGGTTTTTTCTTGGAGCCCTTGCAGTATCCTATTCCATTGAGAGGAATTGATGCTACGCCTTTGGCCAAGAATAAGCCTCAGTATTGGACCCAATTGACCATGTGCATGGCTCCTGCACATCAGGAGGATATCCGCTTTCTGGTGTTGCATAATCTGCATGATGTGGTCGTTTTGGGGTTGCCATGGCTACAGGTTCATAATCCAGTATTGGACTGGAAATCTATGTCTGTGTCCAGCTGGGGTTGTCAGGGGGTACATGGTGATGTTCCATTTTTGTCTATTTCGTCTTCGACTCCTTCTGAAGTTCCAGAGTTTTTGTCGGATTATTGGGATGTATTTGATGAGCCCAAAGCCAGTGCCCTACCTCCTCATAGGGATTGCGATTGTGCAATTAATTTGATTCCTGGTAGTAAGTTTCCTAAGGGCCGATTGTTCAATTTATCTGTGCCAGAATATGCCGCTATGCGGAGTTATATAAAGGAATCCTTGGAGAAGGGTCGTATTCGCCCGTCGTCATCACCGTTAGGAGCAGGGTTCTTTTTTGTGGCCAAGAAGGATGGTTCTTTGAGACCTTGTATTGATTACCGCCTTCTTAATAAAATTACAGTCAAATTTCAGTATCCTTTGCCGTTGCTGTCTGATTTGTTTGCTCGTATTAAAGGGGCTAGTTGGTTCACCAAGATAGATCTTCGAGGGGCGTATAATCTTGTGCGTATTAAACAAGGCGATGAATGGAAAACAGCATTTAATACGCCCGAGGGCCATTTTGAGTACCTGGTTATGCCATTCGGGTTTTCCAATGCTCCATCAGTATTTCAGTCCTTTATGCATGACATCTTCCGAGAGTACCTGGATAAATTCCTGATTGTGTATTTGGATGATATTTTGGTCTTTTCGGATGATTGGGAGTCTCATGTGAAGCAGGTCAGAATGGTGTTCCAGGTCCTTCGTGCGAATTCCTTGTTTGTGAAGGGGTCAAAGTGTCTCTTTGGAGTTCAGAAGGTTTCATTTTTGGGGTTCATTTTTTCCCCTTCTACTATCGAGATGGACCCTGTTAAAGTCCAGGCCATTTACGATTGGACTCAGCCGACATCTGTGAAGAGCCTGCAAAAGTTCCTGGGCTTTGCTAATTTTTATCGGCGCTTCATCGCTAATTTTTCTACTGTTGCTAAACCGTTGACTGATTTGACCAAGAAGGGTGCTGATGTGGTCAATTGGTCTTCTGCAGCTGTAGAGGCTTTTCAGGAGTTGAAGCGTCGTTTTCCTTCTGTCCCTGTGTTGTGCCAGCCAGATGTTTCGCTCCCGTTTCAGGTTGAGGTTGATGCTTCTGAGATTGGAGCAGGGGCTGTTTTGTCGCAAAGAAGTTCTGATGGCTCGGTGATGAAGCCATGTGCTTTCTTTTCTAGAAAGTTTTCGCCTGCTGAGCGTAATTATGATGTTGGTAATCGTGAGTTGTTGGCCATGAAGTGGGCATTCGAGGAGTGGCGTCATTGGCTTGAAGGAGCAAAGCATCGCGTGGTGGTCTTGACAGATCACAAGAATTTGACTGATCTTGAGTCTGCCAAACGGTTGAATCCGAGACAGGCTCGATGGTCGTTATTTTTCTCCCATTTTGATTTTGTGGTTTCGTACCTTCCGGGCTCTAAGAATGTGAAGGCTGATGCCCTGTCAAGGAGTTTTGTGCCTGACTCTCCGGGTGTTCCTGAGCCGGCGGGTATTCTCAAAGAGGGGGTAATTTTGTCTGCCATCTCCCCTGATTTGCGGCGGGTGCTGCAAAAATTTCAGGCTGATAGACCTGACCGTTGCCCAGCGGAGAAACTGTTTGTCCCTGATAGGTGGACGAATAAAGTTATCTCTGAGGTTCATTGTTCGGTGTTGGCTGGTCATCCTGGAATCTTTGGTACCAGAGATTTGGTGGCTAGATCCTTTTGGTGGCCGTCTTTGTCACGGGATGTGCGTTGTTTTGTGCAGTCCTGTGGGATTTGTGCTCGGGCTAAGCCCTGCTGTTCTCGTGCCAGTGGGTTGCTTTTGCCCTTGCCGGTCCCGAAGAGGCCCTGGACGCATATTTCTATGGATTTTATTTCGGATCTCCCCGTCTCTCAAAAGATGTCGGTCATTTGGGTGGTTTGTGATCGCTTTTCTAAAATGGTCCATTTGGTACCTTTGTCTAAATTGCTTTCCTCCTCTGATTTGGTGCCATTATTTTTCCAGCATGTGGTTCGTTTACATGGTATCCCGGAGAACATCGTTTCTGACAGAGGTTCCCAGTTTGTTTCGAGGTTTTGGCGTTCCTTTTGTGCAAGGATGGGCATTGATTTGTCTTTTTCCTCGGCTTTCCATCCTCAGACAAATGGCCAAACCGAACGAACTAATCAAACTTTGGAAATGTATCTGAGATGCTTTGTTTCTGCTGATCAGGATGATTGGGTGTCCTTTTTGCCGTTGGCTGAGTTCGCCCTTAATAATCGGGCCAGCTCGGCTACTTTGGTTTCGCCGTTTTTCTGCAATTCTGGTTTCCATCCTCGTTTCTCTTAATAATAATAATAATAATAATAATTTTATTTATATAGCGCCAACATATTCTGCAGCGCTTTACAAATTATAGAGGGGACTTGTACAGACAATAAACATTACAGCATAACAGAAATACAGTTCAAAACAGATACCAGGAGGAGTGAGGGCCCTGCTCGCAAGCTTACAAACTATTCTCTTCAGGGCAGGTTGAGTCTTCGGACTGTCCTGGTGTAGATACTGTGGTGGATAGGTTGCAGCAGATTTGGACTCATGTGGTGGACAATTTGACATTGTCCCAGGAGAAGGCTCAACGTTTCGCTAACCGCCGGCGCTGTGTGGGTCCCCGACTTCGTGTTGGGGATTTGGTTTGGTTGTCGTCTCGTTATGTTCCTATGAAGGTTTCCTCTCCTAAGTTTAAGCCTCGTTTCATTGGTCCGTATAAGATTTCTGAGGTTATCAATCCTGTGTCATTTCGTTTGGCCCTTCCTGCTTCTTTTGCCATCCATAATGTGTTCCATAGGTCGTTATTGCGGAGATACGTGGCACCTGTGGTTCCATCCGTTGATCCTCCTGCCCCGGTGTTGGTTGAGGGGCAGTTGGAGTATGTGGTGGAGAAGATTTTGGATTCTCGTGTTTCGAGACGGAAACTCCAGTACCTGGTCAAGTGGAAGGGTTATGGTCAGGAAGATAATTCCTGGGTTTTTGCCTCTGATGTTCATGCTGCCGATCTGGTTCGTGCCTTTCATTTGGCTCATCCTGGTCGACCTGGGGGCTCTGGAGAGGGTTTGGTGACCCCTCCTCAAGGGGGGGGTACTGTTGTGAATTCTGTTGTCAGGCTCCCCCCTGTAGTCATGAATGGTACTTCGGCTGGTTCTGTCCATGGACTTCCTCTGGTGGGTGTTTCTGAGTTTCCTTCCACAGGTGACGAGGTTAATTCTTTAGTGGGCTGCTCTATTTAACTCCACTTAGATCTTTGCTCCTGGCTACCTGTCAATGTTCCAGTACTGGTCTAGTTCACTCCTGGATCGTTCGTGTGACCTGTCTTCCCTGCAGAAGCTAAGTTCCAGCTTGTATTTCTTTGGTTTGCTATTTTTCTGGCCAGCTTGCTATTTTTTGTTGTCTTAATTGCTGAAAGCTCTGGGACGCAGAGGGAGCGCCTCCGCACCGTGAGTCGGTGCGGAGGGTCTTTTTTGCGCCCTCTGCGTGGTTTTTTTTGTAGGTTTTTGTGCTGACCGCAAAGTAACCTTTCCTATCCTCGGTCTGTTCAGTTAGTCGGGCCTCACTTTGCTAAATCTATTTCATCTCTGTGTTTGTATTTTCATCTTACTCACAGTCATTATATGTGGGGGGCTGCCTTTTCCTTTGGGGAATTTCTCTGAGGCAAGGTTGGCTTTATTTTCCTATCTTCAGGGCTAGCTAGTTCCTTAGGCTGTGCCGAGTTGCATAGGGAGCGTTAGGCGCAATCCACGGCTATTTCTAGTGTGTTTGATAGGATTAGGGATTGCGGTTAGCAGAGTTCCCACGTCCCAGAGCTCGTCCTTAATTATCAGTAACTATCAGGTCATTCCGTGTGCTCTTAACCACCAGGTCCATTATTGTCCTGACCATCAGGTCATAACACCCCATGCCACGTGTGGACGAGCTAATTGAGAGACTGGGGAAGGCCCAGTACTTCACCACGCTGGATCTCACGAAAGGTTACTGGCAGGTTCCTGTCGTGATCCCAATGGCAGGGGATCACAAAATGACAAGCACAAAAACAAAACAAGCTCTAGGGTGATGGAACCTGAGCTGACCGCGATCCTGAACCTAAACACACAAATAGCAGTAGCCGGGGAACTTGCCTACGATGATTCCTAGACGTCTCGCGCCAGCCGAAGGATTAACTTCCCCTATAAGAAGAAACACAGACCTCACTTGCCTCCAGAGAAACACCCCACAGAAATAGCAGCCCCCCACATGTAATAACGGTGAAATGAGAGGAAAGCACATACGTAGTTATGAAAAATAGAATCAGCAAAAATTAGGCCCGCTAAAGCTAGATAGCAGAGGATACAAAAGTGAACTGCGCGGTCAGCGAAAAACCCTTCAAAAAACCATCCTGAAATTACTTGTACTCATGTGCCAACTCATGGAACATGAGGAGTAATTTCAGCCCACTAGAGCAACCAGCAGCAAGGAATCACATCTCTGCAAGCTGGACTAAGACAAAAATTAAGCAAAACGTGGAACAGGAAAATCAAAACTTAGCTTGTCCTGAAGATAACAGACGCAGGGAGCAGAGGTAAAAAGACACGCTGATTACATTGATAGCCGGCGAGGAAATGACAAAAAAGCCAGGTTAAATAGGAAACTCCCATAACCTGATGGAACAGGTGGACACCAGAGACCGCAGAGAACACAAGTCACCCAGTACCATCAGTAACCACCAGAGGGAGCCCAAAAACAGAACTCACAACAGTACCCCCCCCTTGAGGAGGGGTCACCGAACCCTCACGAGAACCACCAGGGCGACCAGGATGAGCCCTATGAAAAGCACGGACCAAATCAGCAGCATGAACATCAGAGGCAATCACCCAAGAATTATCCTCCTGACCATAACCCTTCCACTTGACCAAATACTGGAGTTTCCGTCTGGAAACACGAGAATCCAAGATCTTCTCCACAACATACTCCAATTCACCCTCCACCAGCACCGGAGCAGGAGGCTCAAGCGAAGGAACGACAGGTACCTCATACTTCCGCAACAACGACCGATGGAACACATTATGAATAGCAAACGATGCCGGGAGATCCAAACGAAACGACACAGGGTTAAGAATTTCCAAGATCCTATAGGGACCGATAAACCGAGGCTTGAAATTAGGAGAAGAGACCTTCATAGGAACAAAACGAGAAGACAACCACACCAAGTCCCCAACAAGAAGTCGAGGACCCACGCGGCGACGGCGATTAGCAAACTGCTGAGCCCTCTCCTGGGACAACTTAAAATTGTCCACCACATGACTCCAAATCCGATGCAACCTATCCACCACCATGTCCACTCCAGGACAATCAGAAGGCTCCACCTGACCAGAGGAAAAACGAGGATGAAACCCCGAATTACAAAAGAAAGGAGACACCAAGGTAGCAGAACTAACCCGATTATTAAGGGCAAACTCGGCAAGCGGCAAAAAGGAAACCCAGTCATCTTGATCAGCAGAAACAAAACACCTTAAATAAGTTTCTAAAGTCTGATTAGTTCGTTCCGTCTGGCCATTCGTCTGAGGATGGAATGCAGACGAAAAGGACAAATCAATGCCCATCTTAGCACAGAACGTCCGCCAAAATCTAGACACAAACT
This sequence comes from Ranitomeya imitator, assembly GCF_032444005.1. Lineage (NCBI taxonomy): Eukaryota > Metazoa > Chordata > Amphibia > Anura > Dendrobatidae > Ranitomeya > Ranitomeya imitator. The sequence goes on along the minus strand of NC_091283.1, from coordinate 76,093,841 downwards.
GGGATCCCCTGTCAGAAACGATGTTCTCCGGAATGCCATGCAGACGGACCACGTTTTGAAAAAACAGAGGGACCAATTCAGAGGAGGAAGGTAACTTAGGCAAGGGTACCAGATGAACCATCTTAGAAAAGCGGTCACACACAACCTATATGACGGACATTTTTTGAGAGACAGGGAGATCCGAAATAAAGTCCATGGAAATGTGCGTCCAAGGCCTCTTCGGGATAGGCAAAGGTAACAACAATCCACTGGCCCGAGAACAGCAAGGCTTAGCCCGAGCGCAAACTCCACAAGACTGCACGAAAGGACGCACATCCCTCGACAAGGAAGGCCACCAAAAAGACCTGGCCACCAAGTCTCTAGTACCAAATATTCCAGGATGACCTGCCAACACAGAAGAATGGACTTAGACTGTAAAGTACCAATGGCAACAGACTTCTCAACCTTTTTTGTGCGTTTAGAGCATGCTGATATAACATGAGCTGAATCACCAGAATAAAAACACAACCCATTTTTCCGCCTATAGTTTTGCCGTTCACTTCTGGACTGAATTCTATCACATTGCATTGTCTCAGGTGCCTGTTCAGAAGACACAGCCAAATGGTGCACAGGTTTGCGCTCCCGTAAACGCCGATCAATCTGAATAGCCATAGTCATGGACTCATTCAGACCTGTAGGCGCCGGGAACCCCACCATAACATCTTTAATGGCCTCAGAAAGGCCATCTCTGAATTTTGCAGCCAGAGCGCACTCATTCCACTGAGTAAGCACCGACCACTTCCGAAATTTCTGACAATATATTTCTGCTTCATCTTGCCCCTGAGAGAGAGCCAATAAAGCTTTTTCAGCCTGAATCTCTAGGTTAGGTTCCTCATAGAGCAAACCCAATGCCAGAAAAAACGCATCCACATTGAGCAACGCAGGATCCCCTGGTGCCAATGCAAATGCCCAATTCTGAGGGTCACCCCGCAGGAAAGATATAACAATCTTGACCTGCTGAGCAGGGTCTCCAGAGGAGCGAGATTTCAAGGAAAGAAACAACTTGCAATTGTTCCTAAAATTCAGAAAACTAGATCTATCTCCAGAAAAAAACTCTGGGACAGGAATTCTAGGTTCAGACAAAGGCGTATGTACAACAAAATCTTGTATATTTTGAACCTTAGCAGCAAGATTATTCAGGCTGGAAGCCAAACTCTGGACGTCCATGATAAACAGCTGAGGTCAGAGCCATTCAAGGATTAAGAGGAGGAAAGAAGCAGTCAAGCTGCAATTAAGGCTAGGCAGCAAACACTGAGGAGGAGAAAAAAAAAAACTTCCTCAGACTACTTTTCCTCCTACTTCAGCCAAAACGATGACCAATTTTTTCGGGCCGGCTATACTGTCGTGATCCCAATGGCAGGGGATCACAAATGGACAAGCACAAAAACAAAACAAGCTCTAGGGTGATGGAACCTGAGCTGACCGCGATCCTGAACCTAAACACACAACTAGCAGTAGCCGGGGAACGTGCCTACGATGATTCCTAGACGTCTCGCGCCAGCCGAAGGATTAACTTCCCCTATAAGAAGAAACACAGACCTCACTTGCCTCCAGAGAAACACCCCACAGAAATAGCAGCCCCCCACATGTAATAACGGTGAAATGAGAGGAAAGCACATACGTAGTTATGAAAAATAGAATCAGCAAAAATTAGGCCCGCTAAAGCTAGATAGCAGAGGATACAAAAGTGAACTGCGCGGTCAGCGAAAAACCCTTCAAAAAACCATCCTGAAATTACTTGTACTCATGTGCCAACTCATGGAACATGAGGAGTAATTTCAGCCCACTAGAGCAACCAGCAGCAAGGAATCACATCTCTGCAAGCTGGACTAAGACAAAAATTAAGCAAAACGTGGAACAGGAAAATCAAAACTTAGCTTGTCCTGAAGATAACAGACGCAGGGAGCAGAGGTAAAAAGACACGCTGATTACATTGATAGCCGGCGAGGAAATGACAAAAAAGCCAGGTTAAATAGGAAACTCCCATAACCTGATGGAACAGGTGGACACCAGAGACCGCAGAGAACACAAGTCACCCAGTACCATCAGTAACCACCAGAGGGAGCCCAAAAACAGAACTCACAACAGGTTCCCTTAACAGAGTCAGCTAAAGAAAAGACTGCTTTTATAACCCCAGAGGGTCTCTATCAATACGTTGTCTTACCTTTTGGGTTACGTGGGGCTCCGGCCACATTCCAGAGGCTGATGGACATTGTGTTAGCGCCACATAGAGATTATGCGTCGGCCTATTTGGATGACATAGTCATCTTTAGTACCGACTGGGATACCCATCTGACCCAGGTACAAGCAGTGCTGGAGTCTCTTAGAGCCGCAGGGTTAACAGCAAACCCAAAGAAATGCGCGATAGGTCTCACGGAAGCCCGGTACTTGGGATACGTGATCGGCCGAGGGGTTATCAAACCTCAAGTGAACAAAATTGAGGCCATTCAAAACTGGCCCAAGCCCTTAAGTACCAAACAAGTGAGGGCATTCCTTGGCATCATTGGGTATTACCGTCGATTTATACCCAATTTTGCTGGTAAGTCGGCTTCCCTAACGGACCTGTTAAAAGGGAAGAAAACTGTGATGGTCAAGTGGAATCCTCAAGCAGAAGAAGCTTTCCAGTCCCTGAAGTCGGCGTTGTGTGGACAGCCGGTCCTCATCAGTCCTGACTTCAAGAAAACCTTTGTTGTGCAAACCGATGCTTCAGAGGTAGGCTTAGGAGCGGTGCTGTCGCAAGAGGTGAACGGGGATGAGCATCCAGTCACCTATTTAAGCAGGAAACTGACCCCGGCAGAGAAAAATTATAGCGTAGTGGAGAAGGAGTGCTTGGCGATTAAATGGGCCTTGGAGTCTCTACGCTACTATTTGCTCGGGCGTCAGTTTCGGTTGGTAACGGACCATTCACCCCTTGTCTGGATGAGAAATGCAAAAGAGAGGAATGCCCGAGTCACCAGATGGTTCTTGTCCTTACAAAACTTCAGCTTCTCTGTGGAACATCGGGCTGGGAAGTCACAGGGAAATGCCGATGCCCTGTCACGGGCACCATGTGTGCTGACAAATATTCAACCCCACAAGTCTGAACAGAGGGAGGGGGGGTATGTAAGGCAGTGACCGGTGTCATATGCGAGGGTCGCTATGTATCCCCCAGGATGTGCTTAGAAGCATATTAGATCCGCTGGAGTGCCCTGTGCTCACAGCAGGTTTGCCTGTGAGACACAGGGAAGAATAAAAGTGAGTGTGAACTGGATCAAGTTATTTGACCCATACATTATTCAGGAAAACCCGGTATGGGCTTTTATTTTTGAAACGGACTGCAGGAAGGTAGTGGGGCCGGTCCGTTTCCTCATAGTGGCCCATGGCCATAGAATCTGGAGGATAGAAAAAAAAACCCCTGCAAGAGAGTTTGGGTGTGTCAGTGTTGGTCTGGGAGTCAGACCTAGCAGGAGGCTTATGAGGAGCTCTTTCTGTGTGGAGCAACACAGGCCTGGAAGAGCCTGAAAAGCCTGACACCCCAGCGTACACGGGGGTGTAATACGCTCACGGCACCGGATTGTGGACTGTTGTTATTTTTCCCGGCTGTATACCGAAGGACTTGTTTGCTTACTTTTTCGGTTTGTGAGTATGCTGTGAAATAAACAAGACTTTATTTGAACTTTATATGGGTCACTGCCTATTCACTGCACAGCAAGGACATCGCTGCATCACACTCTCCTATAGGTGCTTGGTTATGTGTAGTTTGTGTTATTTTCTGAGACCTGCAATATTTTTATAACGATGGAGATGATCAAGGATTTGTTTTTTTAGAGGAATTAGGCCGGCGTCACACTCAGCGTAGGGAAATACGGTCCGTTTTTTACGGCCGTAATACGCAGAAAAAATCCAGAAATGGTGATCCGTATGTAATCCGTAGGCAAGGTGTGGTCGTGTATTTTGCGCATATAATGTTACGTATGTAATCCGTATAACATCTGGAGCGCCCCCAGACACAGGGCCACGAGTTCTCGGTACCGGGCCTCTCTGGTTCGGTTCTGAGGCTGTCACGGTGGCTAGACCCGGTCCGCGACCCTGCTAAGGGGCGTCCAATAAAGGTGGTACAGTCTGTCAGGGATTCGTGACGCCACCTGTGGTGTTCGGTCAGGGTGACTGACGCTGCTGTGGGGTCCGCTGGGGTGATGGAATGGCAGCTGGATGGTGTACCTTCCCACAGGTGAAGTATGTCCCCAGGGCTTCCCAGTAAGGTAGATGGTGATGGTGTGAGGTGCAGTCAATAACGAGGACACAAGGTTGCAGTCTCTTTAGCTCTTTACTGTAGACTTCAGGATCCTCAATCCAGAGCACGCTTAACAGGGCTATCTGAGACCGGCCGGTCCGATGGGCACATCCAGAGTTCCCTTTGCAGGTGAAAATCAGTGCCTACCACTAGTGCCTGAGTGTTGTAGTGCTACCCTGCTGAGCATTCGGAATAGTCCTCACAACTTCTGTTCTCGTTCGTTCGTTCTTTCTAATTCTCTCTCGCTTGTTCCAGATGTTACTAGTTTCTCGTCCCCCAGGTATGTTATGGCTAGGACGCACCCGTATGACGGGAAGGCTCAGAGCTCTTCCGGGACCCTAGAGACGCCCCTCTCCACGCGTTGCCCCCTATGTCCACGCGTTGCCCCCTATGTCTTCGTAGGAAATTTAAGGTAGACAGCCAACCTATAATTAACTGTCCTGCGGAGTTCGAAGTAAGGCCTAGAGTCAGTTACTCCCGCGGTGTTCTGGCCACCGGCTACGCGCCTCAGTAGGATGTTGCCTCGGTCTCACGGCACGACTCCTACTGGTTCTCCTTTGTGCTTGATCTCGTTTCTCACTGTTCCACAATATCCTTCCCTTCATGTCACTTTCTTAAAATACCGCCGCGGGGTTTGCAGGCGCGGTTCCGTATCGTTCTGCTCTGTTCGCTAGGCACCTGCCAGGTTCCCACGCCTGACAGGGACCCCCCTGTGTCTTCTCCCTGCAACACCCCCCTGCCACAGGATGTTGCCTGAATCCAACCCAGTCAGCTTCTGACTAACTTCCTATCCAACCCCTAGTTTTACCAGTGTGAGGAGTGGCCCAATAAATAAAGCCTTTTTCTCCCCCTAGTGGCCGGAGTGTGAAGTGTAATGTGTGCTGGTGATACCTGGTCAGTAGAATTCCTTCAGTGCCATCAGACGTACCATCACTCCCCTTAGTGGCAGAGTGCCATACTGCAATGACCAGATCTCTGGGGCGCTGCACATCTGTAATGCGTTTTTTCCACACAACCTCACAAAATGGACATTTAACGGTTTTGGAGCCCGAAATTAATTTAAATCAGCAACTCTATTTAATGCCTCTACAACAGGTGGCACCCTCCCATATGGCCATTTTGTGGTTGTGCATATGTTGGTGTGTTGTGGTAACGTTTGCTCCATGCCTGACCTACTGCACTTCACCCCAACTCAGCGGGTTTTGTTTAACTGGGTCTTGTCGCGACGGTTTGGCCAGTCATACCCTGTGATTGTAGATCCGCGAAGGAGGGGCAGAAGAATGTGGGTGCATCCTCTTTTGACCCAATGCCTCACTAAAGGCCATTTTCAGAGGCTCTATACAGCTCTGCTTGCACATCCTGATAAGTTTTACCTATACTGTCGAATGACAATACCAACATTTGATATCTTGTTGGAGACAGTACGTCCAGGACTCACGTATCAGGACACCAGGATGCGAAAAAGCATATCCGCAGAGGAGCGTCTTCTACTTACCGTATTCATCATCCTCACATACTGTATGTTGATGATGTTTCTTTTTTCAGGGTTGTTTGCTAGCAGCTATTTTAAAATATATGTGTTACTTAGGACAAAACCACAATAAAAATATGTATTTTTAATGTTCTACTTATGTACACTAGGTAAATATCAATTAATTTCATTGATATTCCTGTTTTTTTATGAAACAACATATTTGCGCTTTATCATGTTTTCTCTAAACTATTGTTACCTAACTAATATGATTTTTTGTGTCCTTTCAGCTTCCTGTCAACTGGCTTGTCTTATGCGGGACTACACCTGGAGTTTCTGATTGGTCGCTCCACGATTTCTGGCATTGTGTGCTCAGCATGTAGTGAAATATGGTCGAAACTACATGAACTTGTCATGCCTGAGCCAAAAATGGCAGATTGGCTCAAAATAGCCCGTGGGTTCAATGACACCTGTGACTTCTCACACTGCATTGGAGCCCTGGATGGGAAACATATCAGGGTGCGTAAGCCACTGAACTCTGGCTCCCAATTCTACAATTATAAGCAGTTTTTCTCTGTAGTTCTGTTAGCTGTAGTTGACAGTAACTACAGGTTTATAATTGTAGACATTGGGGCCTATGGGCGAACAGGAGACTCAAGGGTCTTCAATTTGTCCATTATGGGTCGGCGGCTACGTGAAAACCAGTTAGACCTCCCACCACCACAACAACTCCCAGGCTCCAATGCTGAAGCAGCGCCATATGTTCTTGTGGGAGATGAGATGTCCAATTGACAAGGAATGTCATGAGGCCTTATCCCAGGCGCAATCTGGATCACCGGCGGCGTGTTTTAAATTTGAGGCTTTCCAAGGCGCGTAGACTGGTGGAGTGTGCTATTGGGATTCTGTGTGCCAAATGGCGTCTCCTCCAGTCTGCCATTCAGCTGAGTGAGGCTACTATTAAAGGGAACCTGTCACCCCGAAAATCGAGGGTGAGGTAAGCCCACCGGCATCAGGGGCTTATCTACAGCATTCTGTAATGCTGTAGATAAGCCCCCGATGTTACTTGAAAAAGGAGAAAAAGACGTTATATTATACTTACCCAGGGGCGGTCCCGCTGCTGGTCAGGTCGGATGGGTGTCTCCGGTCCGCTGCGGCGCCTCCCATCTTCTTTCCATGACGTCCTCTTCTGATCTTCAGCCATGGCTCCGGCGCAGGCGTACTTTGCTCTGCCCTGTTGAGGGCAGACAAAGTACTGCAGTGCGCAGGCGCCGGGCCTCTGACCTTTTCGGCGCCTGCGCACTGCAGTACTATCCTCTGCCCTCAAGAGGGCAGAGCAAAGTACGCCTGCGCCGGAGCCGTGGCTGAAGATCAGAAGAGGACGTCATGGAAAGAAGATGGGAGGCGCCGTAGTGGACCGGAGACACCCATCCGACCTGACCAGCAGCGGGACCGCCCCTGGGTAAGTATAATATAACGTCTTTTTCTCCTTTTTCAGGTAACATCGGGGGCTTATCTACAGCATTACAGAATGCTGTAGATAAGCCCCTGATGCCGGTGGGCTTACCTCACCCGCGATTTTCGGGGTGACAGGTTCCCTTTAATGAAGTTATTAAAGCATGTGTTGTTTTGCACAATTTTACTAGACTTCATGATTGCCCGTCAGCTGTTATTGGTGAAGAAATGTTGCCCAATGTGAGTAGCCCTACACCACATGGCCCTCCTCCGCACCGTCCCCTTTCTGGAATAAAAGTGAGAGATATTTTCACAAATTATTTTGTTTCTCCTCAGGGTGCTACTCCCTGGCAAGATTATGCGGTTTCTCAGTTGTGATTTACTTATTTTCAAAATATATTATCACCATAAAATATTTTAGGCCTACAGAAACTGTACTCTGTGTGTTGTATTTACTTAATTACCAGATGGTTATGAACAGAGCATATATGTGTGATGTAAGAATGATTGTCCCACAAATGTCAATTGGCTTTTGACAACATTTTTTACTTCTAGCAAAAGCCTTTTGGTGTTAACATTAAACCATATTTGTTTCATATGTTTTTGTTTTGTTTTTTCGTTTTTTTTTAAACCACAACAGAACAAGGTGTAATTACAGCACAAAGTTAACCAAAACATGGTTAGGCAGAACAAATATAAACAAAAATAACTTTGGGTTACAGATTTCAGTAAGTTGGTGAAGGTGATGGCGGCAGCTCAGGGTCCTGCTCAGGTGGCCTTTGTTGGGCCAATTGTCCTTCACCCTGTGTGGATGCTGTGTGTGTGGCAGATCCAAATACAGGCCTTGATCATATTGGCCAGTTGTGTATTGGCCATAAGGGATTTATCTCTGGTCCTCATGCTGCTGAACATATTGGCTGGACTCATAGCCACCCCCAATATGGCCATGTCGTCCAAACCCAGGTTGGGACCAGCCTACAGCACTGGGTCTGGAAAAGTGGGCATATTGGGAAGGTTAGTTGTAGGTTGCCATATGGTACGGTGCTGGCCTTGGTTGATTTTGGGTGGGGAGGGGTTGACGTGTAGGCACACATGGAGGAGGTGCTTCAAATCCTGATTGACCATACACCTGTTGAGGTCGTGGAAGGCGCAAGAGGTTATGTGGTGAAAGCTTCCATCACTCAATAAATTCCAAAACCTCATAGGGGTCATTTGGGAAGGTGCATAAATCAATCAGGATTTGAATACACCCTCTCACACGTAGCCTCAGCTCACGGGGAAGGGGACGAAGGTACCGGGCCAGGCTGCAAGCAAAGGCCTCCTCACCATCATCCGTGGCTGCCCTGGCCAAATAATTGAGGACCCCAGCGTCCACATCCCTCCTACTGGCTTGCAGCGCTCTCTTTCTGCGGCCTCTTCGTAAAGGGCCAGCTGCCTGTGGGGAGGACACCAGTGGGACAGTAGGGCTGCTGCTGTGTCCTTGCTCTTCCTGGCTTACAGGATCAGGTGCTGCTGAGGGTGGTGCTTCATGGATACTTGTTGCGGTCTCTTGGGATGCTGAAGCCGATGGTCCAGGAAGGATGGAGGTAGAAGAGGCCAAAGATGGGCCTGCCACCTCTTCTTCTACACCAACCGGATCTATGACAACCTCCGAGTCCGGCCCGGTCTCCCTCTCAGTGAGGTTGGACTGTGTTCTGTTATGAAAAAAACAAAATTAATACCCCTAATTAATAGTTGAGTAATTTGCTAACATAAGTTTATTATACATCTGTGACCTCGTCTCCAGGTACTTACCTACACGCAACCTACGATACTCACAAGACCTCCTTCTCTACTCCCCTCTTATCTCCTCTTCCCATAATCGTATACAAGATTTATCTCGTGTATCACCCCTACTCTGGAACCCTCTACCACAACATATCAGACTCTCGCCTACCATCGAAACCTTCAAAAAGAGCCTGAAGACCCACCTCTTCCAACAAGCCTACAACCTGCAGTAACCACCGATTGACAAAACCACTGCATGACCAGCTCTACCCTCACCTACTATATTCTCACCCATCCCTTGTAGATTGTGAGCCTTCGCGGGCAGGGTCCTCTCTCCTCCTGTACCAGTTATGACTTGTATTAAGATTATTGTTCTTGTTTTTATTATGTATACCCCTTGGTGACCAGGGACTTAGTTCACAGTGACGGGATAGTACGTCATATGCGATCGGCCGCGCTCACGGGGGGAGCGCGGCCGATCGCGGCCAGGTATCAGCTGACTATCGCAGCTGACATCTGGCACTATGTGCCAGGAGCGGTCACGGACCGCTCCTGGCACATTAACCCCCGACACCGCGATCAAACATGATCGCAGTGTTCCGGGGGGCATAGGGAAGCATCACTTTGTATTGAGCGTCTCCTCCCTGCAGGCCCTGGATCCAAAATGGCCGCTGGGCTGCATCCGGGTCCTGCAGGGACTACTTCCGGGTCCACAGCAGCGGCTGGTAAGCGAGGAGCAGGGCACACCAGATCGCTGATCTGACACAGTGCTCTGCAAAATGTCAGATCAGCGATCTGTCACTATACAGTGATGTCCCCCCTGGGACAAAGTAAAAAAAGTAGAAAAGTAAAAAAAAAAATTTTATTAGATGTGTAAGAAAAAATATATTTTTTTTTACCTAAATAAAGAAAATATATATATATATATATATATATATATATATATATATATTGTTCCCATAAATACATTTCTTTATCAAAATAAAAAAAACAATAAAAGTACACATATTTAGCATCGCCGCGTTCGTAACGACCTGACCCATAAAACTGTCCCACTAGTTAACCCCTTCAGAGAACACCGTAAAAAAAAAAAAAACCGAGGCAAAAAGCAACACTTTATTATCATTATCATACCGCCGGCCAAAAAGTGGAATAACACGCAATCAAAAAGTCGGATATAAATAACCATGGTACCGCAGAAAACTTCATCTTGTCCCGCAAAAAACGAGCTGCCATACAGCATCATCAGCAAAAAAATAAAAAAGTTACAGTCCTCAGAATAAAGCGATGCAAAAATAATTATTTTTTCTGTAAAATAGTTTTTATCGTATAAAAAGCGCCAAAACATAAAAAATGATGTAAATGAGGTATCGCTGTAATCGTACTGACCTGAAAAATAAAACTGCTTTATCCATTTTACCAAACGCGGAACGGTATAAATGCCATCCCCCCAAAAAAGAAATTCATGAATAGCTGGTTTTTGGTCATTCTGCTTCACAAAAATCGGAATAAAAAGCGATCAAAAAATGTCACATGCCCGAAAATGTTACCAATAAAAACATCAACTCGTCCTGCAAAAAACAAGACCTCACATGACTCTGTGGACCAAAATATGGAAAAATTATGTGATAACGCAAAAAATATTTTTTGCAATAAAAAGCGTCTTTTAGTGTGTGACAGGTGCCAATCATAAAAATCCACTAAAAAACCCACTATAAAAGTAAATCAAACCCCCCTTCATCACCCCCTTAGTTAGGGAAACATAAAATTTAAAAAAATGCATTTATTTCTATTTTCCCATTAGGTTTAGGGCTAGGGTTAGGGTTAGAGCTAGGGTTATGGTTGGGGCTAGGGTTGGGGCTAGGGTTGGGGCTAGAGTTAGGGCTAGGGTTGGGGCTAGGGTTGGGGCTAGGGTTGGGATTGGGGCTAGGGTTAGGGCTACAGTGTGGGGTGGGGCTAAAGTTAGGGTTAGGGCTGGGGCTAAAGTTAGGGTTGGGGCTAAAGTTACGGTTAGGGTTTGGATTACATTTACGGTTGGGATTAGGGTTAGCGGTGTGTCAGGGTTAGGGGTGTGGTTAGGGTTATGGTTGGGATTAGGGTTAGGGGTGTGTTTGGATTAGGGTTTCAGTTAGAATTGGGGGTTTCCACTGATTAGGCTCATCAGGGCTCTCCAAACGCGACATGGCTTCCGATCTCAATTCCAGTCAATTCTGCGTTGAAAAAGTAAAACAGTGGTCCTTCCCTTCCGAGCTCTCCCGTGCACCCAACCAGGGGTTTACCCCAACATATGGGGTATCAGCATACTCAGGACAAATTGGACAACAACTATTGGGGTCCAATTTCACTTGTTACCCTTGGGAAAATAAAAATTTAAGGGACTAAAAAAAACATTTTTGTGGGAAAAAAATTATTTTTTATTTTCACGACTGCGTTATAAACTGTAGTGAAACACTTGGGGATTCAAAGCTGTCAAAACACATCTAGATAAGTTCCTTCGGGGGTCTAGTTTCCAAAATGGTGTCACTTGTGGGGGGTTTCTACTGTTTAGGTGCATCAGGGGCTCTGCAAATGCATTGTGATGCCTGCAGACCAATCCATCTAACTCTGCATTCCAAATGGTGCTCCTTCCCTTCCGAGCTCTGCCATGCGCCCAAATGGTGGTTCCCCCCACATATGGGGTATCAGCATACTCAGGACAAATTGGACAACAACTTTTGGGGTCCAATTTCTCTTATTACCCTTGGGAAAATAAAAATTTTCGGGGCTAAAAAGACATTTTTGTGGGAAACAAATTAATTTTTATTTTCACGACTCTGCATTATAAACTGTAGTGAAACACTTGGGGGTTCAAAGCTGTCAAATCACATCTAGATAATTTCCTTGGGGGGTCTAGTTTCCAAAATGGTGTCACTTGTGGGGGGTTTCTACTATTTAGGTGCATCAGGGGCTCTGCAAATGCAACATGACGCCTGCAGACCAATCCATCTAAGTCTGCATTCCAAATGGCGCTTCTTCCCTTCCGAGCTCTGCCATGCGCCCAAACGGTGGTTCCCCCACATATGGGGTATCAGCGTACTCAGGACAAATTGGACAACAGCTTGTTATGAACAGGTAATTCAGAACCACAATGGACCTTGAAGTTCAGAGCACACAAGGTGACCTGACATTTACCAAAAAACATAGGACGAGCTCTGAGACGTGAAAACTCTGCTGACCACAATCCCTAATCCTAACACACCACACTAGAGGTAGCCGTGGATTGCGCCTAACGCTCCCTATGCTACTCGGCACAGCCTGAGAAACTAACTAGCCCTGAAGATAGAAAAATAAGCCTACCTTGCCTCAGAGAAATTCCCCAAAGGAAAAGGCAGCCCCCCACATATAATGACTGTGAGTTAAGATGAAATACAAACACAGAGATGAAATAGATTTAGCAAAGTGAGGCCCGACTTACTGAATAGACCGAGGATAGGAAAGATAGCTTTGCGGTCAACACAAAAACCTACAAACAACCACGCAGAGGGGCAAAAAGACCCTCCGCACCGACTAACGGTACGGAGGTGCTCCCTCTGCGTCTCAGAGCTTCCAGCAAGCAAGAAAAAAACAATATAGCAAGCTGGACAGAAAATATAGCAAACAGAAATAACACAAGCAGAACTTAGCTTATGCAGGATAGAGAGGCCACAGGAACGATCCAGGAGGAAGCAAGACCAATACTAGAACATTGACTGGAGGCCAGGATCAAAGCACCAGGTGGAGTTAAATAGAGCAGCACCTAACGACTTAACCTCATCACCTGAGGAAGGAAACTCAGAAGCCGCAGTACCACTCTCATCCACCAAAGGAAGCTTATAGACAGAACCAGCCGCAGTACCACTCACGACCACAGGAGGGAGCTTGGCCACAGAATTCACAACAGTACCCCCCCCTTGAGGAGGGGTCACCGAACCCTCACCAGAGCCCCCAGGCCGACCAGGATGAGCCACATGAAAGGCACGAACCAGATCGGGAGCATGGACATCAGAGGCAAAGACCCAGGAATTATCTTCCTGACCATAACCTTTCCACTTAACCAGATACTGGAGTTTCCGTCTCGAAACACGAGAATCCAAAATCTTCTCCACAATATACTCCAATTCCCCTTCAACCAAAACCGGAGCAGGAGGATCAATAGATGGAACCACAGGTGCCACGTATCTCCGCAACAATGACCTATGGAACACGTTATGGATGGAAAAAGAAGCCGGAAGAGTCAAACGAAAAGACACAGGATTAAGAACCTCAGAAATCCTATATGGACCAATGAAACGAGGCTTAAATTTAGGAGAGGAAACCTTCATAGGAATATAACGAGATGACAACCAAACCAAATCCCCAACACGAAGTCGGGGACCCACACAGCGCCTGCGGTTAGCGAAACGTTGAGCCTTCTCCTGGGACAAAGTCAGATTGTCCACTACATGAGTCCAAATCTGCTGCAACCTATCCACCACAGTATCCACACCAGGACAGTCCGAAGACTCAACCTGCCCTGAAGAGAAACGAGGGTGGAACCCAGAATTGCAGAAAAACGGCGAAACCAAAGTAGCCGAGCTGGCCGATTAGTAAGGGCGAACTCAGCCAAAGGCAAAAAGGACACCCAATCATCCTGATCAGCAGAAACAAAACATCTCAGATATGTTTCCAAGGTCTGATTGGTTCGTTCAGTCTGGCCATTAGTCTGAGGATGGAAAGCCGAGGAAAAAGACAAATCAATGCCCATCCTAGCACAAAAGGCTCGCCAAAACCTCGAAACAAACTGGGAACCTCTGTCAGAAATGATGTTCTCTGGAATGCCATGTAAACGAACCACATGCTGAAAAAACAATGGCACCAAATCAGAGGAGGAAGGCAATTTAGACAAGGGCACCAAATGGACCATCTCAGAGAAGCGATCACAAACCACCCAAATGACCGACATTCTTTGAGAGACGGGGAGATCCGAAATAAAATCCATAGAGATATGCGTCCAAGGCCTCTTCGGGACCGGCAAGGGCAAAAGCAACCCACTGGCACGAGAACAGCAGGGCTTAGTCCGAGCAAAAATCCCACAGGACTGCACAAAAGAACGCACATCCCGTGACAGAGACGGCCACCAAAAGGATCTAGCCACCAAATCTCTGGTACCAAAGATTCCAGGATGACCAGCCAACACCGAACAATGAACCTCAGAGATAACTTTATTCGTCCACCTATCAGGGACAAACAGTTTCTCCGCTGGGCAACGGTCAGGTCTATTAGCCTGAAATTTTTGCAGCACCCGCCGCAAATCAGGGGAGATGGCAGACAAAATTACCCCCTCTTTGAGAATACCCGCCGGCTCAGACAAACCCGGAGAATCGAGCACAAAACTCCTAGACAGGGCATCCGCCTTCACATTTTTAGAGCCCGGAAGGTACGAAACCACAAAGTCAAAACGGGAGAAAAACAGCGACCAACGAGCCTGTCTAGGATTCAACCGTTTGGCAGACTCAAGATAAGTCAAGTTTTTGTGATCAGTCAAGACCACCACGCGATGCTTAGCTCCTTCAAGCCAATGACGCCACTCCTCGAATGCCCACTTCATGGCTAGCAACTCTCGATTGCCAACATCATAATTTCGCTCAGCAGGCGAAAATTTCCTGGAAAAGAAGGCGCATGGTTTCATCACCGAGCAATCAGAACTTCTCTGCGACAAAACAGCCCCTGCTCCAATTTCGGAAGCATCAACCTCGACCTGGAACGGAAGCGAAACATCTGGTTGGCACAACACAGGGGCAGAAAAAAAACGACGCTTCAACTCCTGAAAAGCTTCCACAGCAGCAGAAGACCAATTGACCACATCAGCACCCTTCTTGGTTAAATCAGTCAACGGTTTAGCAATGCTAGAAAAATTAGCGATGAAGCGACGATAAAAATTAGCAAAGCCCAGGAACTTCTGCAGACTCTTCAGAGATGTTGGCTGAGTCCAATCATAAATGGCCTGAACTTTAACAGGGTCCATCTCGATAGTAGAAGGAGAAAAAATGAACCCCAAAAATGAAATCTTCTGAACACCAAAGAGACACTTTGACCCCTTCACAAACAAAGAATTAGCACGCAGGACCTGGAACACCATTCTGACCTGCTTCACATGAGACTCCCAATCATCCGAGAAGACCAAAATATCATCCAAGTATACAATCAGGAATTTATCCAGGTACTCTCGGAAGATGTCATGCATAAAGGACTGAAACACTGATGGAGCATTAGAAAGTCCGAATGGCATAACCAGGTACTCAAAATGGCCTTCGGGCGTATTAAATGCTGTTTTCCTTTCATCGCCCCGTTTAATACGCACAAGATTATACGCACCACGAAGATCTATCCTGGTGAACCAACTAGCCCCCTTAATCCGAGCAAACAAATCAGACAGCAGCGGCAAGCGGTACTGAAATTTGACCGTAATTTTATTTAGAAGGCGGTAATCAATACAAGGTCTCAGCGAACCATCCTTCTTGGCCACAAAAAAGAAACCCGCTCCCAATGGCGACGATGACGGGCGAATATGACCCTTCTCCAAAGACTCCTTCACGTAACTCCGCATAGCGGCATGCTCAGGTACAGATAAATTAAACAGTCTACCCTTAGGAAACTTACTACCAGGAATCAAATCGATAGCACAATCACAATCCCTATGCGGAGGTAGGGCATTGGACTTGGGCTCATCGAATAAATCCCGGTAATCAGACAAGAACTCTGGGACCTCAGAAGGGGTGGATGATGAGATAGACAGAAATGGAACATCACCATGTACCCCCTGACAACCCCAGCTGGACACAGACATGGATTTCCAATCTAATACTGGGTTATGGACTTGTAGCCATGGCAACCCCAACACGACCACATCATGCAGATTATGCAACACCAGAAAGCGAATATCCTCCTAGTGCGCAGGAGCCATGCACATGGTCAGCTGGGTCCAATACTGAGGCTTATTCTTGGCCAAAGGCGTAGCATCAATTCCTCTCAATGGAATAGGACACTGCAAGGGCTCCAAGACAAACCCACAGCGCCTAGCATACTCCAAGTCCATCAAATTCAGGGCAGCGCCTGAATCCAGAAATGCCATGACAGAATAGGAAGACAAAGAGGAGATCAAAGTAACGGACAAAAGAAATTTCGACAGTACCGTACCAATGGTGGCAGACCTAGCGAACCGCTTAGTGCGCTTAGGACAATCGGAGATAGCATGAGTGGCATCACCACAGTAGAAACACAGCCCATTCTGACGTCTGTGTTCCTGCCTTTCAGCTCTGGTCAAAGTCCTATCGCACTGCATAGGCTCAGGTTTATGCTCAGATAATACCGCCAAATGGTGCACAGATTTACGCTCGCGCAAGCGTCGACCGATCTGAATGGCCAAAGACATAGACTCATTCAGACCAGTAGGCATATGAAATCCCACCATGACATCCTTAAGGGCTTCAGAGAGACCCTTTCTGAAAATAGCTGCCAGCGCGCATTCATTCCATTGAGTGAGCACGGACCACTTTCTATACTTCTGACAATAAATCTCTATCTCATCCTGACCCTGACACAGAGCCAGCAAATTTTTCTCTGCCTGATCCACTGAATTAGGTTCGTCGTACAGCAATCCGAGCGCCAGAAAAAACGCATCAATATTACATAATGCAGGATCTCCCGGAGCAAGGGAAAATGCCCAGTCTTGAGGGTCGCCACGTAATAAAGAAATAATGATTTTAACTTGTTGAACTGGGTCACCAGAGGAGCGGGGTTTCAAAGCCAGAAACAGTTTACAATTATTTTTAAAATTCAAAAATTTAGCTCTATCTCCAGAAAATAACTCAGGAATAGGAATTTTAGGTTCTAACATAGGATTCTGAACCACTAAATCTTCAATGTTCTGTACTCTTATAGTGAGATTATCCATCAAAGAGGACAGACCCTGAATGTCCATGTCCACACCTGTGTTCTGAACCACCCTGATGTATAGGGGAAAAGAAAGACAGAACACAGTGCAAAGAAAAAAAAAATGGTCTCAGAACTTCTCTTTTCCCTCTATTGAGAAGCATTAGTACTTTGGGCCTCCAGTACTGTTATGAACAGGTAATTCAGAACCACAATGGACCTTGAAGTTCAGAGCACACAAGGTGACCTGACATTTACCAAAAAACATAGGACGAGCTCTGAGACGTGGAAACTCTGCTGACCGCAATCCCTAATCCTAACACACCACACTAGAGGTAGCCGTGGATTGCGCCTAACGCTCCCTATGCAACTCGGCACAGCCTGAGAAACTAACTAGCCCTGAAGATAGAAAAATAAGCCTACCTTGCCTCAGAGAAATTCCCCAAAGGAAAAGGCAGCCCCCCACATATAATGACTGTGAGTTAAGATGAAATACAAACACAGAGATGAAATAGATTTAGCAAAGTGAGGCCCGACTTACTGAATAGACCGAGGATAGGAAAGATAGCTTTGCGGTCAACACAAAAACCTACAAACAACCACGCAGAGGGGCAAAAAGACCCTCCGCACCGACTAACGGTACGGAGGTGCTCCCTCTGCGTCTCAGAGCTTCCAGCAAGCAAGAAAAAAACAATATAGCAAGCTGGACAGAAAATATAGCAAACAGAAATAACACAAGCAGAACTTAGCTTATGCAGGATAGAGAGGCCACAGGAACGATCCAGGAGGAAGCAAGACCAATACTAGAACATTGACTGGAGGCCAGGATCAAAGCACCAGGTGGAGTTAAATAGAGCAGCACCTAACGACTTAACCTCATCACCTGAGGAAGGAAACTCAGAAGCCGCAGTACCACTCTCATCCACCAAAGGAAGCTTATAGACAGAACCAGCCGCAGTACCACTCACGACCACAGGAGGGAGCTTGGCCACAGAATTCACAACACAGCTTTTGGGGTCCAATGTCTCCTGTTACCCTTGGAAAAATACAAAACTGGGGGATAATTAATAATTTTTGTGAAAAAAATAATAATTTTTATTTTAACGACTCTGCATTATAAACTGTAGTGAAACACTTGGGGGTTCAAAGCTGTCAAAACACAGCTAGATAAGTTCCTTAGGGGGTCTACTTTCCAAAATGGTGTCACTTGTGGAAGACGTCAATGGTTAGGCCCATTAGGGGCTCTCCAAACGTGACATGGTGTCCCATCTCAATTCCAGTCAATTTTGCATTGAAAAGTCAAACAGCGCTCCTTCCCTTCCGAGCTCTGCCATGTGCCCAAACAGTGGTTTACCCCCACATGTGGGGTATCGTCGTACTCAGAACAAATGGCACAACAACTTTTGGGGTCCAATTTCTTCTCTTACCCTTGGGAAAATAAAAAATTGTGGGCGAAAAGATCATATTTGTGAAAAAATATGATTTTTTATTTTTACGGCTCTGCATTATAAACTTCTGTGAAGCACTTAGTGGGTTAAAGTGCTCACCACACATCTAGATAAGTTCCTTAGGGGGTCTACTTTCCAAAATGGTGTCACTTGTGGGGGGTTTCAATGTTTAGGCACATCAGGGGCTCTCCAAACGCAACATGGCGTGCCATCTCAATTCCAGTCAATTTTGCATTGAAAAGTCAAACAGAGCTCCTTCCCTTCCAAGCTCTACCGTGTGCCCAAACAGTGGTTTACCTCCACATGTGGGGTATCGGCGTACTCAGAACAAATGGCACAACAACTTTTGGGGTCCAATTTCTTCTCTTACCCTTGGGAAAATAAAAACAAATTGGAGCTGAAGTAAATTTTTTGTGAAAAAAAGTTAAATGTTAATTTTTTTTAAACATTCCAAAAATTCCTGTAAAACACCTGAAGGGTTAATAAACTTCTTGAATGTGGTATTGAGCACCTTGAAGGGTGCAGTTTTTAGAATGGTGTCACACTTGACTTCAAATGTGATGTGGTCCCTAAAAAATATTGGCGTTGTAAAAATGAGAAATTGCTGGTCAACTTTTATCCCTTGTAACTCCCTAACAAAAAAAAATTTGGGTTCCAAAATTGTGCTGATGTAAAGTAGACATGTGGGAAATGTTACTTATTAATTATTTTACATGACATATCTCTGTGATTTAAGGGCATAAAAATTCAAAGTTGGAAAATTGCAAAATTTTCTACATTTTCGCCAAATTTCCATTTTTTCACAAATAAACGCAAGTTATATCGAAGAAATTTTACCACTATCATGAAGTACAATATGTCACGAGAAAACAATGTCAGAATCGCCAAGATCCGTTGAAGCGTTCCAGAGTTATAACCTCATAAAGGGATAGTGGTCAGAATTGTAAAAATTGGCCCGGTCATTAACCTGCAAACCACAGTTGGGGCTTAAGGGGTTAAAGTCGCAACATGAGTGTACTTACAGAGTTGTGTCTGCTCCGCACGTGTGTGTTGGTCATAATCTGGGAATAGGATCCCACAGATGGTCCTTCAAGCTGCCTCTTTCCTGGCCCGGTTGGAATAGTTTGGATCCTGCTGGTCCCAGATCTCAGGCCTTTCTTGGACCAGGATGAGGAGCATATCTACGTTGATTATGCTGGCCATGCTGATTGCAACTCTGTGGAGGCGAGCACCAGACTTCCGGGATGTCTGTCTGGCTTTTTCAGCTAATTAGAATGTCTGAGCTTCCTGATTGAGGGCTTGGCACATTTCCTGGCACCTGGAGATGTCTGGCGTATTTCTCGCAAGTCACACTGCTGGTCCATGTGTAATCCGTATTTTTCTCGCCCCCATAGACTTTCATTGGCGTATTTTTTTGCGCAATACGGTAACAAACGCAGCATGCTGCGATTTTCTACGGCCGTACAAGACCGTATAATACGGATACGTAAAATACGGCAGATAGGAGCTGGGCCATAGAGAATCATTGTACCGTGTGCAATCCGTATTTTTTGCGCCTCTCATACATCCGTAAAACTCGCTAGTGTGACGCCGGCCATAAGTTGTGGTTTTTATTGGTATAATTCTTAAATTTATGTGACTTTTTGATCGCTTTCTAATTAGTTTCTTTAAGTGAAGGTGACCTAAACACAGCAATACTGGCTTTCTTTCTGTAAATGTATGTATATGTGTATATATATTTATTTATTTTTTCTTTTCATTTTTTTTTCCAGCATTCAAAACTTTTTTTTTTTACTTTGTCTTTCTGTGAGACTTTACTAGTTGGATCCATACTTTTGCATTACAATGCATTATACCTGTTACATTCAGTCTGATAGGCCTCCATTTGCCATCGTACCCATCAGAACCCCAAATTCCATTGTGGGGGGCCAATGCAGGTACAGAGGGAGACCCCTACCCTCCCTTTGTCAACCATCTAGATGCTGCGCTCGTTAGCACCAAACCCGGCAGTTGCAGCAATATATCAGCTGTGTGTATTAGCTGACACCCACTCACTCGAATGCATGCTCAGCTCGTAAGCCTGCACAATGCGATTGCCGTAATAGTACATGTTAAACCCTACCGGTCTGTGACATAATAGGACACTATAGGGCAGGAATGGGTTAAATTCCTCTTTCATATAACAATTCTGGAACATTTTTTCGGCAGGGTGAGTATGTAACTATTTTTTATCTTTTTATTATTTTTAACAATAGATATTTTTACTATTCATGCTGCATAGGCAGCATGAGTAGTAAAAAGTTGGTCACACAGGGTTAATAGCAGCGTTAACGGAGTGCGTTACACCGCGGTCAACGCTGCCATTAACCCTGTGTGAGTGCTGACCGGAGGGGAGTATGTGGACGCCGGGCACTGACTGCGGGGAGGAAGGAGCCGCCATTTTCTTCTGGACTGTGCCCGTTGCTGATTGGTCGTGGCTGTTTTGCCACGACCAATCAGCGACTTGGATTTACATAACTATCAGAGGCCGCGACCAATGAATATCCATGACAGACAGAAGGACAGACGGAAGTGACCCTTAGACAATTATATAGTAGATAGCATTATTGGGAACCAGTGTGTCCCAGTCACTGATTTCCCATAAACTGCAGCCCCTGCGGAGGACATGGCAGGAATACCCTTTCCACTTTTTTAGGACCCCTTATATCTCTAGTGAATGTCCAATGCCCACTGAAGCATAAACCTAGATTACATTTCATGGCAGAGGGTCTTATTTAGGATCATCTTGTAGTTGTTGTTTTTTTTTTTGAGGGAGCGTTGTGACCAATGTAGCAGTTATAAATTGGTTAGCGGTATCTAGGTCAGTGATTGTATCTCGTATAAACCAATGTTGGTTTAGCTTTATGAACATAAGTGTGCACGGCTCCAGATTTCATCATGTTCACAGCTGCTGTCTGATAACACAATATATAGAGCAAGCGACGGTGTGATGGACTAGTGATACATTGCTGGCCATACCAAAAGTGTGATTGTCCTGGTGCAAAGTCCAAAGCTACAGTACTAATATAGAGAGGACCCAGAAGAGAAAGCCGAACATGTGGTCAAAAAAGGAGGAACAATGATAAACTTACCTGGAGCAGCCACTGCCAGTGCCAGGCAGCAGCTGCCAAGGCAAACAGGATCATGGGGTGCATTAAAAGAGGTCTGGATACACATGATGAGAGCATTATACTGCCTCTGTACAAATCCCTAGTTAGACCGCACATGGAGTACTGTGTCCAGTTTTGGGCACCGGTGCTCAGGAAGGATATAATGGAACTAGAGAGAGTACAAAGGAGGGCAACAAAATTAATAAAGGGGATGGGAGAACTACAATACCCAGATAGATTAGCGAAATTAGGATTATTTAGTCTAGAAAAAAGACGACTGAGGGGCGATCTAATAACCATGTATAAGTATATAAGTGGACAAATATCTCGCTCTGGATCTGTTTATACCAAGGAAGGTGACGGGCACAAGAGGGCATTCTTTGCGTCTGGAGGAGAGAAGGTTTTTCCACCAACATAGAAGAGGATTCTTTACTGTTAGGGCGGTAAGAATCTGGAATTGCTTGCCTGAGGAGGTGGTGATGGCGAACTCAGTCGAGGGGTTCAAGAGAGGCCTGGTGTCTTCCTGGAGCAGAACAATATTGTATCATACAATTATTAGGTTCTGTAGAAGGACGTAGATCTGGGGATTTATTATGATGGAATATAGGCTGAACTGGATGGACAAATGTCTTTTTTCGGCCTTACTAACTAATCATAAAGTAAAATACCTTTATTAATGCAAAACTTGGTAAGTGGTAACACCGTTCACACAGGTGCACACACGGTTAAAAGTAGAGTACCGGTATATTTATAAATGTTAAAAAAAATCATAAATGACCCTTAATAACCACCAGGTAAAAAAGTATATCACAAAAAATAAGATAAATAAATATGCTATGCAGTATATATTCTAATATTCTAATGGCATATCATAGAACTGCTACTAAGTAGACAATCGTCCCATATCTATATATATAATTGTCTAAGGGTTTTTCCGTCTGTCTGTCCTGGAAATCCCGCGTCTCTGATTGGTCGAGGCCGCCAGCATGGCGACGATGATGTCATAAAGGTTGCCTCGACCAATCAGCGACGGGCACAGTCTGCCGCGAATTCGCCTCGACCAATCAGCGACGGGCACAGTATCGACGTAGATGTCATAATGGTTGCCATGGCGACGATGATGTCATAAAGGTTGCCTCGACCAATCAGCGACGGGCACAGTCTGCCGCGAATTCTGGAATCATCATTGTCCATATACTACGGGGACATGCATATTCTAGAATACCCGATGCGTTAGAATTGGGCCACAATCTAGTAGTAAATAAGTAGATAAGAGGCCCTCGCGTTTCGGACCTTTAGTTCTTCGTCAGGAAATGTGAGATTCTCTTCAAAGAATTAATTATAAAATTTGTTATAAATGTTTGATAGATGAGAATCCCACCCCTGGACATAAAGGAAAACCCACACCTATCACATAACTTACCCAAGATCTACATGGTCATGGCCTTTGTGTAACTACAGTAGACTTTAATAAAGAAAGCCGCAGACGTGTGTGTCATCTTTGGAAGCCACCACATATGTTGTTCATGGGACAATCTGTTTATTAATAGCAATTTTCTGCTGTTGAAGCCCCCCGTATACTTTAGATAGTTGTCGCTGAACAATGGTTTGGCTTTTCATTCAGCAGGCAGTTCTCTCAGCCACGTCTCCCATACACAGCAGTGCTCGATCTGCCGAGCTCTCATGTGTTCTCTATGAGAACATCTGAGGTGACGACGTATCTCTGGAGAACAAAACTCTGAAATCAGACATTCTGAATATCCAACTCACCTGAAATGATCTGTTCAGGTCCCCTTCCACATTGTTGGCCGAACCCATCTATATTTGTGAGTTCAGATGACGTTAGACTAATGTGTATAATGTTCTTAAGGGAGTGGATTTAAATAATTTGCCATCAGCTGAAGTATTCTTAGAAAAATGGACTTGCCCTCAAAAGCTGATCATGTAAGGGAGGTCCTAAAATGTAAAACTAAAAAATATGAGGCTTGAGGAAATCTGTCATCATAAATGAACATTTTCTGATTCCGCAGAACATAGACACATAGTGATTATCACATTAACAAGTTCGTATTTTACCTTCTCTAACTCCACCCCTTCCATTATTCTCTGTGTAAATCTTTGTAAATACTGTATTTAATCAGAATGAATGGAGATAAGAGAACATTAGGTCACACTTTTAAAAATCTAAACAAATGTATCAGATTCAGTTACCGTACTGAGGCATATATCTGCCGACTGTAGCTCTTTAACCCCTTCCCGACCCATGACGCCACGTAGGCGTCATGAAAGTCGGTGCCAATCCGACCCATGACGCCTATGTGGCGTCATGGAAAGATCGCGTCCCTGCAGATCGGGTGAAAGGGTTAACTCCCATTTCACCCGATCTGCAGGGACAGGGGGAGTGGTAGTTTAGCCCAGGGGGGGTGGCTTCACCCCCTCGTGGCTACGATCGCTCTGATTGGCTGTTGAAAGTGAAACTGCCAATCAGAGCGATTTGTAATATTTCACCTATTATAACGGGTGAAATATTACAATCCAGCCATGGCCGATGCTAAAATATCATCGGCCATGGCTGGAAATACTAATGTGCCCCCACCCCACCACACCGATCGCCCTCCCCAGCCCCCCGATCTGGCCGGTACACTGCTCCGGCTCCCCTCCGTCCAGTGCTCCGCTCCCCTCCGTGCTCTTAACGCTCCCCCCGTGCTCCAATCACCCCCCCGTGCTCCAATCACCCCCCCTGCACTCCGATCCACCCCCCCGTGCTCCGTTCCACCCCCCCGTGCTCCGTTCCAGCCCCCCGTGCTCCGTTCCACGCCCCCCGTGCTCCGTTCCACGCCTGCCGCGCTCCGATTCCCCCCCCATGCTCCGCTCCCCCCCCACCCCATCATGCTTACCGATCCTGCCGGGCTCCGTCCGTTTTCTCCCTGGGCGCCGCCATCTTCCAAAATGGCGGGCGCATGCGCCGAAAATAATAAAAGACCCCCCCCCCTTTGTCACCCCCATAGGTAGGGTCAATAAAAAAATAAAGAGATTTTTTTTCCCACTAATGTTAGAATAGGGTTAGGGTTAGGGGTAGGGTTAGGGGTAGGGTTAGGGGTAGGGTCAGGGGTAGGGGTAGGGTTAGGGGTAGGGTTAGGGGTAGGGTTAGGGGTAGGGTTAGGGGTAGGGCTAGGGTTAGGGGTAGGGTTAGGGGTAGGGTTAGGGTTTCGGTATGTGCACACGTATTCTGGTCCTCTGCGGATTTTTCCGCTGCGGATTTGATAAATCCGCAGTGCTAAACCGCTGCGGATTTATGGCGGATTTACCGCGTTTTTTTCTGGGCATTTCACTGCAGTTTTACAATTGCGATTTTCTATTGGAGCAGTTGTAAAACCGCTGCGGAATCCGCACAAAGAAGTGACATGCTGCGGAATGTAAACCGCTGCGTTTCCGTGCAGTTTTTCCGCAGCATGTGTACAGCGATTTTTGTTTCCCGTAGGTTTACATTGAACTGTAAACTCATGGGAAACTGCTGCGGATCCGCAGCGTTTTCCGCAGCGTGTGCACATACCTTTAGAATTAGGCTATGTGCACACGGTGCGGATTTGGCTGCGGATTCGCAGCAGTGTTCCATCAGGTTTACAGTACCATGTAAACATATGGAAAACCAAATCCGCTGTGCCCATGGTGCGGAAAATACCGCGCGGAAACGCTGCGTTGTATTTTCCGCAGCATGTCAATTCTTTGTGCGGATTCCGCAGCGTTTTACACCTGTTCCTCAATAGGAATCCGCAGGTGAAATCCGCACAAAAAACACTGGAAATCCGCGGAAAATCCGCAGGTAAAACGCAGTGCCTTTTACCCGCGGATTTTTCAAAAATGATGCTGAAAAATCTCACACGAATCCGCAACGTGGGCACATAGCCTTAGGGTTAGGGTTGGAATTAGGGTTGTGATTAGAGTTATGGCTACAGTTGGGATTAGGGTTAGGGGTGTGTTGGGGTTAGGGTTGTGATTAGGGTTATGGCTACAGTTGGGATTAGGGTTAGGGGTGTGGGGGGGTTAGTGTTGGAGTTAGAATTGAGGGGTTTCCACTGTTTAGGCACATCAGGGGGTCTCCAAACGCAACATGGCGCCACCATTGATTCCAGCCAATCTCGTATTCAAAAAGTCAAATGGTGCTCCCTCAATTCCGAGCCCTGACGTGTGCCCAAACAGTGGTTTACCCCCACATATGGGGTACCAGCATACTCAGGATAAACTGCGCAACTATTACTGGGGTCCAGTTTCTCCTGTTACCCTTGTGAAAATAAAGAAATGCTTGCTAAAACATCATTTTTGAGGAAAGAAAAATGATTTTTTATTTTCACGGCTCTGCGTTGTAAACGTCTGTGAAGCACTTGGGGGTTCAAAGTGCTCACCACATATCTAGATAAGTTCCTTGGGGGGTCTAGTTTCTAAAATGGGGTCACTTGTGGGGGGTTTCTACTGTTTAGGCACACCAGGGGCTCTGCAAACGCAATGTGACGCCCGCAGACCATTCCATCAAAGTCTGCATTTCAAAAGTCACTACTTCCCTTCTGAGCCCCGACGTGTGCCCAAACAGTGGTTTACCCCCACACATGGGGTATCAGCGTACTCAGGAGAAACTGGACAACAACTTTTGGGGTCCAATTTCTCCTGTAACCCTTGGGAAAATAAAAAATTCTGGGCTAAATAATTATTTTTGAGGAAAGAAAACGTATTTATTATTTTCACGGCTCTGCATTATAAACTTCTATGAAGCACTTGGGGGTTCAAAGTGCTCACCACACATCTAGATAAGTTCCTTTCGGGGTCTAGTTTCCAAAATGGGGTCACTTGTGGGGGATTTCTACTGTTAAGCCACATCAGGGGCTCTGCAAACGCAACGTGACGCTCACAGAGCATTCCATCAAAGTCTGCATTTCAAAACGTCACTACTTCACTTCCGAGCCCCGGCATGTGCCCAAACAGTGGTTTACCCCCACATATGGGGTATCAGCGTACTCAGGAGAAACTGGACAACAACTTTTGGGGTCAAATTTCTCCTGTTACCCTTTGGAAAATAAAAAATTGCAGGCTAAAAGATCATTTTTGAGAAAATAATTTTTATTTTTTATTTTCATGGCTCTGCGTTATAAACTTCTGTGAAGCACTTGGGGGTTCAAAGTTCTCACCACACATCTAGATTAGTTCCTTTGGGGGTCTAGTTTCCAAAATGGGGTCATTTCTGGGGGATCTCCAATGTTTAGGCACACAGGGGCTCTCCAAACGTGACATGGTGTCCGCTAATGATTGGAGCTAATTTTCCATTTAAAAAGCTAAATGGCGTGCCATCCCTTCCGAGCCCTGCCGTGCGCCCAAACAGTGGTTTACCCCCACATATGGGGTATCAGCGTACTCAGGACAAACTGGACAACAATATTTGGGGTCCAATTTCTCCTATTATCCTTGGCAAAATAGGAAATTCCAGGCTAAAAAATCATTTTTGAGGAAAGAAAAATTAATTTTTATTTTCATGGCTCTGCGTTATAAACTTCTGTGAAGCACCTGGGGGTTTAAAGTGCTCAATATGCATCTAGATAAGTTCCTTGGGGGGTCTAGTTTCCAAAATGGGGTCACTTGTGGGGGAGCTCCAATGCATAGGCACACAGGGGCTCTCCAAACGCGACATGGTGTCCGCTAACAATTGGAGCTAATTTTCCATTCAAAAAGTCAAATGGCGCGCCTTCCCTTCCGAGCCCTGCCGTGTGCCCAAACAGTGGTTTACCCCCACATATGAGGTATCGGCGTACTCGGGAGAAATTGCCCAACAAATTTTATGATCCATTTTATCCTACTGCCCATGTGAAAATGAAAAAATTGAGGCGAAAAGAATTTTTTTGTGAAAAAAAAGTACTTTTTCATTTTTACAGATCAATTTGTGAAGCACCTGAGAGTTTAAAGTGCTCACTAGGCATCTAAATAAGTTCCTTGGGGGGTCTAGTTTCCAAAATGGGGTCACTTGTGGGGGAGCGCCAATGTTTAGGCACACAGGAGCTCTCCAAACGCGACATGGTGTCCGCTAACGATGGAAATAATTTTTCATTCAAAAAGTCAAATGGCGCTCCTTCCCTTCCGAGCCTTACCATGTGCCCAAACAGTGGTTTACCCCCACATATAAGGTATCGGCGTACTCAGGAGAAATTGCCCAACACATTTTGCGATCCATTTTATCCTGTTGCCCATGTGAAAATGAAAAAATTGAGGCTAAAAGAATTTTTTTGTGAAAAAAAAGTACTTTTTCATTTTTACGGATCAATTTGTGAAGCACCTGGGGGTTCAAAGTGCTCACTATGCATCTAGATAAGTTCCTTGGGGCATCTAGTTTCCAAAATGGGGTCACTTGTGGGGGAGCTCCAATTTTTAGGCACACGGGGGCTCTCCAAACGTGACATGGTGTCCGCTAAAGAGTGGAGCCAATTTTTGATTCAAAAAGTCAAATGGCGCTCCTTCCCTTCCAAGCCCTGCCGTGCGCCCAAACAGTGGTTTACCCCCACATATGAGGTATCAGCGTACTCAGGACAAATTGGACAACAACTTTTGTGGTTCAGTTTCTCCTTTTACCATTGGGAAAATAAAAAAATTGTTGCTAAAGATAATTTTTGTGACTAAAAAGTTAAATGTTCATTTTTTCCTTCCATGTTGCTTCTGCTGCTGTGAAGCACCTGAAGGGTTAATAAACTTCTTGAATGTGGTTTTGAGTACCTTGAGGGGTGCAGTTTTTAGAATGGTGTCACTTTTGGGTATTTTCAGCCATATAGACCCCTCAAACTGACTTCAAATGTGAGGTGGTCCCTAAAAAAAATGGTTTTGTAAATTTCGTTGTAAAAATTACAAATCGCTGGTCAAATTTTAACCCTTATAACTTCCTAACAAAAAAAAATTTTGTTTCCAAAATTGTGCTGATGTAAAGTAAACATGTGGGAAATGTTATTTATAAACTATTTTGTGTCACATATCTCTCTGGTTTAACAGAATAAAAATTCAAAATGTGAAAATTGCGAAATTTTCAAAATTTTCGCCAAATTTCCGTTTTTATCACAAATAAACGCAGAATTTATTGACCTAAATTTACCACTAACATGAAGCCCAATATGTCACGAAAATACAATCTCAGAACCGCTAGGATCCGTTGAAGCGTTCCTGAGTTATTACCTCATAAAGGGACACTGGTCAGAATTGCAAAAAACGGCAAGGTCTTTAAGGTCAAAATAGGCTGGGTCATGAAGGGGTTAAGAAATGACAACTCCCATCGTGCCCTGCCAATGGCATTACAAGACATGATGAGAGTCCCCGCTGGTTTGCCTCTCTAGTCCTGTGTTCCTGTTGAAAAACAGAAGATGAGTGGTCTGTTCATTAGGGAGCATCGTAGAACTGCTGCTGAAATGGTGAAGGAAGGAAAGAAATTTGTGCAGAAAATTAGTCGGTTTTGTTCAGCTTCGGGTGGTCCACTGGGTAGCAGGCTTAATGAGGGTTTCTGGAAGTGTAAAGAAAGAACAGAGAAGATGTTTAATTGATGCTGGCATGTTAGACTAGGATGAGGTATGGTGGAAAACCTCTAAATGTTTAACTAGAGGTGAGTTGAAGGAAGAAAAACATAGCGATAAGTTTTTGAATGTTAAAGTATGTAACAAAGATGGTGCTGATCCTCATGCTGCTCCCAGTTTGACTCCACCTTATACATTGTCCCTCCGTGAAGGATGGACATGTTGTTGTGTATGCAGGAATCTCCTTCCAGATTGGATGGAGACCTGTCATGTATGTGGTGCCCCTTGTTGGCACATAGAAACCATTAAACCTCCTACTCCTAAGACAGGATGGTATCTTTTGTTATCGCCCCACAGTCCATTTGCATAGAGTGGCCCCCCTTGGCCAGTGCCCCAAATGCTACACCCCCACAAGTCTTGGCCATGCCCTCAATGAACATCATGCCTGCACTGGATGGGACTAATGCCCTCTCAGGACCTGCCCTCCCTTCAGCTCCTCCACTGACACAACTCAAAAGGATGCAGCAGTTATAAGTGAGTCTTTAACTGCCACCCAATACTTACTATGACAATTAGTCAGGGTGTGCAGCTCACTTCAACCCCTGCTGCATTTTCTTTCAATTTTATTCAAAGTTCATCATATCAGGCTATCTAACTCTTAACTCTTTACTGTTGACTGTTGTGATAGGCAATTCAGTATCACAATGGACATAGCGGTCAGAGCACATACAGTAATCTGACAATAACCCAAAATAATAGAACGAGCTCTGAGACGTGGGAACTCTGCAGACCGCAATCCCTAATCCTCTCCAAACAACACTAGAGGCAGCCGTGGATTGCGCAACTCGGCACAGCCTGAGAAACTAACTAGCCTGAAGATAGAAAATAAGCCTACCTTGCCTCAGAGAAATACCCCAAAGGAAAAGGCAGCCCCCCACATATAATGACTGTGAGTTAAGATGAAAAGACAAACGTAGGGATGAAATAGATTCAGCAAAGTGAGGCCCGACTTTCTTAACAGAGCGAGGATAGGAAAGATAACTTTGCGGTCTACACAAAACCATAAAGAAAACCACGCAAAGGGGGCAAAAAGACCCTCCGTACCGAACTAACGGCACGGAGGTACACCCTTTGCGTCCCAGAGCTTCCAACAAAACAATTAGACAAGCTGGACAGAAGAAATAGCAAACAAATAGCAAAGAAGAACTTAGCTATGCAGAGCAGCAGGCCACAGGAATGATCCAGGGAAAAACAAGTCCAACACTGGAACATTGACAGGAAGCATGGATCAAAGCATTAGGTGGAGTTAAGTAGAGAAGCACCTAACGACCTCACCAGATCACCTGAGGGAGGAAACTCAGAAGCCGCAGTACCACTTTCCTCCACAAACGGAAGCTCCCAGAGAGAATCAGCCGAAGTACCACTTGTGACCACAGGAGGGAGCTCTGCCACAGAATTCACAACAGTTGACTACATTCTTTTGGCTATGTAAACACAATTCTATCTAACTACTCAATACTTTCAAACATTATCACTTTAAGGCCGGGGTCACACTAGCGTATTGCATCCGATGCGGGAGCATCAGATACAATATGCTAATGACCCTCGGCTCCTGCTCGTATTTATTTCCATTTTCCCATAAGGGTTAGGGTTAGGGCTAGGGTTAGGGCTAGGGTTAGGGCTAGGGTTAGGGTTAGGGCTAGGGTTAGGGTTAGGGCTAGGGTTAGGGCTAGGGTTAGGGCTAGGGTTAAGGCTACAGTTAGGGTTGGGGCTAAAGTTAGGGTTAGGGTTGGGGCTAAAGTTAGGGTTAGGATTACGTTTACGGTTGGGAATAGGGTTGGGATTAGGGTTAGGGGTGTGTCTGGGTTAGAGGTGTGGTTAGGGTTACCGTTGGGATTAGGGTTAGGGGTGTGTTTGGATTAGGGTTTCAGTTATAATTGGGGTTTTTTCACTGTTTAGGCACATCAGGGGCTCTCCAAACGCGACATGGCGTCCGATCTCAATTCCAGTCAATTCTGCGTTGAAAAAGTAAAACAGTGCTCCTTCCCTTCCGAGTTCTCCCGTGAGCCCACACAGGGGTTTACCCCAACATATGGGGTATCAGCGTACTCAGGACAAATTGGACAACTTTTGGGGTCCAATTTCTCCTGTTACCCTTGGGAAAATACAAAACTTCGGGCTAAAAAATAATTTTTGTGGGGAAAAAAAGGATTTTTTATTTTCTCGGCTCTGCGTTATAAACTGTAGTGAAACACTTGGGGGTTCAAAGTTCTCACACACATCTAGATAAGTTCCTTGGGGGGTCTAGTTTCCAATATGGGGTCACTTGTGGGGGGTTTCTACTGTTTAGGTACATTAGGGGCTCTGCAAACGCAATGTGACGCCTGCAGACCAATCCATCTAAGTCTGCATTCCAAATGATGCTCCTTCCCTTCTGAGCTCTGCCATGCGCTCAAACGGTGGTTCCCCCCCACATATGGGGTATCAGCGTACTCAGAACAAATTGGACAACAACTTTTGGGGTCCAATTTCACCTGTTACCCTCGGGAAAATACAAAACTGGGGGCTAAAAAATAATTTTTGTGGGAAAAAATGTTTGTTTTATTTTTATGGCTCTGCATTATAAACTTCTGTGAAGCACTTGGTGGGTCAAAGTGCTCACCACACATCCAGATAAGTTCCTTAGGGGGTCTACTTTCCAAAATGGTGTCACTTGTGGGGGGTTTCTACTGTTTAGATACATTATGGGCTCTGCAAACGCAATGTGACACCTGCAGACCATTCCATCTAAGTCTGCTTTCCAAATGGTGCTCCTTCCCTTCCGAGCCCTCCCATGCGCCCAAACGGTGGTTCCCCCCCCCCCACATATGGGGTATCAGCGTACTCAGGACAAATTGGACAACAACTTTTGGGGTCCAATGTCTCCTGTTACCCTCGGGAAAATACAAAACTGGGGGCTAAAAAATAATTTATGTGGGAAAAAAATTTTGTTTTATTTTTACGGCTCTGCATTATAAACTTCTGTGAAGCCTTTGGTGGGTCAAAGTGCTCACAACACATCCAGATAAGTTCCTTAGGGGGTCTACTTTCCAAAATGGTGTCACTTGTGGGGGGTTTCAATGTTTAGGCACATCAGTGGCTCTCCAAATGCAACATAGAGTCCCATCTCAATTCCTGTCAATTTTGCATTGAAAAGTCAAACGGCGCTCCTTCCCTTCCGAGCTCTCCCTTGCGCCCAAACAGTGGTTTACCGCCACATATGGGGTATCAGCATACTCAGGACAAATTGTACAACAACTTTTGGGGTCCAATTTCTTATCTTACCCTTGGGAAAATAAAAAATTGGGGGCAAAAAGATGATTTTTGTGAAAAAATATGATTTTTTATTTTTAAGGTTCTGCATTATAAACTTCTGTGAAACACTTGGTGGGTCAAAGTGCTCACCACACCTCTAGATAAGTTCCTTAGGGGTCTACTTTCCAAAATGGTGTCACTTGTGGGGGTTTCCACTGTTTAGGCAGATCAGGGGCTCTCCAAACGCAACATGGCGTCCCATCTCAATTCCTGTCAATTTTGCATTGAAAAGTCAAATTGCCCTCCTTCGCTTCCGAGCTCTGTCATGCGCCCAAACAGTGGTTTACCCCCACATATGGGGTATCGGCGTACTCAGGAGAAATTGTACAACAACTTTTGGGGTCCATTTTCTCCTGTTACCCTTGGTAAAATAAAACAAATTGGAGCTGAATTAATTTTTTTGTGAAAAAAAGTAAAATGTTAATTTTTATTTAAACATTCCAAAAATTCCTGTGAAACACCTGAAGGGTTAATAAACTTCTTGAATGTGGTTTTGAGTACCTTGAGGGGTGCAGTTTTTAGAATGGTGTCACACTTGGGTATTTTCTATCATATAGACCCCTTAAAATGACTTCAAATGAGATGTGGTCCCTAAAAAAAATGGTGTTGTAAAAATGAGAAATTGCTGGTCAACTTTTAACCCTTATAACTCCCTAACAAAAAAAAATTTGGTTCCAAAATTGTGCTGATGTAAAGTAGACATGTGGGATATGTTACTTATTAAGTATTTTGTGTGACATATCTCTGTGATTTAATTGCATAAAAATTCAAAGTTGGAAAATTACGAAATTTTCCAAATTTTTGCCAAATTTCCGCTTTTTTCCACAAATAAACGCAGGTAATATCAAAGAAATTTTACCACTATCATGAAGTACAATATGTTATGAGAAAACAATGTCAGAATCACCATGATCCGTTGAAGCGTTCCAGAGTTATAACCTCATAAAGGGACAGTGGTCAGAATTGTAAAAATTGGCCTGGTCATTGACGTGCAAACCACCCTTGGGGGTAAAGGGGTTAATGTGGCTACCAGGTACACATGAATTGGGCAATTTATGTGCTAAACGCTCTAATTTTTTCATATTTCTAGTGCAGTAATGCAGTTAAATTTTCTTGTTTGCATGTTTTGGCTGTCTTATTTATTTGTCTCCTTGGACCACGGCACAGTGCTTCCACCACTCCTGTTACATGCGGCGATGACATAGTGTATAATATCTGACACAAAGCTCAATCTACAAAGATTTCTGAGAAATTTACAAACAAGAGAGGTTAATGTTTAAAGGTATCAACCTACTATTGTGCCGTGGTGAAGTTCGACACCAGATCTGGTACTTTTTGGAGGTCGCACAAAAATACTATTTTTCATATTTTGTTTCAGATTTTGCAGTAAGCCCAAAAGTTTTATATTATGCTTCTGACATGAAGCAAAGATTAATGTTGGCCAGTTTAAGAAATGATCTTTTAATAAGATCCCATGAACTTCATAAACAGCACAGGCACAGAGTGAAACACCGCAGATGAATGTGGAAAAGCCTAGCAGGGAATCTAAAAACTACTTCCTGACCTTTACATTGTTCTCCAGAGCGTGTGAAAGACCTCTCAAGTTTTTGTTTTATGCTGCCTAAATTAGTTTTTTGCTTTGCCTCCTCTAATTGTTCTGTAGCTTTTTTCAAAATGTAGCCTAGGATGTTATGGTAAGAATAAGGAACATTGGCCCACATTTACTATTGCAGTCTTGCAGTTTGGCAGTGTAAAGTAAAAGTGGAGCTGTCACTAGAAAAGCCATACCCAACTGAGGTCACCACAGTGTCAAGATCATGACACATTTCTCACCGCACTTGTTAGAATGTTTTAGTCTCCCTTTGTTCTTTAATAAATGTTTATTTAGATTTTCTCAGTAAATACGTAGTTAATGTTAAGAGGGCAGCAAATATCTAGATCTTGTAATGCAAGCTTTTGCCTCATTAATATTTAGTTTAATCTTCTTCCTCTCGGTCTTGCCCCAAACACTGTGACAGCCCCGGGAGGACTCGCACTATGTCATCTACTATCTTTCCATCACTACTTGCCAGTTATAAACTCTGCCAGACCTGGTTTCATATTTTCTACAGCCTCCACCCTGGTTAGTTTATTCCTGTTTTGTTATCTTAGCGTATATTTTGACAACCTTTTTGCCTGAAGTTTCCACTCCCATCACAAACCTCCTGGCATTGATGCAGCCCCCCCGACCTTCCTGCTCCTCCAGCCATTATCCAAGATGGAGTTTCTGTGCTGCAGGTTTACCGTTGGCGAACTTGGTGGTTAGAAACTGGTATTACACGCTGAAAGTGCTACTGGAAGACCGGCTCTTTCTTAACAATCCAATCAGCTGACAAACGAGTGTTTTGGTTGTTGATTGGGAATCAGAGTTGTTATGAATGCTCGTTTGACAATTATTTGTCTGTGTATGTGACCCCTTAGCCCAAAATGTCTGAAGATGCCAGCGTTTCTCCAAGAAAACATTGCTTATCGGACCTATCACCAATCCGGGACTGCCTGTCTTATTTAAACAGTGGACAATCCTAGTTTGGTGATTTTTCTAAATATCACCTAATTAACAAAACTACTCACAAGTTATGACATCTGAAAAGACGTGCCGCATGTCCGTTTACGCGGGTCTGCCGCCTGCGTGTTTTAACGCATAGTGGAGATGGGATTTCAGGAAATTGCCTCCACTATGCTGTAACATCTGGACACTGCGTATTTGGACATCTGGACGCAGCGTTTCCTGACCGTGGGAACACGCCCTAATTTTCAGATAGTGGGATCCTGACATGCAGATCCCTCAGCCCTTCACAGCTTATCTCGTAGTCAAATAGTGATATCTCGCTCTTTGAACTAACCCAGCTCTGCCACATCTTGTACTGAGCTGCTACTGAACGGAGATTTATTGGATCCGTTATTGAATGCTGTGTTCCAACTACTCGGAAGTTCGAGCCCAACTTTTGCTGAAAAGTTCTGCCCTTTCGAGGGGCATCTGGGTTATTTCTGAGCACTTGAGTTAAGGGGTTATATTTTAAAAAATATCAATCTGGGACTGAATCCTTTTTTTTTTTTAAAGTCATCAATGTCTGATGAGTGGGAGTGCAACACCCGGCACTCCCGCCAATCAGCTGTTCCCAGTGTTGTTGGCAGCTGGAATTTCCTAGTTACAGATCTGCAGAGCTCTGTTGATGGACTAGTGGCCGCGGCCCAGTTCTTCACATCTACCCCATATTGATATGGATAGGGGGCAGATGTGCAGTACCTGTCCATGACCACTATATAGCACTGTTGTGCTGGGCAGCTCTGTAACTGAGCAGCTTCAACCACCGCAGACAGCGGGGAACAGCTGATCAGCAGGGGTGCCGATGTCACACCCACACCAAACCGACATTGATGACCTATCCTAAAGATAGGCCAAAAGGGTGTCCTACATCTTTGTCAAAAACACTTTTCATGCATGTAACTGTATGGTAGAGAGTGACATATCATGGCTTTATAGGGAGAGACATGAGGAGACATAGTCAAATAATTACTTTGACACAGTGCATAGAAATATACTGTAATTATGTTTATTATTGCCATAAATAATCTGAAGTCAAGGAGAGCTTGCAAGAGGTTGGGAGGCATATTGTTTTCTGGGCACTTCATATCTTTTGTGTCGCAGGATACATGGATTATTACGTGTCATTTTCAGCAGTAAAGCACCAAAGGAGATGGAACATAATCGAAAAAGAATTCATGAGCCCCTTATATCCACTTAGTATACAGTAAATTATTCCATGAATATAAAAACAGAACATCAACCCTAGGGCATATGTGCTCCATACACTGACTACTCGCTGATTTTCTATATTCCCAGCGGAACAGAAAATTCCTAATGGTTTGATGTATTCAAGAGTGGGAGTAGCGCTACCTTCACCTATTAAGGGGGACTTGTTAAAAGAAGATCTGTCACCAGATTCCACAATATCAGCTGCTCACATTATGAAATAGATCTCGCAATCCTAAAAAGGGGCTGGTGTACTTACTTTGAAAATCATACATTTTCAATATTTTTTTTTTAACGTTTGATTCCAGAAAGAGCATTAAATTGCTCGTACATCCCCATGTATTTAATCTCAGTCCACAATCTCCTGTTTCTGTCCATTTTCCATGTTATTCTTAAAAATGGGTCTAAACAGTAGGAGACAAAAAATAATCAGCAATAAAAGTAAGTACAGGGGCGTCCTTTCATGATGGAGCATGTGACTAACCTCTTCCAATTAAAAAACTGCACATGGGAAAGCTGCTTTTCAATTGGAGGAGACTGATGGAGAGGTGTGGTCACTTGCTCCTTCACTAGCAGCCATATTGAGAACAGGATCACTGTGCAGAGGAAGGCGGCACTAACACAAGTGTGGGAGGAAAATCTGTAATACTTATATATTAGTAAATCCCACAAAGTCATGTTGCCAACACATTTCTTTCAATAAAGATAAACTTGGCCAACCCCTAAGGTTTCTCCTGGTGGAGATTGACAAGCCAAGCCTGGTATGTCAGAGTGAGGAGACTTATAAGCCAATCATGCTCCTCTGGGAAATTAAATGTGCAAAGTGTCTCCTCACTCTGACATGCCAGGCTTGGTTTGTCACTCTCAACAAGAAGAAATATTCCTCTTGGACCACAGTCCAGAGCCTCTCTCCTAGCCAAATCATACTTTGCACTCATGAAGGACAACACCCCGAAACACCGTGTCTGCAAATTGAGATTCTGGTTTTGCTTTAAGTCACATTTGCAATAATCATATTGCAAGGCTCGTTGAAGGGTTGATTGACTTTTAGGATTGTTGATTCCAACAGGTGGCACTAGAGTTCTAGTCCTCGTCCTTTCTGAAGAGGCAATTTGCATATTTAATTTCCCAGAGGAGGATTTTCTCACTCTGACATGATCGTCTTGGCTTGTCTCTCAGTACAAGGAGAAACGTTACCTTTTAGACAGAAGCAAATAATGAATCAGGAGTAAACATCTGAAAACGCAAAACTCTTCCCAAACTGGTGCAGAGAAAAAAATATAAAAAATATTAAAATA
Source organism: Ranitomeya imitator (assembly GCF_032444005.1). Taxonomy (NCBI): domain Eukaryota; kingdom Metazoa; phylum Chordata; class Amphibia; order Anura; family Dendrobatidae; genus Ranitomeya; species Ranitomeya imitator. Next base: position 76,056,336 of record NC_091283.1, on the reverse strand, counting down.
GACTTTAAAAAAAAAAAATTTTTTTAAAAAAGGCGGAAATGAAAAACAGGCAGAAAACATCAATGGTACGTCTGCCCCAATCTTCAAGATATACCTGAAATTAGGAAGCGTTTTGACATAATGTATTTCTAGGACGTCACTATACACATTACTTAAAAAACAGCAGTTTTATACATTTCCTCGATCACAGATGATTCTGAGCATCGTCACTTATTTCCAGGGTCTACAATAACAACAAGTTTGTTTTTCTACTTCCAAAAACTGAGTTCTGGCAGAATTCCTATGAGAAGCATTGGCAGCTATTCTGTAGTGCCCAGGCTACCGGTTTTAATGAGACGGCATAATACATGGATTTACAATAAAACCATTTTATGGGAATATCTTCTGCAATTTTAAAAGCATGAACTGGATGATAATATCTAATCTAGTACTAATACTCCACTACAGGGAAAAATGACAATTAATACAAAATGCTGAATGTTCTTGAGAAAAAAAAACTTCCATGTGCCTGTGTGAAAATAAGAGGCACACAGAGACTCGGCAAGGGACCATATAATAATAAGGACAGCTAAATCAGGATTCGCATTGGAGCATTAGCTCTCTGTCATTTCAGTAACTTTTCGGACTTAGCTCAGGGGGGGGGGGAGGGTGAGGGGGGGCAGAGGGTGTGGACTCCCCAGGCCCGGTGCTCTGAGGGGGCCCGCCTGGAGCTACGCTACTGTCACTGTATTGGCGCGCGCTGCGCGCCGATACAGTTACATTCTGCGGGAGAGCAGGGCGAATCGATCTCCCTGCTCTGCGCTATGGGGCCCCTGAGATGGCGGGGGGGCCCGGTACCAGCAGTGGGCCCCCCGCCGTCATCGAAAGATAAGATGTACCGACATTAAGCTGATACAGCTGATCGCATTGATGGGAGAAGGAGCGAAACGCTCCATCTCCCATCATCCCCCTGTCAGTGTCGGCGTCTGACGTCGCTGACACTGACAGCAGGCGCGATGACGTCACTGCCCGGCGCCCGCTGTCAGGAGATCAGCGGGAGCAGCGCAGGAACCAGGAAGAAGAGAGGTGAGTTTTTATTTTATTTTTTAAGGGTGCTGCTGCCTTATTATAGGGTCTGCCTATGGGGATCTGCCGCCTTTATTATAGGGTCTGCCTATGGGGATCTGCCGCCTTTATTATAGGGTCTGCCTATGGGGATCTGCTGCCTTTATTACAGGGTCTGACTATGGGGGCTGCCTTATTACAGGGTCTGACTATGGGGGTGCTGCCTTACACTACAGAGCCTGCCTATAGGGGTGCTGCCTTATTACAGGGTCTGACTATGGGGGCTGCCTTACACTACAGAGCCTGCCTATAGGGGTGCTGCCTTATTACAGGGTCTGACTATATGGGCTGCCTTATTACAGAGTCTGACTATGGGGGCTGCCTTATTACAGGGTCTGACTATGGGGGTGCTTCCTTATTACAGAGTCTGACTATGGGGGTGCTGCCTTATTACAGGGTCTGACTATGGGGGCTGCCTTATTACAGGGTCTGACTATGGGGGTGCTGCCTTACACTACAGAGCCTGCCTATAGGGGTACTGCCTTATTACAGGGTCTGACTATATGGGCTGCCTTATTACAGAGTCTGACTATGGGGGCTGCCTTATTACAGGGTCTGACTATGGGGGTGCTGCCTTATTACAGAGTCTGACTATGGGGGTGCTGCCTTATTACAGGGTCTGACTATGGGGGCTGTTGTGAGTTCTGTTTTTGGGCTCCCTCTGGTGGTTACTGATGGTACTGGGTGACTTGTCTTTCCTGGGTTTCTGGGTTCCACCTGTTCCATCAGCATATGGGAGTTTCCTATTTAACCTGGCTTTGCTGGCATTTCCTCGCCGGTTATCAATGTATCCAGTGTGTCTTGTTTCCTCTGCTCCCTGCTCCTAGAACCTTCTGGACAAGCTAAGTTTGGATTTTCCTGTTTTGTGTTTTGCTTAATTTGGTTTTTAGTCCAGCCTGCAGAAATGTGATTCTCTGCTGCTGGTTGCTCTAGTGGGCTGAAATTGCTTTTCATGTACCATGAGTTGGCACATGAGTTCAAGTAATTTCAGGATGGTTTTTTGAAGGGTTTTTCGCTGACCGCGCAGTTCACTTTTGTATCCTCTGCTATCTAGCTTTAGCGGGCCTCATTTTGCTGAAACTGTTTTCATTCTATGTATGTGCTTTCCTCTCATTTCACCGTCATTATATGTGGGGGGCTGCTATTTGCTGTGGGGTATTTCTCTGGAGGCAAGAGAGGTCTGTGTTTCTTCTAATAGAGGAAGTTAGATCTTCGGCTGGAGCGAGACGTCTAGGATCATCGTAGGCACGTTCCCCGGCTACATTTATTTGTGTGTTAGGTTCAGGGTCGCGGTCAGCTCAGGTTCCATCGCCCTAGAGCTTGTTTGTATCTGTGCTTGTCCTTTTTGTGATCCCCTGCCATTGGGATCATGACAGTATAACCGGCCCACAAAGTGTTAATTGTATTGGCTGAAGTAGGAGGATAAGTAGTCTGAGGAAGTTTTTTTTTTTTTTTTTCTTTCTCTTTCCCTCAGAGTTTGCTGCCTAGCCTTATTGCAGTCTGGCTACTTCCTCCTCCTCTTAATCTTTGAATGGCTCTGATCCCAGCTGTTTATCATGGACGTCCAGAGTTTGGCTTCCAGCCTGAATAATCTTGCCACTAAGGTTCAAAATATACAGGATTTTGTTGTACATGCTCCTATGTCTGAACCTAAAATTCCTGTCCCAGAGTTTTTTTCTGGAGATAGATCTCGTTTTCTGAATTTTAGGAACAATTGCAAGTTGTTTCTTTCTTTGAAATCTCGCTCCTCTGGAGACCCTGCTCAGCAAGTCAAGATAATTATATCTTTCCTGCGGGGTGACCCTCAGAATTGGGCATTTGCATTGGCACCAGGGGACCCTGCGTTGCTTAATGCGGATGCGTTTTTTCTGGCATTGGGTTTGCTCTATGAGGAACCTAACCAAGAGATTCAGGCTGAAAAAGCTTTGTTGGCCCTCTCTCAGGGGCAAGATGAAGCAGAAATTTATTGTCAAAAATTTCGGAAGTCGTCGGTGCTTACTCAGTGGAATGAGTGCGCTCTGGCTGCAAAGTTTAGAGATGGCCTTTCTGAGGCCATTAAAGATGTTATGGTGGGGTTCCCTGCGCCTGCTGGTCTGAATGAGTCTATGACTATGGCTGTTCAGATTGATTGGCGTTTACGGGAGCGCAAACCTGTGCATCATTTGGCGGTGTCGTCTGAACCGTCACCTGAGATAATGCAATGTGATAGAATTCAGTCCAGAAGTGAACGGCAAAAGTATAGGCGGAAAAAAGGGTTGTGCTTTTATTGTGGTGATTCAGCTCATGTTATATCAGCATGCTCTAAACGCACAAAAAAGGTTGATAAGTCTGTTGCCATTAGTACTTTACAGTCTAAGTTCATTCTGTCTGTGACTCTGATTTGTTCATTATCATCCATTTCCGTCGATGCCTATGTGGATTCAGGCGCTGCCCTGAGTCTTATGGATTGGTCATTTGCCAATCGCTGTGGGTTTAGTCTGGAGCCTCTGGAAGTCCCTATTCCTTTGAAGGGAATTGACTCTACACCTTTGGCTATGAATAAACCTCAGTACTGGACACAAGTGACCATGCGTATGACTCCCGTTCATCAGGAGGTGATTCGCTTCCTGGTACTGTATAATTTGCATGATGTTCTAGTACTTGGTCTGCCATGGTTACAAACTCATAATCCAGTCCTTGACTGGAAATCAATGTCTGTGTTAAGCTGGGGTTGTCAGGGGGTTCATGATGATGCACCTCCGATTTCTATCGCTTCATCTACTCCTTCTGAGATTCCTGTGTTTTTGTCTGACTATCGGGATGTTTTTGAGGAGCCTAAGCTCAGTTCGCTTCCTCCTCACAGGGATTGCGATTGTGCTATAAATTTAATTCCAGGCAGTAAATTTCCTAAAGGTCGTTTGTTCAATCTGTCAGTGCCAGAGCATACTGCTATGCGGGATTATGTTAAGGAGTCCTTGGAAAAGGGACATATCCGTCCATCTTTGTCCCCTTTGGGAGCAGGTTTTTTTTTCGTGGCCAAAAAAGATGGTTCCTTGAGGCCTTGTATAGATTATCGTCTTTTGAATAAGATTACCGTAAAATATCAGTATCCTTTGCCATTGTTGACTGATTTGTTTGCTCGCATTAAGGGGGCTAAATGGTTCACTAAGATTGATCTTCGGGGTGCGTATAATCTTATACGAATAAAGCAAGGTGATGAGTGGAAAACCGCATTTAATACGCCTGAGGGCCATTTTGAGTATTTGGTAATGCCTTTTGGACTTTCTAATGCTCCTTCAGTCTTCCAGTCCTTTATGCACGATATTTTCCGTGAATATCTGGATAAATTTATGATTGTGTATTTGGATGATATTTTGGTTTTTTCTGATGACTGGGAGTCTCATGTTCAGCAGGTCAGGAAGGTGTTTCAGGTCCTGCGGGCCAATTCCTTGTTTGTAAAAGGCTCAAAGTGTCTCTTTGGAGTCCAGAAGATTTCTTTCTTGGGGTATATTTTTTCCCCTTCTACTATTGAGATGGATCCCGTCAAGGTTCAGGCTATTTGTGACTGGACGCAGCCTACATCTCTTAAGAGTCTACAGAAGTTCTTGGGCTTTGCTAATTTCTATCGTCGTTTTATAACTAATTTTTCTAGTGTTGTTAAGCCTTTGACGGATTTGACTAAGAAGGGTGCTGATGTTGCTAATTGGTCTCCTGCGGCTGTGGAGGCCTTTCAGGAACTTAAGCGCCGGTTTTCTTCTGCTCCTGTGTTGCGTCAGCCAGATGTTTCGCTCCCTTTTCAGGTTGAGGTTGATGCTTCCGAGATTGGAGCGGGGGCGGTTTTGTCACAGAGAAGCTCCGATGGCTCAGTGATGAAGCCATGCGCGTTTTTTTCTAGAAAGTTTTCGCCGGCTGAGCGGAATTATGATGTTGGTAATCGGGAACTTTTGGCCATGAAGTGGGCATTTGAGGAGTGGCGTCATTGGCTAGAGGGTGCTAGACATCGTGTGGTGGTCTTGACTGATCACAAAAATTTGATTTACCTTGAGTCTGTCAGGCGTCTGAATCCTAGACAGGCTCGTTGGTCACTGTTTTTCTCTCGTTTCGATTTTGTGGTTTCGTACCTGCCAGGTTCAAAGAATGTGAAGGCGGATGCTCTTTCTAGGAGTTTTGTGCCTGACTCCCTTGGAAATTCTGAGCCCTCTGGTATCCTTAAGGATGGGGTGATTTTGTCTGCTGTCTCCCCAGACTTGCGACGTGCTTTGCAGGAGTTTCAGGCGGGTAAACCTGATCGTTGTCCGCCTGAGAGACTGTTTGTTCCGGATAATTGGACCAGTAGAGTCATCTCCGAGGTCCATTCTTCTGCGTTGGCAGGTCATCCTGGAATATTTGGTACTAGAGACTTGGTGGCCAGGTCTTTTTGGTGGCCTTCCTTGTCGAGGGATGTGCGTTCTTTTGTGCAGTCTTGTGAGGTTTGTGCTCGGGCTAAGCCTTGCTGTTCTCGGGCCAGTGGATTGTTGTCACCTTTGCCTATCCCGAAGAGGCCTTGGACGCACATTTCCATGGACTTTATTTCGGATCTCCCTGTCTCTCAAAAAATGTCCGTCATCTGGGTTGTGTGTGATCGCTTTTCTAAAATGGTTCATCTGGTACCCTTGCCTAAGTTGCCTTCCTCCTCTGAGTTGGTCCCTCTGTTTTTTCAGAATGTGGTTCGTTTGCATGGGATTCCTGAGAACATCGTTTCTGACAGGGGATCCCAGTTTGTGTCTAGATTTTGGCGGACGTTCTGTGCTAAGATGGGCATTGATTTGTCCTTTTCGTCTGCATTCCATCCTCAGACGAATGGCCAGACTGAACGAACTAATCAGACCTTGGAAACTTATTTAAGGTGTTTTGTTTCTGCTGATCAGGATGACTGGGTTACCTTTTTGCCGCTGGCCAAGTTTGCCCTTAATAATCGGGCTAGTTCTGCTACCTTGGTTTCTCCTTTCTTTTGTAATTCGGGGTTTCATCCTCGTTTTTCCTCTGGTCAGGTGGAACCTTCTGATTGTCCTGGAGTGGACATGGTGGTGGATAGGTTGCATCGGATTTGGAGTCATGTGGTGGACAATTTGAAGTTGTCCCAGGAGAAGGCTCAGCAGTTTGCTAATCGCCGTCGCCGCGTGGGTCCTCGACTTCTTGTTGGTGACTTGGTGTGGTTGTCTTCTCGTTTTGTTCCTATGAAGGTCTCTTCTCCTAAGTTCAAGCCTCGGTTCATCGGTCCCTATAGGATCTTGGAAATTCTTAACCCTGTGTCGTTTCGTTTGGATCTCCCGGCATCGTTTGCTATTCATAATGTGTTCCATCGGTCGTTGTTGCGGAAGTATGAGGTACCTGTTGTTCCTTCGCTTGAGCCTCCTGCTCCAGTGCTGGTGGAGGGAGAATTGGAGTATGTTGTGGAGAAGATCTTGGATTCTCGTGTTTCCAGACGGAAACTCCAGTATTTGGTCAAGTGGAAGGGTTATGGTCAGGAGGATAATTCTTGGGTGGTTGCCTCGGATGTTCATGCTGATGATTTGGTTCGCGCTTTTCATAGGGCTCATCCTGGTCGCCCTGGTGGTTCTCGTGAGGGTTCGGTGACCCCTCCTCAAGGGGGGGTACTGTTGTGAGTTCTGTTTTTGGGCTCCCTCTGGTGGTTACTGATGGTACTGGGTGACTTGTCTTTCCTGGGTTTCTGGGTTCCACCTGTTCCATCAGCATATGGGAGTTTCCTATTTAACCTGGCTTTGCTGGCATTTCCTCGCCGGTTATCAATGTATCCAGTGTGTCTTGTTTCCTCTGCTCCCTGCTCCTAGAACCTTCTGGACAAGCTAAGTTTGGATTTTCCTGTTTTGTGTTTTGCTTAATTTGGTTTTTAGTCCAGCCTGCAGAAATGTGATTCTCTGCTGCTGGTTGCTCTAGTGGGCTGAAATTGCTTTTCATGTACCATGAGTTGGCACATGAGTTCAAGTAATTTCAGGATGGTTTTTTGAAGGGTTTTTCACTGACCGCGCAGTTCACTTTTGTATCCTCTGCTATCTAGCTTTAGCGGGCCTCATTTTGCTGAAACTGTTTTCATTCTATGTATGTGCTTTCCTCTCATTTCACCGTCATTATATGTGGGGGGCTGCTATTTGCTGTGGGGTATTTCTCTGGAGGCAAGAGAGGTCTGTGTTTCTTCTAATAGAGGAAGTTAGATCTTCGGCTGGAGCGAGACGTCTAGGATCATCGTAGGCACGTTCCCCGGCTACATTTATTTGTGTGTTAGGTTCAGGGTCGCGGTCAGCTCAGGTTCCATCGCCCTAGAGCTTGTTTGTATCTGTGCTTGTCCTTTTTGTGATCCCCTGCCATTGGGATCATGACAGGGGGCTGCCTTATTACAGGGTCTGACTATGGGGGTGCTGCCTTATTACAGAGTCTGACTATGGGGGCTGCCTTATTACAGGGTCTGACTATGGGGGCTGCCTTATTACAGGGTCTGACTATGGGGGTGCTGCCTTATTACAGGGTCTGACTATGGGGGCTGCCTTATTACAGGATCTGACTATGTGGGCTGCCTTATTACAGAGTGTGACTATGGGGGTGCTGCCTTATTACGGGGTCTGACTATGTGGGCTGCCTTATTACAGAGTCTGACTATGGGGGTGCTGCCTTATTACAGGGTCTGACTATGGGGGTGCTGCCTTATTACAGGATCTGACTATGGGGGCTGCCTTATTACAGGGTCTGACTATGGGGGCTGCCTTATTACAGGATCTGACTATGTGGGCTGCCTTATTACAGAGTCTGACTATGGGGGTGCTGCCTTATTACGGGGTCTGACTATGTGGGCTGCCTTATTACAGAGTCTGACTATGGGGGCTGCCTTATTACAGGATCTGACTATGGGGGTGCTGCCTTATTACAGGATCTGACTATGGGGGCTGCCTTATTACAGGGTCTGACTATGGGGGCTGCCTTATTACAGGGTCTGACTATGGGGGTCTGCCTTATTACAGGGTCTGCCTATATGGGGGTGCTGCCTTATTACAGTGTCTGCTTATAGGGCTGCCTTATGCTATAGAGTCTGCCTATGGGGAGCACATTATACTATATTGTGGACTATTTGGTGCATTATGCTACTGTATATGGAGGCTATCTAGGGGGCCATCATACAGTATGGAGATTACAGTGTGGGAGTCATTATACATTGTTGGAGCCATCAAACAGTTTGGGGGCTACTAAGGGGTCAGTATACGGTGTGGATGGTACTATACAGTGAGGGGGCATTATACTGTATAGGGGAGCTGTACAGGGGGGAGACTCGGGACATTATTAAATGTAAAGTTTGCACTTATTGTTATAGGGGAACTAAGGTTACTGTGACTATCAAAGGGGCACACAGGGCAATATTACTTTCTAGGGGGGCAAAATATGGGCACTGTTTTCTAGGGCACTTGCACCCGACATTACTATATTCTAGAGGGGTGCTTTAGAATTTAGCAGGCACAGAGAACCACACAGCAGGTGCAGTAATTGGGACACATACGGCAGCAGCGGCTCAGTATTGGTGTATCAGGTGCAGTAAAAGGGACACATATGGCAGCAGCGGCTCAGTATTGGGGTATGAGGTGTAGTAATAGGGACATAAGGCAGCAGCGGCTCAGTATTGGGGTATCCGGGGCAGTAATAGGGACATAAGGCAGCAGCGGCTCAGTATTGGGGTATCAGGTGCAGTAAAAGGGACACATATGGCAGCAGCGGCTCAGTATTGGGGTATCCGGGGCAGTAATAGGGACATAAGGCAGCAGCGGCTCAGTATTGGGGTATCAGGTGCAGAAATAGGGACAAATACGGCAGCAGCGGCTCAGTATTGGAGTATCAGGTGTAGTAATAGGGACATAAGGCAGCAGCGGCTCAGTATTGGGGTGTCAGGAGCAGTAATAGGGACACATATGGCAACAGCAGCTCAGTATTGGGGTATCAGGGGCAGTAATAGGAACACATATGGTAGCAGCGGCTCAGTATTGGGGTATCAGGTGCAGTAATAGGGACACATACGGCAGCAGAAGCTCAGTATTGGGGTATCAGGCTCAGTATTGGGGTATCAGGGGCAATAATAGGGACACATACGGTGGCAGCGGCTCAGTATTGGGGTATCAGCAGTATGAGGAGTTTGTGCAGGTTGGGAATAGATGATGATGGGGCTGGAATATGAGAAGCGAAATGTGTCTTTGTTGTATCCTCTGCAGGTGAGTCGTTGCTGGAAGAAGTTGTCATGTCGGTCTGGGCCAGATCGAAAAGACGGGAAAAATGAACAATTCCATCAGAAAGAAAGTCAGCGGTAAGACATTATCTGTAACTGTGCTGTGATCTCTTATATGTTCTGTAGGGCTGGTATCTACCACTGACCATATGGCGGTAATATCCATATTGGTCTTTATATAGAGATTATCTTCAGTAACAGCGCGGTCATCTGCTGAGGTTCTCCTCCGGGTGCGTCACCGAGTTGTAATCAAGGTTACCTGGTTAGGGGCCCACTCAGAAGTTTCGCCCCCCCCTGAACCAAAACGCTAGCTACGCCTCTGTCTAAGCTGTTATATGTCCATGAAGAATAACTATTTCTGGCAATTATATAACTTGTAATTTGCAAGTTTTCTCCTCTGCAGACTTTGACCCAGATTTATCAGAATTTTGGTGTAAATTACCGTATATACTCGAGTATAAACCAAACCGAGTAAAAATAAGCTGACCCCCCCCCCCCCCCTAATTTTGCCACAAAAAACTGGGAAAACTTCTACAGAATTTCTTTTAGTCTTTGCCTGATGAAGAGACCTGTGTAGTCTCGAAAGCTTGCAATTTGTTACCATCTTTTCCGATCTTTTGCAGCAGCTACCGGTAAATTTCAAAAATAAAAATAGATACCAATAAGGCTACTTTCACACTGGCGTTTTTTGCCAGACGTCGCAATGCGTCGTTTATGGCAAAAAACGCATCCTGCAAAGTTGTGTGCAGGATGCGTTTTTGCCCCATAGATTAACATTAGCGACGCATTGCTACACGTCATAACCGTCGTGCGACGGTTGCGCCGTGTTGTGGCGGACCGCCGGGAGCAAAAAACGTTACATGTAACGTTTTTTGCTCCTGACGGACCGCTTTTTCCGACCGCACATGCGTGGCCGGAACTCCGCCCCCACCTCCTCGCACCTCACAATGGGGCAGCGGATGCGCCGGAGAAATGCATCCGCTGCACCCGTTGTGCAGTGCGTCAAACGCTAGCGTCGGAATCTCTCCCTGACGCATTGCGACGGGGAGATTCTGACGCTAGTGTGAAAGTAGCCTAAAAATAAAATTAATTGAGCCATCAGTAAGTTAAGTATTTTTGAATATCCATATTGAATCAGGAGCCCCATATAATGCCCCATACAGTTCATGATGAACCCTATAAGATGCTCCATACAAAATATGCCCCATATAATGCTCCATAAAGTTCATCAAAGCCCCATAAGATGCTCCATATAAAACTGTGCCACATATAGTGCTGCATTTCAAGTTTATTATGGCCCCATAAGATGCTCCATACAAAACTGTGCCACAAATAATGTTCCATACAGTTCATTAAGGCCCCATAAGATGCTCCATATAACAATGTGCCACGTGCAATGCTTCTGCAATAAAAAAAAAATGACATACTCGCCTCTCGTCGCTGCCCACTGCTCCTCAGCATCCCGTCTCTCCGCTCTGACTGTTCAGGCAGAGGGCGGCGCGCACACTAATACGTCATAGCGCCCTCTGACCTGAGCAGTCACTGCAGAGGACGGGGAAGACGGGGCGGCGGTGGAACGCGGACAGGTGAATATGAAATACTCACCTGCTCCCGGTGCGGTCCCTGGCAGCTTCTCCGGACAGATGATCTCCGGCACCCGCAGCTTCTTCCTCTGTTCAGCGGTCACTGGTACCACTCATTACAGGAATGAATATGCGGCTCCACCCCTATGGGAATGGAGTCCATATTAATTACTTTAATGAGCAGTACCATGTGACCGCTGAAAAGAGGAAGAGCTGCGGGCGCCAGAGACCATGGGACGTGCAGGGACAGCGCCAGGAGCAGGTGAGTAGGCTACAGTCGTCTCTCTTCCTCACCCGCTGACCCCGCCGCCGACCATGACTCGAGTATAAGCCGAGAGGGGAACTTTCAGCCCCAAAAATTGGGCTGAAAATCTCGGCTTGTACTCGAGTATATACGGTATTTTGAAAAGTCACAAAATTTTGCAACTTTTAGCTTTTCTACACCAGTTTCTCCCAGCTGCACCAAAATTGATGAAGCTGGTGCAGGATGGGCTTGTGGAAGGGGCGTCATGCCACAGCTCATCTAATTCATCATGAGGTGCAGTGTTCTCTACCCCTGAAATCTCACTCCACACAGCCCATGAGACATTCTTTATTATTATAATACATTTTTTGCATCATTTATTTAATGGCGCTTTACATGCGAAAGGGGCAAATATAGACAAGTACAATAAACATGAGCAAAACAAGGCACACACAAGTACAGAAGGAGAGAGGACCCTGCCCGCGAGGGCTCTCAGTCTAAAGGGGATGGGTGAGGATACAGTAGGAGAGGGTAGATCTGGTTATGCGGCGGTTCAGTAGACTGAGGATCACTGCAGATTGTAGGCTTGTCGGAAGAGGCTGGGGAATAACGGGGAGACAGGTGGATTAGTCGGGCAACAGAGTGTAGGATGTATTGGAGTGGTGTCAGAGTGCTAGAGGGGAGGCCAGAGAGTAGGAGGTTGCAGTAATCGAGGCAGGAAATGATAAGGGCGTGCACTAGTGTTTTTGTGGTTTCATGGTCAGGGAATGTACGGATCCGTGAAATATTTTTGAGTTTGAGTCGGCAGGAGGAGGCAAGGGCTTGGATATGTGGCTTGAAAGAGAGGGCAGAGTCAAGGATCACCCCAAGGCACCGGGTGTGTGGGACTGGGGAAAGTAAGCAGCCATTGACATTGATGGATAGGACTGGTGGAGGGGTAGAGTGAGATGGGGAAAGATGATGAATTCTATTTTGTCCATGTTCAGTTTTAGAAAGCGAGTAGAAAAGAAAGCTGAAATAGCAGACAGACAGTGTGGGATTTTGGTCAGTACGGACGTGAGGTCAGGTACAGGTAGGTAGATCTGCGTGTCATCGGCGTAGAGATGATACTGCAAACCGTGGGATTCTATGAGCTGTCTAAGGCCAAAGGTGTAGATGGAGAAGAGTAGAGGTCCAAGAACTGAGCCTTGGGGGACAGAGAGACAGGGGGCGAGGTGAGGAGGTGGTGTGGGAGGGAGACACTGAATGTTCGGTCTGTTAGATATGATGAGATCCAGGATAGGGCCAAGTCTGTGATGCCAAGAGATGAGAGAATCTGTAGTAGGAGGGAATGGTCCACAGTGTCGAAGGCAGAAGATAGGTCCAGGAGAAAGAGGACAGAGTAGCGTCCCTTGCTCTTGGCAGTTAGCAGGTCGTTGGTGACTTACGCTCCTGATTCATGCGCCTCTTCATGAATCAGGAGCATATGACTCCACCACACTCCCTCATCAAGACAAACATGAAAACTGACAGTCTTGATGAATTGGGACCTGTATGTTTAATTTTTTGTCTTTGACAAGTGGTATGAGACTATCTGCACATGGTGGATTCCATCTCCCTTGTCTCTATGTACCACATCCTCAGAAGCAGCAGGAGAATGAAGGAAAGTAAAAAAGCAGTTCTGAGAAAGTGTAAGTGTGAATCCAGTTTTGGGGTGTGATATAACAGCACTACATGTGTGCCTTTCTCTCTTACCCTGCTTCTTCCTCCCATCTCCTCATCTTCAATAGACAGCTGTAATATGATTTTTAAGTGAGCACATCATATGTAGCACATCCCCAGAAACAGCTGGAGTATGGCAGAACTTAAAAAGCAGTACTGAGAAGTTTAGATGTGAATCCAGCTTTGTGGTGGGATAAACCACACTGTCTGTGTGCCTCTCTCTCTCTCAATCTGCTCCTTCCTCCCCTCTCTTCACCTTCAATAGGCATCTGTTATATGATCATTTAGTGAGCACATCCTATGTAGCACATCTTCAGAAACAGTAGGAGCATGGAGGACATTAAAAAACAGTACTGAGCAGGGTAGATGTGAATACAACTTTGGGGTGGGATAAACAACTCTATCAATGTGCCTCTTTATCTCTCTTTCTTACTCTGTTCCTTCTTCTCCTCACCTTCAATAGGCAGCTGTAAAATGATCCTTTAGTGAGCCGGAAGTGAATAAACAGTTCAGAAATCAGTGGTGTAGCATTAGTTGCCAGCATCCCTGTGTGTCCTCTCTCCCTCCTCCCGACAGGGATGCCAACATACTCACCACCCCTGCTGCATTGCGGTGTTCCTGCTGTCTTCTGTGCTTCTTGCTGCCATGGTTCCCCTTGAGCTGTGCATGTGTAACACCCCAGGGTCCTGGTTGGCAGTGGCATTGCTTTCCTCATGGGTAGAGTAATGTCACACATGGAAGCAAAGGAAGATCTTCTTTATCAGGTAATCACAAGCACACAACATGTTTACACACCAGGCCAGAAGGGGGAGCTCTAAACCTGGATTAAGGGGAACTTCGCTATATATACATTGTTTTTTGGAGGGAAAGTCAGTTAGTGAGTTCCAGACAGTTAGACTGCTCCAGTCTGCTGTCTGGCACTGAGGCAGAGAGTCGTGTGAGGGGCCGTGCAGCCAAAGGTGATGCAGCTCCAGGATTAAGAGAATACAGAAGGAAGAACAGATTTGTAGTGGGCGTGCAGGAGAGCGAAGCACAGGAGAGTGACAACTGGGAAGAATAGCTGTGACTGGGCTACCTCCCTACAGAGCGCAGATTCCAGTAGCCGGAAGACCAAGGTTGTGTTGAACTCTAGGAGGCACAGCAGAAACTGGCAGGACATTTGGACTACATGTAACCTGTCCACCCTAATACCCAGGAGACACAGTGGCGCATAGAGCCCGGGTCATTATAGAGACCCTGTAAAAAGGCTCAAGCCACCTGTCATACAGGTTAGTGTCCAACCTTTATGAGTGACAGAGAGAACTGTGAGGACCTTGATAGAAGTCACAGGCAGCAAGGGACTACACCAAAGCTCTGGTAGAAAGGCTTTCATCTCCACCTAGTAAAGGGGACTGTGAACTTGCTTCCAAGCGGGCTGGACCCTGCCTGTACTTGTGATGTGGTGCCCTGGACTGTGGATTCCTGAAGTCTTTGGTAAACCAGGTAAAGAGACTGCAAACCTGTGTCCTCCGTTCTTTATTGCACCAATCACCATCCTCATCTATACACCGGGAGCCCTGAGGACCTACTTCACCTGTGGGAAGTTATACCATCTAGCTGCCATAACATCACCCCAGAGGACCCTTTTAACCCCTTAATCCCATTGGACGTACTATCCCGTCAAGGTGACCTAGGACTTAATTCCCAGTGATGGGATAGTACGTCCAGCGAGATCAGCTGCGCTCACGGGGGGAGCGCGGCTGACCGCGGCTGGGTGTCAGCTGACTATCACAGCTGACATCCGGCTCTATGTGCCAGGAGCGGTCATGGACCGCCTCTGGCACATTAACCCCCGGCACACTGCCATCAAACATGATCGCAGCGTTCCAGGGGCATAGGGAAGCATTGCGCAGGGAGGGGGCTCCCTGCCGACTTCCCTGAAACCCTCAGTACAAGGCGATGTGCTCACCTTGTACCGAGCGTCTCCTCCCTGCAGGCCCCGGATCCAAATGGCCGCGGGGCTGCATCCTGCTCCTGCAGGTAAGCCTGCAGCCCTGCTTGTCAGATGGCTGATCTGACACAGTGCTCTGCAAAGTGTCAGATCAGCGATCTGACCCTATGACATGATGCCCCACCCTGGGGCAATGCTATAAAGTAAATATAAAAAAAAATTCATATGTGTAAAAAAAAAAATTCCAAAATAAAGAATAAAATATATATATATATATATATATATATATATATATATATATATATGTATATTGTTCCCATAAATACATTACTTTATCTAAATAAAAAAAACAATAAAAGTACACATATTTAGTATCGCTGCATCCGTAACGACCCGACCTATAAAACTGTCCCACTAGTTAAACCCTTCAGTGAACACCGTAAAAAAAATTAAAAAAAAACGAGGCAAAAAACAACCCTTTATTGTCATACCACCGAACAAAAAGTGGAATAGCACGCAATCAAAAAGACGGATATAAATAATCATGGTACTGCTGAAAACGTCATCTTGTCCCACAAAAAACGAGCCACCACACAGCATCATCAGTGAAAAATAAAAAAGTTACAGTCCTCAGATTAAAGCGATGCAAAAATAATTCTTTTTTCTATAAACTAGTTTTTATCGTATAAAAGCGCCAAAACATAAAAAAAATCTAAATGAGGTATCGCTGCAATCGTACTGACCCGAAGAATAAAACTGCTTTATCCATTTTACCTAACGCGGAATGGTATAAACGCCCCCCCACCCCCAAAAAAAAAGAAATTCATGAATAGCTGTTTTTTGGTCTTACTGCCTCACAAAAATCGGAATAAAAAGCGATAAAAAAAGTCACGTCCCCAAAAATGTTACCAATAAAAACGACAACTCGTCCCGCAAAAAACAAGACCTCACATGACTCTGTGGACAAAAATATGGAAAAATTATAGCTCTCAAAATGTGGTAACGCAAAAAAAAATTTTTTGCAATAAAAAGCGTCTTTTAGTGTGTGACAGCTGCCAATCATAAAAATCCGCTAAAATCCAGCTATAAAAGTAAATCATACCCCCCTTCATCACCCCCTTAGTTAGGGAAAAATAAAAAAATGTATTTATTTCTATTTTCCCATGAGGGTTAGGGCTAGGGTTAGGGTTGGGGCTAGGGTTGGGGCTAGGGTTAGGGTTGGGGTTAGGGTTATGGTTGGTGCTAGGGTTAGGGATGGGGCTAGGGTTAGGGTTTGGATTACATTTACGGTTGGATTAGGGTTAGGGGTGTGTCAGGGTTAGGGGTGTGGTTAGGGTTATGGTTGGGATTAGAATTAAGGGTGTGTTGGGATTAGGGGTGTGTTTGGGTTAGGGTTTCAGTTAGAATTGGGGGGTTTCCACTGTTTAGGCACATCAGGGCTCTCCAAACGCGACATGGCGTCCGATCTCAATTCCAGCCAATTCTGCGTTGAAAAATTAAAACAGTGCTCCTTCCCTTCCGAGCTCTCCCGTGCACCCAAACAGGGGTTTACCCCAACATATGGGGCATCAGCGTACTCAGGACAAATTGGACAACAGCTTCTGGGGTCCAATTTCTCTTGTTACCCGTGGGAAAATAAAAATTTGGGGGGCTAGAAAAACATTTTTGTGGGACAAAAAAGATTTTTCATTTTCATGGCTCTGCATTATAAACTGTAGTGAAATACTTGGGGGTTCAAAGTTTTCACAACATAGCTAGATAAGTTCCTTGGGGGGTCTAGGTTCCAATATGGGGTCACTTGTGGGGGGTTTCTAATGTCTAGGTACATCCGGGGCTCTGCAAATGCAACGTGACGCCTGCAGACCAATCCAGTCTGCATTCCAAATGGCGCTCCGTCCCTTCCGAGCTCTGCCATGCGCCCAAACGGTGGTCCCCCCCCCCCCCACATATGGGGTATCAGCGTACTCAGGACAAATTGGACAACTTTTGGGGACCAATTTCTCCTGTTACCCTTGGGAAAATACAAAACTGGGTGTTGAAGATAATTTTCTGTAAAAAAAAATATTTTCTATTTTCACGGCTCTGCGTTATTAACTGTAGTGAAACACTTGGGGGTTCAAAGTTCTCACAACACATTTAGATAAGTTCCTTGGGGGGTCTAGTTTCCAATATGGGGTCACTTGTGGGGGGTTTCTTCTGTTTAGGTACATTAGGAGCTCTGCAAACGCAATGTGACGCCTGCAGACCATTCCATCTACAGTAAGTCTGCATTCCAAATGGGGCTCCTTCCCTTCCGAGCTCTGCCATGCGCCCAAACGGTGGTTACCCCCCACATATGGGGTATCAGCATACTCAGGACAAATTGCACAACATCTTTAGGGGTTCAATTTCTCCTGTTACCCTTGGGAAAATACAAAACTGGGGGCTAAAAAAGAATTTTTGTGAAAAAAAAGAATTTTTATTTTCACGGCTCTGCGTTATAAACTGTAGTGAAACACTTGGGGTTCAAAGCTCTCACAACACATCTAGATAAGATCCTTAGGGGGTCTACTTTCCAAAATGTCACTTGTGGGGGGTTTCAATGTTTAGGCACATCAGTGGCTCCCCAACGCAACATGGCGTCCCATCTCAATTCCAACCAATTTTGCATTGAAAAGTCAAACGGCGCTCCTTCCCTTCCGAGCTCTGTCATGCACCCAAACAGTGGTTTACCTCCACATATAGGGTATCAGCGTACTCAGGACAAATTGCACAACAACTTTTGGGGTACAATTTCTTCTGGTACCCTTAGGAAAATAAAAAATTGGGGGCGAAAATTTCATTTTTGTGAAAAAATATTTTTTATTTTTACTTCTCTACGTTATAAACTTCTGTGAAGCACTTGGTGGGTCAAAGTGCTCACCACACATCTAGATAAGTTCCTTAGGGGGTCTACTTTCCAAAATGGTGTCACTTGTGGGGGGTTTCAATGTTTATGCACATTAGTGGCTCTCCAAACGCAACATGGCGTCCCATCTCAATTCCAGCCAATTTTCCTTTGAAAAGTCAAACGGCGCTCCTTCCCTTCCGGGCTCTGCCATGCGCCCAAACAGTGGTTTACCCCCACATATGGGGTATCAGCGTACTCAGGACAAATTGTACAACAACTTTTGGGGTCCATTTTCTGCTGTTACCCTTGGTAAAATAAAACAAATTGGAGCTGAAGTAAATTTTTTTTTAAAACATTACACAAATTCCTGTGAAACACCTGAAGGGTTAATAAACTTCTTGAATGTGGTTTTGAGGACCTTGAGGGGTGCAGTTTTTAGAATGGTGTCACACTTGGGTATTTTCTATCATATAGACCCCTCAAATCAAAATGACTTCAAATGTGACATGGTCCCTAAAAAAAATGGTGTTGTAAAAATGAGAAATTGCTGGTCAACTTTTAACCCTTATAACTCCCTAACAAAAAAAAAAATTTGTTTCCAAAATTGTGCTGATGTAAAGTAGACATGTGGGAAATGTTACTTATTAAGTATTTTGTGTGACATATCTCTGTGATTTAAGAGCATACAAATTCAAAGTTGGAAAATTGCGAAATTTTCAAAAGTTTCACCAAATTTCCATTTTTTTCACAAATAAATGCAAGTAATATCAAAGAAATGTTACCACCATCATGAAGTACAATATGTTTCGAGAAAAAAATGTCAGAATCACCAGGATCCGTTGAAGTGTTCCAGAGTTATAACCTCATAAAGGGACAGTGGTCAGAATTGTAAAAATTGGCCAGTCATTAGCGTGCAAACTACCCTCGGGGCTTAAGGGGTTAGGCAGTGTCGGTCCTCACTGACCGAATATCACAGGTGGCGTCACGAACAAACTTTATTCTCAAAATCCCTTTAAGGACATTCCCTTTAACATGGGTGCCCAGGGCCACAGACCGGGTCGCCGCCACCGTGACATCCCCCTTTAAGTACCAGACCCGGTACCGAGTACCCCACGCGGGTGTTCCGCATGCCATACAGGTCTCCCTGCGGCGCTGATAGTGAAAATGCCCCCAGTCAATAGCTGGGTGGTATCGAGGTATATAAGCCACGCTTCCCAGTTGGGAGGTGCCTGAGCAACGTTCTCCATTCTGTAGTGTTGCCATGTCCCTGTATTCCATGTTACATGTGTTTGAACCTTTTCATATATCCCGTGTTGCATAGTCCTGAACCGTGAAGGCGATTGGGCGTACCTGAACCATGACACTAGATCTGCGGTACCTGATCCCTGAAGCCGTACCTGCGATACGTGAACCATGACACCGCACCTGATGTACAGTACCTGAACCCTAAAGCCGCTCCTGCAGTACCTGAACCCTGACGCCACTCCTTCTGTATCTAAACCCTGACATCGCACCTACAGTACCTGAACCCTGAATTTGCTCATGTGGTACCTGAGCCTGAGACCTCATCGGCGGTATCTGATCCCTGAAGCCGTACCTGCGATACGTGAACCATGACACCGCACCTGATGTACAGTACCTGAACCCTGACGCCACTCCTTCTGTATCTAAACCCTGACATCGCACCTACAGTACCTGAACCCTGAAGCTGCTCATGTGGTACCTGAGCCTGAGACCTCATCGGCGATACCTGATCCCTGAAGCCGTACCTGCGATACATGAACCATGACACCGTACCTGATGTACAGTACCTGAACCCTAAAGCCGCTCCTGCAGTACCTGAACCCTGACACCACTCCTTCTGTATCTAAACCCTGACATCGCACCTACAGTACCTGAACCCTGAAGCTGCTCATGTGGTACCTGAGCCTGAGACCTCATCAGCGGTACCTGATCCCTGAAGCCGTACCTGCGATACGTGAACCATGACACCGCACCTGATGTACAGTACCTGAACCCTAAAGCCGCTCCTGCAGTACCTGAACCCTGACACCACTCCTTCTGTATCTAAACCCTGACATCGCACCTACAGTACTTGAACCCTGAAGCTGCTCATGTGGTACCTGAGCCTGAGACCTCATCAGTGGTACCTGATCCCTGAAGCCGTACCTGCGATACGTGAACCATGACACCGCACCTGATGTACAGTACCTGAACCCTAAAGCCGCTCCTGCAGTACCTGAACCCTGACACCACTCCTTCTGTATCTAAACCCTGACATCGCACCTACAGTACTTGAACCCTGAAGCTGCTCATGTGGTACCTGAGCCTGAGACCTCATCAGTGGTACCTGATCCCTGAAGCCGTACCTGCGATACGTGAACCATGACACCGCACCTGATGTACAGTACCTGAACCCTAAAGCCGCTCCTGCAGTACCTGATCCCTGACACCACTCCTTCTGTATCTAAACCCTGACATCGCACCTACAGTACTTGAACCCTGAAGCTGCTCATATGGTACCTGAGCCTGAGACCTCATCGGCGGTACCTGAAGCCGCCCCTGCGTACCCGAACCTGAAACCATTCCGGCAGTACTTGAACCAGCACCACTGTCTGTCCTGGTTAACATTTCAGAGCCTGTACTGTCGGAACCCGTTCCAGTATCCGAGTCCTGTCCTGCCAGTGACTCCAAGTCATCGTCCGTTCTGCCTGGTGACCCAGAATCTGTGTTGTCTGAACACTGTCTGAACCTCGCCTGTCAGTGACTCCGAGCCCATGCCTGTGTCTTTTATCCTGACCCCTGGGGTCAGCAGCTGCAGTACCGGGGACTGCCTAGGAGTGGTACCTGGCGGCTACCTGCAGCTCAAGCCTAACCTCACCATCAGGAGCTCTAGCAAAAAGCTGCTTAGCTACGCCCCTCCTAGGCAAGTCCGGCACGTGGCACAGTGGGTCCAAGATCCATGTGTATGACAAGTGGTAAAGAGAAGTGGCCGACACAAGATATATTACAAATTTAATGCAAAATTTATAGAGCAATATTTAAAAGATGGGAACTTCTAAAAGGTGTTTTTGTCAAAAAATATCACTACTCCTACCTAGAAGCTTTATTAAGTATTTGTAGCTCATCCTGATTAAATTAATTAGGTCTGGCCTATGCCAAAGGGCACGTTCACACTAACGCATTTTTGGACGTGTGGAGAACATATAGCATTAGGAGCCAATATTAGCATATGTGCATTTTATTTTTTAAATCTCAGCCAATGAAAGCACCAGATTCAGTTAAGCAGTATCTGTATGGCTTGTAAAGTAATTTAAAGGCTGAAAATAATCTAATAGGACCTATGCTATGACTATGTTTTTTAAATAGAACTATTAAATTATACAGTTTTATTAAAATATCACTTTTTTTTTTTACAGGAAGCACACTTTTACATGATGATGCCATTGATTACACTGCAACAAAAGTTTCCAATTTAACCTGATATTTGAAGATTTTACTGGAAATACAGAGGGTTGTTGTTGTTTTTTTTGCACACAGTAAACAGGAGGAAATCATCCATGTGAATAGGCAGCTATGTTTGGTGAATGCAACTGGTGTTCTACATTGCAAATATCACTATTAGGCAGCAGCAGAAGTGTCGGACAATGCACACGCTGTATTCTCAGGTCAGAGCTGCAGAGTTGATGTCCTTTTTACACATTACGTGTCTTTCCTGGATGTGGATTAGCATAAATATTCTCACACTTACCAGCGCTCCAGATTAGATCACCAGGGGATTTATGTGGCAGGGGTTGTGTATCTACAGTGCTATTTTCAATTTCCGGCATCACGTACATTTAGGTGAAAGTGGAGTGAATTTTATTATTAAAGGCATTGTCTCATCTTAATAAATGAAAAAAAGTGAAAAAAATCCGCTACATTCTTAAGAACACATGCATTTCCCCCCCCAAATCTGTAGTGTATTGCTCATTGTCAAGGTTACCGGCCACTTCAGGGGTGGTCAGTCTACGAAGCAAGGGCGTAGCTAGAGCTTTTGCCGCCCGGGGCTGCTCCCGAGTTTGGCGCCCCCCCTCCCCCCCCTCAATACACACAAAGGTTACCAAAAATAGGGCAACACACATGATAGGGTCTGCAAAAAAAAAAAACAAGTTCTGCTTACCTGACCGCGCTCCTGCTCTCTCCACGCAGCTGAAGCGTGCACTCGCCGGCGACTGACAATGACGTCAGAAGCCGTCGACGTGTGCGCTGCGGCCGACTTCAGCTGCCAGCCTGTTGTTGTTGTTGTTGTGGCTGTTGTTAACTATTGACGTACGGGCGCGGGCCCGCACGTCAATAGCGTTAAACAGCTGCAGCGCCGGCCACGGTTTTAGAGGGCCCCGGGCGAAAGAGTCTCAGTGGGCCCCCCCTTTAACACATAGCATGATTCATGATGCAGATACAGCAGAGAAATATAGCATAGCCACATAGCATATAACACAGCCCACGTAGCATATAGCACAGCCACGTAGTGTATAACACAGCCCACGCAGTATATAGCACAGCCCACATAGCGTATAGCACAGCCACGTAGTATATAACACAGCCACGTAGTATATAACACAGCCATGTAGTATATTGCACAGCCCACGTAGCATATTGCCCAGCCACGTAGTATATAACACAGCCATGTAGTATATTGCACAGCCCACGTAGCATATTGCCCAGCCACGTAGTATATTGCCCAGCCACGTAGTATATTGCCCAGCCACGTAGTATATTGCCCAGCCACGTAGTATATTGCCCAGCCACGTAGTATATTGCCCAGTCACGTAGTATATTGCCCAGCCACGTAGTATATTGCCCAGTGATGGAGTATACAGCACAGAGCCACGTAGTATACAGACTTAAAATAAAAAATAAACATATACTCACCCTCCGATGAATTCTGGCCCTGTATCGCACGAGGCAGCTTCCAGTCCCAGGGTTGGTATGAGCGCAGGACCTGTGATGATGTTGCGGTCACATGACCGTGACGTCATGGCAGGTCCTTCTCACATACCATCCTTGGCACCGAAAGCTGCCGCTTGCATGGAGCGGGGACTGGAGTGTTGCGAGGAGCGGGAAAGGCGATGGAGGGTGAGTATAGCAGGTTTTTTCATTTTTTAATTATTTTTAACATGACATATTTTTACTATTGATGCTGCATAGGCAGCATCAATAGTAAATAGTTGGGGACACACAGGGTTAATAGCAGCGGTAACGGAGTGCGTTACACCGCGGCCCGTTACCGCTGCTATTAACCCTGTGTGAGTGGTGACTGGAGGGGATTATGGAGCGGGCGCTGATTGTGGGGAGTATAGAGCAGGCGCCGGGCACTGACTGCAGCGGAGGGACTAATTGGACTGTGCCCGTCGCTGATTGGTCGCGGCAGCCATGACAGGCAGCTGCCGAGACCAATCAGCGACGACAGACAGAGGCCGCGACCAATGAATATCCGTGAAAGAAAGAAAGACAGAAGGACAGACAGAAAGACGGAAGTGTGACCCTTAGACAATGATGTAATATATATATATATATATATATATATATATATATATATATATATATATATATATATATACATATATACTTCTCACCTGTGTCTTGCCTCTCTGTTGTTTTCTGTCTCTGTTCTCTGTCTCCCTCTCTGATTTTCATATTTCCTTCTGCCTCTTCTTCCTGCTTGTCCGTGGCTCCGCCCCCGACATTTAGCCCCGCCCCTCCATGGCTCTTCACATTGTGAGAGCTGTGACGCTGCTGGAGGGGCGGGATCGGAGCTTCTGCTGCTGACTGCAGGTGCGGGGGTGAGTCACAGCGTGTGTGTCTGTGTGCCCCTGCTACACTGCAGCCAGCAACTCTGCACGGCCGCGCGCACTGCCAGCGCTCTGCTCCAGTCCTCATAATGCTGGGAGGAAGGAGCAGAGAATGAGTGCGCGCAGCCGCGCTGATAGCCGCCCCCACATTGTGCCGCCCGGGGCGGCCCGCACCCCCCTTCCTACGCCACTGCTACGAAGGCAAGGAGTGCACACTTGCTCACTATAAAGCCTTCAGGTGTTGCTCTGAAAATGGCACCATGGGGCAAAGCACTGGAGAGCACGCCGTTGGACCAGTGGCACAGCCATATCACCGGCCAGAACTGTCAATTTTCAGGAGTACATCACCTTCCAACAAGACATATTTTGGAGTCTTGTCCTTGTGTCTAAGTCTGCCGTCACACTCGCAGTATTTGGTCAGTATTTTACATCAGTATTTGTAAGTCAAAACCAGGAGTGGAACAAATAGAGGAAAAGTCTAATAGAAACATATGCACCACTTGTGTATTTATCACCCACTCCTGGTCTTGGCTTACAAATACTGATGTAGAATACTGACCAAATACTGCGAGTGTGACGGCAGCCTCTCAGAAACCCCGACAAACAGCTGATTTTGCTGGAGGAAGTCATGACCTATGACAGTAACAGTAGAGGAACATGGCTACCCTTAGTCTGGGGGGCACTATTGATCCTTGTGGAAACCGCCAAGTTGGCCAGAGAAGACATAGAGCAGGTAATGTTTCCTTTGGGAAATGGGATGTAAATTAGTTGTGTTCCAGGAGGAAGGAGACAGAATCTCTAGTGCCACCTATTGGAGGTAGCCCGTGTTAACCTTTTAACAAGCCTTGTTTGTTAACCTTTTAACAAGCCTTGTTACATAATTTGGGATATTTAGCCGAACCAGAGTCTTTTCCAAAAGGAGATGTTGGAGATGTTAGTCACGCACCAGACACGTGGATTTTGTAAGCCGTTTACGTGGTTGACGCTTGCTAAATTGTGGTGCAGAGTCCAAGGGATTTCTTAGGGTATGTTTCCACGTGCAGGAAACGCTGCGTGTCTGACGCTGCATAGAGCCGAAGCGTCAGACATGCAGCGTCCAGATGTTACAGCATAGTGGAGGGGATTGAATGAAATCCCGTCTCCACTATGCGTGGTAACACGCACGCAGCGGCCCTGCGATTCCGGACATGCTGCGCGTCTTTTCAGATCGCAGCATGTCCGTATATCTTGCGGCGACGCTGCGTCGCCGCAAGATATAGCACAGGGCCCTATGCGATGGTTGCGATGATGCCGGATGTGTGCTGTGAACACATCCGGCATCATCGCGTCCCAGAAGGGGGCGGGGCTTAGCGCAGAGCAGCAAAGCCGCTCCGACGATACCGCCGGCCATCCTGATCGTGGACATGCAGCCTTAGTCCTTATCCTTAACCCCCACCAGGAGGTAATAACTTTGCTGCATGATCATTTCTGGGCTCCAGAGGGTGCAGGGACCAGAGACAGAGATGTTTGTTTGTCTAAGGGCTCATACTCACTTGCGAGAAACTCGGATGAGTCTCGCACGGCAACACCCGGCACTGCACCCGGCTCTCAGGAGCATGTATTGCTATGCGGCCGCACGCTCCGATCCAGGGGCCAGGTGCAGTGCCAGGTATTGCCGTGCGAGACTCATCCAAGTTTCTCGCAAGTGAGTATGAGCCCTATGGGTAAGTTCACACAGGGCATTATTGCTGCGTTTTTTTCACCATCCATTCAAGTCAATGGCTGAAAGAAGTGACATGTCCTATGTAAAAAAAAAAAAAAAAAAAAAAAACACTACAAAGCACAAATCACTGATCACACAGAAACCCAATGTGTGTGCATGAGATTTCTGAAATCTCATAGGCTTTGCTGGTACTGTAAAAAGCAGCTGAAAATTAGCATAAAAAAGCAGCAAAAACGCCCTGTGTGAACCTACCCTAAAAATGGAGATGTCCTCTGTTCTCTCTGCAAGCCTATTATATTTAGACCTCCAAAAATGTGCGTTTTAGGAAAGACAAATAACTCCTTATTGCTTCCCTTTTGTATTAACCCCTTCAAGACCTTGCCCTTTTTCGGTTTTGATTTCGTTTTTCACTCCCCTCCGTCCCAGAGCTATATCATTTTTTTATTTTTCCGTCAATATGGCCATGTGAGGGCTTGTTTTTTGCAGGACAAGTTGCACTTTTGAACAACATCATTGGTTTTAGCATGTCGTGTACTAGAACCGGGAAAAAGATTCCAAGTGCGATGAAATTGCAAAAAAAGGGCAATCCTACACTGTTTTTTTGCTTGGCTTTTTTGCCAAGTTCACTAAATGCTAAAACTGACCTGCCATTTTGATTCTCCAAGTCATTACGAGTTCATACACACCAAACATCTCTAGCTAATGTTTTATCTATGTGGTAAATAAAGAAATTCCAAACTTTGCTAAAAAAAAAAAAAAATTGCGCAATTTTCCTATACCTGTAGAGTCTCCATTTTTTGTGATCTGCGGTCGGGTGAGGGATTATTTTTTGCATGCCGAGCTGACGTTTTTAATGATACCGTGTTGGTGAAGATACGTTCTTTTGATCGTCCGTTATTACATTTTAATGCAATGTCACGGCGACCAAAAAAACGTAATTCTGGCGTTTCTAAATTTTTTCTCGCTACGCCGTTTATCAGTCAGGTCAGTCCTTTTTTTGTATTGATAGATCAGGCGATTCTGAACACTGCGATACCAAATATGTGTAGGCTTGATTTTTATTTTTTATTGTTTTATTTTGAATGGGGCGAAAGGGGGGTGATTTAAACTTTTATATATATTTTTTTTTTTCATATTTTTTAAAACTTTTTTTTACTTTTGCCATGCTTCAATAGCCTTTATGGGAGGCTAGAAGCTGGCACAACTCGATCGGCTCTGCTACATAGCAGCGATTACTGCATTACTACGACCGCTGACCACAAGGTGGCGCTCATAGCAATCCGGCATCAACAACCATAGAGGTCTCAAGGAGACCTCAGGTTGTCATGCCGACGCATCGCTGACCCCCCGATCACGTTACGTGGGTCGGCAATGCCGGAAGCGGTAAATGCTGCTGTCAGCATTTGACAGTGGCATTTAACTAGTTAATAGTGGCGGGTGAATCACGATTCCACCCGTCGCTATTGCGGGCACATGTCAGCTGTTCAAAACAGCTGACATGTCCCAGCTTTGATGTGGGCTCACCACCGGAGCCCGTATCAAAGCAGGGGATCCGACCTCTGCTGTACTAGTATGGCGGAGGTCGGTAAGGCGTTTTAAAGGGAACCTGTCGATTGATTTATGCAGCATAAATCTGAGCCTGGCTACACAATTGCAGCCAAGAATGTTTTACTCAAGAAAACTTTGGTGTTTCATAGGAAATATATTTTGAATAGCCGGCTGGGGACTATGTGTCTTGGCTGACTAGTCCGAGGCAGGTACCTGGTGGCTTCTTCCCACTCCACTGTCAGTAGAGACAGTGACCTGTCAGTCAAAGATATGGGGGTAGGACGAAGCCACCAAGAACGTGCCTTGGACTAGTCAGCCAAGACACCAAGGACCTGCTTCGGACTAGTCAGCCAATACACCAAGGACCTGCTTCGGACTAGTCAGCCAAGACACCAAGGACCTGCTTCGGACTAGTCAGCCAAGACACCAAGGACCCACTTTGGACTAGTTAGCCAAGACACCAAGGACCTGCCTTGGACTAGTCAGCCAAGACACCAAGGACCTGCCTTTCACTAGTCAGCCAAGACACCAAGGACCTGCTTTGGACCAGTCAGCCAGGACACCAAGGACCTGCTTTGGACTAGTCAGCCAAAACACCAACTACCTACTTCGGACTAGTCAGTCAACACACATTGTACCCAGCCGGCTATTCAACATTTGTGTTCTCTGAAATACCGCAGCATCTGAGAGTTCAAGATACACAGCTACTACTTTGACTGCTACACCTGTCGTGCTACCAAAAATTCATTCAATACCACTGATACCTGTGGCTTTATAGAAATAAATGGGATTGCATTGCGACACCTACACTACTGCAACAAAATCTAACCAAGTCCGATATTTTGCGACTTGCTTGTCGCGGTCACAGTAGTGTAGGTGTTGCAATGAGACCCCACTCACTTCTATAACACTGAGATATAGCATTGCCTCCGAGCGACCTTTGGTCGCACGATATCAGATGATCACTCAGAGCGGCTTTAGTTTAGATGGGTGAAAGATATGATACTTTGCGAAATGCAATGTATATGGACACTAAGCTAAGGTTTCCGACACTAGGCCATTATGTCATCGACTGCATAATTCTGCCTTATTTTTAAAACCTTCATTACTTTTTTTTATTTTGCTTTTTTTTTTCTCTTCTTTTGTGTCAGCATGGCCAAATAGGATCTTGTTTTGTTTTCATTATAAAATGTGTTTTGTTTATGAATTAATTTTATATTTCCATAAGTTTGACTTTTACAAACACAAGAATACCAAATTGGTTTATTTTGTTATAATTTTATTTTTGAATTTGGAAAGGGGGGTGATTAAAACTTTAATATTTTTAAAGTTTTTGAAAACTCACAACCTTCTTCCGGAAAGTTAGAAGGAACCTGTCAACACCATTTAGGTACCTTAACCACTTCACTACCAACTGATTTTCCATTTCCATTTTTTTTCTCCACTTCTTCGAAGAGCCATAACTTTGTTTTATTTTTCTGGCTATATGAGGGCTTTATTTCTTCCTTTTTAGCATGTGTTTAAGTTCCGTGTTCATCCATCCTGGTTTCTTTAAATGCTTCCTATTCTTCCTTCTTTTCGGTATTGTTAACGATTGTACTTTGAGAATCTCATTTTTCAAGATTTCCCATGCTTCCTGGACATTTTTGTCCTTAAGGATATCCAGCCATTGGATCCCTCCTATTCTCTTTCTGAGTCCCTTAAAATCTGCCTTTCTGAAATTTAAGCTTGAAGTCTGAGTCTTCACAGGTCTTCCTCTTCTATTTATCCAAAATTTTTATTGATCCCAAACCATTTTGGAGTAGGTACGATGTTTTGATTACCTCTTATTGCATTTTATTGCAATGTTGCAGCGGCCCTAAAAACGTAATTCTGACGTTTTGATTTTTTTCTCATTACACCGTTTATATTTTGACTAGATGGTGGCCCGATTCTAACGCATCGAGTATTCTAGAATATGTATGTATGTATATAGCAGCCACATAGTATATAGCACAGGCCATGTAGTATATAGGAGTACTACATGGCCTGTGGTATATACCATGTGGCTGCTATATACATACATACATATTGTAGAATACCCGATGCGTTAATATAGGCCACACAGTAAATAACACAGCCCACGGATTATATAACACAGCCCACACAGCATATAGCAGCCACGCAGTATATAGCAACCACGCAGTATATAACACAGCCCACGTAGTATGTAACACTGGCCACGTAATATATAACACAGCCCATGTAATATATAGCAGAGCCCACATAGTATCTAACAGTGGCCACGTAGTATATAGCACACAGTATAGAACACAGCCACGCAGTATATAACACTGGCCGTGTAATATATAGCACAGCCCACACAGTATAGAAAACAGCCCACATAGTATCTAACACTGGCCAGTTAGTATATAGCAGCCACGCGGTATCTAACACAGCCCACGTAGTATTTAGCAGTGTGGGCACCATATCCTTGTTAAAAAAAATAATTAAAACAAAAAATAGTTATATACTCACCCGGCGGGATCCAGCGAACCTCTGGCGATGAGCGCGGTTGCCGCCATCTTGTGTTCCCAGGATGCATTGCGAAATTACCTAGATCACTTAGCGGTCTCGCGAGACCGCAAAGTCTTCTGGGTAATTTCGCAATGCATCTCTGGGACCAGAAGCTGGCAGGAGCGCATTGTCGGACTACGGAAGGTGAGAATAGCAGGTTTTTTGGTTTTTTTATTATTTTTAACATTAGATCTTTTTAATATTGATGCTACATAGGCAACATCAATAGTAAAAACTTGGTCACACAGGGTTAATAGCGGCGGTAACGGAGTAAGTTACCCGCGGCATAACGTGGTCCGTTACCGCTGGCATTAACCCTGTGTGAGCGGTGACTGGAGGGGAGTATGGAGTGGGGCTGACTGCGGGGAGTATGGAGCGGGCACTGACTGCGGGGAGTATGGAGCGGGCACTGACTGCGGGGAGTATGGAGCGGGCACTGACTGCGGGGAGTATGGAGCGGGCACTGACTGCGGGGAGTATGGAGCAGGCGCCTGGCACTGACTGTGGGGAGTATGGAGCGGGCACTGACTGCGGGGGAGTAGGGAGGGACTAATCGGACTGTGTCCGTTGCTGATTGGTCGCTGCAGCCATGACAGGCAGCTGGCGAGACCAATCAGCGGGCACTGACTGAGGGGAGTATGGAGCGGGCACTGACTGCGGGGGGTATTGTTGTGAATTCCGCTCTTGGGCTCCCTCCGGTGGTTGTAAGTGGCACTTTTGTGAGTTCTGCTCTTGGGCTCCCTCTTGTGGTTTCATGTGGTATGGCTGCTCCTTGGATTTAGCTGTCAGCAGCTGCTTCTACTGATTGTCTTTTCTGCTCGGCTATTTATGCCTGGCTCTTTCCTTCAGCCAGTGCCACTTGTAAATGGTTCCTGGTTGGATTCACATTTCTTTGGATTTCCCTGTTATCCTGACCAGTTCAGCAAAGCTAAGTTCTTGCTTGCTCTTTTCTGTCCACAGATTGTGGACTTATCCGTTCTGTGCTTTCTATGTTTGTCCAGCTTATCAGTATGAATTATCTCTGTGTTGCTGGAAGCTCTGGGAAGCAGATTTACCCTCCACACCTTTAGTCAGGTGTGGAGATTTTTGTAATCTCTGCGTGGATTTTTGTAGTGTTTTATACTGACCGCACAGTATTCCATCCTGTCCTATCTATCTAGCTAGACTGGCCTCCTGTGCTCATCCTGGTTTCATTCTGTGTATGTCTTTTCCCTCTCCACTCACAGTCATTATTTGTGGGGGGCTAATCTATCCTTTGGGGATTTTCTCTGAGGCAAGATAGTTTTCCTGCTTCTATCTTTAGGGGTAGTTAGCTCTTAGGCTGTGACGAGATGCCTAGGGAGAGTTAGGAGCATTCCACGGCTACTTCTAGTGTTGTGTTGAGCTTAGGGACTGCGGTCAGTACAGATACCACTTCCTTCAGAGCTCGTTCCATGTTGCTCCTAAACCACCAGATCATAACAGTACAAGTGGCCTGAATGAATTAAATGCATCTCAAAAAGAAGGAAAAAATTCTGAGCCATTTTTTTTTCTGTGCTCTCTTTTTGTCTTTTTTTTTTCCTCTTGACCTTTGGGTGGTGCAGGATTTGTGCTCTGGCATGGATGTTCAGGGTTTGTTTTCTCGTGTGGATCAACTTGCTGCAAGAGTACAGAGTATCCAAGATTATGTTGTCCAGACTGCGGCTTTGGAGCCTAAAATTCCTACTCCTGATTTGTTTTTTGGAGACAGATCCAAGTTTTTGAACTTTAAAAATAACTGCAAATTGTTTTTTGCTTTGAAACCCCGTTCTTCTGGCGATCCCATTCAGCAAGTAAAAATCATCATATCCTTGCTGCGTGGTGACCCTCAGGACTGGGCATTCTCCCTTGAATCAGGGGATCCGGCATTGCTGAATGTAGACGCATTTTTTCAAGCGCTCGGATTATTGTATGATGAACCTAACTCTGTGGATCATGCAGAAAAAACCCTGTTGGCCTTGTGTCAAGGTCAGGAAGCGGCAGAATTATACTGCCAGAAATTTAGGAAATGGTCTGTGCTTACTAAATGGTATGAGGATGCTCTGGCTGCTATTTTCAGAAAGGGTCTTTCTGAAGCCATTAAAGATGTTATGGTGGGCTTGCCTACGCGTACTGGTTTGACGAAGTCTATGTCTCTAGCCATTCAGATTGACCGGCGTTTGCGCGAGCGCAAAGCTGTGCACCATATGGCAGTGTCCTCTGAGCAGAGTCCTGAATCTATGCAATGTGATAGGATTTTGACTAAAACAGGACGGCAGGAATTCAGATGTCAGAATAGGCTGTGTTTTTACTGTGGTGATTCTGCTCATGTTATTTCTGATTGCCCTAAACGTACTAGGAGGGTCGCTAGGTCTGTTACCATTAGTACTGTACAGCCTAAATTTCTTTTATCTGTGACCCTGATTTGCTCACTGTCGTCCTTTTCTGTCATGGCATTTGTGGATTCAAGCGCTGCCCTGAACCTAATGGACTTAGAATTCGCCAAGCGCTGTGGTTTTTCCTTGCAGCCTTTACAGAGCCCTATTCCTTTGAGGGGCATTGATGCTACTCCATTGGCCAAGGATAAACCTCAGTACTGGACGCAGATGACCATGTCCATGGCTCCTGCACATCAGGAAAATTGCCGTTTTCTGGTGTTGCATAACCTGCATGATGTTGTTGTACTGGGTTTTCCATGGTTACAGGAACATAATCCGGTGCTGGATTGGAAAACTATGTCTGTGACTAGTTGGGGTTGTCAAGGGGTACATAGTGACGTTCCTTTGATGTCAATTTCCTCTTCCCCCTCTTCTGAGGTTCCTGAGTTTTTGTCGGATTTCCAGGATGTATTTGATGAGCCCAAGTCCAGTTCCGTTCCTCCACATAGGGACTGTGATTGTGCTATTAACTTGATTCCAGGTTGTAAGTTCCCTAAAGGCCGACTTTTCAATCTGTCTGTGCCAGAGCATGCCGCCATGCGGAGCTATGTTAAGGAATCTTTGGAGAAAGGGCATATTCGGCCGTCTTCGTCACCATTGGGAGCGGGTTTCTTTTTTGTTGCTAAGAAGGATGGCTCCTTGAGACCCTGTATAGATTATCGTCTTCTTAATAAGATCACGGTCAAATTCCAATACCCCTTGCCTTTGCTTACTGATTTGTTTGCTCAGATTAAGGGGGCTAGTTGGTTTACTAAGATTGACCTCCGAGGGGCATATAATCTTGTTCGTATTAAACAGGGTGACGAATGGAAAACTGCATTTAATACGCCCGAAGGCCATTTTGAATACCTTGTGATGCCATTTGGGCTCTCTAATGCTCCATCTGTGTTCCAGTCCTTCATGCATGATATTTTCCGCAATTATCTTGATAAATTCATGGTTGTATATTTGGATGATATTTTGATTTTTTCCAATGATTGGGAGTCTCATGTGAAGCAGGTCAGGATGGTGTTCCAGATCCTTCGTTATAATGCTTTGTTTGTGAAGGGGTCTAAGTGCCTATTCGCAGTTCAGAAGGTCTCTTTTTTGGATTTTATTTTTTCTCCCTCGTCTATAGAAATGGATCCTGTTAAGGTCCAAGCTATTCATGACTGGATTCAACCCACATCTGTGAAGAGCCTTCAAAAATTTTTGTGCTTTGCTAATTTCTATCGCCGTTTCATTGCCAACTTTTCCAGTGTGGTTAAGCCCCTTACTGATTTGACGAAGAAAGGCGCTGATGTGACGAATTGGTCCTCTGCGGCTGTTGAGGCCTTTCAGGAGCTTAAACGCCGATTTACTTCTGCCCCTGTGTTGCGTCAGCCGGATGTTTCTCTTCCTTTTCAGGTGGAGGTCGACGCTTCTGAGATTGGGGCAGGGGCCGTTTTGTCTCAGAGGGAATCTGATGGTTCTTTGATGAAACCATGTGCTTTTTTTTCCAGAAAGTTTTCGCCTGTGGAACGCAATTATGATGTCGGCAATCGGGAGTTGTTGGCTATGAAGTGGGCGTTTGAGGAGTGGCGACATTGGCTTGAGGGAGCTAAGCACCGCGTTGTGGTCCTGACTGATCATAAGAATCTGATTTACCTCGAGTCGGCCAAGCGGCTGAATCCTAGACAGGCTCGATGGTCCCTGTTTTTCTTCCGTTTTGATTTTGTGGTCTCGTATCTTCCGGGATCTAAGAATGTTAAGGCTGATGCCCTCTCTAGGAGTTTTTAGCCTGATTCTCCTGGAGTCCTTGAGCCGGTTGGCATTCTTAAGGAAGGGGTGATTCTTTCTGCCATCTCCCCTGATTTGCGGCGGGTGCTTCAGGAATTTCAGGCTGATAGGCCTGACCGCTGTCCTGTGGGGAAGCTGTTTGTTCCTGATGGATGGACAAGTAAGGTGATTTCTGAGGTTCATTGTTCAGTGTTGGCTGGTCATCCTGGGATTTTTGGTACCAGAGATTTGGTTGCTCGGTCCTTTTGGTGGCCTTCCTTGTCGCGCGATGTCCGTGCTTTTGTGCAGTCCTGTAGGAGTTGCGCCCGAGCCAAGCCTTGCTGTTCCCGCGCTAGTGGGTTGCTTTTGCCTTTGCCGGTCCCTGAGAGGCCCTGGACGCATATTTCCATGGATTTTATTTCGGATCTTCCTGTTTCCCAGAAGATGTCTGTTATCTGGGTTGTTTGTGACCGGTTCTCTAAAATGGTCCATCTGGTACCTTTGCCTAAGTTGCCTTCCTCCTCAGATCTGGTTCCATTGTTTTTTCAGCATGTGGTTCGTTTGCATGGCATTCCGGAGAATATTGTGTCTGACAGAGGTTCTCAGTTTGTCTCTAGGTTTTGGCGGGCCTTTTGTGCTAGGATGGGCATTGATTTGTCTTTTTCTTCGGCGTTTCATCCTCAGACTAATGGCCAAACTGAGCGAACTAATCAGACCTTGGAGACCTATTTGAGATGCTTTGTGTCTGCTGATCAGGATGATTGGGTGTCTTTCTTGCCGTTGGCCGAGTTTGCCCTTAATGATCGGGCTAGTTCGGCTAATTTGGTTTCACCTTTTTTTTGTAATTTTGGTTTTCATCCTCGTTTTTCTTCTGGGCAGGTTGAGCCTTCTGATTGTCCTGGTGTTGATTCTGTGGTGGACAGGCTGCAGCAGATTTGGACTCATGTGGTGGACAATTTGACGTTGTCTCAGGAAAGAGCTCAACGTTTTGCTAACCGCCGTCGGTGTGTTGGCCCCTGGCTTCATGTGGGGGATTTGGTTTGGTTGTCTTCTCGTCATGTTCCTATGAAGGTTTCTTCCCCTAAGTTTAAGCCTCGGTTTATTGGTCCTTATAAAATTTCTGAAATTATTAATCCGGTGTCTTTTCGTTTGGCTCTTCCAGCCTCTTTTGCCATTCATAATGTTTTCCATAGATCTTTGTTGCGGAGATATGTGGTGCCCGTTGTTCCCTCGGTTGACCCTCCCGCCCCGGTGTTGGTTGAGGGAGAGTTGGAATATGAGGTTGAGAAGATTTTGGATTCTCGTTTTTCAAGGCGGAGGCTTCAGTATCTTGTCAAGTGGAAGGGTTATGGCCAGGAGAATAATTCTTGGGTTGTTGCCTCCGATGTCCATGCCACCGATTTGGTTCGTGCTTTTCACTTGGCTCGTCCTGATTGGCCTGGGGGCTCTGGTGAGGGTTCAGTGACCCCTCCTCAAGGGGGGGGGGGGGGTACTGTTGTGAATTCCGCTCTTGGGCTCCCTCCGGTGGTTGTAATTGGCACTTTTGTGAGTTCTGCTGTGGTTTCAAGTGGTATGGCTGCTCCTTGGATTTAGCTGTCAGCAGCTGCTTCTACTGATTGTCTTTTCTGCTCGGCTATTTATGCCTGGCTCTTTCCTTCAGCCAGTGCCACTTGTAAATGGTTCCTGGTTGGATTCACATCTCTTTGGATTTCCCTGTTATCCTGACCAGTTCAGCAAAGCTAAGTTCTTGCTTGCTCTTTTCTGTCCACAGATTGTGGACTTATCCGTTCTGTGCTTTCTATGTTTGTCCAGCTTATCAGTATGAATTATCTCTGTGTTGCTGGAAGCTCTGGGAAGCAGATTTACCCTCCACACCTTTAGTCAGGTGTGGAGATTTTTGTAATCTCTGCGTGAGTTTTTGTAGTGTTTTATACTGACCGCACAGTATTCCATCCTGTCCTATCTATCTAGCTAGACTGGCCTCCTGTGCTCATCCTGGTTTCATTCTGTGTATGTCTTTTTCCTCTCCACTCACAGTCATTATTTGTGGGGGGCTAATCTATCCTTTGGGGATTTTCTCTAAGGCAAGATAGTTTTCCTGCTTCTATCTTTAGGGGTAGTTAGCTCTTAGGCTGTGACAAGATGCCTAGGGAGAGTTAGGAGCATTCCACGGCTACTTCTAGTGTTGTGTTGAGCTTAGGGACTGCGGTCAGTACAGATACCACTTCCTTCAGAGCTCGTTCCATGTTGCTCCTAAACCACCAGATCATAACAGGATATGGAGCGGGCACTGACTGCGGGGAGTATGGAGCGGGCACTGACTGTGGGGAGTATGGGGCGGGCACTGACTGCAGGGAGTATGGAGCGGGCGCCTGGCACTGACTACAGGGAGTATGGAGCGGGCACTGACTGCGGGGGAGTAGGGAGGGACTAATCGGACTGTGGCCGTCGCTGATTGGTCGCGGCAGCCATGACAGGCAGCTGGCGAGACCAATCAGCGACTTGGATTCCATGACAGACATGGGCCGTGACCAATGAATATCTGTGACAGAAGGACAGACAGACAGAAAGACGGAAGTGACCCTTAGACAATTATATAGTAGATAGATCGGACATTTCTGAACTTGGCGATACCAAATATGTAGATTTTTTTATTGATTTTTTTAATGAGGCAAAGGGGGATGATTTGAACTTTTGCGTTTTGTTTTGTTTTTTTCCCTCTCCACATTCCATACACGGTTGGTCTTTCTATCATAATACATGTTCTATTGACCACATGGTCTTTATATCTATTTAGACTCTGGTATAATTTTTTACTGGTACTGAGTAGCTTAGTGTGTATTGTTTTGATCTCTACAAAATGGAGGATATGCATGATGGGTATATGGGCACAGGACTATGGTACGGAAGATATGTGTAGTGGGTATATGGGCACGGGACTATGGGATGGAGAATATGCATGATGGGTATATGGGCATGGGACTATGGATTGGAGGATATGTATGATGGGTATATGGGCTCGGGACTATGGGATGGAGGATGTGTTATGGGTATGGGCACTGGACTGTGGGATGGAGGATGTGTGATGGGTATGTGGTCACTGGACTATGGGATTGAGGATAATCATTATAATTTGTTATAACTAACCACAGTTAGTTCCTATGCCCAGGCAACGCCGGGATCTTCAGCTAGTAGAATATAATACAGCCCCCCCGTAGAATATAATGTAGGCCCCCATAGAATATAATACATCCCCCATAGAATATAATACAGCCCCCCATAGAATATAATGTAGACCCCATAGAATATAATGCAGCTCCCCGTAGAATATAATACAGCCCTCCATAGAATATAATACAGCCCCCACATAGAATATAATGTAGGCCCCATAGAATTTAATACAGCCCCCCATAGAAAATAATACAGCCTCCATAGAATATAATGTAGGTCCCCATAGAATCTAATACAGCCCCCATAGAATATAATGTAGACCCCTATAGAATCTAATACAGCCCCCCATAGAATATAATGTAGGCCCCCATAGAATGTAATACAGCCTTCACATAGAATATAATACAGCACCCCCATAGAATATAATACAGCACCCCCATAGAACATAATGTAGCCGACACCCTCCCCACCTCCCCTCACTCATTCATATATTTAACAAAAAAACCACACACACACACAATACTCACCTCCTCTCCTCTTGCCCCTGCGCTGCTCCAGGCTCGTCTCCAGTCTCAGCAGCTGCAGTCTGCCCGGCACACAGCAGGTACTCGATGAAGTGACATCATCACGCACCCGCAGTGTCAGAGGCAGAGGGGAATGATGGGACAGGGAGCGTCAGCTAACGCTCTCTCCTCCATCATTGCATTGAAATGTAGCGGCATCATAGACGTCAGTGTGGTTGAATGCATCGGTGCTGGAGTGGGGGAAGTCGGCAATGGCGGGGGGAGTCGGCGCTGGTGGCAGGCGACTGGCTGGGACCCCTGGGGGAGCGGGGGCGATAAGCAGCAGCCTGATCTCCCTTCCAGTAACGCCGGCCCTGTGCACATATGAACAGAGCCCAACTGGTATAATAATATAAAGGAGTCAGCAGGTGGCAGTTTCTCTTACTATATATATATGCTATATAATTGTCTAAGGGTCACTTCCGTCTGTCTGTCTGTCCCGGAAATCCCGCGTCGCTGATTGACCAATCAGCGAGGGGCACAGTCTGGCAGTAAAATGGCTGCTCTTTCCTCCCCGCAGTCAGTGCCCGATCCATACTCCCCTCCAGTCAGCGCTCACACAGGGTTAATGGCAGCATTAACGGACCGCGTTATGCCGCGGTGTTACGCACTCCGTTAACGCTGCTATTAACCCTGTGTGACCAACTTTTTACTATTGATGCGGCATAGGCAGCATCAATAGTAAAAAGTTGGTCACACAGGGTTAATAGCAGCGTTAACGGAGTGCGTAACACCGCGGCATAACGCGGTCCGTTAATGCTGCCATTAACCCTGTGTGAGCGCTGACTGGAGGGGAGTATGGATCGGGCACTGACTGCGGGGAGGAAGGAGCAGCCATTTTGCCTAGGGAGCGTCAGGAGCGCTCCACGGCTATTTCTAGTGTGTGTGATAGGATTAGGGATTGCGGTCAGCAGAGCTTCCACATCCCAGAGCTTGTCCTGTGTGAGATTTAACTATCAGGTCATTCCGGGTGCTCCTAACCACCAGGTCATAACAGTACAGCTGGCCTCAAGAATTAATGCATCTCAATAGAGGGATAAGAGAAGTTCTGAGACAATTTTTTTTTCTTTGCACTGTGTTTTCTCTTTCTTTTCCCCTAAACCTTTGGGTGGTTCAGGACACAGGTGTAGATATGGACATTCAAGGTCTGTCCTCTTGTGTGGATCATCTCACTGCAAGGGTACAAAACATTCAAGATTTTGTGGTTCAGAATCCGACGTTAGAGCCTAGAATTCCTACACCTGATTTATTTTCTGGGAATAGATCTAAGTTTCTGAATTTCAAAAATAATTGTAAACTGTTTCTAGCTTTGAAACCCCGCTCCTCTGGTGACCCCGCTCAACAAGTAAAAATCATTATTTCTTTGTTGCGGGGTGACCCTCAAGACTGGGCATTTTCCCTTGCGCCAGGAGATCCTGCATTGCGTGATGTTGATGCGTTTTTTCTGGCGCTTGGATTGCTTTATGATGAACCAAATTCAGTGGATCAGGCAGAGAAAATCTTGCTGGCATTGTGTCAGGGTCAGGATGAAGCGGAGGTGTACTGTCAGAAGTTTAGAAAGTGGTCTGTGCTTACTCAGTGGAATGAATGTGCCCTGGCGGCAATTTTCAGAAAGGGTCTTTCTGAAGCCCTTAAGGATGTCATGGTGGGACCGCGTTATGCCGCGGTGTTACGCACTCCGTTAACGCTGCTATTAACCCTGTGTGACCAACTTTTTACTATTGATGCTGCCTATGGGTTTATGTTTTGGGTCATTGTCCATCTGTAGTATGAAACGACGACCAATCAGTTTGGCTGCATTTGGCTGGACCTGAGCACACAATATGTCTCTGAATACTTCAGAATTCACTCGGCTGCTTCTGTCCTGTGTCACATCATCAATAAACACTAGTGACCCAGTGCCACTGGCAGCCATGCATGCCCAAGCCATCACACTATCTCCGACGTGTTTTACAGATGATGTGTTGTGCTTTGGATCATGAGCTGTACCACGCCTTCTCCATACTTTTCTCTTTCCATCATTCTTGTAGAGGTTGATCTTGGTTTCATCTGTCCAAAGAATGTTCTTCCAGAACTGTGCTGGCTTTTTTAGATGTTTTTTTTTGCAAAGTCCAGTCTAGCCTTTTTATTCTTGATTCTTATGAGTGGCTTGCACCGTGCAGTGAACCCTCTGTATTTACCTTCATGCAGTCTTTTCTTTATGGTAGATTTGGATATTGATACGCCTACCTCCTGGAGAGTGTTGTTCACTTGGTTATCTGTTGTGAAGGGGTTTCTCTTCACCTTGGAGATTATTCTGCGATCATCCATCACTGCTGTCTTCCGTGGGCGCCCAGGTCTTTTTGCATAGATGAGTTCACCAGTGCTTTCTTTCTTTCTCAGGATGTACCAAACTGTAGATTTTGCCACTCCTAATATTGTAGCAATTTCTCAGATGGGTTTTTTCTGTTTTCGCAGCTTAAGGATGGCTTGTCTCACCTGCATGGAGAGCTCCTTTGACCGCATGTTTACTTCACAGCAAAACCTTCCAAATGCAAGCACCACACCTCAAATCAACTCCAGGCCTTTTGTCTGCTTAATTGAGAATGACATAGCGAAGGGATTACCCACACCTGTCCATGAAATAGCCTTGGAGTCAATTGTCCAATTACTTTTGGTCCCTTTAAAAACAGGGTGGCACATGTTAAGAAACCGAAACTCCTAAATCCTTCATCCAATTGTAATGTGGATACCCTCAAATGAAAGCTGAAAGTCTGAACTTCAACTGCATCTGAATTGTTTTGTTTAAAATTCATTGTGGTAATGTCTATAACCAAAATTAGAAAAATGTTGTCCCTGTCCAAATATATATGGACCTAACTGTACTACGTGGACTGTGCAATATACTACGTGGCTGTGCAATATACTACGTGGCTGTGCAATATACTACGTGGGCTGTACTATATACTACGTGGGCTGTGCTATGTACTACGTGGCTGTGCTATTTACTACGTGGGCTGTTATATACTACGTGGCTGGCCGCGAACAATCAGCGACAGGCGCAGTCACTGTGGGCGCTAGCACTACGAATAGCTGCTCTGGCCTTTAATGGTCTCATCTTCTATTGTAAGACATTTAGGACAACATTTCACTGTATGAGAGCATCTCCAGGCATGTGGCATCCAGCACATGGAAAAATGGCATCCGGAGCCTCGTCTGCTCGCAAATCAAGAGCTTTAGTAGCGTGTAGCACACACACTGAATCATATTAAATATTAAAGTGGAACAAAAGGAGACAAAATACTGTGCGTCAGTGATATAAAGATGATACATCACTTTTAGACTCAGAAGTCACATTAAGTATAAATGGTTTCTTATAAGACTAGGGTCACACCAGGGTACAGTCTCTCCTCCAAGAGAATCGGGCTGATTATGCAAATGACGCTCTGATCAGAGAGTGAGTGATTTGATTTTTTCGGATGAGGATAAGATGTAAAACAAAATCACCATCGTCTCCCTTCTGTCAGTCTGTAGAAATGGTGGTGATGTGAAATGTGCAGTGCAGGAAGCAGTGGTGCTGATGCAGAAGGTGCAGTGCAGGAAGCAGGTGTGTGTTGTAGACGGTGCAGTGCAGGAAGCAGGTGTGTGATGTAGATGGTGCAGTGCAGGAACCAGGTGTGTGATGTATACAGTGCAGTTCAGGAAGCAGTTGTGTGATGTAGAAGGGGGTACAGTGGTGTGATGTAGATGGTAGTGATGGCCAGTCCGTCTCTTTTTGGCTCAAAAAACGTCTCTTCTTGCACATAGTGCCACTTTTCTCACTTTTATCACTCCAGTTCCTTAACTATAAAGCTTGGGCCTCATTATACAGCTTGTAGGGGTTTCACTCACTCAGGTGCGATGGCTGACACTTAGGAGGCAGGTTCCAACAAAAGTTCAAAGGTTTATTGCTCCAAAAACCAGTTAGCATAAACAGAAAACAAATAGCCTTTAGCTCAGGCAAAGGAAAAAACAAGTGTCCATTCCTTCAGGCTCAGTCCTGGAGCCTTAACACACTCTGGAGGCTGGCACCTCCTCACATATCCACTGTGTAAAGCATTAGGCTTTCTTTTATATGTCTAACCACACCCAGAACCCATCACATGACCAGACATGTGGTTGTGACATCACCACAGGTCCTGAAACACATATAGGTAGCTATGGTTACATCACAGCGGCAAGCCATCTATGTGACACATATCTCCCGTCGATTAGACACCCTTTAGCCATGCTACATACCTCCCCCCTCTGCCTAAAGCCGTGGGGCTTGGCACTTTCCCCCACTAGACAAGGGATTCTTGACAGGGCATCAGCATTACCGTGCAGCTTTCCGGCCCTATGTTCCACATGGAAACAGAAGTCCTGCAGGGCTAAGAACCAACGGGTGACCCTAGCATTTCTACTCTTCGTTTCCCTCATCCACCTAAGTGGGGCATGGTCGGATATCAGTCTAAATTTACGTCCCAGCAGATAGTACTGTAATGTGTCCACCGCTGTTGTGAATTCTGTTTTCGAACTCCCTCCTGTGGTCATGAATGGTACTTCGGCGAGTTCTGTCCATGGACTCCCTCTGGTGGCTGTGAGTGGAGCTGCTGCTTCTGAGGTTCCTTCCACAGGTACATAGTTTATTCTTTGGCTGGCTGTTCTATTTAACTCCACTCAGATCGTTACTCCATGCCAGCTGTCAATGTTCTTGTACTGGTTCAGTTCGCTCCTGGATCTTTCTGGTGACCTGTCTACTCCAGCAGAAGCTAAGTCCCTGCTAGTTAATTATTTGTTCATTGTTTCCTTGTCCAGTTGGCTATCATGATTTTGTCTTGCTAGCTGGAAGCTCTGGGATGCAAAGTGGCACCTCCGCACCGTGAGTCGGTGCGGAGGTCTTTTTGCACACTCTGCGTGGTCTTTTGTAGTTTTTTGTGCTGACCGCAAAGATACCTTTCCTATCCTCAGTCTGTTTAGTAAGTCTGGCCTCCCTTTGCTGAAACCTGTTTCATCTCTGTGTTTGTGACTTTCATCTTAACTCACAGTCAATATATGTGGGGGGCTGCCTTTTCCTTTGGGGAATTTCTCTGAGGCAAGATAGGCTTTATTTTCTATCTTTAGGGCTAGTTAGCTCTTAGGCTGTGAAGAGGCGTCTAGGTCGTGTTAGGTACGCTCCACGGCTATTTCTAGTTGTGTGATAAGATTAGGGGTTGCGGTCAGCAGAGCTCCCACTTCCCAGAGCTTGTCCTGTGTGAGTTTAACCATCAGGTCGTTCCGGGTGCTCCTAACCACCAGGTCCATAACAGTACAGCTGGCCCACAGTGTTAATGCATCTCAATAGAGGGATAAGAGAAGTTCTGA
Source organism: Ranitomeya imitator (assembly GCF_032444005.1). Lineage (NCBI taxonomy): Eukaryota > Metazoa > Chordata > Amphibia > Anura > Dendrobatidae > Ranitomeya > Ranitomeya imitator. The sequence continues at coordinate 76,013,759 of NC_091283.1, read as the reverse complement.
GACCATTTTTTTTTCTCTGCAGTGTTTTTTGTCTTTCTTTTCCCCTTAACCTCTGGGTGGTTCAGGACACAGGTGTAGATATGGACATTCAGGGTCTGTCCTCTTGTGTGGATCATCTCACGGCAAGGGTACAAAACATTCAAGATTTTGTGGTTCAGAATCCGATGTTAGAGCCTAGAATTCCAATTCCTGATTTGTTTTCTGGGGATAGATCTAAATTCCTGAATTTCAAAAATAATTGTAAACTGTTTCTAGCTTTGAAACCCCGCTCCTCTGGTGACCCCGTTCAACAAGTAAAAATCATTATTTCTTTGTTGCATGGTGACCCTCAAGACTGGGCATTTTCCCTTGCGCCAGGAGATCCTGCATTGCGTGATGTTAATGCGTTTTTTCTGGCGCTTGGATTGCTTTATGATGAACTAAATTCAGTGGATCAGGCAGAGAAAATCTTGCTGGCTTTGTGTCAGGGTCAGGATGAAGCAGAGGTGTACTGTCAGAAGTTTAGAAAGTGGTCTGTGCTTACTCAGTGGAATGAGTGTGCCCTGGCGGCAATTTTCAGAAAGGGTGTTTCTGAAGCCCTTAAGGATGTCATGGTGAGATTTCCCACGCCTGCTGGTCTGAATGAGTCTATGTCCTTGGCCATTCAGATCGATCGGCGCTTGCGTGAGCGCAAAGCTGTGCACCATTTGGCGTTATTCTCTGAGTATAGGCCTGAGCCTATGCAATGTGATAGGACTTTGACCAGAGCGGAACGACAAGAACACAGACGTCGGAATGGGCTGTGTTTTTACTGTGGTGATTCCACTCATGCTATCTCCGATTGTCCTAAGCGCACTAAGCGGTTCGCTAGGTCTGCCACCATTGGTACGGTACAGTCTAAATTTCTTTTGTCCATTACTCTTATTTGCTCTCTGTCGTCCTATTCTGTTATGGCATTTGTGGATTCAGGTGCTGCCCTGAATTTGATGGACTTGGAGTTTGCCAGGCGCTGTGGTTTTTTCTTGGAGCCCTTGCAGTATCCTATTCCATTGAGAGGAATTGATGCTATGCCTTTGGCCAAGAATAAGCCTCAATACTGGACTCAATTGACCATGTGCATGGCTCCTGCACATCAGGAGGATATTCGCTTTTTGGTGTTGCATAATCTGCATGATGTGGTCGTTTTGGGGTTGCCATGGCTACAGGTCCATAATCCAGTATTGGATTGGAAATCTATGTCTGTGTCCGGCTGGGGTTGTCAGGGGGTACATGGTGATGTTCCATTGCTGTCAATTTCGCCTTCCACTCCTTCTGAAGTCCCTGAGTTTTTGTCAGATTACCGGGATGTATTTGAAGAGCCCAAATCCGGTGCCTTACCTCCTCATAGGGATTGTGATTGTGCTATTAATTTGATTCCTGGTAGTAAGTTTCCTAAGGGCTGACTGTTTAATTTATCTGTGCCAGAGCACGCCGCTATGCGGAGTTATATAAAGGAATCCTTGGAGAAAGGTCATATTTGCCCGTCGTCATCACCGTTGGGAGCAGGGTTCTTGTATTGATTACCACCTTCTTAATAAGATCACAGTCACATTTCAGTACCCTTTGCCGCTGCTGTCTGATTTGTTTGCTCGGATTAAGGGGGCTAGTTGGTTCACCAAGATAGATCTTCGAGGGGCGTATAATCTTGTGCGAATTAAACAGGGCGATGAATGGAAAACAGCATTTAATACGCCCGAGGGCCATTTTGAGTACCTGGTTATGCCATTCGGGCTTTCTAATGCTCCATCTGTGTTTCAGTCCTTTATGCATGACATCTTCCGAGAGTACCTGGATAGATTCATGATTGTATATTTGGATGATATTTCGGTCTTTTCGGATGATTGGGAGTCTCATGTGAAGCAGGTCAGAATGGTGTTCCAGGTCCTTCGTGCGAATTCCTTGTTTGTGAAGGGGTCGAAATGTCTCTTCGGGGTTCAGAAGGTTTCATTTTTGGGTTTCATTTTTTCCCCTTCTACTATCGAGATGGACCCTGTTAAAGTTCAGGCCATTTATGATTGGACTCAGCCGACATCTGTGAAGAGCCTGCAGAAGTTCCTGGGCTTTGCTAATTTTTACCATCGCTTCATCGCTAATTTTTTTAGTGTTGCTAAACCATTGAGTGATTTGACCAAGAAAGGTGCTGATGTGGTCAATTGGTCCTCGGCGGCTGTAGAGGCTTTTCAGGAGTTGAAGCATCATTTTTCTTCTGCCCCTGTGTTGTGCCAGCCAGATGTTTCGCTCCCGTTTCAGGTCGAGGTTGATGCTTCTGAGATTGGAGCAGGGGCTGTTTTGTCGCAAAGAAGTTCTGATGGCTCGGTGATGAAACCATGTGCCTTCTTTTCTAGAAAATTCTCGCCTGCTGAGCGCAATTATGATGTTGGCAATCGAGAGTTGTTGGCCATGAAGTGGGCATTCGAGGAGTGGCGACATTGGCTTGAAGGAGCCAAACATCGCGTGGTGGTCTTGACGGATCACAAGAATTTGACTTATCTCGAGTCTGCCAAACGGTTGAATCCTAGACAGGCTCGATGGTCGCGGTTTTTCTCCCGTTTTGATTTTGTGGTTTCGTACCTTCCGGGCTCTAAGAATGAGAAGGCTGATGCCCTGTCAAGGAGTTTTGTGCCTGACTCTCCGGGTGTTCCTGAGCCGGTGGGTATTCTCAAAGAGGGGGTAATTTTGTCTGCCATCTCCCCTGATTTGCGGCGCGTGCTGGAGGAGTTTCAGGCTGATAGGCCTGACCGTTGTCCAGCGGAGAAACTGTTTGTCCCTGATAGATGGACTAGTAGAGTTATCTCTGAGGTTCATTGTTCAGTGTTGGCGGGTCATCCTGGAATCTTTGGTACCAGAGATTTGGTGGCTAGATCCTTTTGGTGGCCTTCTTTGTCACGGGATGTGCGTTCTTTTTTGCAGTCCTGTGGGACTTGTGCTCGGGCTAAGCCCTGCTGTTCTCGTGCCAGTGGGTTGCTTTTGCCCTTGCCGGTCCCGAAGAGGCCCTGGACGCATATTTCCATGGATTTTATTTCAGATCTCCCTGTCTCTCAAAGCATGTCGGTCATTTGGGTGGTTTGTGATCGCTTCTCTAAGATGGTCCATTTGGTACCCTTGTCTAAATTGCCTTCATCCTCTGATTTGGTGCCATTGTTTTCCCAGCATGTGGTTCGTTTGCATGGCATTCCGGAGAACATCGTCTCGGACAGAGGTTCTCAGTTTGTTTTGAGGTTTTGGCGGTCCTTTTGTGCTAAGATGGGCATTGATTTGTCTTTTTCTACGGCTTTCCATCCTCAGACAAATGGCCAAACCGAACAAACTAATCAGACTTTGGAGACATATCTGAGATGCTTTGTTTCTGCTGATCAGGATGATTGGGTGTCCTTCTTGCCTTTGGCTGAGTTCGCCCTTAATAATCGGGCCAGCTCGGCTACTTTGGTTTCGCCTTTTTTCTGTAATTCTGGTTTCCATCCTCGTTTCTCTTCAGGGCAGGTTGAGCCTTCGGACTGTCCTGGTGTGGATACGGTGGTGGACAGGTTGCAGTAGATTTGGACTCATGTGGTGGACAATTTGACATTGTCCCAGGAGAAGGCTCAACGTTTCGCTAACCGCCGGCGCTGTGTTGGTCCCCGACTTCGTGTTGGGGATTTGGTTTGGTTGTCATCTCGTCATGTTCCTATGAAGGTTTCCTCTCCTAAGTTTAAGCCTTGTTTCATTGGTCCATATAAGATTTCTGAAGCTCTTAATCCTGTGTCATTTCGTTTGGACCTTCCAGCTTCTTTTGCCATCCATAATGTGTTCCATAGGTCGTTATTGCGGAGATACGTGGCGCCTATGGTTCCCTCCGTTGATCCTCCTGCCCCGGTGTTGGTCGAGGGGGAGTTGGAGTATGTGGTGGAGAAGATTTTGGATTCTCGTATTTCGAGACGGAAACTCCAGTACCTGGTCAAGTGGAAGGGTTATGGTCAGGAAGATAATTCCTGGGTTTTTGCCTCTGATGTTCATGCTGCCGATCTAGTTCGTGCCTTTCATTTGGCTCGTCCTGATCGGTCTGGGGGCTCTGGTGAGGGTTCGGTGACCCCTCCTCAAGGGGGGGGGGTACTGTTGTGAATTCTGTTTTCGAACTCCCTCCTGTGGTCATGAATGGTACTTCGGCGAGTTCTGTCCATGGACTCCCTCTGGTGGCTGTGAGTGGAGCTGCTGCTTCTGAGGTTCCTTCCACAGGTGACGTAGTTTTTTCTTTGGCTGGCTGTTCTATTTAACTCCTCAGATCGTTACTCCATGCCAGCTGTCAATGTTCTTGTACTGGTTCAGTTCGCTCCTGGATCTTTCTGGTGACCTGTCTACTCCAGCAGAAGCTAAGTCCCTGCTAGTTAATTATTTGTTCATTGTTTCCTTGTCCAGTTGGCTATCATGATTTTGTCTTGCTAGCTGGAAGCTCTGGGATGCAGAGTGGCACCTCCACACCGTGAGTCGGTGCGGAGGTCTTTTTGCACACTCTGCGTGGTCTTTTGTAGTTTTTTGTGCTGACCGCAAAGATACCTTTCCTATCCTCAGTCTGTTTAGTAAGTCTGGCCTCCCTTTGCTGAAACCTGTTTCATCTCTGTGTTTGTGACTTTCATCTTAACTCACAGTCAATATATGTGGGGGGCTGCCTTTTCCTTTGGGGAATTTCTCTGAGGCAAGGTAGGCTTTATTTTCTATCTTTAGGGCTAGTTAGCTTTTAGGCTGTGAAGAGGCGTCTAGGTCGTGTTAGGTACGCTCCACGGCTATTTCTAGTTGTGTGATAGGATTAGGGGTTGCTGTTATGAACTGGTGATTTAGAACCACAATGGACCTGGTGGTTAAGAGCACTGAAAATGACCTGATAGTTACTAATAACATAGGACAAGCTCTGAGACGTGGGAACTCTGCTGACCGCAATCCCTAATCCTATCACACCACACTAGAGGTAGCCGTGGAGCGCTCCTGACCAGACCTAGGCGCCTCGGGCGCAGCCTGAGAAACTAGCTAGCCTTGAAGATAGAAAAATAAGCCTACCTTGCCTCAGAGAAATTCCCCAAAGGAAAAGGCAGCCCCCCACATATAATGACTGTGAGTAAAGATGAAAATACAAACACAGAGATGAAATAGATTTTAGCAAAGTGAGGCACGACTTACTGAATAGACCGAGGATAGGAAAGATAGCTTTGCGGTCAGCACAAAAACCTACAAACAACCACGCACAGGGCGCAAAAAGACCCTCCGCACCGACTAACGGTACGGAGGTGCTCCCTCTGCGTCCCAGAGCTTCCAGCAAGCAAGAAAACCAATATAGCAAGCTGGACAGAAAAAATAGCAAAACAACAGTAACACAGCTTATGCAGAGAAGACAGGCCACAAGAACGATCCAGGAGAGAGCAAGACCAATACTGGAACATTGACTGGAGGCCAGGAACAAAGAACTAGGTGGAGTTAAATAGAGCAGCACCTAACGACTTAACCTCGTCACCTGAGGAAGGAAACTCAGAAGCCGCAGCCCCACTCACATCCACCAAAGGAAGCTCATGGACAGAACCAGCCGAAGTTCCACTCATGACCACAGGAGGGAGCTTGACCACAGAATTCACAACAGGTTGCGGTCAGCAGAGCTCCCACTTCCCAGAGCTTGTCCTGTGTGAGTTTAACCATCAGGTCGTTCCGGGTGCTCCTAACCACCAGGTCCATAACACACCGCCCACTTTATGGCCAAGCACTCCTTCTCTACGACTGAGTAGTTCTTTTCAGATGAGGACAGCTTTCTACTCAGATAGAGAACAGGATGCTCCTCCCCGTGTAGTTCTTGGGAAAGGACTGCTCCTACCCCAACATCTGAGGCATCTGTCTGAAGAATAAACTCTTTCTTGAAGTTTGGGACCATCAGAATGGGTTGCTTACATAGAGCCTCTTTCATCTCTTGGAAGGCTAACTGTTTCTTCGGACCATTTAATCATTACTGATTTTGTCCCTTTTAGCAGATCAGTCAGAGGCGCAGCCATCGTGGCGAAGTTTGGGATGAACCTCCTGTAATATCCCACGATTCCCAGGAAGGCTTTAACTTGCTTTTTGGAAACTGGTTTTGGCCATGTTTGAATTGCCTCGACTTTACTGATTTGGGGTATTATTTCTCCATGACCCACTATATATCCAAGGTACTTAGCTTCGTTACCCAAGGCACACTTCTTCAGGTTTATTGTAAACCTCGCCTCTCTTATAGCATCAAACACCGCTTGGACCTTTTCCAGATGACTCTCCCAGTCCGGGCTAAAGATGACGATATCATCCAGGTACGCAGCAGCGTATGCCTTGTGGGGTGCAAGGATTCTATCCATAGCCCTTTGGAAGGTGGCCGGAGCTCCCTGTAGGCCAATGTTGTGAATTCTGTGGCCAAGCTCCCTCCTGTGGTCGTGAGTGGTACTTCGGCTGGTTCTGTCTATGAGCTTTCCTTGGTGGATGAGAGTGGTACTGCGGCTTCTGAGTTTCCTTCCTCAGGTGATGAGGTTAAGTCGTTAGGTGCTGCTCTATTTAACTCCACCTGGTGCTTTGATCCTGGCCTCCAGTCAATGTTCTAGTATTGGTCTTGCTTCCTCCTGGATCGTTCCTGTGGCCTGTCTATCCTACATAAGCTAAGTTCTGCTTGTGTTACTTTTGTTTGCTATATTTTCTGTCCAGCTTGCTATATTGGTTTTTCTTGCTTGCTGGAAGCTCTGAGACGCAGAGGGAGCACCTCCGTACCGTTTGTCGGTGCGGAGGGTCTTTTTGCCCCTCTGCGTGGTTGTTTGTAGGTTTTTGTGTTGACCGCAAAGCTATCTTTCCTATCCTCGGTCTATTCAGTAAGTCGGGCCTCACTTTGCTAAATCTATTTCATCTCTGTGTTTGTATTTTCATCTTTGCTCACAGTCATTATATGTGGGGGGCTGCATTTTCCTTTGGGGAATTTCTCTGAGGCAAGGTAGGCTTATTTTTCTATCTTCAGGGCTAGTTAGTTTCTCAGGCTGTGCCGAGTTGCATAGGGAGCGTTAGGCGCAATCCACGGCTACCTCTAGTGTGGTGTGATAGGATTAGGGATTGCGGTCAGCAGAGTTCCCACGTCTCAGAGCTCGTCCTATGTTTTTGGTAATTGTCAGGTCACTTTGTGTGCTCTGAACTTCAAGGTCCATTGTGGTTCTGAATTACCTGTTCATAACAGTACTGGAGGCCCAAAGTACTAATGCTTCTCAATAGAGGGAAAAGAGAAGTTCTGAGACCATTTTTTTTTTTCTTTGCACTGTGTTCTGTCTTTCTTTTCCCCTTTACATCAGGGTGGTTCAGAACACAGGTGTGGACATGGACATTCAGGGTCTGTCCTCTTTGATGGATAATCTCACTATAAGTGTACAGAACATTCAAGATTTAGTGGTTCAGAATCCTATGTTAGAACCTAAAATTCCTATTCCTGAGTTATTTTCTGGAGATAGAGCTAAGTTTTTGAATTTTAAAAATAATTGTAAACTATTTCTGGCTTTGAAACCCCGCTCCTCTGGTGACCCAGTTCAACAAGTTAAGATCATTATTTCTTTATTACGTGGCGACCCTCAAGACTGGGCATTTTCACTTGCGCCAGGAGATCCTGCATTATGTAATATTGATGCGTTTTTTCTGGCGCTCGGATTGCTGTATGACGAACCTAATTCAGTGGATCAGGCAGAGAAAAATTTGCTGGTTCTGTGTCAGGGTCAGGATGAGATAGAGATTTATTGTCAGAAGTTTAGAAAGTGGTCCGTGCTCACTCAATGGAATGAATGTGCGCTCGCAGCTATTTTCAGAAAGGGTCTCTCTGAAGCCCTTAAGGATGTCATGGTGGGATTTCCTATGCCTGCTGGTCTGAATGAGTCTATGTCTTTGGCCATTCAGATCGGTCGACGCTTGCGTGAGCGTAAATCTGTGCACCATTTGGCGGTATTATCTGAGCATAAACCTGAGCCTATGCAGTGCGATAGGACTTTGACCAGAGCTGAAAGGCAAGAACACAGACGTCAGAATGGGCTGTGTTTCTACTGTGGTGATTCCACTCATGCTATCTCCGATTGTCCTAAGCGCACTAAGCGGTTCGCTAGGTCTGCCACCATTGGTTCGGTACAGTCGAAATTTCTTTTGTCCGTTACTTTGATCTGCTCTTTGTCTTCCTATTCTGTCATGGCATTTCTGGATTCAGGCGCTGCCCTGAATTTGATGGACTTGGAGTATGCTAGGCGCTGTGGCTTTGTCTTGGAGCCCTTGCAGTGTCCTATTCCATTGAGAGGAATTGATGCTACGCCTTTGGCCAGGAATAAGCCTCAGTATTGGACCCAGCTGACCATGTGCATGGCTCCTGCGCACCAGGAGGATATTCGCTTTCTGGTGTTGCATAATCTGCATGATGTGGTCGTGTTGGGGTTGCCATGGCTACAAGTCCATAACCCAGTATTAGATTGGAAATCAATGTCTGTGTCCAGCTGGGGTTGTCAGGGGGTACATGGTGATGTTCCATTTCTGTCTATCTCATCATCCACCCCTTCTGAGGTCCCAGAGTTCTTGTCTTATTACCGGGATGTATTCGATGAGCCCAAGTCCAATGCCCTACCTCCGCATAGGAATTGTGATTGTGCTATCGATTTGATTCCTGGTAGTAAGTTTCCTAAGGGTCGACTGTTTAATTTATCTGTACCTGAGCACGCTGCTATGCGGAGTTACGTGAAGGAGTCTTTGGAGAAGGGTCATATTCGCCCGTCATCGTCGCCATTGGGAGCGGGGTTCTTTTTTGTGGCCAAGAAGGATGGTTCGCTGAGACCTTGTATTGACTACCGCCTTCTAAATAAAATTACGGTCAAATTTCAGTACCCCTTGCCGCTGCTGTCTGATTTGTTTGCTCGGATTAAGGGGGCTAGTTGGTTCACCAAGATAGATCTTCGTGGTGCGTATAATCTTGTGCGTATTAAACGGGGCGATAAATGGAAAACAGCATTTAATACGCCCGAAGGCCATTTTGAGTACCTGATTATGCCATTTGGGCTTTCTAATGCTCCATCAGTGTTTCAGTCCTTTATGCATGACATCTTCCGAGAGTACCTGGATAAATTCCTGATTGTATACTTGGATGATATTTTGGTCTTCTCAGATGATTGGGAGTCTCATGTGAAGCAGGTCAGAATGGTGTTCCAGGTCCTGCGTGCTAATTCTTTGTTTGTGAAGGGGTCAAAGTGTCTCTTTGGTGTTCAGAAGGTTTCATTTTTGGGGTTCATTTTTTCTCCTTCTACTATCGAGATGGACCCTGTTAAAGTTCAGGCCATTTATGATTGGACTCAGCCAACATCTCTGAAGAGTCTGCAGAAGTTCCTGGGCTTTGCTAATTTTTATCGTCGCTTCATCAATAATTTTTCTAGTATTGCTAAACCTTTGACTGATTTAACAAAGAAGGGTGCTGATGTGGTCAATTGGTCTTCTGCTGCTGTGGAAGCTTTTCAGGAGTTGAAGCGTCGTTTTTCTTCTGCCCCTGTGTTGTGCCAACCAGATGTTTCGCTTCCGTTCCAGGTCGAGGTTGATGCTTCTGAAATTGGAGCAGGGGCTGTTTTGTCGCAGAGAAGTTCTGATTGCTCGGTGATGAAACCATGCGCCTTCTTTTCCAGGAAATTTTCGCCTGCTGAGCGAAATTATGATGTTGGCAATCGAGAGTTGCTAGCCATGAAGTGGGCATTCGAGGAGTGGCGTCATTGGCTTGAAGGAGCTAAGCATCGCGTGGTGGTCTTGACTGATCACAAGAACTTGACTTATCTCGAGTCTGCCAAACGGTTGAATCCTAGACAGGCTCGTTGGTCGCTGTTTTTCTCCCGTTTTGACTTTGTGGTTTCGTACCTTCCGGGCTCTAAAAATGTGAAGGCGGATGCCCTGTCTAGGAGTTTTGTGCCCGATTCTCCGGGTTTGCCTGAGCCGGCGGGTATTCTCAAAGAGGGAGTAATTTTGTCTGCCATCTCCCCTGATTTGCGGCGGGTGCTGCAAAAATTTCAGGCTAATAGACCTGACCGTTGCCCAGCGGAGAAACTGTTTGTCCCTGATAGGTGGACGAATAAAGTTATCTCTGAGGTTCATTGTTCGGTGTTGGCTGGTCATCCTGGAATCTTTGGTACCAGAGATTTGGTGGCTAGATCCTTTTGGTGGCCGTCTCTGTCGCGGGATGTGCGTTCTTTTGTGCAGTCCTGTGGCTAAGCCCTGCTGTTCTCGTGCCAGTGGGTTGCTTTTGCCCTTGCAGGTCCCGAAGAGGCCTTGGACACATATCTCTATGGATTTTATTTCGGATCTCCCCGTCTCTCAAAGAATGTCGGTCATTTGGGTGGTTTGTGATCGCTTCTCTAAGATGGTCCATTTGGTGCTCTTGTCTAAATTGCCTTCCTCCTCTGATTTGGTGCCATTGTTTTTCCAGCATGTGGTTCGTTTACATGGCATTCCAGAGAACATCGTTTCTGACAGAGGTTCCCAGTTTGTTTCGAGGTTTTGGCGAGCCTTTTGTGCTAGGATGGGCATTGATTTGTCTTTTTCCTCGGCTTTCCATCCTCAGACAAATGGCCAAACCGAACGAACCAATCAGACCTTGGAAACATATCCGAGATGTTTTGTTTCTGCTGATCAGGATGATTGGGTGTCCTTTTTGCCTTTGGCTGAGTTCGCCCTTAATAATCGGGCCAGCTCGGCTACTTTGGTTTCGCCGTTTTTCTGCAATTCTGGGTTCCACCCTCGTTTCTCTTCAGGGCAGGTTGAGTCTTCGGACTGTCCTGGTGTGGATACTGTGGTGGATAGGTTGCAGCAGATTTGGACTCATGTAGTGGACAATTTGACTTTGTCCCAGGAGAAGGCTCAACGTTTCGCTAACCGCAGGCGCTGTTTGGGTCCCCGACTTCGTGTTGGGGATTTGGTTTGGTTGTCATCTCGTTATATTCCTATGAAGGTTTCCTCTCCTAAATTTAAGCCTCGTTTCATTCGTCCATATAGGATTTCTGAGGTTCTTAATCCTGTGTCTTTTCGTTTGACTCTTCCAGCTTCTTTTTCCATCCATAACGTGTTCCATAGGTCATTGTTGCGGAGATACGTGGCACCTGTGGTTCCATCTATTGATCCTCCTGCTCCGGTTTTGGTTGAAGGGGAATTGGAGTATATAGTGGAGAAGATTTTGGATTCTCATGTTTCGAGACGGAAACTCCAGTATCTGGTTAAGTGGAAAGGTTATGGTCAGGAAGATAATTCCTGGGTCTTTGCCTCTGATGTCCATGCTGCCGATCTGGTTTGTGCCTTTCATGTGGCTCATCCTGGTCGGCCTGGGGGCTCTGGTGAGGGTTCGGGGACCCCTCCTCAAGGGGGGGGGGTACTGTTGTGAATTATGTGGCCAAGCTCCCTCCTGTGGTCGTGAGTGGTACTTCGGCTGGTTCTGTCTATGAGCTTTCCTTGGTGGATGAGAGTGGTACTGCGGCTTCTGAGTTTCCTTCCTCAGGTGATGAGGTTAAGTCGTTAGGTGCTGCTCTATTTAACTCCACCTGGTGCTTTGATCCTGGCCTCTAGTCAATGTTCTAGTATTGGTCTTGCTTCCTCCTGGATCGTTCCTGTGGCCTGTCTATCCTACATAAGCTAAGTTCTGCTTGTGTTACTTTTGTTTGCTATATTTTCTGTCCAGCTTGCTATATTGGTTTTTCTTGCTTGCTGGAAGCTCTGAGACGCAGAGGGAGCACCTCCGTACCGTTTGTCGGTGCGGAGGGTCTTTTTGCCCCTCTGCGTGGTTGTTTGTAGGTTTTTGTGTTGACCGCAAAGCTATCTTTCCTATCGTCGGTCTATTCAGTAAGTCGGGCCTCACTTTGCTAAATCTATTTCATCTCTGTGTTTGTATTTTCATCTTTGCTCACAGTCATTATATGTGGGGGGCTGCCTTTTCCTTTGGGGAATTTCTCTGAGGCAAGGTAAGCTTATTTTTCTATCTTCAGGGCTAGTTAGTTTCTCAGGCTGTGTCGAGTTGCATAGGGAGCGTTAGGCGCAATCCACGGCTACCTCTAGTGTGGTGTGATAGGATTAGGGATTGCGGTCAGCAGAGTTCCCACGTCTCAGAGCTCGTCCTATGTTTTTGGTAATTGTCAGGTCACTTTGTGTGCTCTGAACTTCAAGGTCCATTGTGGTTCTGAATTACCTGTTCATAACAGGCCAAATGGCATCCGGACATACTGGAAGCATCCATCTGGTGTAGAAAACGCCGTCTTCTCCTTGGCTTCCTGTGCCATGGGGATCTGCCAATACCCCTTCGTCAAATCCAAAGTGGTTATGTACCTGGCGGGCCCAAGCCTTTCGATGAGCTCATCAACGCGGGGCATGGGATTTGCGTCGAACTTGGAGACCTCATTCAACTTCCTATAGTCGTTGCAAAATCTCCACTCCCCATCAGGTTTTGGGACCAGGACAATTGGGCTCGACCAACCGCTCTTGGATTCCTCAGTGACTCCAAGCTTCAACATACGCTCCACTTCCTTGGAGACTACTTCTCGACGGGCCTCAGGAATTCTATAGGGCTTCACGTTCACGCGCACATGTGGCTCTGTCAGGACCTCATGCTCTATGACCTTCGTGTACCCAGGCAACTCAGAAAACAGGTCCCTGTTTTTCAGGAGTAACTCCCGGCATTGCTGTTTCTGGGTCTTCGATAGCGTCTCCGCTATAGTAACCACTCCAACCTCACCTTCTGGGTTGCTTAACAACGATGGAGTTACTGTCGGCTCTCTATCTTGCCACGGCTTGATGAGGTTGACATGGTATACTTGGAATGGTTTCAGTCTTCCTGGTTGGTGAATTTTATAATTTACTTCACCAAGTTTCTCGACAACCTCATACGGCCCTTGCCATTTGGCCAAGAACTTGCTTTCCACTGTCGGAACTAACACAAGAACTCGGTCTCCCGGATTGAACTGCCTCACTCTTGCAGACCGGTTGTAGATTCTGGCCTGAGCTTCTTGTGCCTGGAGGAGGTGTTCTTTCACGATAGGCATCACCTTTGCAATCCTCTGCTGCATCAGGGCCACATGCTCAATGACGCTTCTATGGGGCGTGACTTCGGCTTCCCAGGTTTCCTTGGCTATATCCAGGAGTCATCGTGGATGTCGGCCATATAGAAGCTCAAATGGTGAGAACCCTGTGGAGGCCTGTGGAACTTCACGAATGGAAAACATCAGATAGGGTAAGAGACAATCCAAGTCTCTACCGTCTTTCTCTATGGCTTTTCTCAGCATGCTCTTCAGTGTCTTGTTAAATCTCTCAACAAGGCCATCTGACTGGGGATGGTACACCGAGGTCCTCAACTGGGAGATTTTCAGGGCTTTGCATAATTCCCTCATCACCTTGCTCATGAAAGGTGTCCCCTGGTCAGTCAGGATCTCCTTCGGCAGACCTGTCCGGGAAAAGACATGGACCAACTCGCAAGCTATACTCTTTGAGGAAGAATTTCTCAAGGGAATTGCCTCAGGATAGCGTGTGGCATAGTCCAGGATGACTAATATATACTGATGGCCCCGGGCTGATTTATCTAAAGGACCGACCAAGTCCATGGCAATTCTCTCGAATGGCACCTCAATAATGGGCAGTGGCACAAGGGGGTTCCGGAAATGAGGAGTGGGAGCAGTTAGCAGACATGTAGGGCAGGACCTGCAATAGTTCACTATTTCCCGGTGACACCCAGGCCAATAGAACCTCTGCACAACCCATTCCTGCGTTTTTTCCACCCCTAGGTGTCCATCCAAGATGTGTGAATGGGCCATGTCCAACACCTTCCGTCTATATGGACCCGGCACTACCAACTGCTCTACCAACTCCTCCCTTATTTTCGTGACCCGGTACAACAACTCCCCACTCATTAGAAAATGGGGAAATCTTGTGTCCGCCCCCGGCTCCTGTACCACCCCGTCAATAACTGTGACATTATTAAAGGCTTCCCTCAGAGTGGGGTACCTATGTTGGGCAGTCCCAAAATTTTCACTGGTCACCTCTAACTCCAGAATGTCAGATGCAGGGGACACTTCCTCCTCATCCCCAACCAGAACACAAAAAGGAAACCTGTCTGACTCTGGGTGTGGCGACACCCTTCCAGGGTTCATTGGTTCCCTACTCTTGCTAGGGAGCTCAGAACCTTTTTCCCACAAATCCCAAAACAAACAGAAATCCCGGCCCATAATTATAGGGTGCAACAAGTCCTGCACGACGCCGACTATGTGGGACTCAGTGCCACATGCCGTTTCAATGTCCACCCTGGCCATAGGGTAGTCCTTTGCATCACCATGTATGCACCGCACTCCGACCTTCTTTCCCAGGAGCAGGTGGAGAGGAAAAGTGGCCCTCACCAGGGTCACTAGGCTCCCCGAGTCTAACAGTGCCGTTACTGCTCGACCGTTCACCTTTACGGGACACGCTTGAGGTCCCTCGTTGGGCGGAGAGTTCACACCGCAGGCTGGATATGCATAGTATGAACAACGGCGTCCCATGCTGCAGTCCATCTGCTCAGCGGTCTGGGAACAACGGGCAGCTATATGTCCTGGCCCGTGGCACCTCCAACAAATAACATCACCCGTAGGGACCTTGGGCACCACCTCCCCCACCCTTTGTGACATTGGACGCGCCACCCCTTTTTGGGACTCAGCTCCCTTCTGGGACCCCCAGTACGGCATGGGTTGCCTCCCGGAGGAGCCTTCCAACCCTTGGTATCTCTCAACCAGTCCGATCAGCTCGTCGGCATTCTGGGGATCACCCTGGGCAACCCAAGTCTGTATGGACCTCGGGAGGGAATGCACAAACCAATCCATCATCACCCGTTCCACCATCTGTGCAGGTGTACATGACTCTGGCTGCAGCCATTTCTGGACCAGGTGCAACAGATCAAACATTTGAGAGCGAGGCGGTTTGTCCCGGTGATAGGCCCAGCAGTGAACTCGCTGTGCCCTGACAGTCAGTGTCACCCCCAAACGTGCGAGAATCTCGACTTTCAATTTGTGATACTCTTTGCCATCCTGCAAGGTCAAATCATAGTACGCCTTCTGGGGTTCTCCCGTCAGGTATGGCGCCAGTACCTCTGCCCACTGCTCTGGCGGGAGTTTTTCCCTCTGAGCGACCCTCTCAAACACCGTCAGGAAGGCCTCAACATCATCCCCGGGGGTCATTTTCTGCAATGCGCGTCTTACCGTCTTCCGGACGTGGGTGTCATCAGCCAGACCTGGAGTTGGGGCGCTCGTCTTGCCCTGGATGGCGGTTGCCAGAAGCTGCATCTGCTGCCGTTGCTCCTGCTGGTTCTGTTGCACCTGCTGCATCAACAGCTTGTTGGTCTCTTGCTGGTTCTGTTGCAACTGCTGCATAAACAGCCTGTTGGTCTCTTGCTGCTGTGACTGCGACTGGATCAAGTGTTTCAGTAGATCCTCCATTTTCCCCGGCAATGCTTGCTGGCTTACAACAGACTTGACCTAGGACATTCAATAAAAGACTTATGTCTCCGCTTGGAACGCTGCCCGCACGTCTACCACCAATTGTAGGGGTTTCACTCACTCAGGTGCGATGGCTGACACTTAGGAGGCAGGTTCCAACAAAAGTTCAAAGGTTTATTGCTCCAAAAACCAGTTAGCATAAACAGAAAACAAATAGCCTTTAGCTCAGGCAAAGGAAAAAACAAGTGTCCATTCCTTCAGGCTCAGTCCTGGAGCCTTAACACACTCTGGAGGCTGGCACCTCCTCACATATCCACTGTGTTAAGCATTAGGCTTTCTTTTATATGTCTAACCACACCCAGAACCCATCACATGACCAGACATGTGGTTGTGACATCTCCACAGGTCCTGAAACACATATAGGTAGCTATGGTTACATCACAGCGGCAAGCCATCTATGTGACACATATCTCCCGTCGATTAGACACCCTTTAGCCACGCTACAAGCTGTACAGGTGTCTAGTGAATGCTTTTTAGCCATTTTCTCAGATTGTAAGCTATTGGGAACCTCTGCACAACCTCAATAGAACCTCAATAGAACCTCTGCACAACCCGTTCCTGCGTTTTTTCCACCCCTAGGTGTCCATCTAAGATGTGTGAATGGGCCATGTCCAACACCTTCCGTCTATATGGACCCGGCACTACCAACTGCTCTACCAACTCCTCCCTTATTTTCGTGACCCGGTACAACAACTCCCCACTCATTAGAAAATGGGGAAATCTTGTGTCCGCCCCCGGCTCCTGTACCACCCCGTCAATAACTGTGACATTATTAAAGGCTTCCCTCAGAGTGGGGTACCTATGTTGGGCAGTCCCAAAATTTTCACTGGTCACCTCTAACTCCAGAATGTCAGATGCAGGGGACACTTCCTCCTCATCCCCAACCAGAACACAAAAAGGAAACCTGTCTGACTCGGGTGTGGCGACACCCTTCCAGGGTTCATTGGTTCCCTACTCTTGCTAGGGAGCTCAGAACCTTTTCCCCACAAATCCCAAAACAAACAGAAATCCCGGCCCATAATTATAGGGTGCAACAAGTCCTGCACGACGCCGACTATGTGGGACTCAGTGCCACATGCCGTTTCAATGTCCACCTTGGCCATAGGGTAGTCCTTTGCATCACCATGTATGCACCGCACTCCGACCTTCTTTCCCAGGAGCAGGTGGAGAGGAAAAGTGGCCCTCACCAGGGTCACTAGGCTCCCCGAGTCTAACAGTGCCGTTACTGCTCGACCGTTCACCTTTACGGGACACGCTTGAGGTCCCTCGTTGGGCGGGGAGTTCACACCGCAGGCTGGATATGCATAGTATGAACAACGGCGTCCCATGCTGCAGTCCATCTGCTCAGCGGTCTGGGAACAACGGGCAGCTAGGCCCTTGTGGCACCCCAGGAGTTCGGGTACCACAGTAGTGCTGCCTTCCTCTCGGGGAGGGTAGTGCTATGCCTGGAAACAAGAGGGATCTCTTTGGCAGGTAAATCACACCCACACACAACACCTTCTGAATCCAGGCCAATAGGGGGAGCTCAAAACCCTGTTTTAGGGCTGCTTTCCTGAATAAAGATCCTGGTTTGGAGGAGGAGTCAGACAGTTGGTCCTGAGAGAGCAGTGAGTGCAGTGTATTCTGGACCAGACATTGACAGGAAAGGAGTGCGGGGAAGAGATTTCAGGGCTCAAGGAGGCTGAAAGTGGGCCTCCGAGGAGCCAAAGCGCAGAGACCAGCCACCAGGAGCCCGAGGCTAGAGTGGAACTGTAGGACACCTAGCAGAACCGGAGGGCACTGAACTACACGTATACAGCCCAAATTAAGCCTGTGGTACAGCAGCAGCCTGGAGTCACCATGCAGAGACCCCAGAAGGAACGGCTCAAGCTGCCTACAATACAGGTACCTGTCCCAGGACAGGGGAAAGAACCAGGACCTTGTTAGGACATTATAAACAGCAAGAGACTATAGCAAGCGCACAGTGGAAGGTTCCCAACCTGCCGGTACCCTGGACTGTGGCCTGCCAACTACAGTAAACCAGGTAAAGACTTTACAACTTGTGTCCATTACTAATTGACCGGCAAACACCATCATTACCATACACTCTAGGACCCCGCTTCACCTGTTGGAAGTGTCACCGTCATTGCTGCAAAAACATCCACCAGAGGACCTCTTTAAAGCAGTCCCCCTATTGACCAAACACCACAGGTGGCGTCACGACAGACATATTCACAATTCTCCTTTAAAGACCGTTCCCTTTTACAGTGAGTCCCAGGGCCACGGACCAGGTCGCAGCCACCGTGACATCCCCTTTAATAGCGAGCGGACCTGGTGCCGAGTACCCCACACTCGTGGGCAACTCACCCTCACTCCTAGTCTCTATTGCTGACTGTGCTGTGCACATGCTGCGGAAAAAAGGGTGGGGAATCGCAGCGATTTATTTTCCGCAACATGTCAATTCTTTTTGCGGATCTGCAGCGCTTCTGCACCCATTGACTTCCATTGTGTCAGGCCAATCTGTATCAAAACCGCAGATGTAAAAAAGATCTGCAGATTTACTGCGGATGAAACGCTGCATATCGGGAGGAGGAAGAGTGTGTGGGCGGAGACTGTGTGTGATTGGAGATGTGCGTGTCTGTGTACGGGTGTTTGTGTGTCTGCGGGGCTGTGCGGGGTTCTGTGGTACTGTGCGGGGCTGTGCCGGGGTCTGTGGGATTGTGCGGGGGTCTGTGCCGGGGTCTGCGGGGCTGTGTGTGTTTGCGTGCGGGTCTGGGTTTAGGCAGGCATCATCCGATGGGACTACTAGTCCCACCCAGCTATGCCTGCTACATTGACAGCTAGCTGGGTGATGGGACAGTATAGTCCCATCATCCGGCTGCTCTGTTCAAGGGTAAAAAAACAAAAACAAAACACATACACACATATAGACATACACTACAAACAACATACAATACAAACTCACCACACAGCTTATCCCCGAAGCCCTCGATCACCTGGAAAAAATATAAAAATAATAAACCAACAATATACTCCCTGATCCGCAGTAATCCATGAAATGAACGAGTGTCCTGCGACGATCTCCTGTGGAGAGCTGTCACATCGGCAAATGTGACCGCTCTCCAGAGGCTCTGGTGATACAATGACGGAAGGTATCCTGCCGCACTGTATCCCTCCGCTGCTGTGAGTACCATATAGTTCATACTGTCACATGCGGCACAGCTGCATGGGAAAATTCTCACGCAGCAGTGCCATAAAGTGAGAGCAATGAATTAATTGAACCCTCAGTGATAACACTGCAGGAGCCATTGTCTCCTATCAGTGTGTTACTGGAGGCCTTTAGAGCAGTGACATCACCCGATGTCACTGTTCTATAGAGGAGATTGTTGTGGGACACTCGTTATTAATTGGACTGCGTCGGAGAAGGAGTATACGGTTGGTTTATTTTTTATAGGTGATCGATGGTGGTTGTAAGTATGGTGAAATATTAAAATACTTTTTTTCTGGCTGTCTATTTTTAACTCTTTCACTACTATAGGATCAGTAATGGATAGGTGTCTTATTGATGCCTCTCCATTACTAACCAGGCTTAATATCACCTTAAAATAGCAAGGTGACATTAAACCCTTATTATCCCATATGCCACCGCTACAGGGCAGTGGGAAGAGAGAGGCTAAGTGTGGAATTGGCGCATCCTACAGATGCACCATTTCTGGGGCGGCTGCGGACTGGTATTTGTAGCTGGGGGGGAGCAATATCCATGGTCTCTCTCTAGGTTATGAATATCAGCCCGCAGCTGTCTGCATAGCCTTCCTGGCTATACATTATAGGGGGACCCTACGTCATTTTTTTTGAGGGGGTCCCCCTATTTTAATAGCCAGTAAAGGCTAAATATACAGCTGCGGGCTGATATTAATAGCCTGGGAAGCTTCATGGGTATTAACCCGTTCCCAGGCTATAAACATCGACCCCCAGTTGCTGGCTTTCCCACTCTGGACTTGAATCAAACTGACCCTAAGAGATAGGGAGAGAAAAAAGGGGAACAAACGCCGCGCACGGTCTAAATGTACTAAAAACTGTTGCTAAATTGCACGCTATAATAGTTGCACTCACCAGAAACCGGCGAATTGAGGCATAAACAGGATCCCACAGGAATCTCGAGGAGGCGGACTGCAGCTCGACCAGCTGGGCTCACAGGACGCTTCAGACAACCGTGGTGAAAGCAATCGATAGACAGAAAAATACCCAGATAGTTGTCGGCGCTTCCGTCACAAGATTCTCGTGGTAACACTCTGGACTTGAAAATTGCGCGGAAACCCATGCCATTTTTTTTCAAATTAAACAAATATTGTGTTTAAGGCCGGGGTCACACTTGCGAGAAACTTGCACGAGTCTGGCACCTCAATACCCGCACTGCCGCCGGCATTTGGGACCGGGGTGTGCAGCTGCATGTATTTCTATACCTACCTATATCTATTTCTATTCCCGACCTAACGCAGAGAGAGTGTGTGTATATATGTGTCTTTATTTAACTCTTTATGTACCATTTTATTAGGTTTATTACTAAACATCGGGCTTGGTATTATCTATCTATCTATCTATCTATAGATCTAGCTATCTATCTTTCCGTGTGTGTAAACATTATTTTTTTTTTTCATTAATCTTTATTTAGCTTTCAAAACGCACGGATTTTTAGCTACGTTTTCTGGCAAGAGATGCAGATTCTGTTCGGAAAAATTCGCATGCAAAACCCCAACGTGTGCACATACCCTGACTTAAGGGGTTAAAAGCTTGGCCTTGTCAGTTAGAGGCCGTGTGTAAGTCAGGGCTGCTGGCTTCTCATACTATTTTACATACTAGATGGTAGCCTGATTCCAACGCATCGGGTATTCTAGAATATGTATGTACAGTTATATGAAAAAGTTTGGGCACCCCTATTAATCTTAAGCTTAATGTTTTATAAAAATTGTTTTTTTTGCAACAGCTATTTCAGTTTCATATATCTAATAACTGTTGGACACAGTAATGTTTCTGCCTTGAAATGAGGTTTATTGTACTAACAGAAAATGTGCAATCTGCATTCAAACAAAATTTGACAGGTGCATAAGTATGGGCACCCTTATTTTCTTGTTTTAAATACTCCTACCTACTTTCTACTGACTTACTAAAGCACTTTTTTTGGTTTTCTAACCTCATTGAGCTTTGAACTTCATAGCCAGGTGTATGCAATCATAAGAAAAGCTACTTAACCCCTTTCTGCCATTGGACGTACTATTCCGTCCATGTGGGGTGGGCCCTACTTCCCAAGGACGGAATAGTACGTCCAGCGCGATCGGCCGCGCTCACGGGGGGAGCGCGGCCGATCGCGGCCGGGTGTCAGCTGCTTATCGCAGCTGACATCCGGCACTATGTGCCAGGAGCGGTCACGGACCGTCCCCGGCACATTAACCCCCGACACACCGCGATCAAACATGATCACGATGTGCCAGCGGTGCAGGGAAGCATCGCGCAGGGAGGGGGCTCCCTGCGGGCTTCCCTGAGACCCTCGCAGCAACGCGATGTGATCACGTTGCTGCGAGGGTCTCCTACCTTCCTCCCTGCAGCAAGGCCTGGATCCAATATGGCCGCGGCATCCGGGTCCTGCAGGGAGGGAGGTGACTTACCAAGTGCCTGCTCAGTGCAGTACTTGGTAACGCTGCAGTGCTCTTTGACAAATCGGTGATCTGACAGAGTGCTGTGCAAACTGTCAGATCACCTATCTGTATTGTCCCCCCCTGGGACAAAGTAAAAAAGTAAAAAAAAAAAATTTCCAAGTGTGTAAAAAAAAAAAAAAAAAAATCCTAAATAATGAAAAAAATATATATATATTATTCCCATAAATACATTTCTTTATCTAAATAAAAAAAAAAAAAAACAATAAAAGTACACATATTTAGTATCACCGCGTCCGTAACGACCCGACCTATAAAGCTGTCCCACTAGTTAACCCCTTCAGTAAACACCGTAAGAAAAAAAAAAAAACGAGGCAAAAAACAACGCTTTATTATCATACCGCCGAAGAAAAAGTGGAATAACACGCGATCATAAAGACGGATATAAATAACCATGGTACCGCTGAAAGCGTCATCTTGTCCCGCAAAAAACGAGCTGCCATACAGCAACATCAGCAAAAAAATAAAAAAGTTATAGTCCTCAGAATAAAGCGATGCAAAAATAATTATTTTTTCTATAAAATAGTTTTTATCGTATAAAAGCGCCAAAACATAAAAAAATGATATAAATGAGGTGTCACTGTAATCGTACTGACCCGAAGAATAAAACTGCTTTATCAATTTTACCAAACGCGGAACGGTATAAACGCCTCCCCCAAAAGAAATTCATGAATAGCTGGTTTTTGGCATTCTGCCTCACAAAAATCGGAATAAAAAGCGATCAAAAAATGTCACGTGCCCGAAAATGTTACCAATAAAAACGTCAACTCGTCCCGCAATAAACAAGACCTCACATGACTCTGTGGACTCAAATATGGAAAAATTATAGCTCTCAAAATGTGGTAACGCAAAAAATATTTTTTGCAATAAAAAGCGTCTTTCAGTGTGTGACGGCTGCCAATCATAAAAATCCGCTAAAAAACCCGCTATAAAAGTAAATCAAACCCCCCTTCATCACCCCCTTAGTTAGGGAAAAATAAAAAAAATTTATTTATTTCCATTTTCCCATTAGGGTTAGGGCTAGGGTTAGGGCTAGGGTTAGGGTTGGGGCTAGGGTTAGGGTTAAGGCTACAGTTAGGGTTAAGGCTACAGTTAGGGTTTGGATTACATTTGCGGTTGGGAATAGGGTTTGGATTAGGATTAGGGGTGTGTCTGGGTTAGAGGTGTGGTTAGGGTTACCGTTGGGATTAGGGTTAGGGGTGTGGTTAGGGCTATGGTTGGGATTAGGGTTAGGGGTGTGTTTGGATTAGGGTTTCAGTTAGAATTGGAGGTTTCCACTGTTTAGGCACATGAGGGGCTCTCCAAACGCGACATGGCGTCCGATCTCAATTCCAGCCAATTCTGCGTTGAAAAAGTAAAACAGTGCTCCTTCCCTTCCGAGCTCTCCTGTGTGCCCAAACAGGAGTTTACCCCAACATATGGGGTATCAGCGTACTCCGGACAAATTGGACAACAACTTTTGGGGTCCAATTTCTCCTGTTACCCTTGGGAAAATACAAAACTGGGGGCTAAAAAATAATTTTTGTGGGAAAAAAAGATTTTTTATTTTCACGGCTCTGCATTATAAACTGTAGTGAAACACTTGGGGGCTCAAAGTTCTCACAACACATCTAGATAAGTTCGTGGGGGGTCTAGTTTCCAATATGGGGTCACTTGTGGGGGGTTTCTACTGTTTCGCTATATTAGGGGCTCTGCAAACGCAATGTGACACCTGCAGACCATTCCATCTAAGTCTGCATTCCAAATGGCGCTCCTACCCTTCCGAGCCCTCCCATGCGCCCAAACGGTGGTTCCCCCCCACATATGGGGTATCAACGCACTCAGGACAAATTGGACAACAACTTTTGGGGTCCAATTTCTCCTTTTACCTTCGAAAAAATACAAAACTGGGGGCTAAAAAATAATTTTTAGGGGAAAATTTTTTTTTTATTTTCACGGCTCTGCGTTATAAACTGTAGTGAAATACTTGGGGGCTCAAAGTTCTCACAACA
The DNA here is from genome assembly GCF_032444005.1 of Ranitomeya imitator. NCBI lineage: Eukaryota > Metazoa > Chordata > Amphibia > Anura > Dendrobatidae > Ranitomeya > Ranitomeya imitator. Next base: position 75,990,548 of record NC_091283.1, on the reverse strand, counting down.
CATCTAGATAAGTTCCTTAGGGGGTCTACTTTCCAAAATGGTGTCACTTGTGGGGGGTTTCAATGTTTAGGCACATCAGTGGCTCTCCAAACGCAACATGGCGTCCCATCTCAATTCCAGTCAATTTTGCATTGAAAGGTCAAACGGCGCTCCTTCCCTTCCGAGCTCTCCCATGCGCCCAAACAGTGGTTTACCCCCACATATGGGGTATCAGAGTACTCAGGACAAACTGTGCAACAACTTTTGTGGTCCAATTTCTTCTCTTACCATTGGGAAAATAAAAAATTGGGGGCGAAAAGATCATTTTTTTTTCACAAAAATTATTTTTTATTTTTACGGTTCTGCATTATAAACTTCTGTGAAGCACTTGGTGGGTTAAAGTGCTCACCACACCTCTAGATAAGTTCCTTAGGGGGTCTACTTTCCAAAATGTTGTCACATGTGGGGGGTTTCAATGTTTAGGCACATCAGTGGCTCTCCAAACGCAACATGGCGTCCCATCTCAATTCCAGTCAATTTTGCATTGAAAAGTCAAATGGCGCTCCTTCCCTTCCGAGCTCTGCAATGCGCCCAAACTGTGGTTAAGCCCCACATATGGGGTATCGGCGTACTCAGGACAAATTGTACAACAACGTTTGGGGTCCATTTTCTCCTCTAACCCTTGGTAAAATAAAACAAATTGGAGCTGAAGTAAATTTTTTGTGAAAAAAAGTTAAATGTTCATTTTTATTTAAACATTCCAAAAATTCCTGTGAAACACCTGAAGGGTTAATAAACTTCTTGAATGTGGTTTTGAGAACCTTGAGGGGTGCAGTTTTTAGAATGGTGTCACACTTGCGTATTTTCTATCATATAGACCCCTCAAAATGACTTCAAATGAGATGTGGTCCCTAAAATAAAATGGTGTTGTAAAAATGAGAAATTGCTGGTCAACTTTTAACCCTTATAACTCCCTAACAAAAAAAAATTTAGGTTCCAAAATTGTGCTGATGTAAAGTAGACATGTGGGAAATGTTACTTATTAAGTATTTTGTGTGACAAGTCTCTGTGATTTAATTGCATAAAAAATTCAAAGTTGGAAAATTGCGAAATTTTCAAAATTTTCGCCAAATTTCCGTTTTCACAAATAAACGCAGATAATATCAAAGAAATTTTACCACTATCATGAAGTACAATATGTCATGAGAAAACAATGTCAGAATCACCGGGATCCGTTGAAGCGTTCCAGAGTTATAACCTCATAAAGGGACAGTGGTCAGAATTGTAAAAATTGGCCCGGTCCATAACGTGCAAACCACCCTTGGGGGTAAAGGGGTTAAAGTGGCCACTTGCAAGTTGTTCTCCTGTTTGAATCTCCTCTGAAGAGTGGCATCATGGGCTCCTCAAAACAACTGTCTAATGATCTGAAAACAAAGATTATTCAACATTGTTGTTCAGGGGAAGGATACAAAAAGCTGTCTCAGAGATTGAGAGACTGAAATAGCTGTTGCAAAAAAAAACAATTTTTATAAAACATTAAGCTTAAGATTAATAGGGGTGCCCAAACTTTTTCATATAACTGTAGTTTATTTATGAAGATTTTAGAATAATACATTGAATACACAGGATTCGGCCAACCGCGACCAATTAGCGAAGCATGGTTCAAATCCCATGCGAATTCGCGGCCGGACTGCGCCTGTCGCTGATTGTTCGCGGCCGGCCACGTAGTATATAACAGCCCACGTAGTAAATAGCACAGCCACGTAGTACATAGCACAGCCACGTTGTATATAGCACAGCCACGGAGTATATAGCACAGCCCATGGAGTATATAGCACAGCCACGTAGTATATAACACAGCCCACGGAGTATATAGCACAGCCCACGGAGTGTATAACAGCCCATGTAGTGTATAACACAGCCACGTAGTATATAGCACAGCCCACGTAGTATATAGCACAGCCACGTAGTTTATAACAGCCCACGTAGCACATACCACAGCTCATGTAGTATATAACAGCCCACGCACGCAGTATATGCAGTGTATAACACAGCCCACACAGTGTATACCACAGCCCACGTAGTGTATAACACAGCCCACGTAGTATATAACAGCCCACAAAGTGTATAACACAGCCCACGTAGTATATAGCACAGCCCACGTAGGATATAGCACAGCCCACGTAGTATATAGCACACAAAGAATTAAAATAAAAAATAGTGATATATTCACCTTCCGTCGGCCCATCGGATCCAGAACAGGCCTTTCCCACTCCTTGTAACGCCCCGGTGTCTGCTCCATGCAATGAGATCTCGCGAGATGATGACGTAGCGATCTAATGTTATTTTTAACATTAGATCTTTTTACTATTGATGCTGCATAGGCAGCATCAATAGTAAAAAGTTGGTCACACAGGGTTAATAGCAGCGTTAATGGAGTGCGTTACACCGCGGCATGACGCGGTCCGTTAACGCTGCCATTAACCCTGTGTGAGCGCTGACTGGAGGGGAGTATGGAGCGGGCACTGACTGCGGGGAGGAAGGAGCGGCCATTTTGCCGCCAGACTGTGCCCGTCGCTGATTGGTCACGGTCTGGCGGGATTTCCGGGACAGACGGACAGACAGACAGACGGACGGATCTGTGCACAGTAGTGTTGAGCATTCCGATACCGCAAGTATCGGGTATCGGCCGATACTAGCGGTATCGGAATTCCGATACCGAGATCCGATACTTTTGTGATATCGGGTATCGGTATCGGATCAATAGGGATGTGTAAAATAAAGAATTAAAATAAAAAATATTGATATGCTCACCTCTCCGGCGGCCCCTGGACATCATGCTGCTAACCGGGAGGCTTCTTTGTTTAAAATGCGCGCCTTTAGGACCTGGGAATGACGTCCCGGGTTCTGATTGGTCACCCATTTCACAACTAATCACACCCATATCCAAGTCCCAACCACACCCATTCAGCACTGCTGATCACACTGTTTCATATACAATAATTAAAACCAAAAAAAATATGGTCACGCAGTGCTCCACATACTGTATAATGGCACTACATGATGCTCCATACTGTATAATGGCCCTACATGATGCTCAATACTGTATAACGGCCACACATGATGCTCCATACTGTATAACGGCCACACATGATGCTCCATACTGTATAATGACCTCACATGATGCTCAATACTGTATAATGACCACACATGATGCTCCATACTGTATAATGGCTACGCAGTGCTCCACATACTGTATAATGGCCCTACATGATGCTCCATACTGTATAATGACCTCACATGATGCTCAATACTGTATAATGACCACACATGATGCTCAATACTGTATAATGACCGCACATGATGCTCCATACTGTATAATGACCACACATGATGCTCAATACTGTATAATGACCACACATGATGCTCAATACTGTATAATGACCGCACATGATGCTCCATACTGTATAATGGCCATACATGATGCTCCATCTAATATATAATTGCCTAGAATACTACTTCCTGCAATTTGTGCCAACTTCCGTGGCTTTGTCCGGAGCTAATGTCCGGAGCTAATGTCCGGAGCTAATGTCCGGAGATAAGTGACGTTAACAGTGTCCAGTGTCTGATTGGTTGCCGCCTGCTGCGAGCGACCAATCAGAAACGTGCCGTACTGTGACACACTCCGCCCGCCATTTTGGTGTGATTTTTGAATTTTTACCTCACAGCAAGTTTCTACTGCGTGGAGGCGGGCCCAGTGACGTTGCTCTTCAAGCTCCTGCCGAATTTCGTCAAAAAAATGATAATACCATTTACCAAAACTATATATATTTAGTTGTGAAGTGGTTCAGTGACATTTTCACACCAATTTTGAACTTTTGTTTGGTGTTTTCTCCATATACTGCCTATTATTTTTGTTCTTTCTTATTATTTATTAATTGTATTATTCTTACATTTGAATAAATAAAGTATATATGGATTCTAGACTCCCGATTCTTTAGAATCGGGCTGCCATCTAGTACTTTATAATGGCCCCACATGATGCTCAATACTGTATAATGGCCGCACATGATGCTCCATACTGTATAATGACCGCACATGATGCTCAATACTGTATAATAACCACACATGATGCTCCCTACTGTATAATGGCCGCACATGATGCTCAATACTGTATAAGACCGCACATGATGCTCCATACTTTATAATGACCGCACATGATGCTCAATACTGTATAATGACCCCACATGATGCTCCATACTGTATAATGACCCCACATGATGCTCCATACTGTATAATGACCCCACATGATGCTCCATACTGTATAATGACCCCACATGATGCTCCATACTGTATAATGACCCCACATGATGCTCCATACTGTATAATGGCCATGGCTCATATCCCCCTCCCCTCCTCCTGTATGCATGGCTCATAATTCCCCCCCCCCTCCCTATGCATGGCTGATGGCTCATAATTCCCCCCCCCCTCCCCCCCTATGCATGGCTGATGGCTCATAATTCCCCCCCCCCTCCCTCCCTATGCATGGCTGATGGCTCATAATTCCCCCCCCCCCTCCCTCCCTATGCATGGCTGATGGCGCTCATAATTCCCCCCCCTCCCTATGCATGGCTGATGGCGCTCATAATTCCCCCCCCTCCCTATGCATGGCTGATGGCGCTCATAATTCCCCCCCCTCCCTATGCATGGCTGATGGCGCTCATAATTCCCCCCCCCTCCCTATGCATGGCTGATGGCGCTCATAATTCCCCCCCCCTCCCTATGCATGGCTGATGGCGCTCCCCCCCCCCCCTATGCATGGCTGATGGCGCTCATAATTCCCCCCCCATGCATGGCTGATGGCTCATAATTCCCCCTCCCCTACCTATGCATGGCTGATGGCGCTCATAATTCCCCCCCCATGCATGGCTGATGGCTCATAATTCCCCCTCCCCTACCTATGCATGGCTCATCTCTCCACCCCCTCCCCGCTCCTTCTCCCGGGCCATCTTGCATGGCGCGGGTGGCTTACCATCCTCCCCCCATCCCTCGTCCCTCATACTCACCTGTCAGCTGCCTGTCTGTCCCACACGCCGCGCTGACATCCCTCCGGCTCCGGCTCTGTCCCGCGGCGCCGCAGCGCCTTCTTCCTGAGTGAGCGGTCATGTGGTACCGCTAATTAAGGTCATGAATATGCGCATATTCATGACCTTAATTAGCGGTGCCACGTGACCGCTCACTCAGGACGCGCTACAGACGCTGAGACCAGGCATCGCTGGAGCAGGTGAGTATCGTCTTCAGGGAGGGTGGGGGGACTCTGAGGCGGGGCCGTCGGGCGCGGTTTTGACCCAGGCCGGGACTTATTAAAAAAAAAAAAAAAAACACACCTTGCTCAGGTGCCGCCCCCCGCAATGTCGCCGCCCTAGGCACGTGCCCTCGCATGCCTAGTGGCAAATACGGCCCTGGGTGTGATGTAGACTGTGCAGGAAGCAGGTGTGTGATGTAGAGAAGGTGCAGTGGTGTGATGTAGACGGTGCAGTGCAGGAAGCAGGTGTGTGATGTAGAGAAGGTGCAGTGGTGTGATGTAGACTGTGCAGGGAGCAGGTGTGTGGTGTAGAGAAGGTGCAGTGGTGTGATGTAGGCAGTGCAGGAAGCAGGTGTGTGATGTAGAGAAGGTGCAGTGGTGTGATGTAGACGGTGCAGTGCAGGAAGCAGGTGTGTGATGTAGAGAAGGTGCAGTGGTGTGATGTAGATGGTGCAGTGCAGGAGTGTGGTGTAGAGAAGGTGCAGTGGTGTGATGTAGACTGTGCAGGAAGCAGGTGTGTGATGTAGAGAAGGTGCAGTGGTGTGATGTAGATGGTGCAGGAAGCAGGTGTGTGATGTAGAGAAGGTGCAGTGGTGTGATGTAGACTGTGCAGGAAGCAGGTGTGTGATGTAGAGAAGGTGCAGTGGTGTGATGTAGATGGTGCAGGAAGCAGGTGTGTGGTGTAGAGAAGGTGCAGTGGTGTGATGTAGATGGTGCAGTGCAGGTGTGTGGTGTAGAGAAGGTGCAGTGGTGTGATGTAGATGGTGCAGTGCAGGAGTGTGGTGTAGAGAAGGTGCAGTGGTGTGATATAAACTGTGCAGGGAGCAGGTGTGTGATGTAGAGAAGGTGCAGTGGTGTGATGTAGATGGTGCAGGAAGCAGGTGTGTGGTGTAGAGAAGGTGCAGTGGTGTGATATAAACTGTGCAGGGAGCAGGTGTGTGATGTAGAGAAGGTGCAGTGGTGTGATGTAGATGGTGCAGGAAGCAGGTGTGTGATGTAGAGAAGGTGCAGTGGTGTGATGTAGATGGTGCAGTGCAGGAGTGTGGTGTAGAGAAGGTGCAGTGGTGTGATGTAGACTGTGCAGGAAGCAGGTGTGTGATGTAGAGAAGGTGCAGTGGTGTGATGTAGATGGTGCAGGAAGCAGGTGTGGTGTAGAGAAGGTGCAGTGGTGTGATGTAGACTGTGCAGGAAGCAGGTGTGTGATGTAGAGAAGGTGCAGTGGTGTGATGTAGATGGTGCAGGAAGCAGGTGTGGTGTAGAGAAGGTGCAGTGGTGTGATATAAACTGTGCAGGGAGCAGGTGTGTGGTGTAGAGAAGGTGCAGTGGTGTGATGTAGACAGTGCAGGAAGCAGGTGTGTGGTGTGTTGTGAATTCCGTTCTGGAGCTCCCTCCTGTGGTTGCTAATGGTATTTTTGTGAGTTCTGCCCTTGGGCTCCCTCTGGTGGTTTCGAGTGGAACTGCTGCTCCTTTAGGTAGCTGTAGCAGCTGCCTTCACTAATCGCCTTGCCTGGGTTATTTAAACCTGCTCTGGGCTTTAGTCCATGCCTGCTGTCAATGTTCTTGGTTGGATTTAGTTCTCTCCTTGGAATTTTCATATGGCCAGTCCTTGTCTGCAATAGATAAGTTTTTGCTAGTTTTTGTTTGTCCATTTATTTTGACTCTATTGCTTTGCAAATATGTCTCTTTTTGTCCAGCTTGTCACTATGTCTTATTCAGGCTAGCTGGAAGCTCTGGGAAAGCAGATTTGCCCCTCCACACCGTGAGTCGGTGTGGAGTTCATTTTTGTAAACTCTGCGTGGATTTTGTAGTTTTTTATACTGACCGCACAGTATCCTTTTCTCTCTGTCTATCTAGTTTAGTATTGGCCTCCTTTGCTGAATTCTGATTTCATTTCTGAGTCCGTCATTTCCCTCTCCATTCACAGTCAATATTTGTGGGGGGCTGTCTTTCCTTTTGGGGGTTTTCTCTGAGGCAAGATAGCTTTCTATTTCCTTCTTTAGGGGTAGTTATTTCTTAGGCTGTGAAGAGGTGTCTAGGGAGAGTCAGGAACATCCCACGGCTATTTCTAGTGTTGTTGTTAGGCTTAGGGACTGCGGTCAGTAGAGATACCACCTTCTCAGAGCTCGCTCCATGTTGCATTTTAGCCACCAGGTCATATCAGTGTGGCCTCTTAACCACCAGGTCATAACAGTACAGCAGGCCAGAAATGAATTAAATGCATCTCAAAAGAAGGAAAAGAAAGTTCTGAACCATTTTTTTTTCTGTGCTCTGTTCTGTCTTTTTTTTCCTCTTGATATCTGGGTGGTGCTGGATTTATGCTCTGGCATGGAGGTTCAGAGTTTGTTTTCTCGTGTGGATCAACTTGCTGCAAGAGTCCAGAGTATCCAAGATTATATTATCCAGACTCCGGCTCTAGAGCCTAGAATTCCTACTCCTGATTTGTTTTTTTGGGGACAGATCCAAGTTTTTGAACTTTAAAAATAGCTGCAAATTGTTTTTTGCTTTGAAACCCCATTCTTCTGGTGATCCCGTTCAGCAAGTTAAAATCATCATATCCTTACTGCGTGGTGATCCTCAAGACTGGGCTTTTGCTCTTGAAACAGGGGATCCGGCATTGTTGAGTGTGGATGCATTTTTTCAAGCGCTCGGATTGTTGTATGACGAACCTAACTCAGTAGAGCATGCTGAGAAAACACTGTTGGCCCTGTGTCAGGGTCACGAAGCGGCAGAGTTATACTGCCAGAAATTTAGAAAATGGTCTGTGCTCACTAAGTGGAATGAAAAGGCTCTGGCTGCTATTTTCAGAAAGGGTCTTTCTGAAACCCTTAAAGATGTTATGGTGGGCTTTCCTACGCCTACCGGTTTGAGCGAATCTATGTCTCTAGCCATTCAGATTGATCGGCACTTGCGTGAGCGCAAGGTGGTGCACCATATGGCAGTGTCCTCTGAGCAAAGTCCTGACTCTATGCAATGTGATAGGATTTTGACTAGAGCAGAAAGACAGAATTTCAGACGTCAGAATGGCCTGTGTTTTTACTGTGGTGATTCTGCTCATGCTATTTCTGATTGCCCTAAGCGTACTAGGAGGGTTCCTGGGTCTGTTACCATTAGTACTGTACAGCCTAAATTTCTCTTGTCTGTTACCCTGATTTGCTCATTGTCGTCCTTCTCTGTTATGGCATTTGTGGATTCTGGCGCTGCCCTGAACTTAATGGACTTAGAATTTGCCAAGCGCTGTGGTTTTTCCTTGGAGCCTTTGCAGAGTCCTATTCCATTAAGGGGGATTGATGCTACGCCATTGGCCAAGAATAAACCTCAGTACTGGACACAGTTAACCATGTGCATGGCTCCAGCACATCAGGAAAATATTCGTTTTTTGGTGTTGCATAATTTGCATGATGTTGTTGTGCTGGGTTTTCCATGGTTACAGGTACATAACCCAGTGCTGGATTGGAGATCTATGTCTGTAACTGGTTGGGGTTGTCAGGGGATACATAGTGATATTCCTTTGATGTCCATTTCCTCGTCCCCTTCTTCTGAAGTTCCTGAGTTTTTGTCGGATTTCCAGGATGTATTTGATGAGCCCAAGTCCAGTTCTCTGCCTCCTCATAGGGACTGCGATTGTGCATTAATTTGATTCCTGGCTCTAAGTTCCCTAAGGGCCGACTTTTCAATCTGTCTGTGCCAGAGCATGCCGCTATGCGGAGTTATGTAAAGGAGTCCTTGGAGAAGGGGCATATTCGCCCGTCTTCGTCACCGTTGGGAGCGGGATTTTTGTTTTGTTGCCAAGAAGGATGGCTCCTTGAGACCCTGTATAGATTATCGCCTTCTCAATAAGATCACTGTCAAATTCCAGTACCCTTTACCTTTACTTTCTGATTTGTTTGCTCGGATTAAGGGTGCCAGTTGGTTTACTAAAATCGACCTTCGAGGGGCGTATAATCTCGTGCGTATTAAACAAGGTGATGAATGGAAAACAGCATTTAATACGCCCGAAGGCCATTTTGAATATCTTGTGATGCCATTCGGGCTCTCTAATGCTCAATCGGTATTTCATTCCTTTATGCATGATATCTTCCGGAATTATCTGGATAAATTCATGATTGTGTATTTGGATGATATTTTGGTTTTCTTCGATGATTGGGAGTCTCATGTAAAGCAGGTTAGGATGGTATTTCAGGTCCTTCGTGCTAATGCGTTGTTTGTGAAGTGGTCTAAGTGCCTCTTTGGAGTTCAGAAGGTTTCTTTTTTGGGTTTCATTTTTTCCCCCTCGGCTATTGAAATGGACCCTGTTAAAGTCCAGGCCATTCATGATTGGACTCAACCTACATCTGTAAAGAGCCTTCAGAAATTTTTGGGCTTTGCCAATTTTTATCGCCGCTTTATTGCTAATTTTTCTAGTGTGGTGAAGCCTCTGACTGATTTGACGAGGAAGGGCGCTGATGTGGTGAATTGGTCCTCTGCGGCTGTTGAGGCCTTTTAGGAGCTTAAACGTCGTTTTACTTCTGCACCTGTGTTGCGTCAGCCAGATGTTTCTCTCCCTTTTCAGGTTGAGGTTGATGCTTCTGAGATTGGGGCAGGGGCCGTTTTGTCTCAGAGAAATTCTGATGGCTCTTTGATGAAACCATGTGCTTTCTTCTCCAGAAAGTTTTCGCCTGCTGAGCGTAATTATGATGTCGGCAATCGGGAGTTGTTGGCTATGAAGTGGGCATTTGAGGAGTGGCGACATTGGCTTGAGGGAGCCAAGCATCGCGTGGTGGTCTTGACTGATCACAAGAATCTGATTTACCTCGAGTCTGCTAAACGGTTGAATCCTAGACAGGCTCGGTGGTCTCTGTTTTTCTCACGTTTTGATTTTGTGGTCTCGTATATTCCGGGTTCTAAGAATGTGAAGGCTGATGCCCTTTCTAGGAGTTTTTTGCCTGATTCTCCGGGAGTTCTTGAGCCGCCTGGGATCCTCAAGGAGGGGGTGATTCTTTCTGCCATCTCCCCTGATTTGCGGCGGGTACTTCAGGAGTTTCAGGCTGATAAACCTGACCGCTATCCTGTGGAGAAATTGTTTGTTCCTGATAGATGGACTAGTAGGGTAATTTCTGAGGTTCATTGTTCGGTGTTGGCTGGTCACCCTGGGATTTTCGTTACCAGAGATTTGGTTCCTAGGTCCTTTTGGTGGCCTTCCTTGTCGCGGGATGTGCGTTCGTTTGTGCAGTCCTGTGGGATCTGTGCTCGGGCTAAGCCTTGCTGTTCCCGTGCCAGCGGGTTGCTTTTGCCTTTGCCTATTCCTGAGAGGCCCTGGACGCATATTTCCATGGATTTTATTTCTGATCTTCCTGTCTCTCAGAAGATGTCTGTTATCTGGGTGGTTTGTGACCGGTTTTCTAAGATGGTCCATTTGGTGCCGTTGCCTAAGTTGCCTTCCTCCTCTGATTTGGTTCCATTATTTTTTCAGCATGTGGTTCGTTTGCATGGTATTCCGGAGAATATTGTGTCTGATAGAGGTTCCCAGTTCGTTTCTAGGTTTTGGCGGTCCTTTTGTGCTAGAATGGGCATTGATTTGTCTTTTTCTTCAGCATACCATCCTCAGACAAATGGCCAAACGGAGCGAACTAATCAGACCTTGGAGACCTATTTGAGATGCTTCGTGTCTGCTGATCAGGATGATTGGGTGACCTTTTTGCCGTTGGCCGAGTTTGCCCTTAATAATCGGGCTAGTTCTGCTACCTTGGTTTCGCCTTTCTTTTGTAACTTTGGTTTTCATCCTCGTTTTTCTTCAGGGCAGCTTGAGCCTTCTGACTGTCCTGGTGTGGATTCCGTGGTGGACAGGTTGCAGCAAATTTGGACTCATGTGGTGGACAATTTGACATTGTCTCAGGAAAAGGCTCAGCGTTTTGCTAACCGTCGTCGGTGTGTTGGTCCCCGGCTTCGTGTTGGTGATTTGGTCTGGTTGTCTTCTCGTCATGTTCCTATGAAGGTTTCTTCCCCTAAGTTCAAGCCTCGCTTTATTGGGCCTTATAAGATTTCTGAAATTATCAATCCAGTGTCTTTTCGTTTGGCCCTTACAGCTTCCTTTTCCATTCATAATGTGTTCCATAGATCCTTGTTGCGGAGATATGTGGTACCTATGGTTCCCTCCGTTGATCCTCCTGCTCCGGTGTTGGTTGAGGGGGAATTGGAATATGTGGTGGAGAAGATTTTGGATTCTCGTTTTTCGAGGCGGAAGCTTCAGTATCTGGTCAAGTGGAAGGGTTATGGCCAGGAGGATAATTCTTGGGTTGTTGCCTCCAATATTCATGCTGCCGATTTGGTTCGTGCTTTCCATTTGGCTCGTCCTGATCGGCCTGGGAGCTCTGGTGAGGGTTCGGTGACCCCTCCTCAAGGGGGGAAGGGGGGAAGGGGGGGGGTACTGTTGTGAATTCCGTTCTGGAGCTCCCTCCTGTGGTTGCTAATGGTATTTTTGTGAGTTCTGCCCTTGGGCTCCCTCTGGTGGTTTCGAGTGGAACTACTGCTCCTTTAGGTAGCTGTAGCAGCTGCCTTCACTAATCACCTTGCCTGGGTTTGTTATTTAAACCTGCTCTGGGCTTTAGTCCATGCCTGCTGTCAATGTTCTTGGTTGGATCTCTCCTTGGAATTTTCATATGGCCAGTCCTTGTCTGCAATAGATAAGTTTTTGCTAGTTTTTGTTTGTCCATTTATTTTGACTCTATTGCTTTGCAAATATGTCTCTTTTTGTCCAGCTTGTCACTATGTCTTATTCAGGCTAGCTGGAAGCTCTGGGAAAGCAGATTTGCCCCTCCACACCGTGAGTCGGTGTGGAGTTCATTTTTGTAAACTCTGCGTGGATTTTGTAGTTTTTAATACTGACCGCACAGTATCCTTTGCTCTCTGTCTATCTAGTTTAGTATTGGCCTCCTTTGCTGAATTCTGATTTCATTTCTGAGTCCGTCATTTCCCTCTCCATTCACAGTCAATATTTGTGGGGGGCTGTCTTTCCTTTTGGGGGTTTTCTCTGAGGCAAGATAGCTTTCTATTTCCTTCTTTAGGGGTAGTTATTTCTTAGGCTGTGAAGAGGTGTCTAGGGAGAGTCAGGAACATCCCACGGCTATTTCTAGTGTTGTTGTTAGGCTTAGGGACTGCGGTCAGTAGAGATACCACCTTCTCAGAGCTCGCTCCATGTTACGTTTTAGCCACCAGGTCATATCAGTGTGGCCTCTTAACCACCAGGTCATAACAGTGGTGTAGAGAAGGTGCAGTGGTGTGATGTAGACTGCGCAGGAAGCTGGTGTGTGGTGTAGAGAAGGTGCAGTGGTGTGATGTAGACAGTGCAGGAAGCAGGTGTGTGGTGTAGAGAAGGTGCAGTGGTGTGATGTAGACAGTGCAGGAAGCAGGTGTGTGGTGTAGAGAAGGTGCAGTGGTGTGATGTAGACGGTGCAGTGCAGGAAGCAGGTGTGTGATGTAGAGAAGATGCAGTGGTGTGATGTAGACAGTGCAGGAAGCAGGTGTGTGGTGTAGAGAAGGTGCAGTGGTGTGATGTAGACAGTGCAGGAAGCAGGTGTGTGGTGTAGAGAAGGTGCAATGGTGTGATGTAGATGGTGCAGGAAGCAGGTGTGTGGTGTAGAGAAGGTGCAGTGGTGTGATGTAGATGGTGCAGTGCAGGAAGCAGGTGTGTGATGTAGAGAAGGTGCAGTGGTGTTATGGAGCCAGTGCAGGAAGCAGGTGTGTGGTGTAGAGAAGGTGCAGTGGTGTGATGGAGACAGTGCAGTGCAGGAAGCAGGTGTGTGATGTAGAGAAGGTGCAGTGGTGTGATGGAGACAGTGTAGGAAGCAGGTGTGTGATGTAGAGAAGGTGTAGTGGTGTGATGGAGACAGTGTAGGAAGCAGGTGTGTGGTGTAGAGAAGGAGCAGTGTTGTGATGGAGACAGTGCAGGAAGCAGGTGTGTGGTGTAGAGAAGGTGCAGTGGTGTGATATAGACTGTGCAGGAAGCAGGTGTGATGTAGAGAAGGTGCAGTGGTGTGATGTAGACTGTGCAGGAAGCAGGTGTGTGGTGTAGAGAAGGTGCAGTGATATGATGTAGACAGTGCAGTGCAGGAAGCAGGTGTGTGGTGTAGAGAAGGTGCAATGGTGTGATGTAGATGGTGCAGGAAGCAGGTGTGTGGTGTAGAGAAGGTGCAGTGGTGTGATGTAGATGGTGCAGTGCAGGAAGCAGGTGTGCGGTGTAGAGAAGGTGCAGTGATGTGATGTAGACAATGCAGGAAGCAGGTGTGCGGTGTAGAGAAGGTGCAGTGATGTGATGTAGACGGTGCAGGAAGCAGGTGTGATGTAGAGAAGGTGCAGTGCAGGAAGTAGGTGTGTGGTGTAGAGAAGGTGCAGTGGTGTGATGGAGACAGTGCAGGAAGCAGGTGTGTGATGTAGAGAAGGTGCAGTGGTGTGATATAGACTGTGCAGGAAGCAGGTGTGATGTAGAGAAGGTGCAGTGGTGTGATGTAGACTGTGCAGGAAGCAGGTGTGTGGTGTAGAGAAGGTGCAGTGATATGATGTAGACAGTGCAGTGCAGGAAGCAGGTGTGTGGTGTAGAGAAGGTGCAATGGTGTGATGTAGATGGTGCAGGAAGCAGGTGTGTGGTGTAGAGAAGGTGCAGTGGTGTGATGTAGATGGTGCAGTGCAGGAAGCAGGTGTGCGGTGTAGAGAAGGTGCAGTGATGTGATGTAGACAATGCAGGAAGCAGGTGTGCGGTGTAGAGAAGGTGCAGTGATGTGATGTAGACGGTGCAGGAAGCAGGTGTGATGTAGAGAAGGTGCAGTGCAGGAAGTAGGTGTGTGGTGTAGAGAAGGTGCAGTGGTGTGATGGAGACAGTGCAGGAAGCAGGTGTGTGATGTAGAGAAGGTGCAGTGGTGTGATATAGACTGTGCAGGAAGCAGGTGTGATGTAGAGAAGGTGCAGTGGTGTGATGTAGACTGTGCAGGAAGCAGGTGTGTGGTGTAGAGAAGGTGCAGTGATATGATGTAGACAGTGCAGTGCAGGAAGCAGGTGTGTGGTGTAGAGAAAGTGCAGTGGTGTGATGTAGACGGTGCAGGAAGCAGGTGTGCGGTGTAGAGAAGGTGCAGTGATGTGATATAGACAGTGCAGTGCAGGAAGCAGGTGTGCGGTGTAGAGAAGGTGCAGTGATGTGATGTAGACAATGCAGGAAGCAGGTGTGCGGTGTAGAGAAGGTGCAGTGATGTGATGTAGACGGTGCAGGAAGCAGGTGTGATGTAGAGAAGGTGCAGTGCAGGAAGTAGGTGTGTGGTGTAGAGAAGGTGCAGTGGTGTGATGGAGACAGTGCAGGAAGCAGGTGTGTGGTGTAGAGAAGGTGCAGTGGTGTGATGTAGATGTTGCACTGGTGTGATGGAGACAGTGCAGGAAGCAGTGGTGAGGATGATAGCTGGTGATGACGTAGAAGGTGCAGTGAGCACTGGTGAGCTGTGTGACGTCACGCCATGCGGCGGCTGCTCCCAGCCCCGGGGTGCGCTGCTGAGCCGAGAGCCGCACGCTCAGTGGCAGAGGCGGCAGCAGCCTCTCAGTATCCGCAGCAGGAGCGCTGACGTCACGGCTGTGCTCCGGGGCGGCACTGCCACTGCGGCCAGAGGCTGCTGACAAAGGGACGGAGAACAGCGGGACCCGGAGAGGAGGTAAAGAGAGAGGGGAACCGGGAGGAGGAGGGGGCGGGAAGTCACCAGGGGAGGGCGGAGGAAATACGTGACATCCGCACACACTGCCTCATCTGACCCCAATACACCGACCGTGTAAACAGTGTGAGACGGAGCCGGAGCGCGGTGTCCTCCGCCCGCTGTGTGTGTATGTGCCGTCCGCTGCACAGTGCGGTAATGGCAGCCGCAGCATTGTGTGCAGCATTGTGTGAGCAGGGGAAACGTGAGAACCGGGGTATTCACATAAACAGCGGTGCCGAACATAGCAGCGAGACGGGGGCGACACCGTGTACAGAGAGCAGCCACCGTGTACAGAGAGCAGCCACCGTGTACAGAGAGCAGCCACCGTGTACAGACAGCAGCCACCGTGTACAGACAGCAGCCACCGTGTACAGAGAGCAGCCACCGTGTATAGAGAGTAGCCACCGTGTACAGACAGCAGCCACCGTGTATAGAGCAGCCACCGTGTATAGAGAGCAGCCACCCTGTACAGACAGAAGACACCGTGTACAGACAGAAGACACCGCATACAGACAGCAGCCACCGTGTACAGAGAGCAGCCACCGTGTACAGACAGCAGCCACCGTGTATAGAGCAGCCACCGTGTATAGAGAGCAGCCACCCTGTACAGACAGAAGACACCGTGTACAGACAGAAGACACCGCATACAGACAGCGGTCACCGTGTACAGAGAGCAGCCACCGTGTACAGACAGTGTCATTCTATATAGACAGTAACCGTGTGCAGACTGCAGCCACCGTGTGCAGACAGCAGGGATAATACCGGGGAGTGATGGTGGACATAGTGTCACAATAGTATAATATAATTATAATATGAATAATAACAATACTGTATAGTGATAATAATGTAATCATAGTAATAATACCATATTGGGATAGTGATAATGGAAAAATATATAGTGACACTAGATGGTGGCCCGATTCTAACGCATCGGGTATTCTAGAATATGCATGTCCACGTAGTATACTGCCCAGTCACGTAATATATTGCCTATATTGCACAGCGACGGAGTATACAGCACAGAGCCACGTAGTATAGAGACTTAAAAAAAAAAAAAACAACATATACTCACCTTCCGAAGGGCTGTTGAAGTCCTGCTATACTCACCATCCGCCGCCTTTCCCGGTACTCGCCACGCTCCCCGGACTGCTCCATTGCAAGCGGCAGCTTCCGGTGCCAGGGCTGGTGTGAGCAGGACCTATGATGACGTCGCGGTCACATGACCGTGACGTCATGGCAGGTCCTTGTCGCACACCAGCCCTGGGACCGGAAGCTGCCGCTTGCAATGGAGCGGTCCGAGGAGCGGGAAAGGCGACGGATGGTGAGTATAGCAGGTTTTTTTTTTTTTTTTTATTTATTGGCAGCATCAATAGTAAATAGTTGGGGACACACAGGGTTAATAGCAGCGGTAACGGAGTGCGTTACACCGCGGGCCGTTACCGCTGCCATTAACCCTGTGTGAGCGATGAGTGGAGGGGATCATGGAGCGGCGCCGGGCAGTGAGTGCAGGGGAGTAGGGGAGGGACTAATCGGACTGGGGCCGTCGCTGATTGGTCGCGGCAGCCATGACAGGCAGCTGCTGAGACCAATCAGCGAATGAATAACCGTGACAGGACAGGCAGACAGACGGAAGTGACCCTTAGACAATTATGTATATAGATAATAATAGTATTATAATACCATATAGTAATAGTGATGTAATGTAATCATAATAATACCATATGATAGTAATAATAGTAATAATTCCATAATATTAATACCATATAGTAATAGTGATAACCATGCAATAATAGTTACAGTAATATAATAGTTAATAATAATAAAATAATAATACAATTTAGGTGTAATAGTAATACTGAAATAATGATATAATAATATAAATGTAATAGTAATGATTCTAATATTAATGTAATAATAAATAACAATAATCCATATTATAGTGATAATACAGTAATAATAAGAGTGTAATATTAGCAATAAAAATAATGCCATAATGTTAATAGTGGTAATATACAATTAATAATATTAATCAAATATAATACTAAAAAAAATCATTACCGTATATAATATTATACTATATAATATATACTATATAATATAATAATATTAAAAATCTCATAGTAATATTATTATAATTACCACACAAACAGTAATTGTAGTAATAATGGTAACAATAATGGTAATATAGTAAGAGTGATAAAATGTGTCAGCAGGACGGGCTCTAGTCACCAGTGTTACACCCAGTCTAACCAGTAAGAAGCTGAGCACTTGTGGAAAATAAAGGATAGGGCTTTACTAGAGAAAAAAATTCTGCAGGGTGAAGGCAGCAAGAAGAATTTTCCATGGGAATGTCCCGACATTACTGCTAATACTGGGCTATGGGTTGGCCATGGTGTGGCTTGTCTGCTCTGGTTCCTCCATGTCGGTGTCACATGCTGGAGAGCCGATAGGGGTAGAAATGATCACAAGACACTTCCATTTCCCCCGCGATGAATGATTCCGCACTGGCGAGGGCTGAGCCCAGGAGCCTCCTGTACACAGAGCACAGCCTCAGATTTGCACAGGACACACTGTTACCCAAATAGCTTCTTAGTTATTGTGTTACATAAGTTCCCGCAGGGGTGTAACTATAGTGGGTGCTGGGGTTGTAATTGCACCCAAGTCCTGGACCCTAGCGGGGCCCAAAAGGCTAAGGGGCTCATGTGAGAAAGACCAATACTATCAAAGACCTGTGATAGTTGGGGGCCCTGTTGGAGATTTAGCATTCTGGTCTACAAGCTTTAGGTTACATCTCATGCTGCTCAAGTGCCCCTGGCTAAGTATCCAGAATATAATGGGACAGGTTAATGCAATTGCCCTCAGAATTTAGTAAAGAATGTACAAATGACATAGCTAGGTCGACCAAAATGGAAGCAGCTCTCTGCTCTAAGGTGGCCGTTCTCCTTCAATAGTTGTCAGCCATACGCTCATTTGGCCAACAGATAGTCATCCCAACCTCCCCACGCACATGTACGCTCCGCGCTGCCAAGTGTGCATGTGTTCCCAATGTAGAGAGGGCGGTAAGCCACTGACCTCTGGCTGCTGCTTCTATCCCTTGAGAACACATGAACCTTTTTTTTCTCGGACATCTCTGGAACAAACATCAGCTGAACATCTAATACATGTCAGATGGCTGCCAGTCCCACCTACATAAGCGTTCGGCCAACATTAATTACAATGTGTCATGCCCGATCTGAGATTCACTGCATGGAAATATGCGCAATTGTACGAGGATTCACTCCATTGTAACCTTTTGCAAGTGCTGTCTACAGGATTAGGTGGGCCCTTAGTGAAGACTCCTCTTCACTATTGTCTTTTCCTCCTCGCCTTCCAAGACCTAAAGTTTTTTCATTTTTGGTTGATAGACCCATATCTGTTCTTGTTTTTTTAATTTACTTTTATGTGGTAGAAGCTGTAGCTTTTTAGTTTTTCTTATTTTATGTTCCATGAGATCTCTTTTTAATCATTTTTTTAGGTTCAGCAACAGTAATTTTGCCATTTAAATTTTTATTTAATCTTGGAGTTCAAAATGTGGGATAAATATTATATTTTATCAGTTTATACAGTAACATATGTAGTGATACATAATATGTTATTTTTTAATTTTATTTACCTTTTGGTAAATGATGGGAAAGTTTGTATTTTCTATAAAATAAATAAATAAATAAACATGGAGCTTATGGAGAACAACATTGGAAGTCAACTCAAGACAATTGCACAAGTGACCATCAAATGCGGCATATACCAAGGTGATGCACTGTCCCCATTGCTGTTCTGCGTAGGCTTGAACCTCCTCACTCAGATGATTACAGAGTCTGGCCATGGATATAAGTTCAAGAGTGGAAGCACCATCAGCCACCTCCTCTACATGGATGACATCAAGCTGTATGCGAAAAACAAACGAGACATCAACTCACTGATGCACCTGACATGGATCTACAGTGAAGACATCGGGATGTCTGTCCTTCGGACTGGAGAAGTGCGGCCTGTTGGTAATAAAGATAGGCAAGGTAGTCAAGACTGATGGAGTGGAATTACTAGCAGGGCACATAATAATAATAATAATAATAATAATAATTTTATTTATATAGCGCCAACATATTCCGCAGCGCTTTACAAATTATAGAGGGGACTTGTACAGACAATAGACATTACAGCATAACAGAAATCACAGTTCAAAACAGATACCAGGAGGAGTGAGGGCCCTGCTCGCAAGCTTACAAACTATGGGGAAAAGGGGAGACACGAGAGGTGGATGGTAACAATTGCTTTAGTTATTCGGACCAGCTATAGTGTAAGGCTCAGGTGTTCATGTAAAGCTGCATGAACCAGTTAACTGCCTAAGTATGTAGCAGTACAGACACAGAGGGCTAATACTGCATAAAGTGTATGAGAACATGATGCGAGGAACCTTTTTTTTTTTTTTTTTTATTATAAATAGGCCACACAGGGATCGTTAGGTTAATGCATTGAGGCGGTAGGCCAGTCTGAACAAATGAGTTTTTAGGGCACGCTTAAAACTGTGGGGATTGGGGATTAATCGTATTAACCTAGGTAGTGCATTCCAAAGAATCGGCGCAGCACGTGTAAAGTCTTGGAGACGGGAGTGGGAGGTTCTGATTATTGAGGATGCTAACCTGAGGTCATTAGCGGAGCGGAGGGCACGGGTAGGGTGGTAGACTGATACCAGGGAGGAGATGTAGGGTGGTGCTGAGCCATGGAGTGCTTTGTGGATGAGGGTAGTAGTTTTGTACTGGATTCTGGAGTGGATGGGTAGCCAGTGTAATGACTGGCACAGGGTAGAGGCATCGGTGTAACGGTTGGTGAGGAATATGACATAGCAGATGTACAGACATGCTACAAGTACATCTGCATCTCACAGGGATACGGTAACCATGATGAGGAGGCAAGGAAAGCAGCCACATCCAAATACCATCAAAGGGTAAGACCGGTCCAGAAGAGCCAGCTCAATGGGAAGAATAAAACCTATGCCCACAATACATATGCCCTGCCAGTTATCAGATACCGTGCTGGCCAAAAGAAGAGATGGAAGCTGCAGATGTGAAGACACGAAAGCTCCTCACAATGCATGGAGGTCTCCACCCCAAGTCTAGCACCCAAAGGTTGTATGCCAATAGAAAGGAGGATGGTCGACGCTTGATAAGCATCTAAGCCACCATCACGGATGAAACAAGGATTATCCAGGAATACATCAGGAAAATGGCACCAAAAGATGAGCTGCTGAGAGAAAGCCTAAGGCAGCAACAACAACAGATCTGGTAGGAAGAACAGGAATATGAAGCATCATGGCAAGACAAGCCGCTGCATAGGATGTACCATCGGCAGGTAATGCAAGTGGCTGACATGCAGAAATCCTACCAATGGCTGGAGAAAGCAGGACTCCCGAGACAGCACAGATGCACTAATCATAGCTGCACAAGAGCAAGCACCAAGTACCAGATCCATAGAAGCAGGAATCTACCACACAAGACAAGACCCATGGTGCAGACTATGCAAAGAAACCTCAGAAACCGTCCAACACATAGTGGCAGGATGCATAATGCAAGCAGGAACAGTGTATAACGAATGCCACAACCAAGTAGAAAGGACAACAAAGACCACCCCCAATGAGGGTGAGAAGGAAGTTTATATATGTTAGGTGTCGAGTTCCCGCCGCTGCACAAGGGGAATCTCGAACCATGTCCTCTGCGGTCTCCCATTCCTCCCCGGCCGTAGAGGAGCCTGTTCAGCAGAGACATCGGTCCCAGCGTATTGCTCAAGCTGATGCTGTGCCTCTGGTTACTGCTGCTGTTCCAGGTCCGGCTATTATAACCAGCATTAGTCAGCGGCGAGCAGACGTTCCAGGGACTAAGTCCTGCTTTTTCCCTACTGAGCATGCCCGTGGGACGACCTCTCATTGGAGGTCGGAGGTCACACGCTCAGGTCCTGAAGCGGCCCTGATTGGACCACTGGGAGGGTCTTGGAAGGCCACAACTATAAAAGGTTCACATGACCGCTCGGCCATGCGCTATAAACTGAATTCGTGCGTGTGTGGATGTGATTTTGATATCTGGTGAAAGCTCCTAATCTTTCCCCTCCCTAGGGTTCTTGTATGTGGTTTGGGTGTTGGAGCGGACTAGCGTCAGTTTGTGCCATCCTGCACAAGGCATGATCATACTGCATCAATTCAGCAGTGTGCGCCAGTGCGGCGCTATGCGCATCTAGAGCGCTTTCCGGTCCCTAGCTAGGGCGGTTAGTGGCGTCCGTCAGAGCGGCGCTGTGTGCACTCAGTGTGCTAAATCTTTATTAATTAGTTTCTCCCTGGCACCGCAGTTGCAGCGCCAATCGATAGTGGGTCTAGAAGGACTCTAACCCCGTGTCCTTGGGGCAGAGTCCTGTGACCAAACACTAGCATAAACTCTGCGGTATTGCGGCCCTGTGAAGCAACAGGGTTTGTCTCCGTATATACTGGGTGAAGTTAACCCATGAGTGTTCTCTTTATACCGCCATATACTGTCCACCATTACCGAGCAGCAGGTGTCATCTCTGCACGGTGGACCCCGGGCGGCGAATGCACCTTATATCTTCCATTATATTGGCGCGTTCCGCCAGCCCTAACAATATATAAATATTACCAGATGTCTGTATATATATTTTAATACTTTTTCCTGGGCCTTCTGGAGAGCTTGAACTAGAGATCTCTTGACCATTTGTGCGATGCACTGCGATACTGTAATATTGCAGTATATTCTACAACTATCTCCTGTGGAGCCCATTCACAGAATGGTCTTCCTAGATGTACAAACATGGCGGACAGGGGGGAATTCAGTGGACCATTGGCTACAAGGACAATGCACCACCCAATTGGGGGAAGCAGATCAGGATCAGAAGGGACATTTTCCCCCTAATGCCAACCTGAAAGGGTATGTGCACATGTAGTTTTGAGCTCTGCGGATTTTTCCGCAGCGAATTTGAGAAAGGCACTGCGTTTTACCTACAGTTTTACTGCGGATTTACCGCTGATTTTGTGTGGATTCCACCTGCAGTTCTACACCTGCAGATTCCTATTATAGAGCAGGTGTAAACCGCTGCGGAATCCACACAAAGAATTGACATGCTGCAGAATGTAACCCGCAGCGTTTTCCATATGTTTACATTGTACTGTAAACGCATGGAAAGCTGCTGCGGACCCGCAGCTGCAGATCTGCTGTGGATCCGCAGCAAAATCCGCAACGTGTGCACACAGCCTTAAATGATAGCAGCATCTAAGAGGTTAAACTGCTGCCATCTAAGATAGCTCCAGTCGCAGCAGTTAGACTTGGGTGCCAGCTGTATAATACAGCCGGCACCTGCACACTGTGAAGCAGGCCCAGCTCCTGAGCCCGTCCCATACATACAGTGCATAATGTGAATGTTGTAAATTGAAGCCCAGGCAGAGTGGGCCACATATTGCATTACATCTCATGGGCTATGTCCGTGATTTTGAGCGTGCAGCATTCACCTTTAATAGCCTGGAAGCCAGTATGAAGAGACTCACAAGCCTTTTCCCCATAGATACTGTACATAGTCTCCGACATTGTTATTATAGACAGGAAGCATCCTCTCAGTGATAAATGTAAGGCAGGGTGAGTGCAGGAAATGTCTAATGTTATCATTTTATCTAGATAGGTTTTCTCTAGGGCTGTATGCTGCCTACGTGCAGATTAAACATTTCACATTTGTCTGGGGAAGAAGCAATTTTTTATGCAACATCGGAAATCAAGCTACATGATTTTTCCCAACAAAACCCATCATCAGAATACAGGCTGCTCTTTTATGGCAGTCTGTATTCTGCTGATGGTGCATAAGCTATAAAAACCATGCCATTGCACCTTTCGTTTTTACTCCTCCTGGTCTAATTTGGTCCCAGTGGGACACTGTACTGTCCTGACTTTCTGGGGATAACCTAAGCCAGGACCCCTTTTTCCACGCTACCTCATCCTGCGACTACTTTATGGCGATATTTGGAGCCCACGGTATGATTTGTTTCCGTTTTTATTGGCTCGTCTCTATAGTCCATAATCTCCTTCCATTCTTCAGATCAGGTCTCTGGATCAGATTTCTGGCCCGATGCCCAATTTTTGTATTAATAATGTTCTTTCCGTATATTACTTCTTGGTTATCTTTAATTAAATACATAATTTTCATAGACGAGGTGAATATGATATAGGACACTCATTTGGAAAGGAACAGTTAATACATAATAATTAGTCTGCAATTTTTTTTTCATGAAGTTTCATGAACAAACGCATTAAGTGTTCATATACTTTGTATTAGTGGTCCTATGCTAATATTGTGTCTGGCATCTCGGGACATCCAGTGCATCCACCATGAAGAGACAGTACATACTTGTCCTAGGTGGGCTGATGGTGGAGGCAGTGACAGACTGTAGGGGCAAGATTAGTGTAGGACATACAGTGGGGAAAATAAGTATTTGATACACTGACGATTTTGCATGTTTTCCCAGCTACAAAGAACAGAATAGAGAGGTCTGTCATTTTTTATCATAGGTACACTTCACTTGTGAGAGACAGAATCTTACCAACAATCCAGAAAATCGCATTGTATGATTTTTACATAATTAATTTGCATTATATTGCATAAAATAAGTATTTGATACAATATAAAAAATAGAACTTAATATTTGGTACAGAAACCTTTGTATTAATTACAGAGGTGATAAGTTTCCTGTACTTCTTGAGCATGTTTGCTAGGCTACTCCAGGGCCTTGAAATGCTTCTTACGGAGCCATTCCTTAGTTGCCCTGGCTGTGTGTTTCGGGTCATTATCATGCTCAGCCACGACCCATCTTCAATACTCTTACTGCAGAAAAGAGGTTCTTGGCCAAAATTTTGCAATATGTTACTCTTTCCTCCCTTCAGTGCAGTAATCCTGTCCCCTTTGTAGAAAAGCACCCACAAAGTATGATGATTCTCCCACCATGCTTCACAGTTGGGACAGTGTTCTTGGGTTTGTACTCATCCTTCTTCCACCAAACACGGTGAGTGGAGTTCTATTTTGGTCTCATCTGACCACACGACCTTCTCCCAAGCCTCCTCTGGATCATTCAGATGGTCATTGGAGAAATTCAAATGGGCCTGGACATGTGCTGGACTGAGCAAGGGACCTTGCGTGCCCTGCAGGATTTTAATCCACGATGGCATAGTGTGTTACTAACCGTTATGTTTGCGGCTGTGGTCCCAGCAATCTTCAGGTCATTGACCAGATCATCCCATTTAGTTCTGGGCTGATTCCTGATCTTTCTCAGAATCATCCTTACCCCACAAGGCTGTTTAACAAAAATTAAAGCTGCACTGTGATTTGTTGCTATGGGCAATAATGAACTTTATAACAGGTTCCCATGGTTTTGGAAAACACCATTCTGCTTAAAAAAATAAAAATTTTGGTACGTTTCCGCTGCTTCTCCCAGTGTCTTTGCTCTGATCTTATGTTGGCAGCTCTGCAGTCAGTGCGCTAAGCAGCATTGCCTGAGAAGATGGGGCGAGCCGCGGAGCTCACTGATCGGCTGCAGCGCTTTCAACACTGCAGACAATATCAGGTGCCACTGTAAGACAGATATCTATACAGATACTAGATATCAAAATATGGGTATATATCAATTTGTATTCTGTAGCTAAGGCTATGCTCACATGTCCAGTGATCATCCATTAGGCAGCAATCTGCAGCATCAATCCTTTGACAAAAAAAGTTGTGCAGACGCAATTTTTTTGTCTGGTCATAAAAAAAGCGGAGTTCAGCTGGATCCGTTTTTTTCAAATTGAAGTTTATGGAAAAAATCCTTTAACTCCTTTCTGACATCAGACGTACTATCCCGTCGAGGTGACCTGGGCCCGTATGACCATTGACAGGGTAGTACATCATATGCCGTCATATGCGGTCAGCTGACATACAGCACTATGTACCAGGAGCTGTCACGGACTGCTCCTGGCACTTTAACCCCCGGAACACTGAGATTAAACAAGATCGCAGCGTTCCGGTGGCATAGGGACCCATGGCACAGGGAGGGAGCTCCCTGCGGGCTTCCCCGAGACACTCAGGACAACGCGATGTGATCGCGTTGTTCCGAGGGTCTCCTTCGGTCTTCTCCCTGCAGGCTCTGCAAAGTGTCAGATTAGCGATCTGACACTATATAGTGATGTCCCACCCTGGGACAATGTAATAAAAATATATATTACACTCTGAAAATATTTTTTTTTTAATCCTAAATAAAGAAAAAAAAAAAAAAAGTGTTCCAATAAATACATTTCTTTATGTAAATTAAAAAAGTAAAAGTACACATATTTAGTATCACCGCGTCCGTAATGACCCGACCTATAAAACTGTCCCACTAGTTAACCCCTTCAGTGAACACCATAAAAAAAGGGCAAAAACAATGCTTTATCATCATACCACTGAACAAAAAGTGGAATAACACGCAATCAAAAAGACAGATATAAATAAACATGGCACCGCTGAAAACGACATCTTGTCCCACAGGAAAGAAGGCGCCATACAGTGCCATCAGCAAAAGAATAAAAAAGTTATAGCCCTCAGAATAAAGCGATGCAAAAACAATATAATATATACATATATATATATATATAATATATATGTAGAAAATCGCCAAAACATAAAAAATTATATAAATGAGGTGTCGCTGTAATCGTACTGACCCGAAGAATAAAACTGCCTTATCAATTTTACCAAACGCCCACCGGTATAAACGCCCCCCCATCAAAAAAAAAAAAAATTCATGAAATGCTGCCTAACAAAAATCAGAATAAAAAGCGATCAAAAAAGGTCATGTGCCTGAAAATGGTACCAATAAAAAAGTCAACTCGTCCTGCAAAAAAACAAGACCTCACATGACTCTGTGGACCAAAATATTGAAAAATTATAGCTCTCAAAATGTGGAGACGCAAAAACTTTTTTGCAATAAAAAGTGTCTTTTAGTGTGTGACAGCTGCCAAACATAAAAACCCGCTATAAATAGTAAATCAAACCCCCCTTTATCACCGCCTTAGTTAGGGAAAAATAATAAAAAAAAATAAAAAAAAATGTATTTATTTATTTATTTAAAAAAAATATATTTATTAGGGTTGGAGTTATAATTGGGGGGTTTCCACTGTTTAGGCACATCAGGGGCTCTGCAAACGCAACATGACTTCTGATCTCAATTCCATCCAATTCTGCGTTGAAAAAGTAAAACAGTGCTCCTTCCCTTCTGAGCTCTGCCGTGCGCCCAAACGGTGGTTTCTCCCCCACATATGGGGTATCGGCGTACTCAGGACAAATTGCACGACAACTTTGGGATCCAATTTCCCCTGGTACCCTTGGGAAAATACAAAACTGGAGGCAAAAAAATAATTTTTGTGGAGAAAAAAAAGATTTTTTTATTTTCACGGCTCTGCGTTATAAACTTTAGTGAAACACTTGGGAGTTCAAAGTGCCCACCACACATCTAGATAAGTTCCTTAGGGGGTCTACTTTCCAAAATGGTGTCACTTGTGGGGGGTTTCCACTGTTTAGGCACATTCGGGGCTCTCCAAACGTGACATGGCGTCCTCTCTCAATTCCAGCCAATTGTGCATTGAAAAGTCAAATGGCGCTCATTCCCTTGTGAAATTTTCTAAATTTTTGCCAAATTTCCGTTTTTTTTTTTTCACTAATAAACGCAAGTAATAGCAAAGAAATTTTTCCACTATCATGAAGTACAATATGTCCCCAGAAAACAATGTCAGAATCACTGGGATCCGTTGAAGCGTTCCAGAGTTATAACCTCAAAGGAACAGTGGTCAGAATTGTAAAAATTGGCCCGGTCATTAAGGTGCAAACCACCCTTGGGGGTAAAGGGGTTAAGCCGATTTCTAAAAGGGACTTTAGAAGTTGTAATTAGGATGCTCCATATTAATGTTTCCAATGTCTTACAGTGCAAAGGTGCTGGAGACAACAAGAAATGTCCCATTGTATCACAACCATTAGGGGGTGAAGAAACTCCAAGTCTCTGGGTACTTTAAATGCAGGGTGGGAACATAGAATAATTAGCATGTCGTTATCCTTTGTAATCACATTGTAGGGAAAGATCAGGTAGGTGAATACAGTTCTTTGTTCACAAGTTGAGACATAGTGTTTCCAAATTGATGGGGGTAGTGGATAACTTGCCTCCCACATGGGGTATAAAGGATTGAGAGAGCCTGAAGGAAGGTTGGCATTAGGTCTCAGAGGAACGTCCAGGAGGCACCACGTCAAAGTTTCCTCTCTGGTAATTATGAAATGATGTCTGTAATACTGTAATCCTTTACTTTTTGGGATTTGGTTATCTGTTTTCCCAATTTTATACTTTACCTTTGGTTGGGATATACGGTATATAGTTTCTTTTATACTTTTTTATTGGTGTGCTTTCTTTGCTGACCGCCCCCTAGAATCTACTTAGGGATATTGTTGTTGTGTGGCGTTCTTATCTTTTATTTAATAATAATATTTCTTCATGTATTTATTGTTCGCTATCCTTGTCATTTGATATGGAGATTGTTTGCCATAATGGTATTTCTTTACACCAGGAGCAGCGGAGGGGACTCAGTGCTTGACACAGCGAGGATGATTAAAGTACAGTTTGTAATTTTTTTTTTTAAGACAAACTGCGGCTGGGGACGGGTTTTCTGGAACTGGAAAATTGCTTTAAAGGGTTTTTCGCTTTTAAAAATTGGTATACAAATGATAGAATGCTTGTAAAATAACAAAATCATTTAGATCTCGCTCTCCCTGAGTCCAGCGCCGCTGCTTCTGTCTTGTGTTTTTTGCTGCAGAGACGACATCACGTCAACAGTGTACATCACCGCTGCAGCCAGTCGCCGATCTCAACGGCTTTCCTTATCAGAGTTCAGCGATTGGCTGCAGCGGTGACTGTGGTGCTGCCAATTTCTTTTACAGGAATCTTTGAGTTGTGGAAATTGGTACAAATTTATATAGCATACATTTTTGCTAGAATAGGCCATCATTGAGTGATTGCTGGGGGTCTGACCTCTCAGTCCTCCTATGGTCCTGGAAATGGAGTGCCAGAATACTGCTCCAATATCAATATGCCATCACTTATTATTTTTGCATTTTATGCTAGTTACCCACATGCACACTTGGCTGAACTGAGAGAGCAATTGTATGAGGGATAGTGAGGGGGGGGGGGAAAATCGAGAGAAATAGCATCTGCTCCAATTAATTTTAATTTATTTTATTAATATTATGTATTTATTATTATTTTATAATGATATGTCATATTTGCGTGTAGCTGTGGGCCCCCAGAGTCAGTGTTATTAGTGGACCCCTGACGTCCCAGTCTGACACTGACCACATAGGTGAGTCTACATTGTAACGATTAAAACTGCGGTAGCGTTTATTGTCTTATGAACTATTATGGCCATCTTCATTCACAGCCACAACCCAGGGCTCATCCACTTCTGCGGTAATGTATCCCGTACACGCTCATGTTTATGTGATAAGTCATTTGCAATGATGCTTCAGACATTACACATCTCCAGGCAGCGGCTGACTCTGGAGGATAAGAATGTCACGTGTGAAGCATCCGCGCATACCTTGTGATAATGAATGTCATCATGGACAGTCACATTCCCTTGTATAGCATCTGTGTTATGGTTCACTCGCATAGTGTGATATCACCAAATGTAACAACAACCGATTCATAGGGGAACCAGAACCCAAAATGGGGGACGGTTCATCCATACAGATTGGATTAAACATTACTGTATAGAAGATTAACAGTCTGCTGGCATTACACATTAGATCAAAGTCGGTCAAGCCTGCCATGCTTGTGATTGGGCAACTTTCTATAGTGTATGGGACTAAAGAAGGATCCGGGAATGTTGGATCTGTTCCCACTGGAGTCATCCTACTGGTGGGATGGTCTGGCCAAGCTTATTTTTTTCTCCTCTCCTTACTATAGCAAAGCTCCAGTTTCATGGAGAGTTGTTAGTCAATCCAAACAACATATAGCTAATGTGAGTTAGGGTACCGTCACACAGTGGCACTTTGATCGCTAGGACGGCACGATCCGTGACGTTCCAGCGATATCCTTACGATCTCGCTGTGTCTGACACGCTACTGCGATCAGGGACCCCGCTGAGAATCGTACGTCGTAGCAGATCATTTGAAACTTTATTTTGTCGCTGGATCTCCCGCTGACATCGCTGAATCGGCGTGTGTGACGCCGATTCAGCGATGTCTTCACTGGTAACCATGGTAAACATCGGGTTACTAAGCGCAGGGCCGCGCTTAGTAACCCGATATTTACCCTGGTTACCAGTGTAAATGTAAAAAAAAAAAAAAACACTACATACTTACCTTCCCGGTGTCTGGTCATGTCCCTCGCCTTCAGCTTCCCGCACTGACTGGTGAGCGCCGGCCAGCCGTAAAGTACAGCGGTGACGTCACCGCTCTGCTTTCCGGCTGTCCGGCGCTCACTGTCAGTGCAGAGAAGCACAGCGACCAATGGGACGCAACAGGAATGTAAGTATGTAGTGTTTGTTTTTTTTTACGTTTACGCTGGTAACCAGGGTAAACATCGGGTTACTAAGCGCGGCCCTGCGCTTAGTAACCCGATGTTTACCCTGGTTACCAGGGGACTTCGGGATCGTTGGTCGCTGGAGAGCTGTCTGTGTGACAGCTCTCCAGCGACCACACAGCGACGCTGCAGCGATCGACATCGTTGTCGTATCGCTGCAGCGTCGTTTTAGTGTGACGGTACCCTTACATGCGGGGTTTCCAGGCTCCTGAGAAACTTCTGCAGTCACTCAGATTTCCAAATCATGACAGTGTGCGTGCGGTCAGGATTCCCCTCTATTTCCAGCGCGAGTGAGTGGTCTACAAGTGTACTAATTATATCCTTGCAATCATGGCAACTCCATTCTCATCCGCTTGTCTCAGTACTCTATTGAGAGGAGTGGATGAGAATCTAGTCAGGCATTGTTGACCACAAATATGCAAAACGCATGTAAATGCCCACTCACGCTGTAAATAGAGTGGAATCCTGACAGCCTGCACATTGCACACTGTCAGGGTGAGTGCAGAAATCTATCTTGAGCCCAGAAAACCCTTTTAATGTATTTTATTGCACTTAATATTTATAGAATTCTAATAATTGGTGTATATACAGTAAATATGAGAGATGTTGCTGGGCAGTTCTGGCAGCTTTCATGTTGCTTAAGGCAGGGCGACCTGTTTGGAAACCATGCAGAGTGCTGCTGACCTAACAGGCCATTCAGGTAAGGTCGCTGGCAACGTCTGTTATCTGGCTGCCGGCCTGCAGGGTAAATGTCATGGAATGTGAGATCTCTCACTCTTTACAAACTGCTTTTTGATCCCATTTACACCTTATTAATAAGAAGCTCGGCGGTGAGCGCCACACATTGAATGGGGCTGTGCAGTGCAGCACCGAACAGTGTCTGACCAGCACTGGAGCTAATGTCAGCTCATTGATGGTGGTACCGACTGTCGGACCCCAATTGACATGATACTGATGAAGATCTAATCCCAAGGGTAGGTCAAAAATATCTTGTGGCCGGACCAGCCTATCAGGAGGAAACCTGTCATGAGATTGATGCTGCGTGAACTATGGACAGCACGATTCATACAATGACTGCGTTATCGCAGCCATGTATATTCTACGCTGAAATGATACAGTATTTAACAAAAACCTATAGTCTGAAGATAACTAGTCCAAGACTCAGGTTGGCGGGTTCTGTCCTCCTCTGTCCTAGACTGACTGATGTCTGTATAGTCTGAGACCTGTTGGTCTTGGGGTGGGTCACAAGGAGAAGCCACCCAGGTCCAGTCATCGTACATACATCATTCCCTACTGGCTTTTTGAAGTATGTTCACTCCGGGTTTGTGCGGCCCAAATTTGCCAACATATTTCATTTATTATAAGATTTATCGGTGGTGATTGTTCATCTGTCAGCATTCGACGCTTGTCTGAGGCCAGATTCACACATAATATGGGCACAACCCTTGTCTAATGACACAAACTAGCCGCATCATACATGTGATTAGACCCGCGGTCAGGCCAGAACTTGTGGCTGTAATACAAAAGCAAAAGTGTACTTTTATTACATTGTGTAAAACTGGTGTTAGGCCTCATTCAGACTTCTGGCTTTCATGTACAGGTTTTAGCCATGTGTCATCACAAACAGAACACGTCTCATTTAGATCCAAATTGCAGATCAAAATCACCCATTCAAACCAATGGGTCGTATGAAGAAAAGACAATGCTCGGTTGCCATCTTTGTGACATTCCAGCGCTGTCCTTATTGACTGTTTAATGGGTCGGAGAACTTTGGAAAAAATTTTTTCTCTCTTTGATCACAAGAAAAATGGATGTCATACTGATGGTAAAAATGAACAAACGTGCCAAAAACAGATGAAAATCTGATGAAAAAATAGTCTGTTTATTAAAAAAAAGAAAGTCTGAATGAGGCCTAAGGGCTCTTTTACATGAAGAACAGTCCATGTATTTTCAGTATAAAGGATCCATTTTTGGTCAAGTTTTAGAATCCTTATTACATCTGTTTATCTCAAAATAAAAAAAATTTTCATCCTACCCATTAAACGGTAAAGTATGGACAACACACAGATGACATCCGTGTGCTCTTTGTCTTTTCTCAAAGGGCCATTGACTTGCATTGACAAATTTGACCTGCAGATCAAAGTAGGATGTTTTTTTTCTTTTTTTTGTTTGCACAAAATTGGTCCACAAAAAAAGTACATGTTAAAAGGCCCCATCATTGTAATGGAACCATAATCTATCCATATACACTGCTCAAAAAAATAAATGGAACACTTAAACAACAGAATATAACTCCAAGTAAATTAAACTTCTGTGAAATCAAACTGTCCACTTAGAACAGATAGAATTTTTTGGCAATTATCAAGACATACTCAATAATGGAGTGGTTCTGCAGGTGGGGACCACAGACCACATCTCAGTACCAATGCTTTCTGGCTGATAGTTTGATCACTTTTGAATGTTGGTTGTGCTTTCACACTCGTGGTAGCATGAGATAGACTCTACAACCCACACAAGTGGCTCAGGTAGTGCAGCTCATCTAGGATGGCACATCAATGTGAGCTGTGGCAAGAAGGTTTGCTGTGTCTGTCAGCGTAGTGTCCAGAGGCTGGAGGTGCTACCAGTAGACAGGCCAGTACCCAGGAGACATGGAGGGGGCCATAGAAGGGCAACAACCCAGCAGCAGGACTGCTATCTCAGCCTTTGTGCAAGGAGTAACAGGAGGAGCACTGCCAGAGCCCTGCAAAATAACCTCCAGCAGGCCACAAATGTGCATGTGTTTGCACAAACGGTTAGAAACTGACTCCATGAGGATGGTCTGAGTGCCCGACGTCCACAGATGGGGGTTGTGCTCACAGCCCAACACCGTGCAGGAAGATTGGCATTTGCCACAGATCACTAGGATTGGCAAATTCGCCACTGGCGCCCTGTGCTCTTCACAGATGAAAGCAGGTTCACACTGAGCACATGTGACAGACGTGACAGAGTCTGGAGACGCCGTGGAGAACGATCTGCTACCTGCAAAATCCTTCAGCATGACCGGTTTGGCAGTGGGTCAGTAATGGTGTGGGGTGGAATTTCTTTGGAGGGCCGCACAGCTCTCCATGTGCTTGCCAGAGGTAGCCTGACTGCCATTAGTGTTGTGAATTCTGTTGTCGGGCTCCCTCC
The DNA here is from genome assembly GCF_032444005.1 of Ranitomeya imitator. Taxonomy (NCBI): domain Eukaryota; kingdom Metazoa; phylum Chordata; class Amphibia; order Anura; family Dendrobatidae; genus Ranitomeya; species Ranitomeya imitator. The sequence continues at coordinate 75,957,742 of NC_091283.1, read as the reverse complement.
TGTGGTCATGAATGGTACTTCGGCTGGTTCTGTCCATGGACTTCCTCTGGTGGGTGTTTCTGAGTTTCACAGGTGACGAGGTTAATTCGTTAGCTGCTGCTCTATTTAACTCCACTTAGATCTTTGCTCCATGCCACCTGTCAATGTTCCAGTATTGGTCTGTTCTCTCCTGGATCGTTCTGGTGACCTGTCTTCCCATCAGAAGCTAAGTTCCAGCTTGTATTTCTTTGGTTTGCTATTTTTCTGTCCAGCTTGCTTTTTAATTTGTTGTCTTGCTTGCTGGAAGCTCTGGGACGCAGAGGGAGCGCCTCCGCACCGTGAGTCGGTGCGGAGGGTCTTTTTGCGCCCTCTGTGTGGTCTTTTTGTAGGTTTTTGTGCTGACCGCAAAGTAACCTTTCCTATCCTCGGTCTGTTCAGTAAGTCGGGCCTCACTTTGCTAAATCTATTTCATCTCTGTGTTTGTATTTTCATCTTTACTCACAGTCATTATATGTGGGGGGCTGCCTTTTCCTTTGGGGAATTTCTCTGAGGCAAGGTAGGCTTTATTTTTCTATCTTCAGGGCTAGCTAGTTCCTTAGGCTGTGCCGAGTTGCATAGGGAGCGTTAGGCGCAATCCACGGCTATTTCTAGTGTGTTTGATAGGATTAGGGATTGCGGTCAGCAGAGTTCCCACGTCCCAGAGCTCGTCCTTATTATCAGTAACTATCAGGTCATTCCGTGTGCTCTTAACCACCAGGTCCATTATTGTCCTGACCACCAGGTCATAACACATTAGGTACCGAGATGAGATCCTCAGACCCCATGTGAGACCATATGCTGGTGTGTTTGGCCCTGGGTTGCTCCTAATGAATGACAATGACAGACCTTATGTGGCTGAAGTGTGTCAGCAGTTCCTGCAAGATGAAGGCATTGAAGCTATGGACTGGCTCGCCCGTTCCCCAGACCTGAATCCAATTGAACACATCTGGGACATCATGTCTCGCACCATCCACCAACGTCACGTTGCACCACAGACTGTCTAGGAGATGGCGGATGCTCTAGTCCAGGTCTGGGAGGAGATCCCTCAGGAGACCCTCCGCTGCCTCATCAGGAGCATGCCCAGGCGTTGTAGGGAGATCATACAGGCACATGGAGGCCACACACACTACTGAGCATCATTTCCTTGTTTTGAGGCATTTCCACTGAAGTTGGATCAGCCTGTAACTTCATTTTCCACTTTGATTTTGAGCATCATTCCAACTCTAGACCTCAGTGGGCTATTAGTTGTGATTTACGTTGATAACTTTTAGGTTTTGTTGTTCTCAACATATTCCACTATGTAATGAATAAAGATTTACAACTGGAATATTTGATTCAGTGATATCTAGGATGTGGGATTTTAGTGTTCCCTTTATTTTTTTGAGAAGTGTAGATATCAGATCACAAACCAATAACCTCAGCACTCAGGCTGCTTTCACACTGTGTCCTTTGGAGGTACATGTCGGCGAATTTGATGATGTTTATTGACAGCAGGTGCCACTGTATAGCCATACAATGACATCTATTGGCCAAAAGCACTCTTGTGCATAAAACGCTTTCCACGCACTATTCAGATTTTTCTTGGATGGTTCAGCGTGTAATATGATGGTTGAGTCCATGCAACTGAAAAACAGGGACCTGATGTATACCAGCCTGACAGAGGTGTGCTGTATGGCTTCTGTATGGTAAACCATTGATTTACAGGTGATTCTCACAAAATTGGAATATCATCGAAAAGTTACTTTACCGTATTTTTCGAATTATAAAATAATCCGGATTATAAGACGCACCCCAAATTTTGAGGAGAAAAATAGGATTTTTTTTTAATAAAATGGTGGTGCTTCTTATAATTCATGCGTCTTATTGCTTATCGGGGGTGGTGGCTGCGATGAAGCGGGGTCCCAGGGTCGATGCTGGAAGAGGCAAGAGTGGAGCGTTGCTGCAGGCTGGGATGAGGGAGTGTTCGGATGTGCGACGCACCACTGCGGGTGTCCAGTGCTGCGGGTGGTTTCTGGTGCTGCATTGGGTGTCTCCAGTGCTGCTGCAGGTGGTGTCCGATGGTGCGGCTGTGGCTCTGCCGACATTTTGTGAAAGCCCAGAGCCCCCGCATTTCCATGGTTTCCTATGCTTTGGACTCCGGGAAAATGGCTGCCGGGGGCAGCGCATGTGCAGATGGAGATCTTGGCACCAAGATCTCGGGAGATGAGATCTCAGTGGTATTTCAGTTCTTAAATACAAAAAGTGAAACTCGTATATTATATATAGTCATTACAAACAGAGTGATCTATTTCAAGTGTTTATTTCTGTTAATGTTGATGATTATGGCTTACAGCCAATGAAAACCCAAAGGTCATTATCTCAGTAAATTACAAAAATTAACAAAAAACACCTGCAAAGGCTCCCTATGAGTTTAAAAAGTCCCCTTAGTCTGTTTCAGTAGGCTCCACAATCATGGGGAAGACTGCTGACTTGACAGATGTCCAGAAGGCAGTCATTGACACACTCCACAAGGAGGCTAAGCCACACAAGGTCATTGCTAAAGAAGCTGGCTGTTCACAGAGTGCTGTATCCAAGCATATTAATGGAAAGTTGAGTTGAAGGAAAAAGTGTGGTAGAAAAAGGTGCACAAGCAACCAGGATAACCGCAGCCTTGAAAGGATTGTTAAGAAAATGCCATTCAAAAATTTGGGGGAGATTCACTAGGAGTGGACTGCTGCTGGAGTCATTGCTTCAAGAGCCACCACACACAGACATATTTAGACAATGGGCTACAAGTGTCGCATTCCTTGTGCCAAGCCACTCATGACCAATAGATAAAGGCCCCTTCACATTAAGCGACGCTGCAGCGATACCGACAACGATCCGGATCGCTGTAGCGTCGCTGTTTGGTCGCTGGAGAGCTGTCACACAGACAGCTCTCCAGCGACCAACGATGCCGTAACCAGGGTAAACATCGGGTAACTAAGCGCAGGGCCGCGCTTAGTAACCCGATGTTTACCCTGGTTAACATCTTAAAAGTAAAAAAAACAAACAGTACATACTTACCTAACGCTGTCTGTCCCCGGCGCTCTACTTCTCTGCACTCCTCCTGTACTGTCTGTGTGAGCACAGCGGCCGGAAAGCAGAGCGGTGACGTCACCGCTCTGCTTTCCGGCTGACCGACGCTCACAGCCAGTGCAGGAGGAGTGCAGAGCACAGCGCCGGGGACAGACAGCGGTAGGTAAGTATGTAGTGTTTGTTTTTTTACTTTTAGGATGGTAACCAGGGTAAACATCGGGTTACTAAGCGCGGCCCTGCGCTTAGTAACCCAATGTTTACCCTGGTTACCAGTGAAGACATCGCTGGATCGGTGTCACACACGCCGATCCAGTGACGAAATAAAGTTCTGGACTTTCTTCAGCGACCAACGATCTCCCAGCAGGGGTCTGATCGTTGGTCGCTGTCACACATAACGATTTCATTAACGATATCGTTGCTACGTCACAAAATGCAACGATATCGTTAACAATATCGTTATGTGTGAAGGTACCTTAAGGCCAGAAGTGTCTTACCTGGGCCAGGGAGAAAAAGAACTGTACTGTTTCTCAGTGGTCCAAGGTGCTGTTTTCAGAAGAAAGTAAACTTTGCATTTCATTTGGAAATCAAGGTCCTACAGTCTGGAGGAAGAGTGGAGAGGCCACAATCCAAGCTGCTGGAGGTCTAATGTGAAGTTTCCACAATCAGTGATGGTTTGGGGAGCCATGTCATCTGCTAGTGTAGGTCCACTGTGTTTTATCAAGACCAAAGTCAGCGCAGCAGTCTACCAGGAAATTTCAGAGCACTTCATGCTTCCCTCTGCCGACAAGCTTTTTGGAGATGGAAATTTCATTTTCCAGCAGGACTTGGCACCTGTCCATGCAGCCAAAATACTTATGATTTAGTTACTAACACAGTCAATGTATGTACAATATTTGTAATGTCACATGTATATAGCACAGATTTATCAGATCACATCAACAAGCTGCAACAATCTGCTCTGAAATTGACCTGCAGTGCGGATTATAAAACCGCCATATGTCAATTTATGCTTGTTTGTAAAACAGACGGCACATGGCTCAATTTGATGGAGCTATTCACACATCTGTTCTTTTAACAGATCCGTGCATCTGCTCCGTTAGCCTGCATTCACACATGGGAGTGTTACCAGCCGAGAAAAACTGTCCAATTTTTTTTCTAATGTATCACCTTAGTGACATCACAATTACATCATAGCTGCAGCCATTTTTTCTTTTCCATTTTTCACAGAAACAAGTAGAGTGCTGGACTTTTTTAATCCATTAAGTCTTAACAATGTACCAGTGAAAACGGATGGAGCTCTGAAATACAAAGTCGGTCTTCAGCGTGTCATCTGTCTTACATGAATTCCCATAGACTTTATTGGCATAAATTGCAAATCGGATGAGAATAGGACGTGTTCCGAGTCTCCCGGACTGAAGACATAGATTAATTTTTAAAACTGGTGTGTGTATTGCTCAACGAATCTCTATGGGTCAGTGTGCTCGCTAAGAAAAAACGGACAGCACTAGGACGTGTCACCTGTATGTGTGAGGTTTTTTTTTTACATCTATGGGCATGAAATAGAAAAATTTGACCTTATTATGCAAAATCGTGAAAAATGTTTCCCGGGTCTCCTACCGCCAAGGATGTAGGTAAACCACTGTAACATCCCTGCCGGCATCACTACATGGCTTCCCATCTCTCATCTTACTCACCACTCTGGGCCATGCTGTGAGTTCTGTCTTTTGCCGGCACCATGCTGTAGCCTCATGACCTTGCTTGCTGCATACTTCCTGGCTGTATGTTTAGGGCGGCGGACCCGACACTTCCTGATTCTTATAGAGACTGTGCACACTCCTAATATGTCCCCAGCCTATTGCTAAGAAGCATCAGGTACTTAAGGCATTTCCACCCACTGGGAGATGCCTGTGCAACAATCTTTCTCAGTCTGTATTCTGATACGGAGTTGCCAGGTCCTGTGCTGTTTTCCACCTCCCTGGGGGCTGCATACCCAGGCCCGTTTCCGTGCTCTTTGTGTCCTGTTTCTGTCACCCTGGGGGCTGTATACCCAGGCCTGAACCCTTTGTCCTGAACTTGTTCCCGTGTCTGTTCTTGTCTGCACTTTGTCCTATATCTGTTCCTGTTTGTATCCTTGTCTGTTGCCTTCCCTACTCAGTTGTGTGTATCCCTGTGTCCACTCTTTCTGCTCTGCTCCCATCTCGCCTCCTGCAGCTCTGCTCTGGTCCCGTCCCGCCTCCTGCGGCTCTGCTCTGGTCCCGTCCCGCCTCCTGCGGCTCTGCTCCCGTCCCGCCTTCTGCGGCTCTGCCCTGCTCTCCGTATCCTGCGGCTTTGCCCTACTCCGCACCTTGTGTGTCTTTGTTCCTCCAGTCTGAACTGGTTCCTAACAGTTCCTGTCCCTCCAGTGTGAACTGGTTCCTACCTGCTCCCTTATCCTACTCGTACCTGCCTGTGTTACTGCCCTAACCGTTACCATCCCGATTCCTCCAGTGTGTTCAGTGCCAGCCGTGCCCGCCAGAGTACCAGTCGTGCTCGTCCGTACATGCTCGCACCTGTCACTAGTGTTTTGTCCCTCAGTGGGATCAGCTGCTACATCCAGACAGTGCCCTGGTGTGGTACCTGGCAGCTACCTGCCGCTCAAACCCAGGGTCGGACTGGGGTGTCTGGGGCCCACCAGAGGAATGGACTCTAGGGGCCCACCCTACAGCTATATGCAAATATCTGTCATTATAGTGGAGCATCGGCTGTAAAACATCGGCGGCTGCTGCACATCTACTGTGTGCCCCAATAACTGGGATGTACAATTACGGTAGTTTACATTAATGGGGTTCTTGGTTAAAACAAGTTATCACTGATCCATGGGCTCCACAGGATAGGTGATCGCTTAGATCCGACCATTAGAAACTGCACCGATCGGAAGAATGGGGAAGTTTTATCCCTGACAGGACACTTATCACTATTTTAAAATGCAGCGGCAGGTGGGATGTCTGACCGCAGCTCCATTCATTCTCTTTCGGGCTTCCAGAAAAAAACAAGTGCAGCCACTGAGGGAATGAATGGATCAGTGATCTAGTCGGATATGCCACTCCAGTCTAATGGGGATAAAAAGTTCCACATTTTGCTGAATGGGTCCAAGCAGTCAGACCCCCACCAATCAATACGTTATCACTTGTCCTGTGGAGAGGTGATTACTTTTTTCCACAGGAAACCCCCTGTAAGTGTATCTCCGCCGCTGTGTACAAAGCATTAAAACTGTAATGGAAATAAAGAATCTTCTCCTAATTAATATCAGAGAGAACAAATTACCGCCATACACAACACAACCCACTATACCAAGACCAATATCATCACATACAGGAAGAAATACCACCACACCATGACCAGACCACATAGTGACCGAATAATACTACATACAAGGGACAAATACCGTCACACGATGACCAGATCACATATTACCACCACTTGGTGACCAAATAGCACATACAAGGGACAAATACCACAACACCATTTCCAGACCACATATTACCACCACATAGTGACTGAATACAATACTGATCAGTAATAAAAAAAAAAAAACTAAAACACAATACTGTCACCATAAGTGCCAGTATTCACATGAGATTTGTACTTAATATGCAGTGTCTGTGTAGAGGTAATACAGAGATCACTGGTGGTATTATACACAGGAGCTCTATATAATGTATAGGTAATACAGTGATCACTGGTGACATTGTACACAGGACCGCTGTAAATAGTATACCGTGTATAGTGTCAGTGTTTAGGTAACACTGACTCACCAGTGACGTCTCTAGGTGAAGTCTTTCATCCAGCACAGACCGCCATCATTTCTTCCAGCCAGGACTCGATTCTGCAGGAAATAACACAGTTATCTCGAGCTCCGCTTGCAGAACACATTACTTAATTTTTCACAACTTCTACATTACACCACATGAAGAAAAAAAGACGATATAGTGTCACTCTGCACAGTAACAGGACCGCCCCCCCATTTAAAACAGTATACTCAAAAAATAAAATAAATACATCACTGCAGTAATAATATCCCTTAATTAGCCCCTATGGTAATAATATTCCCCACCCTGGCCCCGTTTATCTCATTCCTGGCTCCAGCCATATGTTCTCGCATCCTGCCCTCATGAGTATCCATTCTACCCCATATGATCTCCCCATCCTGACCCATCAGTCTCCATCGTATCCATCCTGCTCCATGATCCAATCCTGCCCCATGTCTTTCATTCTGCCCCGTGTCTCCAATCATGCCCCGTATATACATTCTGCCCATGCCTCCAGTCCTGCCCCCAGTGTGTCCAGCAATCTGCCCCAGTGTGTCCAGCATATTACACCTAGTGTGTCCAGCATATTACCCCCAGTGTGTCTAGCATTGCCCCAGTATGTCCAGCATATTGCCCCAGTGTGTCCAGCTTTGCCCCCAGACAGTGTGTCCAGCAATCTGCCCCAGTATGTCCGGCAATCTGCCCCATTGTGTCCAGCAATCTGCCCCAGTGTGTCCAGCATATTACCCCCAGTGTGTCCAGCAATCTGCCCCAGTATGTCCAGCATTGCCCCCAGACAGTCTATCCAGCAATCTTCCCCAGTATGTCAAGCATATTGCCCCAGTGTGTCCAGCATTTCCCCAGTGTGTCCAGCAATCTGCCCCAGTATGTCCTGCATATTGCCCCAGTATGTCCAGCATATTGCCCCAGTATGTCCAGCATATTGCCCCAGTGTGTCCAGATTTGCCCCCAGACAGTGTGTTCAACAATCTTCCCCAGTATGTCCAGCATATTGCCCCAGTGTCCAGCAATCTGCCCCAGTATGTCCAGCATTGCCCCCAGACAGTGTGTCCAGCAATCTTCCCCAGTATGTCAAGCATATTGCCCCAGTGTGTCCAGCATTTCCCCCAGACAGTGTGTTCAACAATCTGCCCCAGTATGTCCAGCATATTGCCCCAGTGTCCAGCAATCTGCCCCAGTGTGTCCAGCATTTCCCCCAGACAGTGTGTCCAGCAATCTGCCCCAGTGTGTCCAGCAATCTGCCCCAGTACGTCCAGCACTGCCCCCAGCGTGTCCTGCAATCTGCCCCAGTGTCCAGCATTGCCCCAGTGTGTCCAGCAATCTGCCCCAGGGTCTGCAGCATTGCCCCAGTGTGTCCAGCAATCTGCCCCAGGGTCTCCAGCATTGCCCCCAGTGTGTCCAGCATTGCCCCCAGTGTGTCCAGCAATCTGCCCCAGTGTCCAGCATTGCCCCAGTGTGTCCAGCAATCTGCCCAAGGGTCTCCAGCATTGCCCCAGTGTGTCCAGCATTGCCCCCAGACAGACAGAATCAGACAAAGAAAAAAAAAAAGTAAAATCCTCACCTCTCCCATTCCCAGCGCAGGTCCGGTGCACTCAGCGTCTCTCCGGCTCTGCAACGCTCAGGAAAGAGAGGCTGAGTGCGCAGTGATGACGTCATCGCACCCTCTGCCCTGAGACGTTACAGAGTCAGAGGGCGCTGAAGACGCTGCAGCTGCCGCAGGAACCAGGAGAGGTGAGTATTAGAAGGGGGGTCCAATGCCAGCGCTGGCACCGGATGGGGGGCCCTGGTCGTGGCGGCGGTTGGCACCGCCCGAAAATTTAAAGGGCCCGTGTCTCTCTTTTTTTTTTCTTCCTCCTCCTCCTCTCTGGGTCGGGGCCCACCAGGCATTTCACCGGTATCCCGGTGGGCCAGTCCGACCCTGCTCAAACCTGACCTGCCGCACAAGCCTGACCTGCAGCACAAGCCTGACCTCACCACTAGAGGCTCCATTGAACACCAAGGTAGCTGCTTAGTCACGCCCCTCCAGGGTAGTCTGGTTTGTGGCACAGTGGGGGCGCGAGCGGTACAACCACCATGTCTTTCCGGTGGTCCTACCCAGGGGCTGACTGGCAAATTTTAGCCTGGGGGGCAAGCACACAGCAGTGGCCCATGAGTAGCGGCTCATCCTTAAAGGGGTTGTCGGATCTTATGCTACATGTCTACAGACACTATGTGTGAATCCTCATATCATGCGCTATGAAGATTCTCTGGTGCCGGCAACAGGTGGTCTTGTGACTGCAAGCATGCGATATATATATTCCCAGCCACATTTCGACTAGACTGTTTTGGGCCTTGTTCAATACAGTTGCATTAGGCCATGCAAGTCTGGTCGGCATGTGACCGCATGTATGCAAATCACAAACTTACAGCCACACACCCGTCAAATGACCACAGCACTGCCAGCAATGTGAGAAGCACAAGTCTGCAGTCCAAAGAATGACAGAGTGAATGCACCAATGGCACACACACACACACACACACGCACGCACAGCCCCACTGTATAATGACACACACACACACAGCCACACTGTATAATGACACACAGCCCCACTGTATAATGACACACACACAGCCACACTGTATAATGACACACACACACAGCCACACTGTATAATGACACACAGCCCCACTGTATAATGACACACACACACAGCTACACTGTATAATGACACACACACACAGCCACACTGTATAATGACACACAGCCCCACTGTATAATGACACACACACACAGCTACACTGTATAATGACACACAGCCCCACTGTATAATGACACACACACACAGCTACACTGTATAATGACACACAGCCCCACTGTATAATGACACACACAGCCCCACTGTATAATGACACACACATAGCCCCACTGTATGACACACACAGCCCCACTGTATAATGACACCCACAGCCCCACTGTATAATGACACCCACACAGCCCCACTGTATGACACACACAGCCCCACTGTATAATGACACCCACACACGCACAGCCCCACTGTATAATGTCACACACAGCCACACTGTATAATGACACACACATAGCCCCACTGTATGACACACACAGCCCCACTGTATAATGACACACACACACAGCTACACTGTATAATGACACACAGCCCCACTGTATAATGACACACACACACAGCTACACTGTATAATGACACACAGCCCCACTGTATAATGACACACACACAGCCACACTGTATAATGACACACACACACAGCCACACTGTATAATGACACACAGCCCCACTGTATAATGACACACACACACAGCTACACTGTATAATGACACACACACACAGCCACACTGTATAATGACACACAGCCCCACTGTATAATGACACACACACACAGCTACACTGTATAATGACACACAGCCCCACTGTATAATGACACACACACACAGCTACACTGTATAATGACACACAGCCCCACTGTATAATGACACACACAGCCCCACTGTATAATGACACACACATAGCCCCACTGTATAATGACACACACATAGCCCCACTGTATGACACACACAGCCCCACTGTATAATGACACCCACAGCCCCACTGTATAATGACACCCACACAGCCCCACTGTATGACACACACAGCCCCACTGTATAATGACACCCACACACGCACAGCCCCACTGTATAATGTCACACACAGCCACACTGTATAATGACACACACATAGCCCCACTGTATGACACACACAGCCCCACTGTATAATGACACACACACACAGCTACACTGTATAATGACACACAGCCCCACTGTATAATGACACACACACACAGCTACACTGTATAATGACACACAGCCCCACTGTATAATGACACACACACACAGCTACACTGTATAATGACACACAGCCCCACTGTATAATGACACACACACACAGCTACACTGTATAATGACACACAGCCCCACTGTATAATGACACACACACACAGCTACACTGTATAATGACACACAGCCCCACTGTATAATGACACACACAGCCCCACTGTATAATGACACACACATAGCCCCACTGTATGACACACACAGCCCCACTGTATAATGACACCCACAGCCCCACTGTATAATGACACCCACACAGCCCCACTGTATGACACACACAGCCCCACTGTATAATGACACCCACACACGCACAGCCCCACTGTATAATGTCACACACACAGCCCCACTGTATGACAGGCACATGCACAGCCTCACTGTATAATGACAGGCACACGCACAGCCCCACTGTATAATGACAGGCACACGCACAGCCCCACTGTATAATGACAGGCACACGCACAGCCCCACTGTATAATGACACACACACAGCCCCACTGTATGACACACACACGCACAGCCCCACTGTATTATGACACACACACGCACAGCCCCACTGTATAATGACACACACACGCACAGCCCCACTGTATAATGACACACACACACAACCACACTGTATAATGGCATACACACACAGCCCCACTGTATAATGGCATACACACACGCACAGCCCCACTGTATAATGACACACACGCACAACCCCACTGTATAATGACACACACACGCAGAGCCCCACTGTATAATGACACATGCACAGCCCCACTGTATGACAGGCACACGCACAGCCCCACTGTATAATGACAAACACACACCCACAGCCCCACTGTATAATGACACACACGCACAACCCCACTATATAATGACAGGCACACGCACAGCCCTACTGTATGACAAGCACAGCCCCACTCTATAATGACACACACACGCACAGCCCCACTGTATAATGACACACGCACAGCCCCACTGTATAATGACACACACACAGCCCCACTATATAATGACATACACACACACACATGTACAGCCCCACTGTATAATGACACACACACGCACAGCCCGACTGTATAATGACACACACACACACACACACACACACGCAACAGCACCACTCTATAATGACAGGCACACGCACGGCCCCACTGTATGACAGGCACACGCACGGCCCCACTGTATAATGACAGGCAAACGCACGGCCCCACTGTATAATGACACACATGCACAGCCCCACTGTATAATGACAAACACACACAGCCCCACTGTATAATGACAGGCACACGCACGGCCCCAATGTATAATGACAGGCACACGCACGGCCCCACTGTATAATGACACACACACACACAGCCCCCCTCTGTATAATGACAGGCACACGCACAGCCCCACTATATAATGACAGGCACACGCACGGCCCCACTGTATAATGACAGGCACATGCACGGCCCCACTGTATAATGACACACACACACCCATTGTATAATGACAGGCACACGCACGGCCCCACTATATAATGACAGGCACACGCACGGCCCCACTGTATAATGACACGCACACGCACGGCCCCACTGTATAATGACACACATGCAGCTCACAGATGCACGCAGCACACACACGCACGCAGCTCACACACACGCACGCAGCTCACACACACGCACGCAGCTCACACACACGCACGCACGCAGCTCACACACACGCACGCAGCTCACACACACACGCACGCAGCTCACACACACACATGCACGCAGCTCACACGCACACATGCACGCAGCTCACACACACACACACGCACGCAGCTCACACACACACGCATGCACGCAGCTCACACACACACGCACGCAGCTCACACACGCACGCACGCAGCTCACACACACACGCACGCACGCAGCTCACACACACACACACACACACACACTCTCCTCATACACACACACACACTCTCTCCTCATACACACACAGACACTCTCCTCTGTGGTGCAGGGGCGGCTGATGTCCATGTGCAGCTCTTCAGTTTCTCCTGCTCACAGCTCTGCACTGTCCCGGCACCTCCCCCATCTCTCCTTCTCTGCCGGGATAGCAGATAAGAGCAGGAGAAGCCGGAGCTCCGTGCACACACAGGCCGGTATGCCGGTATGCTGACCTTTCATCTTGGCTGCTGGCTCTCTCCCTCAGAGTGGCAGTGGCGCATAGGAGCTTGCTCATCACATACCCCTGCAGCTTGCATGTTAGGGCTGCTGGCGGGATGACACCATCGCGCACTACAGGTGCGCTATGTATTAGTCACTGCCAGTCCTCCAGCGGCCCTGTGCAGCTGCTTAGACACCGGCCCGGGGGGCATATGCATTTCTGCCACCTGGGCCAGCCCGCGCCTGGTCCTACCACAGGATTCTTACAGCGCCATAACCATTGGAGGATCTGGTGACGAGATCTTCACATTTCCATTAGCAAATGGTGCCCGCACTATCTGTATATTGTGAGGGGTTGACTCACTCCGCTGCTTCACAAGGTAGTCACAGGAACAGTTCTGGAAGCAGTCTACCTGCTGGTTTATTATAGACAGCATAAACCTTAGCAGGCTTTAGAAAAATGAACAGAGCCTTTCTGGCATAACGATAAAACAAAGATAGTCTATCAGAGTCATTGTCCTGCAGGCTTCACTGCAGGTAACACACAGCGACCTTAGCTCCTATGGGAGCCATGTGGGAGTTCCACCTCTCTCCCTAAACACCACCCAGACGGAACCACCCGGAATATATCACATGTACTGGTCACATGATCATGACCTCACTGCAGGTCCTCAAACAGCTGCAGGTCCTGCAGGGAAAAGGGGTTCGGTGAGCACGCTCCCTCTCGCACTGCGGGTGCTCGCATGAAACCGGTCCATTAAACTCTGTACATGGCCTCTCAGCACCTAGTGTGCTGGAAACACACAAACAAACTCTGGTTTCACATCACTGAATGCGGCATGCGCAGTGACACGTACCTCCCTTCCTCTACAAAGCCAGTGACTGTCACAATATACAGTATATAGGAAAAGATTTACATTGATCTTTAGTGTCCTACAACACGGCACTATCATTTATCGGTTGTCAACCAATTTTATTCGATGATAATACTTTAACATTTGAACAGCCATTTCAGGGGGATTATGGAGAAAGGAACATGGCACCATCTGCCGTCTTGTTGTTCTTTCTTCTGAGACAGGACCCTTTTGTTTTCGTGACTCAGGGCGGGCCCCATCTTGCAAGGTCTGCTCGTGAGCCTAAGATTTCACAGATGTCAGCAATGTCTGCGGCCAAGTCAGCTCAATGATTGGCTGGTCAGCCCGGAGTCAGGGTGACACTGCTGAGGCAGTGACATTGTAACCCCAGACCTGACAGACGGACCTGACAGACGGACCTGACAGACGGCCGCAGCGCCCTGTAAACATGGTCACATGACTAGCCACGTGGAGCGACACTGAGTCCGGAGGGGGAGGGCAGGGAACTGTTGTGCAAGTTATACAGGCTGGGAAAATACACCAGCAAATAGGAGGAAAAAAAAGAGAGCGCATGAGGCGAAAAACAAAGAGCGAAGGTTCAGTGAGCTCCAGACGGGACGCTGAAAACAGACCGTAATATCGGCTTCTCCTCATCCGTAATAAGTGGGAAATGTTCTGCCGTATCCGCCCGTGCGACGTACAGCTCACGGCGTTCACGTAACATGGCGGCGCCCGTAAGGTAACGTATGACACTTCCCTGTAGCTTATGTTAGCTTTTATGTGTTCGGGGTGGCATTGTTCTGGGTGATTGGGGTCTGTTTTTCTTGGGATTTCTGGTATTTTTCATGTATTCCGCAGCGATATTATTGCCATTTAACCCCTTAATGACTACCAATACGTCTTTTTACGGACCTGAGATATAAGAGAATAGCCTCCCCATACAGGCGACAGTCCAGCAGCTGTCGGCTGTACACTATGGCTGACAACTTGCTGCATCAGCCACGATCAGTGTTGGCACCGTCCATATCTGTTTAACCCATTAGATGCTGCTGTCAATAGTGACTACATATAAATGGTTAACAGAGGGTGGGGGCTTCCTCTTTAACCCCATCGGCACCTTGAGATCATGATTGCGTGGTCCTTATGGTTGCCATGGCAATTCACAGCCAAATAGCGGCCTTAGAGTCTGTCAGCTACAGTGGCCTGGTCAGAAGTTAGCGACACTTAGGTGGTAAAAATACACTTTTTCATTCCTGTCATGTCACTTTGCATTAATTCCTTAACATCACCTGAAGGGTTCATAAACTACATGACAACCATTTTCAATATGTCAGAGGGTGCTGTTTTTAAAATGGTATAACTTTTGGAGGTTTTCCAATTTCTAGGACCCCCAAAGTCACTTCAAACCTGGATAGGTCCCTAAAAAAATAAGTTTTGTAAATTTCCTTGAAAAAAAAAAAAGAAAGGAATAATTGCTGCTACATTTTTAAACCTCCTAAACCGCTAACAAAATAAAATAACATTTTACAAATGGTGCTGATGTAAAGCAGACATGAGGGAAATGTTATTTATTAATGTTCTGCTATGGTATGACTATCTGGAGTAAAGGGATAATCATTCAAAGTTTAAAAATAGCTCATTTTTCACATTTTTGTCAAATTTCTAATATATGTTTTATAAATAAGCACAAATAATATCGACCTAAATTTACCATTAACATAAAGTACAACATGTCACGAAAAAATCATTGGAATCTGTTGAAGCATTCCAAAGTTATTACCACAAAGGGACACTGGTCAGATTTTAAAAATGTGGCCCGGTCATTATGGGGTACCCCAGAAACCGGACAGATCCTATTTTAGGTCAGAGGGACCCACCAGAATTTACATGAATATACTAAGGGTTTAAGGACACAAGTCATCATAGTATGGTGCTATTAAAGGGGTTTTCATCTATCTATAGGCTAGGTCAGGGTGGGCCATTAATTTTACAGGGGGGCCACGTGAGAGACAGTGAATGTTGTGGAGAGCCGAACCAATAGGCTGAAGTTAATTCTGCTCAATATTAATATATTATTATTTTAGCTTCATTTATTAAAAGGTATATTGAGCAGAATCAAGTATGCCGACACCCCTATATACAGTATGAGCCCTCACACAACCCCCTATATACAGTATGAGCCCACACACAGCCCCCACATACACACTATGAACCCCCACACTGCACCTATATAAACTAGAAGTGCCCACACAACCCCCTATACACAGTATGAGCCCACACACAGCCCCTATATACAGTGTAAGCCCACACACAGCCCCCTATATATAGTATGGGCCACCACAAACAGGCCACTATATAGTGTATGAACCCACACACTGCACCTATATACACCAGAAGCACCCGCATAACCTCATATACAGTATGAGCCCTCACACAGCCCCCATATACAGTATGAACCCCACAAAGCCATTTTTATACAGTATGAGCCCCCATGTATCCCTTCCAAATACAGATTATATATATATATATATATATATATACACATACATACATACATACATACATATACTGTATATATACATACACATACCTCGCTCCCGTTCCCTCGGCGCCTGCTTCAGTTTTTGCGGTGTGCATTGATGCTCCAGAGCTGACACAATGTAGTGATGTAATTAAGTCTGCAGTCTGAGACACACGCTGAATGATGGTAGAAGGAGCCAGCAGGTCCCTTGTCCACCATTATATATACCACGATTTGCTGCGGCCCATGAGCCGGTATTGTCAGCCCTCTGGCTGTCTCGGTCTGTGGGCCGGACTGGAACAGCTAGAGGGCCAGGTGTGGACTAGGTTACAACTAAGGCTACTTTCACACTAGCGTCGGTACGGGGCCCGACGTACCGACGCATACTGTGCAAGCGCCGCACAACGGGGGCAGCGGATGCATTTTTCCAGCGCATCCGCTGCCCCATTGTGAGTTGCGGGGAGGAGGGGGCGGAGTTCCGGCCGCGCATGTGCGGTCGGAAATGGCGGACACAACGCAGCAAAAACGTTACATGTAACTTTTTTGCTGCCGACGGTCCGCCACAACACGACGCAACCGTCAATGCGTCGCTAATGTTAGTCTATGGGGAAAAAACGCATCCTGCAGACAACTTTGCAGGATGCATTTTTTCCCCTAAATGATGCATTGCGACGTATTCAAAACGACGCTAGTGTGAAAGTAGCCTTACTGATTGTGGGCAGTCTTACTGCTGGGATATACACCGGTCGGCATAATGGGGAATTTTTATCTCTGACGGGGATCTTGTACTCCCGTTACAAAATAGAATGGCAGGTCGGACACTCAGCCAGTACTCGCTCATAGACCCATAGGGAATGAATGGCGCGGTGGTCACACATGCCCACTACTTCTCCATTATAACTGGGATGAAAGATCCCTGATCTGCTGATTGGTGCATGTCCCAGTAGTCGGACCCCCAGCGATCAGCGAATGATAATTTTTTTTTCCACCGGACAACCCCGATAGTGGCCACACATAAAAATAACTGACAGTTGCATAATCACTTAGCAGATAGCGCCCTCTTTAACGCCCCATGAAGTTATAGGGACATTTAGGGTACTGTCACACATAACGATATCGTTAACGATATCGTTGCTTTTTGTGACGTAGCAACGATATCGTTAACTAAATCGTTATGTGTGACAGCGACCAACGATCAGGCCCCTGCTGGGAGATCGTTGGTCGCTGGGGAAAGTCCAGAACTTTATTTTGTCGCTGGATCTCCCGCTGACATCGCTGAATCGGCGTGTGTGACGCCGATTCAGCGATGTCGTCACTGGTAACCAGGGTAAACATCGGGTTACTAAGCGCAGGGCCGCGCTTAGTAACCCGATGTTTACCCTGGTTACCGTTGTAAATGTAAAAAAACAAACACTACATACTTACATTCCCGGTGTTTGGTCATGTCCCCCGCCGTCAGCTTCCCGCACTGACTGGTGAGCGCCGGCCAGCTGTAAAGCAGAGCACAGCGGTGACGTCACCACTGTACTTTACGGCCGGCGCTCAGTCAGTGCTGGAAGCTGAAGGCGAGGGACCTGACCAGACACCGGGAATGTAAGTACGGTATGTAGTGTTTGTTTTTTTACATTTACAACGGTAACCAGGGTAAACATCGGGTTACTAAGCGCGGCCCTGCGCTTAGTAACCCGATGTTTACCCTGGTTACCCGGGGACTTCAGGATCGTTGGTCGCTGGAGAGCTGTCTGTGTGACAGCTCTCCAGCGACCAAACAGCGACGCTGCAGCGATCGGTGTCGCTTAGTGTGACGGTACCTTAAGACTAAAGGGGTTCTTCAGGAAAAATAAATATATGTGAAATAACGGAACACTGCAGTAGACGTATCCTGATTTCCAAATACAAAGAGAACTATAGAGGGAGGCTTCATTTGCAACCAACTGGTTTCTGACCAGATAATGACATAAATAACAAAGATAACAAAGATAAAGGTCTACTGCCTGGTGGTCTCTGTTCTTGAGTAGGAATTGGTCAGTCTTTTATTCTCTATCTCTTCTATCGGCCCTGTGACCTTATTATCAGCCCGGCACTTGAAGCAACATCGGGCCACGACCTCCTCTACATCTCTGAATGGAGAATGCAGGTTTCCAACATAAATAAGAGCCCATTTAGACAAGCCGTACTTGGTCATAAAATAACCTCCAATCGACCACATGGAAGCCGTTTAATAGGCTGTTTAAACCGGTTGACCATACTTTCATGCATACAGAAAGATCATTAATATGATTAAAATGATTATTCTTTGCACACAGAACACTTATTGTATCGACAGCACAATGTGCTGGCCAGAGTAAATATTTTGAGGCCAGCTTCAAAATAATTTCACCTGCAGAACAAGCGTTTTATTAGTTTACAAGCCGATCATCATAAAATGAGCATTCCTAGGAAAGCTTGTTCTGAGTTATTTTCATATCTAAGTGTCCCCTATATATTCATAAACCTCTAAAATACCAGGGTAAAAGTGTTCAGCTTCTTCCTGACATGCATTTTCACGATAAACTATACCATAATGCACAGATCTCACCGGTTGTCTCATGAGTCATGACCAACTTTCATTTCGTTAGTCTTTCAACCATTATAAAGTGCATGACGGAGCGAGGAGTCTGCGTGATACTGTTGAATGAAGAGATGAGATTTTAGCGAAAAATGGTATTCAAGACGGCTTACAAAGTAATAGTCCTGCGTACAAATATGTTGGTTTTTTTAGGACACATTTAGGCTATGTGCACACGTAGAATGGTCCTCTGCGGATTTTTACGCAGCGGATTTGATAAATCCGCAGGGCAAAAACACTGTTTTTCCTGCGGATTTACCGCGGTTTTTGTGCAGATTCCACTGCGGTTTTACACCTGCGGTTTTCTATTATTGAACAGGTGTAAAACCGCTGCAGAATCAACACAAAGAATTGACATGCTGCGGAATGTAAACCGCTGCGTTTCCGCGCGTTTTTTTCCGCAGCATGGGCACAGCGTTCTCAGTTTCCCATAGGTTTACATTGTACTGTAAACTCATGGGAAACTGCTGCGGACCCGCAGCTGCGGATACACAGCAATTTCCGCAACGTGTGCACATAGCCTAAGAACTGTACATGTTCAGAATTAATTTGAGTATCTGGGGTAGTGCAATCGAGAGAACTAGTGCAGCAGGAGAAAAATCTATAAGATGGGAGTGGGAGGTTAAAATTATTAGATCTTAGATCTTTAGCAGAATGTAAAGCATCGGTAGAATGGTAGACTGAGGTGTAACTTGGAGAAGAGTGGTGGAGAACTTTGCAGAATTGTATTGTCCAGTGGATGGAGAACCAGTGCAGTGACTGGAACAGAGTGAAGGTATTGATGTAGGAGCTGGACAGAAAGACAACATTTTCTGCAGCCATAAAGGGATGTATTCCGATAATATTTTTGAGGTACAGGCGACATAAGCGTGCAAGTGATTTATTTTAAGGAATAAAGGAAAGATCTGGGTTGAACTTAAAAGGGGTATTCGCTTCTCGTACAATTATGCCATATCCCACTAATGGGTCTTATATCTGTCTTGGGAACAGAGCTCTGACGCAAACTCTGCTTTCAGTAAAGAGATGGTGAGATTTCCCATTTATTTACAAGGAGTGTATGATAGGACTCCATTCTTCAGATAGATGTTAGGTCCCTTCCATGGTTTCTCTAGTCTTTAGTTTCAGAATAGTCAAATATTGTTATGGAAGCAGCGGCAGGGCTGACATGTTGCGGCTACTAGTTGCATAGGTGATCTAAGGGCTCATCTCCACTTGTGTGAGAAAAAAACGGTCCGATTTACGGACCGAAAAAACTGATGTAACGTGTGCGATTGTCATGCGAGTGTCATGCGAGTGTAATGCGATTTTTAATCGCATCATCCGTTTTTACATCCATATGACATCCGTATGCAATCCGTTTTTTTTCTCTGCAAATATTTTTATACAGTCATTTACAGGACTATTTACAGTGTTCTGTGCCACAGAATGGTAAGGTATCCGTAAAAAACGGATGGAATACGGATGGTCCATATTCCATGCGTTTTTTTCCTCGCACCCATTGACTTGCATTGGCGAGTCTCGTCCGAGAATCTCAGCAATACGCAGCATGCTGCGATTTTTTTCTCAGCCGACACAGATTTTTCTCAGTCCGATTTCGGCTGGGGAAAAAAAAAAAAAAAAAAAAAAAAAAAAAAAAAAAATCGCAAATGGAGTGTCACCTATTGATTAACATTGGTCCGAGTGCAATCCGATTTTTTATCGGATTGCACTCGTCCGTTTTCCTCACAAGTGGAGATGAGCCCTAAAAGTAATGGCTAATTAAAGGATTACAGAATCCAAATTCCTCCACATGGATTGTGTAGGACGCCTAGCTACAGAAGAGATGCCATGTCTAGTTTTGGCTTGCATCAGAGATTTCAGTTCTTCCTCAGACACAACATGACTCGCCATAATACTGGAAATGTAATAGTATACTACCGGTAATTACCATACATTTTATTCTATTTTACAGCCTGAATCATGGAAAGGAACACGGTGTTATCCAAGGTAGGAACCTTTCCATCTCTTTCCTTTATTACATCTTTACTGCTTTAACCCCTTAGTGACCGCCAATACGCCTTTTAACTGACCTGAGATATAAGAGAATAGCCTCCCCATACAGGTGACAATCCAGTAGCTGTCGGCTGTACACTATAGCTGACAACTTGCTGCATTAGCCATGATCAGTGTTTGCACTGTCCAAATCTATTTAACCCCTTAGATGCTGCTGTCAATAGTGACTACATCATTATAAACGGTTAACAGAGTGTGGGGGCTTCCTCTTTATCCCAATTGGTGGTCTCAGATCATAATTGTGTGGTCCTGATGTTTGCCATGGCAATTCATGACCAAATAGCGGCCTTAGAGTCTGTCGTCTGTAGTAATCTGCTCAGAAGTTAGAGACATTTAGATGATAAAAATACACATTTTCATTTTTCTCATGCCACTTTGCATTAATTCCTGAAAATCACCCGAAGGGTTAACAAACGACCTGACTGCAGTTTTCAATATATCAGGGGGTGCTGTTTTTAAAATGGTATCAATTGTGGGGATTTCCCTATATATAGGACCCCCAAATTCACTTCAAACATGGATAGGTCCCTAAAAAAATACATTTTGTAAATTTCCTTGAAAAAAATTTAAACTGTTGCTACATTTTTAATCCTCCTAAAATGCTAACAAAATAAAATAACATTTTGCAAATGGTGCTGTTGTAAAGCCGACATGTGGGAAATGTTATTTATTAATGTTTTGCTGTGGTATGACTATCGGGATTAAAGAGATAATCATTCAAAGTTTGCAAATTACTAATTTTTTAACATTTTTTTCAAATTTCTGATATTTTTTATAAACATAAAGCATATCAACCTAAATTTACCATTATCATAAAGTATAATGTGTCACGAAAAAACAATCTCAAAATCAATGGGATTTGTTGAAGCATTCCAGAGTTATTACCACATAAAGTGACACTGGTCAGATTTCAAAAATTTGGCTCGGTCACTAAGGGGTTAAGACCACATTCAGACATCCGTTTTTCACATACATGTTCTGTGGGTGATTTTCCTTGGTAAATCACGTACCATGATAATATCTGGTACTATTAACACAAGACTACACA
The DNA here is from genome assembly GCF_032444005.1 of Ranitomeya imitator. Taxonomy (NCBI): domain Eukaryota; kingdom Metazoa; phylum Chordata; class Amphibia; order Anura; family Dendrobatidae; genus Ranitomeya; species Ranitomeya imitator. The sequence goes on along the minus strand of NC_091283.1, from coordinate 75,935,775 downwards.
AAAAACTCTGGAAAAACTGCCTGCGGTCAAAAACATAGAAAAAGCACTCAGCGTTACCATAAAAACATGCCATCATTTCCTAAAGTGTCTTCCTCTGGAAAAACTCACGGCGTGAAGTTTATTGAGTGTGACATGAGATGGAAGTGTGCACAGCAATATCGCTTTGACATTGCTGTGCACTCTATTCAATTAATGGGCATTTTGCGGTGCTTTTTTGGTTGAATCCTCTTGAAAACGACACCTTGTGCACACATACAAGAAGTGTTTTTTTCTTGAAACATTTTCTTTGTCTTTTTGTCGTCTTTTTAGCTGTTTTGCCTGAAGCGGAAAAGGGAGTTAAAAAAGACTGAACATATGCACAACAAGTCATTGTGACATTGCAATGCATAGTTTCATTTTTTCTTTATGCATCTGTAGAGTTCTTTTTCATGCGGATTTCTGGCAGAAATTACGTTTCAGTTTCAGTGTGTAGACTGATGGTATGACTGAGGACAAATGGAGGAATAGCCGTCACTTTTTTTTTTTTTTTTTTTTTTAAAGCCTTCTGGCATATCTGAAGAATCACTCTTGAAAGCTTACTTGTGTCTTTTAAGCCAGAGAAGACTCTTGATCAAAGCCTAATTAAGAGCTAATGCATGCTGAATAGGCAGAGTAAGTGCTCAGAAGTGTTTATTCCTGAATACCAAGCTCTCATCTACAGAACAGATAGGAGACATTTTTCATGTTTTTTCACACTGACCCAAAATTGGATCACAACAACAAAATTGGTATAGAGGAAAGAATCAGATCATTTTCTTTTTATGCAGAAAAGACGCCGCGTTTAACAGCTCAAACAAAGTAGTAATTTCATGGAAACTTGTTTTTTTCTTCTTCTTCCCCATAGACTTTTATGGGGAGCGTCGAAACATGCATGTTAAAGTAGTATAGGTGTGAAATTGCAGTGTTTCTGCACTAAAAAAAAAAATAAAATAAAAAAGCTGCACTAAAATGCATTGCAAAAGGGAAAACCTAACAATGCAAAAAAACAGCAGAACGCTAGTACATATTTTGGAGTGTACATCTGTAGAAAAACAAAAACATATATACACATGGGGATAACTGAACTTTTGGCTTTGACAAATAAAACACAACTGCACTTTTTTTCTCCGGGTAATATTGGAAGCTTGATTAGTGTGGCAGGCGTTGCTGCTTCCTCATCAGGATCTGACTTCAGTATTAATACTAGTTTGGTAATAAAATATTTAGAATTGAGAGTCCTCAGTGGTACTAGTTTGGTTAAACTTTCAATCCAATTTCCAGCCACAGTACCCAAACCTCCAGCCGTTCCCCTGATCCAGCCTTCCATTACTACAGGGATCCTCGATGACCCGAGTAAGGGCTCGCTCACACAACCGTACAAACCGATAAAAAAAAAAAAAGGTATTGCACTCAGTGACTCAGACCAATGTAATTCAATGAGGCAGCGCTGATGGGTTTTCTTTTTCTCATATCGATCTGGGAGTCATAAAAAAAAAAAAAAAAAAAAATCACAGCATGAAATTGGATGAGACTCGGCCATTGAAGTCTATGGGTGTGAGAAAAAAATGGATGCCACAGTATAGCGTCCGATATTTACAAATACATTGCAATTCTGTAACATAGAAATCTGTAGATGGTCCTACCTCACACTAGAGTATAGCGCCCGGATCGGATGCTGTGTGCAAATGATCCCCGGCTCAAAGTCTGCTGCAAGCGTAATCCGAGTGTCATCTTACTGTGATCAGAGAGTCACCTGGCTGTGGTCCGCGCGTCACCTGGCTGTGGTCCGCGCGTCACCTGGCTGTGGTCCGCGCGTCACCTGGCTGTGGTCCGCGCGTCACCTGGCTGTGGTCCGCGCGTCACCTGGCTGTGGTCCGCGCGTCACCTGGCTGTGGTCCGCGCGTCACCTGGCTGTGGTCCGCGCGTCACCTGGCTGTGGTCCGCGCGTCACCTGGCTGTGGTCCGCGCGTCACCTGGCTGTGGTCCGCGCGTCACCTGGCTGTGGTCCGCGCGTCACCTGGCTGTGGTCCGCGCGTCACCTGGCTGTGGTCCTATTCTCTGGCATGCAAGAATAAGATCTCAGGTGTGGAGAAGATAAAAGTAATTTCTCCATCCTGTGAGTCGGCGTATATCAGACTGCACTAGGATGACGTCAGAGTGCAGTCCGATGTTTTGTACGCACCCATAGACTTGTGTGGGTGTGCATTGTTCGATATACGTTCCCAATCGCAGCATGCAGAGATTCTTTTTCTCATGCCGGCCGGGCATGAAAATAAATGCTAATCGGCACTGCGCCATAGTATAACAATGGCATGAGTGCTATCCGATTAAACAATCAGAGGAAAAGTATCATAGAAACAAGTCACCACTTCTGCATTTATCACCCACTCCTGGTTTTGGCTTACTGATACTGATGTAAAATACTGACCAAATACTGCTAGTGTGAATGTAGCCTAAGGATCAGTCTGCGCTTTGCAGTCATAATACAGATGCCAAATCTTTGCAGCATTCTGGCTGTCTGAAAGCGGTGACGCTCTGCTTTACGGCCGGCGCTGACACAGTCAGTGCAGGAAGCTGACGGCGAGGGACGTGACAGACACTGGAATGTAAGTATGTAGTGTTTTTTTTTTTTTTTTTACATTTACAATGGTAACCAAGGTAAACATCGGGTTACTAAGCGTGGCCCTGCGCTTAGTAACCCGATGTTTACCCTGGTTATCCGGGGACTTCGGCATCGTTGGTCGCTGGAGAGAGCTGTCTGTGTGACAGCTCTCCAGCGACCACACAACGACTTACCAACGATCACGGCCAGGTCGTATCGCTGGTCGTGATCGTTGGTAAATCGTTTAGTGTAACGGTACCTTTAGGTCTGGGCTTTGACTAGGTCACTCCAAAACATTTACACATTTCCCCTTAAACCACTCGTGTGCTGCTTTAGTAGTATGCTATGGGTCATTGTCTTGTTGGAAGTAGAGTCGGTGTCCATTTTGGTGGAGTCTGAGTATAATGGACTGAGTCCTAAAATATATAATAAATTAGGTGCAGTAGTACAATGCAGGATGTGCTGTAAATTTTTTCATAATTGGGAAAGTTATGAAATGTCCTACAAATGTCTGTTCTGTTCCTGATCTAAGGATCTTGGCTCTTAGTTGAGATGAATCTGTGCTGCACTTTATGTACAGGCTCAGTAGTGACCAGTGCTGTGGAGTCGTAGTTGAGATGAATCTGTGTTGCACTTTATGTACATGCTCAGTAGTGACCAGTGCTGTGGAGTCGGAGTCAAAATTAAGATTCGGAGTCAGGGAAATTGAGGAGTCGGCATCAGAGGTTTGGCATACAGACCCCACAGCCCAGGTTGGAAGGTGAACCTCCGCCCCAATCTAAAATCACTGACTAACTGAAATAGGTTTTGCTCAAGAATATTCCCGTATTTCGCACCATCCATCTTCTCCCTCAACTCAGACCATTTTTCCTGTCCCTGCTGCCAAAAAACATCCCCACAGCATGATGTTTCCACCACCATGTTTCACTGTGGGGATGGTGTTCTTGGAGTGATGAGCTGTGTTGGTTTGGCGCCAGTCATAGTGCTTACCTTGGTGGCCAAAAAGTAAAATTTCAACTTCATCATTCATTTTTTTTTCCCCAGAAAATTGTCATATAAAAGTAAAAAGTTTGAATAAGAGAAACTGTAGTTCTCTTCGGTGGGCATGAATTCATGTAATGGCCTGCAAGTCTTGAACCATACATTGCTGGGTGTTGGACCTGTATCTTACAAATAGATTTGTTTTGTCCCAGACAACCCCTTTAAGTGGCTGAACTGGATTTTTCCTCCATGTGTGGGGTTTTTAAGGCTGTGTTCCCACGATGAGCTTTGGTGAATCTTTCGATGCTACAGCATTTCTGCACCTATTATTTATTATGTTACTTGCGACTTTTCATGATTTTGTGTGCGTTTTCAACGTGTGTTTTTATCACGTTTTTGACTCTGCGTTTTTTTTTTCTTGTTGGTGTGTCATTACTTTGTTTTTGATACTGCCTGGTATTTGGCTTTAGCAAAACTTTATTGATATACTTATGTGCGGATTACATGCTTTTTTGATGCATTTGCGCCAAGTAAAATAAAAGCACAGTAGGAGATTTCAATAAATCCCATCCACTTTGCTGGAACTGTAAGGCTATGCTCGCACAATGAGCTTTTGGTACATTTTTCTTTTTTGTAAAATGACCTGTTATACTTACATGCAGATTTTCCCCATAAACTTACATTAGGTGTGGAAATTACGCAGGTAAAAAACTGCATATTTGTTGTGGAAATGCATCAAAAATGGATGTAATCCACACCTAAGTATATCAATACATTTTTGTCAAAGACAAATTACTAGAAAAGTATAAAAAAAAAATGAATTTATTTAAAGGCTGACACACCAATAAGATATAAAAATACTTATTAAAAAATAAGGCCTAAAAATGCAATGGAAAACCATAAGCAACCTAATGTAAATAATAAGAAAAAAAACCCCAGCAAAAGCTCATGGTGGGAAAGTGGCCTAAAGAGGCATTGTTTAATATACCGGTACACTATTACTGTATACTGGTGAAATATACCAGAAATGGTCCGCTATTTATTCTTTCATACCTACGTTCATTCAGATAAAATAACACATGGGAATAAATTCATTGTTCATTTTTGCAGCGCTTTTTCAGATGGATTCCAGGCGGAACGCTCCTGAATGAGACCCAGTGTGCACACTGCCTTGTATAGGAGTTCTATCTCTAGGATCCGCTCCTGATTCTGTCTTCTTAAGGTACCGTCACACTAGACGATATCGCTAGCGATCCGTGACGTTGCAGCGTCCTCGCTAGCGATATCGTCCAGTGTGACAGGCAGCAGCGATCAGGATCCTGCTGTGCTGTCGCTGGTCGGGGAAGAAAGTCCAGAACTTTGTTTCGTCGCTGGATCTCCCGCTGAATCGGCGTGTGTGACACCGATTCAGCGATGTCTTCACTGGTAACCGCAGGGCCGCGCTTAGTAACCCGATGTTTACCCTGGTTACCATCGTTAAAGTAAAAAAAAAAAAACAACCACTACATACTTACCTACCGCTGTCTGTCCCCGGCGCTCTGCTTCTCTGCTCTGGCTGTGAGCACAGCGGCCGGAAAGCAGAGCGGTGACGTCACCGCTGTGCTTTCCGGCTGCCCGGCGCTCACAGCCAGACCAGAGAAGCAGAGCGCCGGGGACAGACAGCGGTAGGTAAGTATGTAGTGGTTGTTTTTTTACTTTTAGGATGGTAACCAGAGTAAACATCGGGTTACTAAGCGCGGCCCTGCGCTTAGCTACCTGATGTTTACCCTGGTTACCGGGGACCTCGGGATCGTTGGTCGCTGGAGAGCTTTCTGTGTAACAGCTCTCCAACGACCAAACAGCGACGCTGCAGCGATCTGGATCGTTGTCGGTATTGCTGCAGCGTCGCTTAGTGTGACGGTACCTTAACACTGTCGGAAGATCCTGACCTGTGAATAAGGCCAGACACTTGGAATCTCAGACATGTGTTGTCAGACCTTGCTCTAATTTTACCTCTAGTTTTTATCGCCTACTCGGCTTTTTTCCCCCAGGTTTATATACACATCACAGTGGTGGTATTTTTTCTCAGCCTCACATAGCGGTGTCATGGTCACATTTTACGGTAAGAATTATGCCAGCTGGACTGTGTTATTGGGATCTAGTGTTAATTGACATTCTGGGTCTGACAGTATTAGGTATGTTGTCCAGGATTAGAAGGACACGTTTTCTTTCTTCCCATAAGGTAGGTACAGAAGTCCATATGGAAAATGTGCACTGGCTATAATGGGTCCATGTTTGGTCCGTGGTCGCATGGACTAATAATACACATGTCTGAACTGTGGTATAAGACCTCTCTACAGGTTGTGGGTGGTGCTGCACCTAAGCAGCACTCATGGAACGGACATGCAGTTCCACTTACAGCCTGTAGACACTGTGGCACTGTTTCACAGAGCACTACAAGGGCTTGCCTTATGCACACAACCTATGCCCATTTGATTTGACATGGAGTTTTGGAGGTGGAAAACTCCAGTAAGTTTTTCCAGACACTCTTCAGGGAGATGACTGTTCTTATTCACTGTAAATCTCCCAATTGAGAAAGCCCCACCAGTTCTCAATAGGGTTTCGGTCATGTGAGGAAGGGGCTCTGTCATTATTCTTTCACCTTTACACTTCTGTATAACATGGCTGACTGCTATGCCATGTTTTATCGGATGGCACTCTGCCCAATTTTATAATATAATAATATGGGGCAGTGCATCGACATGAGAAAACAGTCCACTGGCTCCAAAGTCAGACTGCACTCGGATATCATCTGAGTGCAGACCAACTTCTGTTCACAGTTACAATGGAGAAGATGGAGACATTAAGTTCTCTATCTTCTCCACAACTGTGATGGGATTCTCTTTTGCAAGAGAATCGGATCCCACTAGGATGACACTCGGCTCACACTGTGACTGACTGTAAGCTAAGTGTCACTAGCATAATGACATAGTGTGAGACTATACACTAGTGTGAGCGAGCCCTTAAGGTCTTTACTGGCGGTGTAGACTTCAGTGCTGCGATGGAGCATTTTCCTACATAAAAATCATGGTTTTCCTGAGAGATATAAACTTTTTCCTATACTAACTGCTCGGAGAAAGTGTCTTGTGAAAAGTGGCAGTAGGTTTAGCAGTTAATTTTGAGTCCATCTTCAAGATTCAGCTACCTCTATCCGCAGCCTACCTCCACCTTGCTGGTGTCTGAGTGGAAGTGGAGGAGCTGCCCGTTACTGAACCATCTGGTCAGTCAAGAGTCACTCTCCTTCCATCTGTCCATAAAACCTTTGAAAAATCAGTCTTCAGATATTTCTTGGCCCAGTCTTGCTGTTTTCTTGACGTGTCTTGCTCAGTGGTAGTAGGGTGTCCGCCTCCTTTACCTCGTCCATGTCTCTGAGCTTTGAACACCTTCTACTTCTGGAATCCAGGGAGGTTTCAGCTCTGGAATATGACAGCACTGGAGGATTATGGCTTCCTGGTCGCTTCTTTGATTCTTCTCAAATCTTTGGCATTTAATGTGCGGCTTCTGGTTTTCAACACTTTTTTTTGTAACCCTGTTGACTATTTGCAACTAAACTTTTGATGGTTCTGTGATCACGCCCCAATATCTTAGCAGTTTCAAGAGCACTGCATCCCTCTGTAAGACTTGTAACATATTTGACTTTTCAGAGTCAGGTAAATCTCTATTTTTTGGCCCATTTTTCCTCTGGACAATAGACTGCCTAATAATTCTGCCCACATCAAGGGCATTGTATCCTTAGGACGCACCCGCCTTCATTACACAAATACACGTCACCTGATCTGCTTCATCCAGTAAGCATTCACGTCTATACAGCGCGGAGTTGGAAACTCTGCACCCAACACTGTCTTTATTTTGCTGTCCATGGAAGTAATGTCCAGTTTTAAGAAGACTCTTCACCAAATGTTTCATGTTGAACTGGACACACAATGTAATAGTGGCTGCAGTGCACAATAAAATATTATTTAAAAAAAAAAAATTCAATATCGCCTTTTTGTTGCAGAGATGTTAACAGTATTTGGCACCTAATGACTTTTTTCTAAGTCCAAGTGGGTTCTAGACAATTTTCAATGGGGGTGTGTACTTCTGCCTCCTGTATGATGTTGACCAATCATAAGCAGGCAATACTCAAAAGGAGGAAAAAAATAACACGCCCTCACCATAGTTTGGACTTACAAAAAAACCCTCTTTAGATGCCAAATTACTTCGATTTAAAAAAAAATAATAATTACAAAAATGATGGTTCCACTCTGCGGCCAATATTACATCATGTGTCCAGTTCAATATGACAAATTTGGTGAAGGGCCCTCCTCAGGGCTCATACCCATCAGCGTTAATAAAATCGGTCTGATGTTCCTGTAGCATTTACTGGTTATTAAAATGGGGGAACCCAAAAATGATGTGGGGTCCGCTATAATTAATAACCAGCAAAGGCTAGGCAGACAGCCCTGGGCTGATATTAATAGTCTAGGAATGGGCCATGGATATTGGCCCCTCCCAGACTAAAAGCATCAGCTCAAGGCCGCCCCAGAAATGGCGCATCCATAAGATGCACCAATTCTGGCACTTAGCCTCTGCTCTTCCCACTTGACCTGGTGCGGTGGCAAGTGGCGTGATAGTATTGGAGTTGATGTCACCTTTGTATTGGCAGCTGACATCAAGCTCAGAGGTTAGTAATGGAGAGGCGTCTATAAGACACCCCCATTACTAGCCCCAAAGTCAGATTGTAAAAAAAACGCAGCCTGAATCCTTTATTTAAAATAAACATTCTCACTCCACCTTTTACTCATTTAAAAGGAACCTGTCACCCCGAAAATCGCGGGTGAGTTAAGCCCACCGGCATCAGGGGCTTATCTACAGCAGGGGTCCCCAACTCCAGTCCTCAAGGCCCACCAACATGTCATGTTTTCAGGATTTCCTTAGTCTTGCCCAGGTAATAATTGCATCACCTGTGCAATCCAAAGGAAATCCTGAAAACATGACCTGTTGGTGGGCCTTGAGGACTGGAGTTGGGGACCCCTGATCTACAGCATTCTGTAATGCTGTAGATAAGCCCCCGATGTAACCTGAAAGAGCAGAAAAAGACATTAGATTATACTCACCCAGGGGAGGTCCCGCTGCTGGTCCGGCCGGATGGGCGTCTCTGGTCCACTGCGGCGCCTCCCATCTTCATTCCAAGACGTCCTCTTCTGATCTTCAGCCACGGCTCCGGCGCAGGCGTACTTTGTCTGCCCGGTTGAGGGCAGAACAAAGTACTGCAGTGCGCAGGCGCCGGGCCTCTCTGACCTTTCCGGCGCCTGTGCACTGCAGTACTTTCCTCTGCCCTCAACAGGGCAGACAAAGTACACCTGCGCCGGAGCCGTGGCTGAAGATCAGAAGAGGACGTCTTGGAATGAAGATGGGAGGCGCCGCAGCGGACCAGAGACACCCATCCGACCTGACCAGCAGCGGGACCGCCCCTGGGTGAGTATAATCTAACGTCTTTTTCTCCTCTTTCAGATTTTCGGGGTGACAGGTTCCCTTTAATTACCCATTTAATTTAATGTTAATGTATTCAGCTAATAATTAACTTAAAGTCAAGTAAAAGTGGGTGAAAAATAGAGCTGGAGTGACAGAGGCTTCCGATCTACAAATAATTCTTCATCTTCATTTGCATATCAAGTCAAATGCTGATTTCTTAGGACAAACGAAAAGAGAAAGGGTAGACTAAAAATAGTATGCACAACCCAAAATATAGAGACAATCGGTAGTACTATAAAGCAAAACACCTTTATTAAACACCTCAAAAAACATGTTAAAAACATTTAAAAACAAATGTACAAATCCCTATACCCATCATATCCCATAATAAATGACAATCCCATAATACAATAGGAAAACAGTAATATCCTACCCTAGATGCACCTAGTCACATATGCTCTCCTGCAAAAATGTGCCTATACAGGCCGCAAAGGACTCGACCACAATATGTCAGTATCCACTGCTAATAACCAAAAAATGAAACATCCATGCAATACATAGTCCTGAGATTGGAATGTGATAGCATGCTATATAACAGCTGTGGATACAACCTGTCCTGCGTCAATTCTGGTATATGGAGATGCAGCAATGTCAAAGGGCACAGAGCACCACAAGGGTTAAATCCACATAGAGCCAGGGAACATAACAGCCCCAAAATGGCCCTGAGGTAGGAGAAGGATAAGGTGGGAGCGCACCCCACGCGTATCGCTGCCTCCGCAGCTTCGTCAGGGGAAGTGAAACTAAAGGTGCAACAGTGTGTGCTTAAATAATAAATCCAATAAGGTAAATTGCATACCGGTGTGGGAGAGAGAGAGAGAGAGGTAAAAGCCGGAAGACGCCGGCGACGCCATGACGACAGGAACACAATCATAATGAACGGCAATCCTAGAGCGTCCAAAAGGTCACATGCGCACGCGCAAACCGCGGTATTCCATAGGACCACGTTGCGCACGCGCCGTGCCAGCCGGCTAGATGGACACGTCATAGGACACAGGGCAAAGAGAAATGGAATAAAGCCCGAGGACCGGACTAAGCTAGCGAGGCCGGCTAGATGGACACATCATGGGACACAGAGCAGAGGGGGTGGGATAAGGACCAAAAAGCCAGAGAGGGGGGAAGGGAGGGGAAAAAAAAAAAAAAAAAAAAAACACAACAGGTAAAAAGAGGGCAGAGTGTGCATGTTGCAGCAAGACACAGAGGCACAAGATATCCACCCGCAGAATGCCGGGAGATATCACAATCATAGACATATACTAGTGATTAAAGGCAAAACCGCCAAAGGACACAAAAAAAGACAGGGCATATAAAGCCACCCAGAAAACCTGAAAGGGAGAAAGGAATATTATTATTGTTGGCAAGTGCACAGGTATAAGTGCACGTAAACACCTATACAGCAACCATATACAGTATATAACAATATCAGGCAAAAAACACACACATATATAAATATAAACAGACTGATGTCCCTTGAGTCCGTAAGTATATGTACGAGTATTCTCTCAATGCCGCTATGTAGACGTTTCCGGTCCCCAGCTTATAGTCCCATAGTCGATGAGGCCGACACCATCCAGATCTATACGAGAGAAAGCACTCTTCATCACAAGCCCCTTCCGACTTGCCAATCTCAAATGCGCATCCGAGCCCATGGTCCATAATAGGAGTTTGCCATAAAATCCGCATTGTAGCTGTGAGAGCAAAATCTCTTCTGCATAAGATGTCCTTCCATTTGCCATAATGGCATGCCGCACATCCACCCTCCAGGGTCCACTTCATTATCTAATGTGTCAAAGACCTCTGCATCCATGTTGGTCCCCACAGTAAGCTTGTAATATCCATATCCCAATTTCCAGGGATGATCATCACCCTTTTGGGTGCGTCCTCAGCCTTCCTGAATGGAGACAAATGCAAAATTAGATATGGGCACCAAATCTGAAGGGAACCAAATCAGACGTCCCAGAAACTAAAAATACCCCAATGAATCTACGCGCCAACTATCCTAGGAACCCCGTGAAGAGCAATTCCTCATTTAGGCCCATGGGTGCGACCGCCTGAAGATCGAAAATCCACCTGGACTCAGCACGCAAGAGATAGTTAGATATATTGCCACCCCTTTCGCCACAGGAAACCCTCTGTAACCCCACAACTTGCAAATCAATGGGCGAACCCCTATGTTTCAGCAAGAAATGCGCCGCCACAGGAGTCAAGATTTTACCTTTGCCTTGGTCCGTAGCCGCCAGGCGTATGGTTGATACGTGTTTTTGAAACCTCTTACGTAGTTCTTGGGATGTTTGCCCTACATAGATCATATTACAAGGGCAAATTAGCACATAAATAACATTTCTGCTCCTGCAGTTGATGTAAGCCTTTAACGCATGTCTGCTGGAGTTCGTGGGGTGTGTAAATATGTCCCGGGTGGGCGTCATAAAGGGGCAGACATTACATTCCCCACAGGGGAATGATCCCTTGAGGACAATACCCCTATTAAGTTTGACCGTGGGCCTAGAAAAATGGCTCCTGGTCAACAACTGCCTCAGATTCGGGGCTCTTCTAGATGTCAATAACGGCCTATTGCTGATGACTTGTGTGGTTTGCATATCTGTTTGCAAGATCGGCCAATGTCTGGTGAGGATGTGTCTTACCTGCCCCCAGCTGTCATTATAGTCCGTGATGAACCTCGTCTGCGATTCTCGGGAACGACCCACAGGAATCAAAAGTGAGGCCTGATCATGTTGTCTTGCTCGCTGGAAAGCCGTGGCAACCACTCGTTTGGGATAACTCCTCTGTCTGAAGCGGTCCGTCAGATCCCGAGCTTGCATCAGAAAATCTTGATCCCGAGTGCAATTACGTCTAATGCGTAAAAATTGTCCCGTCGGGACGCCCACCTTCGTGTGCCAAGGGTGAAAACTGTTGAACTCCAAAAGAGCGTTAGTAGCAGTGGGCTTCCGGAAAAGGTCCGTGACCAGCTTGTTCCCTTGTACGAAAATTCTCAGATCCAGAAAGCTAGTCGAACTGTTGGAAATAGAGTGGGTTAAAAAGATATTATGGGGGTTGGAATTGAGGCTGTGGATGAAATCAGTACAACCCTCCCTGCTGCCCGACCAAATAAAGAATAAGTCATCGATATAGCGATGCCAATTCCGGACATGATGTTGATATGCCAGGGATGGGTACACAAACACCTCCTCCCACCAACCTAAGAAGATGTTTGCGTAGGTTGGTGCACATTTCGCCCCCATTGCCACTCCAGCTGTCTGTAAATAAAATGTTCTATCAAACAAAAAATAGTTGTGATGAAGAACAAATTTCAGCAGATCCAACAGAAAAGAATCATGCCCCCGATCTGAGTGTGACAGTTTGTCTAGGCAAAAAGTAACCGCATGCAGGCCATCACTATGCTTGATGTTGGAGTACAAAGACTCCACATCACAAGTTACCAGGTAGAATTCTCCCGGCAGTTCTATCCGTCCACAGACCTCAATAAAATGGGCAGAATCCCTTATAAAGGAGGGCAAGGCCGTGACTATTGGCTGGAAGAAGAAGTCCAAATACTCACTTGCCCGCTCGCAGATACTCCCAATGCTAGAAACAATCGGCCTTCCTGGTGGTTTCTTCTCGTCTTTATGTATCTTCGGCAACATATAAAATGTTGCCGTGACCGGATGTTCCACCCATAAATATTTTTTCTCTTGGGGCGAGATAATGCCGAAACTTAGCGTCCTGCAGAGTAAAGAGTCAAATTTAGACGCAAACACTGCCGTGGGATCTGAAGGTAATTTTTGATAGCATCTGGGGTTAGTGAGCTGTCTATTGGCCTCCTCTAAATATGCTTCAATTGACCACAGCACCACATTGCCCCCCTTATCCGCCTCTTTAATCACAAATTCCTTGTTGCTTTGTAAGTCCCGCAAGGCCCGTTTTTCGGCAAGATTAAGGTTAGAGGATCTACCCACCTGTGTTGGCATTGCCAGAATGTCTCGTTTCACCAGCTCAAAGAATATCTTGATTGCGGGTACCAAGGAAAAGGAAGGCGTTTTAAGGGATCTATTTCTGCCAGGGAACTTTCTTCTGGTACACCCTGATTCGTTCTCCTCCAGTAGGGCTAGTAGATCTTGAAAGGCTTGGCGCTCATCCTCAGGTATTGATTGTAGAATATCCGGTTTTTTGTAGATAACCTGAAATGTGAGGTTCCTACAAAACAAATAGAGGTCCTTAACTAAAGTAAATTTGTCGGCCGTATGTGTGGGAGCAAAAGTTAAACCCCTCTTCAGGACGGCAAGTTCCACCGCAGTAAGTTCATATTTAGAAAGATTTATTACCTGGAGGGTGGATGTAGAGGCTCCAGAGGTCTGTTCCGTATCAGGGGGGGAGGAGGCTTGATTTATTTCCGTCTGGTTGAGTATTTGTGGGGGTAAGTCGGATTGTGGTCCCTGTGGCGCGTTATGCGTTTTCTTGTTCCCCCTCCGTCTCCTCCCACGCCTGGTCCGTGGTCTACCTCGCTTCCGGTGGAAGATAAAAAATCATCACTAGAGCTTTCTTCACCACGAGGTAGAGAGGTGGATATTGTAGTTGCTGTCACGGAACCATGGCCATAGGTTCTAGTACGGCGTGGGTTACCCCTGTGCGTCCATCTATACACTGCATTTTGCTCAAAATCAGTCCTGTCCCTAAGAAGTTTTTTACGCTTCCTGCTCGTCACCTCTACCTCATATTTGTCCAAGGTCTCTTTAAGTGTGGTCTTGAAGGTATGCACCTGTGTCCCTTCAAATGTGTTCAATTTGGTTTCCAATTCTTTAATGGAGGTCTTGGTCGCCGTAAACAGGTCTCTGTCATGCTCCAATAATAGGTTGATAAGTATATTTGAACAGCGTGTAAGACCCTGTTCCCAAATCTGTTTAAATGATCCTGAGGGTTCCCAAGCTGGAAATATGGAGACCCTCAAACCACGAGGTATCAAACCTAATTTCAAATACTCTTCTAGACTCCTCATGTTCCACCAGAGTCTAATCCCTGTCTTATGTGCCCTCATCAATTCTGAGCACACATTGGAAAAACCTGATTCTGACTCAACAGCAACCGATCCAGAAAGATCAAACACATTGGATGGTTTGGCTAGCCAGGCCGCCTCCCTAGCCTCCCAGTCCATCACCCTAAACCCGAGTATGCAAAAACCAATATGAAAAAAAAAAAAAAAAAAAAAAAAAAAAAAAATTATATATATAATAATAATATACAAAATTACGCAAAAATATGCGTGTGCTGCTCCCAAAGAACACCCCGGGACACGGGGCAACAACTAGCACAAGAGTAAAGATAGAAAGGGGCGCACCAATATATAATGTCACAATGCTGATTTCTTAGTAACGGAGGAACAGACCGGCCATGTAGAGGTATTGCGCGACTTGTCCTTTAAAGAGCAACATACACATATAAATAATGGGGGGCTTGACATTCTGCTGACAGATTCCCTTTAAAGAGTAGCTGTCATTTTATTTTTGATTTAATAAATCAATAGTACTAATGATAACAAGCAACTTTGTAATATGTCTTCTCAGAAAAAAAATAGCTTTTTTTCACCTCCTGGGTTGATTGTTCACTCTCGATTCACAGTAAAATTTGTATTCACTGAAGACAGGTTTTCCCATTACTGAGGTAGGAGATGGTAATTTGGTGCTCATAAGGTTCTATGGAGAGGTCAGAAGGGAGGAGAGCAGAGCTATAGACAGATCTTCTGCTGCAGGTTCTACTGAAATAATAGTTACAGTTCTGCATAGAACTTTATGGGCACCAACTGTAATCTCCTATCTAAGTTCACTGAATACAGATTTACCTGTGAATTAAGAATGTTGAGAATGAAAGCTCAGTCCAGGAGGAGAAAGAAGCAGAATTCTCTGCTAACATTTGACCTTTTATTTTTTATTTGCCATTGATTTATGAAAAAAAATAATAAAACGACGGTTACTCTCGAAGTGTATATGTCATGTGCTTTTTCCACAATCCGATATGCTTTTGTTGCTGTACTGGTTCCGCAGGCAGCAGAACTCCCCCCATGGGTACATTGTTTACATCTATCAGACTCATGCAGCAAGAACTTTGTGTTTCCACTTCGTCATACTGGTTATTTATTTTTCTGGTACATAGCTAGTCATTAACATTATCGAGAGGACGAGTCACAGCAGTTCTCCTGTGTTGCGCTTTATCAGGCTGTCACACAGGGTTGTGACCAGAGAGCCATATAATTTCAGGAACATGCAGTCACTAATTAAATCCACCCATTAAAGGGATTAGCATAGCCATAGAGAACTTGTAAGGAAATCTGCATCATCTTACTCATTATCTAAAACCTTCAGCAAGCTTGAAATATACTGTCTATGTAGAAAGCCATATTATTGATATGGAGCGTATATTTATAGTGTGCTCCGCAGCGTCCGAGAGACCGAGCAATGCACGCCAAGTAATCTACAGCTTTATTGTATCCTCTGGAGGTCATAAATCTAAAATGGACTTTGTTTATCTCTTTGTGCTAAAAGTGTCGTTGGCTGTGTATATAGATTTCACATCATTAAATATACATTATTGTATTTATTACAAGGAGATAAAACAAGTGTGGCGGTGTTATTATATAACTCCGATTACCATAGACTAATCATTTCGTGATGTGCTAAGCCTTAGCCAGATGTCTGACTCCCATTCTTTTAGCTTTGTGCATAAAGAAACAACTGGTTCTCCACAATGTTTGCTGATACCTGTGACGTATTGTCAGTGAATAGCAGCACAAAGCGTGCTCACAGTCACGTACAGTTGTGCTCAAAAGTTTACATACCCCGGCAGAATTTTTGCTTTCTTGGCCTTTTTTCCAGAGAATATGAATGGTAACACCAAAACATTTTCTCTACTCATGGTTAGTGGTTGGGTGAAGCCATTTATTATCAAACTACTGTGTTTTATCTTTTTAAATCATAGTGACAACGCAAAACATCCAAATGGCCCTGATCAAAAGTTCACTTACCCCATTTCTTAATACCATGTATTGCCCCCTCTAACATCTATGACAGCCTGAAGTCTTTTGTGGTAGTTGTGGATGAGGTTCTTTATTTTCTTAGATGGTAAAGCTGCCCACTCTTCTTGGCAAAAAGCCTCCAGTTCCTGTAAATTCCTGGGTCGTCTAGCATGAACTGCGCTCTGGAGATCTCCCCAGAGTGGCTCAATGATATTGAGGTCAGGAGACTGAGATGGCCACTCCAGAACCTTCACTTTGTTCTGCTGTAGCCAATGACAGGTCGACTTGGCCTTGTATTTTGGATCGTTGTCATGTTGGAACGTCCCATACGCTTCGACAAAAGTAACACATACTCACTTCTCGGACCGCCTGTGCTCATTCAGTGTCAGCTTTGCATAATGACCCTGTGAGCACTGTCCCCTTGTAAAGACCATAAAAGTTAGCACAAAATAAAAAGGCTCTGGAATGGTATGCCGGATTTAAAAAAAAAACTATACAAAAAAAAAAAAAAAAAAAACTGCAAGTGAATACTCAAAGGAGCAGTGGGAATAAAATAATGGTCCCTTTTCACCTGCTACTGGTCCTCTTTAATTTTTTAATTGTCCTAAATAAATAAAAAAAACACATACCTACCTTTTGTAATTCCTGGCGATCACTTTACATTGTTCTGGAATTGTGATGGAGGTAGATTGGCTGCAGCGGTTATGTAATATAACGTGACACAGCAACAACCCCCCACAGGAATTATAGCACTGGCACTGCATGAGCATAGCCGGTCCGGGACGTGAGTGCAGCAGAAAAAATGGTAGAAATTAGGTAATGAAGATTATTTAGAAAGTTGCTTCACTTTATATTTAGAAAGCTAGTGAACAAGTACAACAAAAAATGTATATGAAAGTGTATGTAACTTTTAATTACTAGCCATCGTAGTTGTAGAGTTTAGCTTCTAGAACTGTTCCCACCACGGAGAATTTTCTTTTGCAAGAATAGTTGGTTCCGCATCTAAATAGTGTAGCGCCATTCATATAAAATCCAATAATCCATAACCCTCCCATTAAAAATCCTTAGGGTAGAAAAAAAGTAAATATATATATATATATATATATACACACACACACAGCAGCACATGTATATGAATCTAGGCCATGTGAAAACACAGACAAATATTCGATATGAATCATACTGCTCAAAAATATTTTTTCATAAAACTTAGTTATAGATAAAATGAAGATTCTTGGCACATAAATTGGCCAATTCATGTGTGCCCATCAACCACGGCAAGGTGATCTCCCTCTGATGGGTCCTACTGAGTGGCATGTACAGTAGAGTAGGACCCATCAGAGGGAGATCACCTTGCCGTGGTTGATGGGCACACATGAATTGGCCAATTTATACGCTAAGAATCTTCATTTTATCTATAACTAAGTTTTATGAAAAATTTTTTTTGAAAATATATATATATATATATTTTTGAGTAGTATGATTCATATCGAATATTTGTCTGTGTTTTCACATGGCCTAGATTCATATACATGTGCTGCTGTGTTTCATTATATCTATATGATACAGCTTGCATGTGTTCACATTGGGAGTGCTGGTTGAGAGATATTATATATATATATATATATATATATAAAATACACACATACACCACTGGATGGTTGCCCAATTCTAACGCATCGGGTATTCTAGAATATGTATGTCCACGTAGTATATTGCCCAGCCACGTAGTATATTGACCAGTCACATAGTATACAGCACAGAGCCACATAGTATATTGCACAGCCCATGTAGCATATTGCCCAGCTATGTAGTGTATTGCCCAGCCACGTATGACGCAGGTTAAAAAAAAATAAAAAATAAACATACTCGCCTTCCGCAGGCGCGTTGTAGCACTGTCGCCTGTGTGGGGTGGAGGCGGCATCTTCCGGTCTCAGGGTGTGCTGACGTCGCGGTCACGTGACAGTGTCGCGGTCACGTGACCGTGACGTCACGACAGGTCCTTGTCGTGCAGGACCTGTCATGACGTCGCGGTCACGTGATCGTGACGTCACGGCAGGTCCTTTCTGCGCAGGCGCACAGGACTTGTGATGACGTCGCGGTCCCATGACCGTGACGTCATGGCAGGTCCTTCTGCCAGACCATCCGTGCGACCGGAACGTGCCGGTTGCATCGCGAGGAGCGGGAAAGGCGGCGTAGGTGAGTATATAATCATATAAATCACTCCGCTACTATTAACCCTGTGTGTCCCCAACTTTTTACTATTGCTGCTGCCTATGCAGCATCAAGAGTAAAAACATGTAATGTTAAAAATAATAAAAAAACAAAAAACCTGCTATAGTCACCCTCCGTAGTCCGACGATGCGCTCGCGGCCTGCCGCCATCTACCGTTCCCGGCAATGCATTGCGAAATTACCCAGAAGACTTAGCGGTCTCACGAGACCGCTAAGTCATCTGGGTAATTTCGCAATGCATCCTGGGAACGGAAGATGGCAGCCGCGCGTGCATCGACAGCGCCACCACTTCGCTGGAATGGATCCCGGCGGGTGAGTAACTATTTTTTATTTTAATTATTTTTTTTTAACAGGGATATGGTGCCCACACTGCTATATTCTATGTGGGCTGTGTAATATACCGCGTGGCTGCTATATACTACCTGGCCAGTGTTAGATGCTATGTGGGCAGTGTTATATACTGCGTGGGCTGTGCTATATATTACGTGGCCAGTGTTATATATTACGTGGCCAGTGTCATATACTGCGTGGGCTGTGTAATATACTGCGTGGTTGCTATATACGACCTGGCCAGTGTTCTGTACTGCATGGTCTGTGTTATATATTACATGTCCAGTGTTATATACTGCGTGGCCTCTGTTATATACTACGTCGCCTGTGTTATATACTGCGTGGCTGCTATATACTGTGTGGCCTGTGTTATACAGTACGTGGGCTGTATTAACGCCTCGGGTATTCTACAATATGTATGTATGTTTGTATATAGCAGCCACATAGTATACAGTCATGGCCAAAAGTATTGACACCCCTGCAATTCTGTCAGATTCTTCCTGAAAATGATTGCAAACACAAATTATTTGGTATTATTATCTTCATTTAATTTGTCTTAAATGAAAAAACACAAAAAGAATTGTCCTAAAGCCAAATTGGATATAATTCCACACCAAACATAAAAAAGGGGGTGGACAAAAGTATTGGCACTGTTCGAAAAATCATGTGATGCTTCTCTAATTTGTGTAATTAGCAGCACCTGTAACTTACCTGTGGCACCTAACAGGTGTTGGCAATAACTAAATCACACTTGCAGCCAGTTGACATGGATTAAAGTTGACTCAACCTCTGTCCTGTATCCTTGTGTGTACCACATTGAGCATGGAGAAAAGAAAGAAGACCAAAGAACTGTCTGAAGACTTGAGAAACCAAATTGTGAGGAAGCATGAGCAATCTCAAGGCTACAAGTCCATCTCCAAAGACCTGAATGTTCCTGTGTCTACTGTGCGCAGTGTCATCAAGAAGTGTAAAGCCCAAGGCACTGTGGCTAACCTCCTTAGATGTGGACGGAAAAGAAAAATGGACAAGAGATTTCAACGCAAGATTGTGCGGATGTTGGATAAAGAACCTCGACTAACATCCAAACAAGTGCAAGCTGCCCTGCAGTCTGTGGGTACAACAGTGTCAACCCGTACTATCCGTCGGCATCTGAATGAAAAGGGACTGTGTGGTAGGAGACCCAGGAAGACCCCACTTCTTACCCCGAGACATAAAAAAGCCTGGCTGGAGTTTGCCAAAACTTACCTGGAAAAGCCTAAAACGTTTTGGAAGAATGTTCTCTGGTCAGATGAGACCAAAGTAGAGCTTTTTGGGCAAAGGCATCAACATAGAGTTTACAGGAGAAAAAAAGAGGCATTCAAGGAAAAGAACACGGTCCCTACAGTCAAACATGGCGGAGGTTCCCTGATGTTTAGGGGTTGCTTTGCTGCCTCTGGCACTGGACTGCTTGACCGTGTGCATGGCATTATGAAGTCTGAAGACTACCAACAAATTTTGCAGCATAATGTAGGGCACAGTGTGAGAAAGCTGGGTCTCCCTCAGAGGTCATAGGTCTTCCAGCAGGACAATGACCCAAAACACACTTCAAAAAGCACTAGAAAATGGTTTGAGAGAAAGCACTGGAGACTTCTAAGGTGGCCAGCAATGAGTCCAGACCTGAATCCCATAGAACACCTGTGGAGAGATCTAAAAATGGCAGTTTGGAGAAGGCACCCTTCAAATATCAGGGACCTGGAGCAGTTTGCCAAAGAAGAATGGTCTAAAATTCCAGCAGAGCGTTGTAAAAGAAACTCATTGATGGTTACCGGAAGCGGTTGGTCGCAGTTATTTTGGCTAAAGGTTGTGCAACCAAGTATTAGGCTGAGGGTGCCAATATTTTTGTCTGGCCCATTTTTGGAGTTGTGTGTGAAATGATCAATGTTTTGCTTCATTCTCTTTTGTGTTTTTTCATTTAGGACCAATTAAATGAAGATAATAATACCAAAGAATGTGTTTGCAATCATTTTCAGGAAGAAAATGAGGATTATCTGACAGAATTGCAGGGGTGTCAATACTTTTGGCCATGACTGTATAGCACAGGCCACGTAGTATTTGTCTGCTATATACTACGTGGCCTGTGCTATATACTATGTGGCTGCTATATACACATACATACATATTCTAAAATTCCTGATGCATTAGAATCGGGCCACCATCTAGTGAGATATATAGAGATATATATATATATATATATATATATTTTTTTTTTTTTTTTTGTACATAAAATTAAAAAAATATGCTAACTTAAAAATGTGATTTGAACAAGAAGTCAATTACTGATCCCCAGTTACTATTTAATTTGCCCTCGGTAAAGCACTATGGAGAAATGCAAGGGAGGAAGATGGTAGATAAGACATAAGAAAAGCACAGTAATGAGCACAGTAAGGACGTGCACTGGAGAACTTAGGTAGATGGGTTCATCAGGAAACAGTACTGGAGTACTAGAGGAAAACACTTACTGTTTTTTTTTTCCCTAAATCATAATTTATCCGCAGTCCATAGCATAGGGCAGTGATGGCAAACCTTTTAGAGACAGAGTGCCCAAACTGCAACCAAAAACCCACTTATCGCAAAGTGCCAACATGGCAATTTATTGAATACTGAGGTTTTAGTTTAGAAAAAAACAACACATGCAGAGAGCAGGCAGGGGCAGCAGAGCACAGCCACAGACAGGAGCAGTGGTATCAGACTGCAGATATAAAGGAATATGCTTCCTATCCTGGCGTATGCACCCCATCCTTGTATATGCTCCCCTAATCCATGCATATGCCACCATCCTGGTGTATGCTCAGCCATCCTTATATATGCACTTCATCCTGGTATTTATGCTCCCCCATACTGGTATATGCCCTTCATCCTGGTATTTATGCTCCCTATCCTGGTGTATGCTCCCCCATCCTGGTGTATGCTGCCCCATCCTGGTATATGCACTTCATCCTGGTATTTATGCGCCCATCCTGGTGTATGCTCCCCCATCCTTATATATGCCCTTCATCCTGGTATTTATGCTCCCCCATTCTGGTATTTATGCTCCCCCATCCTTATATATGCCCTTCATCTTAGTATTTATGCTCTCCCATCCTGGTGTATGCTCCCCCATCCTTGTATATGCCCTTCATCCTGGTATTTATGCACCCTTCCTGGTACATGCTCCCCCATCCTGGTATTTATGCACCCTTCCTGGTACATGCTCCCCCATCCTGGTATTTATGCACCCTTCCTGGTACATGCTCCCCCATCCTGGTATTTATGCACCCTTCCTGGTACATGCTCCCCCGTCCTGGTATTTATGCACCCTTCCTGGTACATGCTCCCCCGTCCTGGTGTATGCTCCCCCATCCTTGTATATGACCTTCATCCTGGTATTTATGCACCCATCCTGGAATTTATCAAACGGTGTAGTTTGGTAAATGGGGTCACTTTTGAGGGTTTCTCCTGTTGTGGCACCTCAGGGGCTCTCCCAGTTGGTTGGGGCACCAGCAAACCATAACAGTCAAATCCGCACTATAGTATGGCGCTCCTTCCCTTCTGAGCTTTGCACTGTGCCTGAAAAGTATTTCCCGATTACATGTAGGGTATTGGTGCACTCAGGAGAATATTTTATAACAAACTAACATATTAGCCCTTTGAAAAATTAAAAACTTGGGGC
Source organism: Ranitomeya imitator (assembly GCF_032444005.1). Lineage (NCBI taxonomy): Eukaryota > Metazoa > Chordata > Amphibia > Anura > Dendrobatidae > Ranitomeya > Ranitomeya imitator. Next base: position 75,913,372 of record NC_091283.1, on the reverse strand, counting down.
TAAAACAACATTTTATTGGTAAAAATATAAATATTCTTTCTTCACCGTCCAATAGTGTTAAATTCTGTGGGGCACATGTGGTGTCAATATGATCACTGCACCCTTAGAGGAATTCATTGGGGAGTGTAGTTTGTAAAATGAGGTCACATATGGTGAGTTTCTGTTGTTCTGGCACCTCAGAGGCTCCAGCAAAAGACAGTGTATGAGCAGTCAGAGAGGTAGGAGGAGAACTAGGAGGCCGATGGGAGAGAGCATAGTGAGGAGAGCTGGGGATCCACAGTGATGAATGCTACAGAGAGATCCAGGATCAGAATCAGCACAGTAGTGACAATAACATTTAACTGTTAGATCATTAGAGACTTTAGCAAGAGCAAGTATTGGGTTTATGCCGTTAAAATGAAGGAGGGAAAGATACCAGATGACAGAGCAAAATTAAATTTTTTAGTTAGGTGAGTGGTGACAGCCTGGGATAGGGACTGAAGATGTGCGGGAATAGGGTCACTGGTACAGGTAGTAGGGGGAGAAGATGTGAGACGCCTGGAAACCACTTCTTGTTTGAGCTGGATGAAGTGCAAGGGGGAAGAGAATGTATGATATTAGGGGTTTGAGAGAAAAATTCCTGTAATTTATCCCCCATCAAGAAGATGGTGGATAATATACAAATTGCCCTCATGTTACTGCCCGCTGTTGTAGTTACTGCCACAACATTTGCTGCAGTACAAAACTATATTACTTAGGAACTTCTTGCGTCCATTATCACTAATACAAGCCAACTCATTATATTCTCTGCACATCCATTCCTGTCTACAATGCTCTAAGCTCCAACACTATTTTTTTGTTTTTATGTCCAAAACTTCTGTACTCTCTTAGTATGTCTGTGGAGACTTCAGTGCTCTGTTTTTCTGCTACAGGTCTCCAAAAAACAAAATAATTAAAGAAGGACATTCACCAGGACAACAGTGGGCAGTTTTTGCTCTCATTGTATTCTCACTGCCCCTATAAGTATTCCTTTTTTATTGTTTTAATCCACCATTCAGTCCCAGAGATGTGGGGGCTTTTTTTTTTTTTTATTTTGAGCTCATTTTTACAGTCTTTACTAAGGGGGCGTGACTCAGTATTATCCGTGGGCGTGTCTTTAGGCTGCTTTGCATAATTACTCAAGCAATGCACCCTTGGTAAAGACTATGAAAATTTGCCCAAATGAAAAAAGGCTTACAAATGTGGATTTATAAAAAAAACAACAAAAAAAGCGGATTTCTCAGGGGAGCAGCGGGAATAAAATAAGAGCAAAAATTGGAGATTGACTTGGTTTGATGAATGATCCTCTTTAACTGATACAATTCTGCCACCACTAGGGGGAGCTTATGAGCTTGCTGAATATTCATGGGCCTAAATAATAACATGGTATGGAATAAACTCCCCCTAGTGGTGGCAGAATTGTATTATTTAGCTATCGCTGTGAAGGGAAATTCATGAAAAATATAATTCCTACTATCATCATATTTCCTTTAAAGGGGTTTATTGCTCTTTTCTTTAACTTTGAAAAATTCAAAAGCAATAACATCTGTTGCTATATACTGTAGTTCCCACTGTCCTACCCAATGTCACCTATGGGACATTGTTCACATTAAAGGGAATGCGTCATCGGAAAACGACTTCTTGTTTAAATCAGATTGCGGTATACATATACTTAAATTTATGTTAAATAAATTTTTTTAAAATCTGCTATTTTGCTGGTTTTGTACTAATCACTAGACCATGTACTATTCTGATACTTCCTGTTCTGTACAGAAGACCTTTCAGCAGTCTCATTACCCTCACAGGCAGGATCATAGTGACAGATATCACCTCTATGTAGTGCGGATAGATTATTAGAAGTCCTAGTGTCCAGTGTGAAAAGGAAGATTATTATTTTTTTATGGTGAATTTAATAGATTGCTTAGTAACACTTATCTGAACATCAATAAGCAGCAGAATAGAAACCGAGGTCTGTTCTATTGGAGCGGAGTCGATCATCTGGCGGCTCCCTGACATTAGACGCTGTAGCAGTCCTATGTACTAATTCTGCGCTGAGCATATTGGGTCCGTCTGTTGTGAGCTGCGGTATTAACGCTCCTCTTCCTCCTGCAGATCTGACGGCATGCACTAGAGGTCTTCCAAGCACCAGAAAAACAAGACTTGAAAGTCCTGGAGACAAAAGGAGCAGTGGAGGAAATACAGATCCTGTGCCAATGCAGCAACACAGACGGCAGCCAGAGTTAGTGGAAGGAAACCTTCCCGTGTTTGTCTTTCCAACTGAGCTAATATTTTACGCCGATGATCAGACAACTCACAAGCAGGTGTTAACTTTGTATAACCCCTATGAATTTGCCTTAAAATTTAAAGGTAAGTTACATTACAGTTGTGAATTTTTTTGTTTTTAATTTTCAGGCAATTTTGTGTAATGTGACCCGCTTAAGAGAAAATAAAAAAAAAAAACTGACAATCACCAGGTATTGAGATAAAGCATAGTTTTTGCTTCAGAGTAAACGATTTTACACACTGATTTTCTGTATATTCAAAAAAAAAAAAAAAAAAAAAAACACAGAAAAAAAATGCAGCCATACTTACCAATACCTGGTCACAATACTATTGCACTGCAGGGACCCAATGATAAATGGTGGAGACAGCTCAAGTGCAGAATTCTGATAGCATGCTGTGACCGGCTATTGGCCAGTATGGCCGCTTTCTTTCTGTAGTGCTTTTTTTTTTATTTGATGACCAGATAAACACAGAATGTTGGTGCAGTCACATGGCCTCGCGCGAGGATGGCATCACAATCCTCGGACTGGTCATCGGCTGTACTGACCTAAACATGATAGCTGCATAGAAATACATGGTGTCACGCTCAGGTAAGAAGAGCCGCCGGCCAGTCCAGGCATTGTGAGTAATACGGTCATGTGACTGCACCCTAAAAGGGTTAATTGGAAAAAAAGATATTATGAAAATCAGATAAGGGTTGGCTGAACATTGGGCACAGAATCAGGATACCGGAAACCCTGGGAAAGAGAGAGGCTGGTTTTAGCAGGCCGAGATTTTCACAATTCATCTTGGGTCATCTGCTTCAATGTCTGCTTCAAATACACTTAGATAACTTTCCACGATGATTTTGTGTTTTTCGACGCTGCATTTTTTTTTGCTGAGCAAAACACACTGCATCTTACATTTCCTGCAAAGTGGATGGGATTTATAGAAATTTCATGGCCACTGTGCTTTTTTTTTTGTTGTTCTTTAAGCATCGTAAACCAAACTGTGGTTCAATTGTGAAATCCGCAACATGTCAATTTCTCTTGCGGGTACGCGGAGTTTTCTGTGTGAAGTTTCCCCATAGATTTGCATTAGATGCAGAAAATCCGCAGGTAAAAAAAACCATGTGTAATCTGCACATGACTGCACCAATAAAGTTTTTCTGAAAGCTTACTATCAGGAGGCATCAAAAACAAAACGGCTTTATTTAGAACATTACATACCAAGATGAGTCAAAAACACAATAAAAACTATAAAAATAAAAAAAAAAAAACGCTCAAAAACAACACCGGTAATCTAGTTTCCAGATTAGGTGCAGAAAATCTGCAACATCAAAAGCTCATCAAGGCCAAAAAAAAAAAAAGCACAGGGGGCAGGAGATCTCTAAGAATCCCATCCACTTTTCATTTTAAAATGTTTTGAAAAATCTAAAAAAAAAAAAAAAAAAATATATATAAAGTTGAATTGCACCCCCACCCCCTTACTGACCTGAAGAATAACTTTGCCAAGACATTTTTACCGTTTGCTGAATGATTTAAAAGCAAAACGCAATGGCAGAATATTTTTTTTTTTTATTTCAATGGATTTTTTTATTTATTCCTTAAAATTCGGTATTTGACATGGTAAAATTAATGGTTTCATGCAAAACAATAGCTTGGTCCGCAGTAAAACAAGTCCTGTGTGAAGAGAGGCAAAAATTTAAATAAAAAGCTACGATTCTTAAAAAGGGGAGGAAAAAAGCTAAGGAGCAAAACTGAAAATTGGGCTTGGCCTCAAAGGGTTAAAGTGTACAATAAAAGCAAACTATAATGAAGTTATAATGGGGATGAAGTGCGTGCACTGCTGCTGTATGCGATCTGGTTTGGCAGGACATCACAGTTTACTTAGGAAGGGAGTATTTTCTGTACTTGTCAGAATATTATTACTTTGCTTTGTGATTTTCCGTGAATACTTGTGTCACAAGGTTCATATGAAAATGTTCTGCCACGGAATAATTGGCGGAGGGCGAACGCAGTGTGACGGGATCTTGCTGGTTTGTCTTTGTCTATTTTCAGTGCTGTGTCACCTCGATGTAATTTGTCGCATGAGTTTATACATTTGGAAAAACCACCGTAAAATGCACACCAAGGAAGCAAGGGGAAAATCCGAGCACATTGCAGTCCAAACAATACTTCATACAGTGGTGTCCTCTGGGCTATTGGAAACTTAGGCTAGGTTCACATTGCGTTAGTGCAATCCGTTTATAGCATACGCTAACGGAATGCGCTAACGCAGTGTACAAAAAGGGATTGCGTTTAGCGATCCCGCTAGCGCAGATGCCCGATCTGCGCTAGCGAGAAACGGACCTCGAACGCTGCAAGCGTCCGTCAGAAAATAACGGGACATCGCTAATGCATGCCAAAAATGGCATACGTTAGGGATGCATTAGATACATTGCGGTCAATGGGTGCGCTAACGGATCCGTTACATAGCGTTAATTGCGCCATGTAACGGATTCCGCCAGCGGACACCCACTAACCCAATGTGAACCCAGCCTAAGGCAGTCAAGTGTTTGTGTTTTCTTAAAGGGGTTTATAAAAAAAAAGTTATTGATGCACTGTATACACCTATGGCTTAAAGAAGCCCTGGTCCCATCAAAGTTTATATCCTCTTAACATATTGCAGTCATCATATTATATAGCTTAACGGGAAAATAAAAGAAAACATATAGCACAGCCCATGTGGCTGGGAGGATCCTCCCGCACTGGGTAAACGGCAAGGTTCAGCTTTCATGCACATACTTACTTCTCTGGAGCTTGAGTCTCCAGGCACACCCAACACTGAATGATTCAGAAGACTGACTATTTACCTCCTAATCCACATCACGGGGTGGAGATATGGTGAACAGCCTCCCACCCACTCCTCAGCTGTTCAATAAACCTAGCCCTTAATATGGCCGATTAACCCCTCTCAGCACTTAGGCTATATTCACACTTAGCGGTTTTTACCGCGGAACCGCCGCGATTTTAATGCTGCGGGTCCGCAGCAGTTTCCATAGCATTTACAGTAACATGTAAACCCTATGGAAACCGCAAACCGCTGTGCACATGCTGCGGGAAAAACCGTGCGGGAACGCAGCGGTTTACAACCCGCAGCATGTCACTCCTTTGTGCAGAATCGCTGCGATTCTGCACCCATAGGAATACATTGAACCGCTTACTTCCCGCATGGGGCTGTGCCCACGTTGCGGGAAGTAAGCGGATAATGTGCGGGTGGTACCCGGGGTGGAGGAGAGGAGACTCTCCTCCAGGCCCTGGGAACCATATTTGGGGTTAAAAAATAAAAAATTTGGTTATACTCACCCTCTGATGTCCGGAGCTCCTGGGCGCTGCACGCGGCTGTCCGGTCAGAGTTGCTGTGCGACCAGGACCTGCGGTGACGTCGCGGTCACATGACCGTGACGTCACGAAGGGTCCTTCTCGCACAGCATCTCTGGAACCGGACCGCCGGGTGCAGCGCCGAGGGATCGGGACGTCAGAGGGTGAGTATAACCAATTTTTATTATTTTTAACATTACTATTGATGCTGCATATTGCTGCATATGCAGCATCAATAGTATAGGCTGAAACCCGCAGCGGAAAACGCGGAACAAACCGCGATAAATCTGCAGGGAGAACCGCAGTTGTTTTGCCCTGCAGATTTATCAAATCCGCTGCGGGAAAACCCGCAGAGGGACGCCGCAAGGTGTGAACATAGCCTTATTGTATTGGAGCATTTCCCTAGGTTCATATCACTGAAGCTACCATCCTCAGTGATACATATCTCCCCTCCAGTACTTTGCCAGTGAATTTGTCACATATGCCATATAATATGATGATTGCATTATATTCAGAAGATAAGAATTTTGATGGGAGGAGGAGGAGAAGTTGAGCGTCATTAAAAATGTTGCACTTCTTGCCTTCTCTGGTCCTTGTGTTGCACCGTCTATCACTGTCTGCAGCAGGAGATAACTGACTCCGTCAGTCAGGCGCGGCGATCGTCTGATCGGGAGTTTGTAACTTTTATCTGTCTTTTTTGGAGCTCTTCTTAGCTGATTTTTTATTTCAGTCCGCAGGAAAACAAGCCAAATAATAATTTGTATAAGCCAAATGGTGAAAAATTCTTATTGAAACCCAATTAACATTGAGTTAAGTTAAAAAAAAAAATTGTCCTCAAAGCTGTTCCCCGTGAGAGTCGCAGAAACCCCCATATACATCATTGCCATTTGCTAATTCACACCAAGAGATTCTATATGTGAAAAAAAGAGTCTCAAACCTAGATACTTAATGAAATAATACTATATAGTTTTATTGATACAAAACATTAAAACATGGTACAGAAAGATGCTAGATTGAACCAATAGAGGGACTGTATGTCCTGGGAAAACCCACAAACTAAACCACAGAATGTACTATAGCCACATACGTAGTTGTGATGAAATAATGAGACATGCATACCATGAATAAGCATACTTGAAAAAGGGCATTATTATAAATGCATTATTATGGCTGCCAAAAAAGCAGTGCACTTAGACATGCATACACAAACAATGCCCCAAAGATGTGTCAAACAATCCTACACTAATACAAGTAGGTACATGAACATGTGTCCCTACTGAAATAATACCGGCTAGTACATACCAATAGGTGGATAGGTGAGGATACCCGGACGTCCCTCTGCCCCGACGCACGTTTCGCTCTGTTTCTACGGGAGGCGTAAGAACTGATAATTGCATATTGATTGGGTTTAGTGACCTTCCACCGAAATGTAACATTTCAATACTAATAGCTAATAACTGGTCAGTAATGATGAGTGAATGTGATCGTTAAGGTGTTATCTGAGCATGCTCTTGTACTAGCAAAGTGACTTAGGCGTCCTGGAATTATATGTGCAAGTCATCACGACTTCATATCTTGCGGCTGTTAGGTGATCCCCGCATGTGTTGCGGCTGTCGAACAGCCATGAGACATGCAGCCACGGGGACTCGAACATATTTTTTCAGCATGCATAACTCACTTTGTTAGTACCGGAGCATGCTCAGATTACACCTTATCCGATCACATTCACTCATCATTACTGGTCAGCCGTCACAGGTCGCATATACACTGTAATACTGCGTGCTTCATCCATGGACCGGCTAGTGAGTTAATTTTAGAACTTTTCCTTTATCTGAAATAATAAAAAAAACACTTCTCAATATCCAAAATAGAAAAACTATAAATTATTTAATATACCAGTAATTAAGTTTCTGATTCATCATCCGCTGTATAATGTGTCATATATGTGGATGATGTCACTGTGGGATGGCAAGTGTCTGCACTAAAAGTCCAATGTACCTTAAGAATTCACTGCAAATTTTGCCACAGATTTCCCCTTGCAATACAATGGGATGACATCTGTCATGGATAAAACATGCTGGAGTCCATCAGGATCTGCAAAGTAAAAGATTAAAGGGAATGTGTCAGTAGGATCAACCTTCCTAAACTCTCTATATTGGCATGTGGGTCATAGGAAGCTGAAGAAAACGATACCGTAGTATCTGCGATCCAATGTAAATGAGCTGTTCAGATCTATGGGCTGGACATAGATCTCCCTGAGAATCTGCTCTAGGGCTTATTATAAATGATAGGGGGCGTTACCAGTGTGAGACATGTAATGGCTGACAGTCTGCTCTCCTTAGCTACAGTACATGTCTCACACTGGTAATGCTCCCTTTTATTTATAATAAGCCCTAGAGGCAGATTGTCAGGGAGATCTATGTCCGGCCCATAGATCTTAACAGCTCATTTGCATATTAAGAAAATTGTGGATTTCACTGGAATAAGACATCAGATCACAGATATGAAGGTATCCTATTATTCAGCTTCCTATGCCCTACGTGCCCATATAGATGGCTTATGAGGTTTGATCCTACTGACAGATTCCCTTTAATAATAATAATTATAATAATAATAATAATAAAATGCAGTTCTGCACTCACCAACACTGTCTTTCTTTCTCTACAGTCCTGTGCACAACCCCTAACAAGTACATTGTTGTTGATGCTGCTGGTGCGGTGAAACCTCAGTGCTGCGTTGATATGTGAGTATTTTATATCCAGGTGGATTCTTCTTAACGCTGCCCTTATTAATTCAGCCTGACAAATGGAAGAAACAGATGAGCAGAACAGGGACCTGTGATATATACAGTAAATAGCAGCACATCCACAGCCCTATGTTCCCCTGCCCATGATTTGGGGACTGCCTGCTGCCTTGCAGATGAACCTGGCCAGCCTCGGGGGCATCTTTTCACCTTGGGGCTCATTCAGACACGCATACGAATTGATCCTATTTTGGACCGCGATGCACAGACTGGCCGCAGGTCTCCAGACAGCTTTATGTATTCTTCTGAGGCTGTGGCGCTTGGGTTGGGAGAGCTGCGGTCAGTCCGTGCAGTAGTGGTCCGTGCAGTAGTGGTCCGTGCAGTAGTGGTCCGTGCATTAGTGGTCCGTGCAGTAGTGGTCCGTGCAGTAGTGGTCCGTGCAGTAGTGGTCCGTGCAGTAGTGGTCCGTGCATTAGTGGTCCGTGCAGTAGTGGTCCGTGCAGTAGTGGTCCGTGCAGTAGTGGTCCGTGCAGTAGTGGTCCGTGCAGTAGTGGTCCGTGCATTAGTGGTCCGTACATTAGTGGTCCATGCATTACTGGTCCTTACATTAATGGTCCGTACACTAGTGGTCCATGCAGTAGTGGTCCGTGCGTTAGGGGTCCATACATTAGTGGTCCGTACATTAGTGGTTCATGCATTAGAGGTCTGTACATTAGTGGTCCATGCAGTAGTGGTCCGTGCGTTAGGGGTCCATACATTAGTGGTCCGTACATTAGTGGTTCATGCATTAGAGGTCTGTACATTAGTGGTCCATGCAGTAGTGGTCCGTGCATTAGTGGTCGTTGCATTAGTGGTCCGTGCATTAGTGGTGCGTACATTAGTGGTTCATGCATTAGTGGTCCGTGCATTAGAGGTCTGTACATTAGTGGTCCATGCATTAGTGGTCCGTACATTAGTGGTCCATGCATTACTGGTCCTTACATTAATGGTCCGTACACTAGTGGTCCATGCAGTAGTGGTCCGTGCGTTAGGGGTCCATACATTAGTGGTCCGTACATTAGTGGTTCATGCATTAGAGGTCTGTACATTAGTGGTCCATGCAGTAGTGGTCCGTGCGTTAGGGGTCCATACATTAGTGGTCCGTACATTAGTGGTTCATGCATTAGAGGTCTGTACATTAGTGGTCCATGCAGTAGTGGTCCGTGCATTAGTGGTCCGTGCATTAGTGGTGCGTACATTAGTGGTTCATGCATTAGTGGTCCGTGCATTAGAGGTCTGTACATTAGTGGTCCATCCAGTAGTGGTCCGTGCATTAGTGGTCCGTGCATTAGTGGTGCGTACATTAGTGGTTCATGCATTAGTGGTCCGTGCATTAGTGGTCCGTGCATTAGTGGTCCGTACATTAGTGGTTCATGCGTTAGGGGTCCGTGCGTTAGTGGTCCGTACATTAGTGGTTCGTGCGTTAGAGGTCCGTGCGTTAGTGGTCCGTGGACCGATGTGCACGGACGTCTGCCTGAGCTCCTGACCAACTTATCTTATCGAGTCCTGATATCCTACATCTCCGCCCGCATTAGAATCTAGATTTTTTTTGCTAATCACGAACGTTAATTGTGTTTCTTCTTCCCTCCTGCAGTGTTATTCGACACAAAGATGTCCGAGCCAGTCACTTTGGTGTCATTGACAAATTCCGCCTTCAAGTATCCGAACAAAGCCAGAGAAAAGCATTGGGACGCAAAGAGGTAATCGCAACACTTCTTCCATCCACTAAAGAGCAACAGCACAAAGAGGAGGAAGAGAAGAGGATCAAAGAACACTTAGCGGAAAGTGTCTTCTTCGAGCAGACGCCATGCCAAGCGGGTGAGTGGGATTCTAGGAATGTGCAGACGTCGGAGGCAAATCACCAGTTTCTTATCCATTATCTACAGGTCTATGGAACGATGCTTTAAAACATTTCTAATCGATATAAAAATTAGCATAGTAACGCCTAACGTTCAGGCCAGCGGCGCCATCATGATGGCAAATTTGTATTTTAAGAACAGGGAGGGAGTGAGTTTTTCTTTATTTTTGTACTTCTTCTTCCAGATGTCAGACATTCTTCCTCAGGACCGAGTCTACTGATGGTCTTCCTTGGCATGGTTTGCATTGCCGCACTGATGATGCCCACTCTGGGTGAAATGGAGTCTGTGGTGCCGCTCTACCTCCACTTAAGTGTGAATCAAAAGTTAGTGGCTGCCTATGTTTTAGGTAAGAGTAACCTGCTGGACACGTGAAACGAGGCCCCGTATTATTCCCATTGGAGCCATTTAGTAAGACATTAGACATTATTGGCAAAACACAACATCTGAGATATAGTGCCACTTACTCCAGCCACTGCGATTGGATCCAGGGTAAGACGTATGGACGCCTTTGTGTGTCTGTATGTTAGAGGTGACACTGCCCAGCCTTGTGAATGTCGGACTTGACCTTATCATGCAGGGTCAGTGTAGACCACCATAGTTGTGGCCTTGGAGCAGCTGAGAAATCACTAAAGATTCTTTTATTGGATAGCACTCGTACCAGTGTTATTCTATGGGGCAGTGCAGATATGCAGCTTTTTTCTCATGCTGAACCGGCATGAGAAAAAAAAATTGCAGCATGCTGCCAGTGGCTGTGAAATCATTCAAGCCTATTGGTGAGTGGAAATCATCAGACTGCACTCAGAGGACATCCGAGTGCAGTCTGATTTCCGCAGACACACAATGAAGAAGATGGAGAAATCTTGTTCTCCATCTTCTCCACACCTGTGCTACAGTTCTCTCGTGTGAGAGAATCATATCACAGTCAGAGTGTCATTTACATAATCAATCACACCAGAGAATATACGCTGGTGTGACGTGACCCCGGCCTAAGCAGAACGTCAGCGCAGGAGACAGGAGGCCGATCACTGCCAGCATCAGTACTCCAAATCAGGACGTTATTATTATTATTATTATTATTATTTATTATTATAGCGCCATTTATTCCATGGCGCTTTACATGTGAGGAGGGGTATACATAATAAAACAAGTACAATACAATACAATACAATACAATACAACGTTCTTATATCACTACAGCTGAAGGCAGACAAATACACTGGGGAAAAGCATGCAGGTTTGTTTTATACAGGAATGAAGACAAATTCCCTAATAAAGAGATTTGCCAAAGTTATGACTTTTCTCAGGATCCTTCTGGGGTTGAGCAGACTTGTAATGTGCACTGATACGAGCTGTGAGCGGGCAGACATTTAATAATTAATCCCTCCTTTATCTTGTGTGGTTAGTATATGTATGTGGGATTATCTGAGCTGCCAAACACCTTGTCCGTTTCATTTTCTCCCCTAACATTATGGGATGCGTGTATCTGGAAACTCGATGCCTCTTCAGATCACTACAAAATCTTTCCTAACACCTCAGTAAGAAGCCATAGTGCTAACAGTGTAACAATCACACCCCTCCCTGTAGTTCTGTAATTCTAGAATTGTGGTTTATTTTTGCAACAGAATTAAAGGATATAGCCACCTTTTGTTTTGTTTTTTTAAAACTTAAATGCATTTATTTTGGGCTAAAAATAATTTATTTGGTTTCATTAAGAATTTTGTACCACTTGACTTGTACAGGCTGTTTCCCTGCAAAATGAGTTAACTAAGAATCCTTCAGTGAGCTGATTCATTTAGAGAGCTCTTTTATCCGTCAGTATCTAATCACTTCTCAGCTTTTTTAGGGCCACATGAAAGTTTAGCTCACCGATAGAAGCCAGTTGTCATAAAACGGCACAGAGGAGTCCAGAAAAGGACAGATAAGACTTACAAAATGAGCGGAAAGACTCTCAGTTAATTAATTTTTGCAGCTTGCAATGTGCAGGGAAACAAAAAGCAGGTAAAAGCCAAACGGAGCAAAATTTTAATGAAGCCCAATTGCCAAAAATTCTTTTTAGACCAAAATACACGCGTTTACGTTATTCTCAATGGTGACCAACGCCTTTAAAAACGTTGGTGTAGCATGCTGCAGTACCTCCCAGTAGCCAGCAGGTGGCCACAGCAGCACTTCCCTATCACCTACCACACTTAACCCTTTGTGCAGACACCTCCTCATGGCTGACACTGTTGTACTCTGCGCTGCTGACTCCTGGATTGTCTCCGCTTTGTCTCTTCCAGGTCTTATCACAATGGTTGTTCTGAGAACATGAAGGTTTTAGTTCACCTAGAAAACGACAGCGTTTGTTCACTTCATCACGGGGACCGCGTTCAGCCGCTGCTCCCTCCATACAGACATAGCAATGGTTTTAAGGAAATATGGGCGAAACGTCAACTATTTTAACTGTTTATTACCGTCACTGAATGGCTGAAAACATATTACTGGTGAATGTGTTACAGAAAACCAAGATTCTTTGTGAAATGACGTCTGTGAAAAGAAATCTGAAGAAACTGCATTTTCTATGTATGCCTATACGATACTTTTATTGTACAATGGACGGTCATTTTCTACATTTTGTTTGTGTTTCATTTTTCAGGAATAATAAAAAATAATGAAAATAATGTAATTTAACCCATCCACCATGTGGCGTCCCATAATCCGTGTATTTAGTGATGTCTGTAGGGATTATTACTCCTGGTAATTTTATTTTAGAAAAATACACAACACGTGAAGTGTACCTGTACTCTCACAGACACAACCTGTCAAAAAGCGTGGACTTGCTGCATTCATCAACTTAAAACTGCTATCATGTCCAAAACCTGGCTACATTCTGTCATTTTTGCCATTCACTTGTTTTGAGCTGGTAGCTTTTCTTTGCAAGCATTCTGCCAGCACTTTCAGTGCTGGAACTTCCTTCCCCTTACTTCCTAGCACACATTGTGTCTGCTGTGAAAGCCTGTTATAATGGGATGACAAAAGAGCATGAATAGAGTCTAAGACCCCCACATTTCACCCCCAAACCCTGACAGCCGTCTCCGGCATCAGACAGCAGGTCAGGCAGAAGAGAGGCGCCCAGTGGCCAACAATTTGGAGCGAATTTTGTTTTGTTTTTGGGGGCGACAGGATAATTTTTAAATAAAGTGTTTTGCAGATTGTTTATTTATCACATTATCTATCAAATGAGATAAAGCTTTCTGAAAGTAACGTGAGCGCTCAGAGAAGATCACTCATCTATACAATTGAGTCCTTATTGCAGAGTTGAGACATTCTTAAAGGGATTGTCCCTTTTCGTAAAAGTTTTTCCTATAAGTAATGTTAGTAGTAAAAACAAAATATGTGCTTTACTTGCAGTGCAGAATCTCCCACTGAGTCTCTGCCTCTGCTCCCGCCCGGTGTCGGCTGTCGGCAGCTGTGCAGACTTTTTCTTCGTAAGGAGGACATCACATTCGCTCTATCCATCTTGGCTTTAACCCAGGGTCCTTCTTTTCCCTCAATCATCTCAAGAAAAATCACAGCAAAAATGTGGATTCAATATTCTTTTATTGTCCTAAAAAGGAACATACAGCAACGGTGCTTGTCATATGCAGTAATAGTAACTCACCACTGGAGGGCGATATACTCAATGCGAAGTTGGCAGGTATTCCAGTGTTGTAGCTATACACAAACTGCATATTTAGTTTCCCAGAGGAGCATTGCATGGCCTATAAGTCTCCTTACACTGGCATGTCATTCTCCACAAGGAGAGACGTTACTCCAAAGAACCAAAACTTCCATACTGGCCTCATATTTACAAGTGTCCTGGACTCTGACAGCATTGAACAGGTACGATGACTAAAGGAATCGTTCTGCCGTCACAATAATGAAAGCAACGCAATGGATCCATTTGTGCCCAGTGGCACATTACTGGCACATTTGTTTCAGAAGTCACATCTGATTTGTAGTCTAAAGCAATTTTACTTCCTTCTGCACAAACTCAATATATTAGTATGAATGTGATTTAGTCTTACTTTTAATTACCGTGTTTGACAGAGAAATAATGATTGACTGAAGTCATTTCAGAATCATTCATACTGGTGATATTGGGAAAAGTTTATTCCAGCTTTTAATCAAGCAATTAATAATGTTATAAATATCTTCAAATTATTTAGTGAGAGAAGACTCGTTAGAAATCTCAGATTTATTACAAATTGGAAGGGATGGAAGTCTTCGGCTTTATGCGCACGATGTCGCCTGCAAAAGCGCTACCTAAGAACTCGAATCAATATATACCTTCCGTATAAAAATGACTCGCGGTTCATACGCTCAGGCTTTTGATCGTCTTTTTTACCACCAGTTAAAAGATGTGGCTGTGAAAGACGCTCTCTGCTTTATAATAGAAGGTGATGGGAAGGCTCAAAAGACGTCTTTTTTTTGCATTTTGCTAGTGTTTTTCTTTGAAAGTCCCAAGTGGTTTCTTCATTGTTGAATCGTTTTGCTGTGTAAAAAAAAAAAAAAAAAAAAATGAAACGCAAAAAAAGCTGAATAATAGACACTACAAAATGGTTGACAGTCAAAAATGATGAGAAAGCACTTGGCAAACTACCAAATAAGCTAAAAAAAAAAAAGACACTTTAGGAGACAAAAAAAGACCTCTCTAAGGGTACCGTCACACAGTGGCACTTTTGTCGCTACGACGGTACGATTCGTGACGTTCCAGCGATATCCATACGATATCGCTGTGTCTGACACGCAGCAGCGATCAGGGACCCTGCTGAGAATCGTACGTCGTAGCAGATCGTTTGGAACATTCTTTCGTCGCTGGATCTCCCGCTGTCATCGCTAGATCGGTGTGTGTGACACAGATCTAGCGATGCGTTCGCTTGTAACCAGACAGCTCTCCAGCGACCAACGATGCCGAGGTCCCCGAGTAACCAGGGTAAACATCGGGTTACTAAGCGCAGGACCGCGCATAGTAACCCGATGTTTACCCTGGTTACCAGCGTAAATGTAATAAAAAAAAAAACAGTACATACTTACATTCCGGTGTCCGTCAGGTCCCTTGCCGTCTGCTTCCCGCACTCACTGACTGCCGGCCGTAAAGTGAAAGCAGAGCACAGCGGTGACGTCACCGCTGTTCTCTGCTTTCACTTTACGGCCGGCAGTCAGTGAGTGCGGGAAGCAGACGGCAAGGGACAGACACCGGAATGACAGTATGTAGTGTTTGTTTTTTTTTACGCTGGTAACCAGGGTAATCATCGGGTTACTAAGCGCGGTCCTGCGCTTAGTAACCCGATGTTTACCCTGGTTACTCGGGGACCTCGGTATCGTTGGTCGCTGGAGAGCTGTCTGTGTGACAGCTCCCCAGCGACCACACTACGACTTACCAACGATCACGGCCAGGTCGTATCGCTGGTCGTGATCGTTGGTAAATCGTATAGTGTGACGGTACCCTTAGGCTAGTTTCACACTAGCGTTTTGAGGCTCTGCGGAGACTTCCTCTGTGAAGCCCCGCCCTCAGCCGCACATCTGCCGCTAGCTCCACCTACTTCTGCATGCGGCCTGCGTACCTATCTTTAACATTAGGTACGTAGGTCATGCAGCTGTATGCGGATGCTTCCACATGCGTCATTTTGACGATGCGGAGAAAAAAAAAATTGCTACAAGCTGCGTTCTACGCTGGTCGCCGCATCGTCAAAACGACGCATGCGGAAGCATCCGCATGCAGCGGCACAACCTGCGTACCTAATGTTATAGATAGGTACGCAGACCGCATGCACGCTGCATGCAGAAGTGGGCGGAGCTAGCGACAGGGCGGGGCTTCACGGAGGAAGTCTGCAGCCGTCCGCAACGCTAATGTGAAACATAGTAACATAGTAACATAGTTAGTAAGGCCGAAAAAAGACATTTGTCCATCCAGTTCAGCCTATATTCCATCATAATAAATCCCCAGATCTACGTCCTTCTACAGAACCTAATAATTGTATGATACAATATTGTTCTGCTCCAGGAAGACATCCAGGCCTCTCTTGAACCCCTCGACTGAGTTCGCCATCACCACCTCCTCAGGCAAGCAATTCCAGATTCTCACTGCCCTAACAGTAAAGAATCCTCTTCTAAGTTGGTGGAAAAACCTTCTCTCCTCCAGACGCAAAGAATGCCCCCTTGTGCCCGTCACCTTCCTTGGTATAAACAGATCCTCAGCGAGATATTTGTATTGTCCCCTTATATACTTATACATGGTTATTAGATCGCCCCTCAGTCGTCTTTTTTCTAGACTAAATAATCCTAATTTCGCTAATCTATCTGGGTATTGTAGTTCTCCCATCCCCTTTATTAATTTTGTTGCCCTCCTTTGTACTCTCTCTAGTTCCATTATATCCTTCCTGAGCACCGGTGCCCAAAACTGGACACAGTACTCCATGTGCGGTCTAACTAGGGATTTGTACAGAGGCAGTATAATGCTCTCATCATGTGTATCCAGACCTCTTTTAATGCACCCCATGATCCTGTTTGCCTTGGCAGCTGCTGCCTGGCACTGGCTGCTCCAGGTAAGTTTATCATTAACTAGGATCCCCAAGTCCTTCTCCCTGTCAGATTTACCCAGTGGTTTCCCGTTCAGTGTGTAATGGTGATATTGATTCCCTCTTCCCATGTGTATAACCTTACATTTATCATTGTTAAACCTCATCTGCCACCTTTCAGCCCAAGTTTCCAACTTATCCAGATCCATCTGTAGCAGAATACTATCTTCTCTTGTATTAACTGCTTTACATAGTTTTGTATCATCTGCAAATATCGATATTTTACTGTGTAAACCTTCTACCAGATCATTAATGAATATGTTGAAGAGAACAGGTCCCAATACTGACCCCTGCGGTACCCCACTGGTCACAGCGACCCAGTTAGAGACTATACCATTTATAACCACCCTCTGCTTTCTATCACTAAGCCAGTTACTAACCCATTTACACACATTTTCCCCCAGACCAAGCATTCTCATTTTGTGTACCAACCTCTTGTGCGGCACGGTATCAAACGCTTTGGAAAAATCGAGATATACAGTGGGGCAAAAAAGTATTTAGTCAGTCAGCAATAGTGCAAGTTCCACCACTTAAAAAGATGAGAGGCGTCTGTAATTTACATCATAGGTAGACCTCAACTATGGGAGACAAACTGAGAAAAAAAAATCCAGAAAATCACATTGTCTGTTTTTTTAACATTTTATTTGCATATTATGGTGGAAAATAAGTATTTGGTCAGAAACAAACAATCAAGATTTCTGGCTCTCACAGACCTGTAACTTCTTCTTTAAGAGTCTCCTCTTTCCTCCACTCATTACCTGCAGTAATGGCACCTGTTTAAACTTGTTATCAGTATAAAAAGACACCTGTGCACACCCTCAAACAGTCTGACTCCAAACTTCACTATGGTGAAGACCAAAGAGCTGTCAAAGGACACCAGAAACAAAATTGTAGCCCTGCACCAGGCTGGGAAGACTGAATCTGCAATAGCCAACCAGCTTGGAGTGAAGAAATCAACAGAATTATAAAATTAGAAAATGGAAGACATACAAGACCACTGATAATCTCCCTCGATCTGGGGCTCCACGCAAAATCCCACCCCGTGGGGTCAGAATGATCACAAGAACGGTGAGCAAAAATCCCAGAACCACGTGGGGGGACCTAGTGAATGAACTGCAGAGAGCTGTGACCAATGTAACAAGGCCTACCATAAGTAACACACTACGCCACCATGGACTCAGATCCTGCAGTGCCTGACGTGTCCCACTGCTTAAGCCAGTATATGTCCGGGCCCGTCTGAAGTTTGCTAGAGAGCATTTGGATGATCCAGAGGAGTTTTGGGAGAATGTCCTATGGTCTGATGAAACCAAACTGGAACTGTTTGGTAGAAACACAACTTGTCATGTTTGGAGGAAAAAGAATACTGAGTTGCATCCATCAAACACCATACCTACTGTAAAGCATGGTGGTGGAAACATCATGCTTTGGGGCTGTTTCTCTGCGAAGGGGCCAGGACGACTGATCCGCGTACATGAAAGAATGAATGGGGCCATGCATCGTGAGATTTTGAGTGCAAACCTCCTTCCATCAGCAAGGGCATTGAAGATGAAACGTGGCTGAGTCTTTCAACATGACAATGATCCAAAGCACACCGCCAGGGCAACGAAGGAGTGGCTTCGTAAGAAGCATTTCAAGGTCCTGGAGTGGCCTAGCCAGTCTCCAGATCTCAACCCTATAGAAAACCTTTGGAGGGAGTTGAAAGTCCGTGTTGCCAAGCGAAAAGCCAAAAACATCACTGCTCTAGAGGAGATCTGCATGGAGGAATGGGCCAACATACCAACAACAGTGTGTGGCAACCTTGTGAAGACTTATAGAAAACGTTTGACCTCTGTCATTGCCAACAAAGGATATATTACAAAGTATTGAGATGAAATTTTGTTTCTGACCAAATACTTATTTTCCACCATAATATGCAAATAAAATGTTAAAAAAACAGACAATGTGATTTTCTGGATTTTTTTTTCTCAGTTTGTCTCCCATAGTTGAGGTCTACCTATGATGTAAATTACAGACGCCTCTCATCTTTTTAAGTGGTGGAACTTGCACTATTGCTGACTGACTAAATACTTTTTTGCCCCACTGTACCACGTCCAATGACTCACCGTGGTCCAGTCTATAGCTTACCTCTTCATAAAAACTGATTAGATTGGTTTGACAGGAGCGATTTCTCATAAACCCATGCTGATATGGAGTTAAACAGTTATTCTCATTGAGATAATCCAGAATAACATCCCTCAGAAACCCTTCAAATATTTTACCAACAATAGAGGTTAGACTTACTGGCCTATAATTTCCAGGTTCACTTTTAGAGCCCTTTTTGAATATTGGCACCACATTTGCTATGCGCCAGTCCTGCGGAACAGACCCTGTCGCTATAGAGTCACTAAAAATAAGAAATAATGGTTTATCTATTACATTACTTAGTTCTCTTAGTACTCGTGGGTGTATGCCATCCGGACCCGGAGATTTATCTATTTTAATCTTATTTAGCCGGTTTCGCACCTCTTCTTGGGTTAGATTGGTGACCCTTAATATAGGGTTTTCATTGTTTCTTGGGATTTCACCTAGCATTTCATTTTCCACCGTGAATACCGTGGAGAAGAAGGTGTTTAATATGTTAGCTTTTTCCTCGTCATCTACAACCATTCTTTCCTCACTATTTTTTAAGGGGCCTACATTTTCAGTTTTTATTCTTTTACTATTGATATAGTTGAAGAACAGTTTGGGATTAGTTTTACTCTCCTTAGCAATGTGCTTCTCTGTTTCCTTTTTGGCAGCTTTAATTAGTTTTTTAGATAAAGTATTTTTCTCCCTATAGTTTTTTAGAGCTTCAATGGTGCCATCCTGCTTTAGTAGTGCAAATGCTTTCTTTTTACTGTTAATTGCCTGTCTTACTTCTTTGTTTAGCCACATTGGGTTTTTCCTATTTCTAGTCCTTTTATTCCCACAAGGTATAAACCGCTTACACTGCCTATTTAGGATGTTCTTAAACATTTTCCATTTATTATCTGTATTCTCATTTCTGAGGATATTGTCCCAGTCTACCAGATTAAGGGCATCTCTAAGCTGTTCAAACTTTGCCTTCCTAAAGTTCAATGTTTTTGTGACTCCCTGACAAGTCCCCCTAGTGAAAGACAGGTGAAACTGCACAATATTGTGGTCGCTATTTCCTAAATGCCCAACCACCTGCAGATTTGTTATTCTGTCAGGTCTATTAGATAGTATTAGGTCTAAAAGTGCTGCTCCTCTGGTTGGATTCTGCACCAATTGTGAAAGATAATTTTTCTTGGTTATTAGCAGAAACCTGTTGCCTTTATGGGTTTCACAGGTTTCTGTTTCCCAGTTAATATCCGGGTAGTTAAAGTCCCCCATAACCAGGACCTCATTATGGGTTGCAGCTTCATCTATCTGCTTTAGAAGTAGACTTTCCATGCTTTCTGTTATATTTGGGGGTTTGTAACAGACCCCAATGAGAATTTTGTTACCATTTTTCCCTCCATGAATTTCAACCCATATGGACTCGACATCCTCATTCCCTTCGCTAATATCCTCCCTTAAAGTGGACTTTAGACAAGACTTTACATAGAGACAAACCCCTCCTCCTCTCCGATTTTTACGATCCTTTCTAAACAGACTGTAACCCTGTAAGTTAACTGCCCAGTCATAGCTTTCATCTAACCATGTCTCGGTTATTCCCACTATGTCAAAGTTACCTGTAGATATTTCTGCTTCTAGTTCTTCCATCTTGTTTGTCAGGCTTCTGGCGTTTGCGAGCATGCAGTTTAGAGGATTTTGTTTTGTTCCAATCTCCTCACTGTGGATTGTTTTAGAAATGTTCTTACCTCCCTTCTGAGTATGTTTTCCTGGGTCGTCTTTGTTCGAGTCTAATGTTTTTCTTCCCGTCCCCTCTTCTTCTAGTTTAACGCCCTCCTGATGAGTGTAGCGAGTCTTCTGGCGAATGTGTGTTTCCCAGGTTTGTTGAGGTGTAGTCCGTCTCTGGCGAGGAGTCCATCGTACAAGTAATTCACACCGTGGTCCAGGAATCCAAATCCTTGTTGTCTGCACCATCGTCTTAGCCAGTTGTTTGCATCAAGGATCCTGTTCCATCTCCTGGTGCCATGCCCGTCTACTGGAAGGATAGAAGAAAAAACTACCTGTGCATCCAGTTCCTTTACTTTCTTCCCCAACTCTTCAAAGTCCTTGCAGATTGTCGGTAGGTCCTTCCTTGCCGTGTCATTGGTGCCAACATGTATCAGAAGAAATGGGTGGACGTCCTTGGAGCTGAAGAGCTTTGGTATCCTATCGGTCACATCCTTGATCATCGCACCTGGAAGGCAGCATACTTCTCTTGCAGTTATGTCCGGTCTGCAGATGGCTGCTTCGGTGCCTCTCAGTAGTGAGTCTCCCACCACCACCACTCTTCGTTGCTTCTTGGCTGTACTTTTTGCTGTCACTTGTTGCTGTGTGCCCTTTTCTTTTTTGCTTGCTGGTATTGCTTCATTCTTAGGTGTGCCATCTTCATCCTCTACAAAGATTTGATATCGGTTCTTCAGTTGTGTGGTTGGTGATTTCTCCATGGTCTTCTTGCTTCTTTTGGTCACATGCTTCCACTCATCTGCTTTTGGAGGTTCTCTGACACTTTTTGCACCTTCTGTGACCAGTAGAGATGCTTCTGTTCTGTCTAGAAAGTCTTCATTCTCTTTGATGAGTTTCAAAGTTGCTATTCTTTCTTCCAGACCCCGCACCTTTTCTTCTAAAAGGGCCACTAGTCTACACTTCTGACAGGTGAAATTGGACAGGTGAAATTGGACAGGTGAAACCGACCTAATATAATAAAAAAACATCTTTCTCTTCAAAATCTTGGTGTTTGCCTGCCTGAAGTAGACATCATAGGCCTCATACAGATGGCTGTTTATGTGGCTAAATTTACATGACCAAAGAATGTATCGGATCAGTCATGTCCACAACTTGCAGATGCGACCGGCTTCCTGTGTAGCACCCTGTGCCCATCCATGGGTGCAGGAGTCGCCTACTATTTACATGCGCTCGTCTATAAATCAGACTGAATCATTTTACACACAGGCCTGAGGTTTGTGAGGACATGAGCTAACATCCGTGTAACCGCCGTCCTTGTGAGCTCCGGCGAAAATACATTTGTGTGAATGTTCCCTTTCTTGTACATGAAGAAGATGAACTGATTTTTCTTGGGTTCCGGATCAAATTTTCATCAGTGTTTTGGAGTACAAGGTCACATCTATGTCATCTTCTGGTCTTCCCTGAAGGGCTCATACACGTCCATTTTTTTTTTTGCTTGCTTTTCATGGATACCACGTGTACCCTTCATTTTCATTCATTTTTGCAGACCAAGCAAAATTGCGGAGACATGTACGATATTTATCTGAGTATGGGATCAAAATCAGCAACGCAAGTTAATCAGCGGGTGAAGAAATCTGACGGCACTCTGATCTCGGATAACATCAGAGCGCACTCCAGTTCTTCATGGACTGTTTGGAGAAGGTGGGGAAACTTTTTTTTTTGTTTCTCATCTGAGAAAAAATTCTTAAACCAAGTAAACTCTGATGAAAATCTGAATAAAATCACTGATGAGACTAGGATTTATCAAATCTGCTGCGGGAAAATCCACAGTAGACCAGAATATGTGTGCACATAGCCTTAGTGTTTCTGAAGCATTGATTGATGGAGTCGAATATTCAAGCTGCCCAGCAGGTCCTATCATGTAGTCAACCAGCTCTGCTCATTCCACTGCCGGATCTTGTTAATAAAGTGTTCGCTCACATGGCAGCATTTCATTAGTGCTCAGTCAGACAGGTTTTAGCAGAATGAGGGGGCAGGAGCGCACACTGGGGCCCATTAAAGCTGCACTAGCAATGGTGGCTTCCTTGGACTTGTCGCTGTGTCTGCGGCTCACTCCATATGTGGAATATTGTGTTATGTCTCACCTGCTGAGGTGGATTCTTTAACCCCCTGGTCCAGGAGAGAAGTTTCTAAGCAGCAGGGACAGAAGGTGCTGGTGCAGCAGAATGGAGGTGTTGGGCTCTAGAGGAGGCACCAAACCAGTGTGACAAAGCTGGGACAGCATAACATAATTGGAACAATATGTATGAGTTTTAGCAGCCAAGATTGAAATAATGAGCAGAAAAGCTGTAGCAGTGGAGTCTTGAGTAGCATAGAAATTCTTGCAGTAAGTAGTGGCATGACACCAAGTACCTGAATACTGAAATACACTCCCACCTCCTCAGCTGGGCTACTTAGGCCGATGGGGTTACCCTGGCCGGAGGAGATGTCAGAGGGTTGGTGATATTGAGGGAAATTCAGCAGATGCTCAAGACTGCAGGGTGCAGACCCAAATCCAGGACTGTCCGCTCTATCATAGAGATGAGCAGATCGATTCCTGGGTCTCTGGTCCAGCACCCAGGTCAGTGGCACCCGGTCAGCTGGATGGGAGGCTGCTAATCTCTAACCTTCCGATGTCCCTGGTTTGGCTTTTGGTTAGCCAGTACTGGCGCAATGTCATCTGTGCATCCTGCTCATCTCTAGTTGGGACCTGTGGATTTAATATTTGTTCATTCACAGTCAGAGCTGCCAAAACTTTCTAATTTATATATAGCTTCACTATACAACATCCGACTTTTTTGTGTCTGTAAAGCCGTGTTCACACGTTACAGAAATACTGTGGTTTTTGTTTACTGCAGGATCCCCACCAAACTACATAATAACACTCTTATCCCCCTTATTTGATGTGTTTCTGGTGCAGATGTGAAGCCGCGTTTTTAATGAGCCATTTTAACCCCTTAGCGACCCCCGATATGCCTTTTAACGACAGCAATTAAAGGGTATTTATGCCTCAGCACCGCTTTTTAACGGTTGAGAAATAAGTGTATAGTGCCCCCAGATTCGGAATTTCTCCGGGGTCTCAGCTACCATGGGTAGCTGAGACCCCGGAGAACATGATTTGGGTCGTTTTTACTGACTCCAGTGTTGTGATTGCCATTATTAACGGAATAACGGCAACTGCAAAAAAAAAAAAAAAAAAAAGGTGAGTATAGAAGCGGGTCAAAACCTCTAACGTGACGGGACAGTCCAGCTGAATCCGAGATGGTTGGCAGGTTTGCTGTCCCTGAGAAGGAATCCTTTTGCTACTTGACACTTGTTCGGTCTTAGAACTTGCTATCTGAGTATGGTCTCCATTCTTCACACACAGCACCCTTTTGGACCCATAGGTCCTTCTCTTTTTCAATATTTTCCTCACAAAGAGGAAACAGAATTTCTTGTCCCAACTTAACTCCTTCCACCATGTGCTGACTCCAATAGTTAACACATTGATGGTCTATCCTACGTGCTTGCCGCAGAACCAAGCCCACCCCTGACAGCCTCAGAGACAATTACCGTGTTTCCCCGAAAGTAAGACCCTGTCTTACATTAATTTTACCCCAAAAAGTCCCACCCTGTCTTACTTTCGGGGGAGGTCTTACATTAGCCGGAAAAAAAAATGACAATTTTCAAATTCAGTACAGTACTTAACGTTACACCGTTCAACTGGAAAGCAGACAACAAATCAAAGTACGGTAACAGTAACACACTACGGTACGGTACTGTACGGTAATTGCCGTATACCCTCTGCCTGCATACCATAACAGTGCCGTATCCCACTGCACACAGCCCCATACCCCATAACAGTGCCGTATCCCACTGCACACAGCCCCATACCCCATAACAGTGCCGTATCCCACTGCACACAGCCCCATACCCCATAACAGTGCCGTATCCCACTGCACACAGCCCCATACCCTATACAGTACATGTTTCCCTACTTGGTTTTTAAATGCTGGACGTTTTCCTCTGCGGTGCGGCTGTGGGTGCGGAAGGCCTGTGCTGCAGGGAACGCTGTGCCAATCAGCAGGGAAACAGCGGTGACGTGGGGCTGGGGCGGCCAATTACAGCCCGAGCTGCTGGGCCAATCAGCACTCGAGCTGATTGGCCAATCAGCGCTCGAGCCGGGGGCCGGCGGTGACGTGGGGAGCAGGGGCGGCCAATGAGCTGTTGAGCTGGGCGGATTGCGGGGTTAACACGGCGAGTTAACCCCATGAGCGCTGGACCCGCCCAGCTGCACCTGAGGACACCTCTGGAGCCTGGGGACCCAATGGGGACAGCGGCGGCCCAAAGGTAAGGGCCTTACATTTCACAGCGGCCCCTCCAACCCTGCCTTACATTCGGGGGAGGCCTTACATTGGAGGACCCCCCCGAAACCCCCACCCTGTCTTACTTTCGGGGGGGTCCTACTTTCGGGGAAACAGGGTATATATGTATGTCTAGAAATTATGGCTTACTCATCCCAGTGAATTCACTACACTGGTGGGTATGTGAAATAATTGTAAGACAACGTCAAACATTGGAAGGCTGACTCCACCTTAATACGCAAACATTACTAAGAGCCACATAAATAGTAGACAGTCAAAGCTTTAGATTGGTTTATGTACCAATGTATCGCTGCTCTACTGAAATATGAGATCATTACAGGTATAGGGTGACCTAAGGTAGATTCAGGCTCATGAAGACTTCAGTGATTCTCTCATACGTGAACATTGATCCGAATTTCATCAGTGATTCAGTGTTTCATCAGATTTTCATCTGTGTCATTTGAGCTTAGTATGAATTTCCTCAGATTGTCTTGGATGAGAAGCAAGAAAAAAATAGTTTCATGAGCATTTCCTATCTAGCAGTTCGTGAAAAAGAGACATCACTCGGATTATGTGGAGTTAAGTCACAGTTGTTTAATATCTCAAACCAGACTGGGTTTCTGCAACAAAGAGAAGCCAGAAAATCGTGGCGTCTGATTACTCCGGCGCTGAGAAGCACTTCTCCTTCTTTTTAATGGTGTTTATTCTTTTAGGGGTTAATCGGCCATGTTGGAAAACCCTGAGCTCTCAGCTCAGCTCAGTTAGCCACTCCCGTTCCCTTTATATTCTGGCTCTTGATTCAAACCCATGTCAGATCTAGCATTTGCTGCATGGCTTAGGAGGAGAGGAGTTTTTATGAGGAGTTCAGGAGAAGTTATCTGTGACTATTGCATGGTTGCTAAATGTGGTAATTCCCTTCCCTCCTCTACTTTGGATTTTCCCCACCCTCCACTCCCCGATGCATTCCTTTGTTATATGTGAGTGAATATTTTGTATGCCTGGTGTTTTCTGTTAACCCTCATTTGTGTTGCCTTGTTTCTCGGGTTGTTGTACTGCGGTGGATGGTAGCGCCCCTCTTCCCTGTGTGGGGGAAGAGAACAGATGGAGGGCTAACTCAGGAGATAAGGCAAGGGTGGGGGCCCCAGCATCTTCACCTTCAGAAGTATCCTGGGGAATAAGGCAATCTAGGGCGCCTCCTAGTGTCAGGAACAGAGGAGGTGTGTCGTGGCACTGATGCTACTATATAAAAAATCAGATGTGCGTGCATCCAAACGTGCCCCTCCAACGTTTCACAGTTAGATATGTACAGCAAGCTGAGATATATGAAGTTGTTTAGCAGTGCTTGTACGTTATGCACCAAAGCACAATAATAATTTTTATTTCTATGGCGCCAACATATTCCGCAGCACTTCACATTTCTGAGGGGACTTGTGCAGACAATGAAGACATTACAGAATAACACATATTTAACTCCGATAGCAGTGAGGTCCCGGCTCACAATCTATAAGGAAATTGGGGGGGGGGGAGCCACGAAAGGTAAATGGTAAAAAGTGCTTGTATTGTACGGTAAACCATAATATACTAAATAGGTTATTCATATAACGTTGCATGACCGATCACAAGTCAGTATCTGCACAGTACAGGGGTATATAGTGTGATGAGGGGGGTATAGTACAGGGTATATAGTGAGGTGAGGGGGTGCAGTGTACAGTACAGTGATATACAGTGAGGTGAGGGGGGTACAGTACAGGGTTATGCATTGAGGTGAGGGGGTACAGTACAGGAGTATATAGAGAGGCGAGAGCGAGCGATGTACAGGGATATATAGTGAGGTGAGGGGGTGCAGTGTACAGTACAGGGGTATACAGTGAGGGGGTACAGTGTATAGTACAGGGGTATATAGTGAGGTGAGGGTACAGTACATTATAGGGGTATATAGTGAGGTGAGTGGGGTACATTGTACAGTACAGGGATATACAGTGAGGTGAGGGCGGTACAGTACAGGGTTATGTAGTGAGGTGAGGGGGTGTAGAGTACAGTACAGAGGTATATAGTGAGGCGAGGGGGTACAGTGTACAGTACAGGGGTATATAGAGAGGTAAGGGGCGGAACAGTGTACAGTACAGGGGTATATAGTGAGGTGAGGGGGATGAAGTGTACAGTACAGGGGTATATAGTGAGGCGAGGGAGTACAGTGTACAGTACAAGGGTATATAGTAAGGTGAGGGGGTACAGTACAGGGGTAGTGAGGTGAGGGGGTACGGTGTACAGTACAGGGGTATATAGTGAGGTGAGGGGGTACAGTGTACAGTACAGGGGTATATAGTGAGGTGAGGGGTTACAGTGTACAGTACAGGTGTATATAGTGAGGAGAGGGGGTACAGTGTACAGTACAGGGGTATATAATGAGGTGAGGGGGTGAAGTGTACAATACAGGGGTATATAGTGAGTTGAGGGGTACAGTGTACAGTACAGGGGTATATAGTGAGGTGAGGGTGTACAGAGTACAGTACAGGGCTATATGGTGGGGTGAGGGGGTACAGTGTACAGTACAGGGGTATATAGTGAGATGAGGGGGCGCAGTGTACAGTACAGGGGTATATAGTGAGGTGAGGGGGTACAGTGTACAGTACAGGGGTATATAGTGAGGTGAGGGTGTACAGTGTACAGTACAGGGGTATATAGTGAGATGAGGGGGCGCAGTGTGCAGTACAGGGGTATATAGTGAGGTGAGGGGGTGCAGTGTACAGTGCAGTGAGGTGAGGGGGCGCAGTGTACAGTAAAGGGGTATATAGTGAGGTGAGGGGGTACAGTGTACAGTACAGGGGTATATAGTGAGATGAGGGGGCGCAGTGTACAGTACAGGGGTATATAGTGAGGTGAGGGGGTGCAGTGTACAGTACAGTGCAGTGAGGTGGCGCAATGTACAGTACAGGGGTATATAGTGAGGTGAGGGGGCGCAGTGTACAGTACAGGGGTATATAGTGAGGTGAGGGGGTGCAGTGTACAGTACAGGGGTATATAGTGAGGTGAGGGGGTGGAGTGAACAGTACAGGGGTATATAGTGAGGTGAGGGGTGCAGTGTACAGTACAGGGGTATATAGTGAGGTGAGGGGGTACAGTGTACAGTACAGGGGTATATAGTGAGGTGAGGGAGCCCAGTGTACAGTACAGGGGTATATAGTGAGGTGAGGGGGTGCAGTGTACAGTACAGGGGTATATAGTGAGGTGAGGGGGCGCAGTGTACATTACAGGGGTATATAGTGAGGTGAGGGGGTGCAGTGTACAGTACAGG
Source organism: Ranitomeya imitator (assembly GCF_032444005.1). NCBI lineage: Eukaryota > Metazoa > Chordata > Amphibia > Anura > Dendrobatidae > Ranitomeya > Ranitomeya imitator. The sequence goes on along the minus strand of NC_091283.1, from coordinate 75,885,000 downwards.
GGTATATAGTGAGGTGAGGGGGGTGCAGTGTACAGTACAGGGGTATATAGTGAGGTGAGGGGGTGCAGTGTACAGTACAGGGGTATATAGTGAGGTGAGGGGGGTGCAGTGTACAGTACAGGGGTATATACTGAGGTGAGGGGGTGCAGTGTACAGTACAGGGGTATATAGTGAGGTGAGGGGGTGCAGTGTACAGTACAGGGGTATATAGTGAGGTGAGGGGTGCAGTGTACAGTACAGGGGTATATAGTGAGGTGAGTGCAGTGTACAGTACAGGGGTATATAGTGAGGTGAGGGGGGTACAGTGTACAGTACAGGGGTATATAGTGAGGTGAGGGGGGTACAGTACAGGGGTATATAGTGAGGTGAGTGCAGTGTACAGTACAGGGGTATATAGTGAGGTGAGGGGGTGCAGTGTACAGTACAGGGGTATATAGTGAGGTGAGGGGGGTACAGTGTACAGTACAGGGGTATATAGTGAGGTGAGGGGGGTACAGTGTACAGTACAGGGGTATATAGTGAGGTGAGGGGGGTACAGTACAGGGGTATATAGTGAGGTGAGGGGGGTACAGTACAGGGGTATATAGTGAGGTGAGGGGGTGCAGTGTACAGTACAGGTGTATATAGTGAGGTGAGGGGGTGCAGTGTACAGTACAGGGGTATATAGTGAGGTGAGGGGGGTACAGTGTACAGTACAGGGGTATATAGTGAGGTGAGGGGGGTACAGTGTACAGTACAGGGGTATATAGTGAGGTGAGGGGGGTACAGTACAGGGGTATATAGTGAGGTGAGGGGGGTACAGTACAGGGGTATATAGTGAGGTGAGGGGGTGCAGTGTACAGTACAGGGGTATATAGTGAGGGGGTGCAGTGTACAGGCCAGGGGTGTATAGTGAGGTGAGGGGGTACAGTACAGGGGTATATAGTGAGGTGAGGGGGTACAGTACAGGGGTATATAGTGAGGTGAGGGGGTACAGTACAGGGGTATATAGTGAGGGGGTGCAGTGTACAGTACAGGGGTATATAGTGAGGTGAGGGGGTGCAGTGTACAGTACAGGGGTATATAGTGAGGTGAGGGGGTACAGTACAGGGGTATATAGTGAGGTGAGGGGGTACAGTACAGGGGTATATAGTGAGGTGAGGGGGTACAGTACAGGGGTATATAGTGAGGTGAGGGGGTACAGTACAGGGGTATATAGTGAGGTGAGGGGGTACAGTACAGGGGTGTATAGTGAGGTGAGGGGGTACAGTACAGGGGTATATAGTGAGGTGAGGGGGTACAGTACAGGGGTATATAGTGAGGTGAGGGGGTACAGTACAGGGGTATATAGTGAGGTGAGGGGGTGCAGTGTACAGTACAGGGGTATATAGTGAGGTGAGGGGCGGTACAGTACAGGGGTATATAGTGAGGTGAGGGGGTACAGTACAGGGGTGTATAGTGAGGTGAGGGGGTACAGTACAGGGGTGTATAGTGAGGTGAGGGGGTACAGTACAGGGGTATATAGTGAGGTGAGGGGGTACAGTACAGGGGTATATAGTGAGGTGAGGGGGTACAGTACAGGGGCGTATAGTGAGGTGAGGGGGTACAGTACAGGGGTATATAGTGAGGTGAGGGGGTACAGTACAGGGGTATATAGTGAGGTGAGGGGGTACAGTACAGGGGTATATAGTGAGGTGAGGGGGTACAGTACAGGGGTATATAGTGAGGTGAGGGGGTACAGTACAGGGGTATATAGTGAGGTGAGGGGGTACAGTACAGGGGTATATAGTGAGGTGAGGGGGTACAGTACAGGGGTGTATGGTGAGGGGGTACAGTACAGGGGTATATAGTGAGGTGAGGGGGCGCAGTGTACAGTACAGGGGTATATAGTGAGGTGAGGGGGTACAGTACAGGGGTATATAGTGAGGTGAGGGGGTACAGTACAGGGGTATATAGTGAGGTGAGGGGCGGTACAGCGCAGTCTCTCACTCACTCAGTCTCCGTCAGTCTGGAGTCGGGCATTACTACGCATGCGCAGGCGGCAGCCGTGTCTGGCAGGGCTCTGGTGATTGTACTGGGCCTGAGGTGTCCCGGGGACTCGGCCTCACACACTGCAGTAGCCGGGAGCGGGGAAGCGGCGGACAGCTCGCCTCCTGCACGGCCAGCATGGAGCCCTGAGCACCGGAGACATTGCGGCCTGAGGCGGGAATGAGCCATTGAGGGAGAGACGGACCCGCCGACATCATGGCTCAGGAGAAGATGGAGCTGGACGTGGTGGAGATCCCAGCGGACGGAGGCCTGAGGAGGTCCAACAGCGCCCCCCATATTAACGGGCTGAGGTGAGAGCTGCCGGGATTGGGCTCAGACAGTCTGGGTATGCAGTGCAGTTTAGGGGATCGGAAAGGCTGGGGGGAGGGGTGCAGAGAGAGTGGCCGGGGCTCCTGGGGGGAGGGGTACAAAGAGAGTGGCCGGGGCTCCTGGGGGGAGGGGTGCAGAGAGAGTGGCCGGGGCTCCTGGGGGGAGGGGTACAGAGAGAGTGGCCGGGGCTCCTGGGGGGAGGGGTGCAGAGAGAGTGGCCGGGGCTCCTGGGGGGAGGGGTACAAAGAGAGTGGCCGGGGCTCCTGGGGGGAGGGGTACAAAGAGAGTGGCCGGGGCTCCTGGGGGGAGGGGTACAAAGAGAGTGGCCGGGGCTCCTGGGGGGAGGGGTACAAAGAGAGTGGCCGGGGCTCCTGGGGGGAGGGGCGCACAGAGAGTGGCCGGGGCTCCTGGGGGGAGGGGCGCACAGAGAGTGGCCGGGGCTCCTGGGGGGAGGGGCGCACAGAGAGTGGCCGGGGCTCCTGGGGGGAGGGGCGCACAGAGAGTGGCCGGGGCTCCTGGGGGGAGGGGCGCACAGAGAGTGGCCGGGGCTCCTGGGGGGAGGGGCTCACAGAGAGTGGCCGGGGCTCCTGGGGGGAGGGGCTCACAGAGAGTGGCCGGGGCTCCTGGGGGGGGAGGGGCGCACAGAGAGTGGCCGGGGCTCCTGGGGGGGGAGGGGCGCACAGAGAGTGGCCGGGGCTCCTGGGGGGGGAGGGGCGCACAGAGAGTGGCCGGGGCTCCTGGGGGGGGAGGGGCGCACAGAGAGTGGCCGGGGCTCCTGGGGGGGGAGGGGCGCACAGAGAGTGGCCGGGGCTCCTGGGGGGGGAGGGGCGCACAGAGAGTGGCCGGGGCTCCTGGGGGGGGAGGGGCGCACAGAGAGTGGCCGGGGCTCCTGGGGGGGGAGGGGCGCACAGAGAGTGGCCGGGGCTCCTGGGGGGGGAGGGGCGCACAGAGAGTGGCCGGGGCTCCTGGGGGGGGAGGGGCGCACAGAGAGTGGCCGGGGCTCCTGGGGGGGGAGGGGCGCACAGAGAGTGGCCGGGGCTCCTGGGGGGGGAGGGGCGCACAGAGAGTGGCCGGGGCTCCTGGGGGGGGAGGGGCGCACAGAGAGTGGCCGGGGCTCCTGGGGGGGGAGGGGCGCACAGAGAGTGGCCGGGGCTCCTGGGGGGGGAGGGGCGCACAGAGAGTGGCCGGGGCTCCTGGGGGGGAGGGAGAGCCGACCCCCCTAATTTTGCCACAAAAAACTGGGAAAACTTATTGACTCGAGTATAAGCCTAGGGTGGAAAATGCAGCAGCTACCGGTAAATGTCAATAAACAATAAAAGTAAAATTAATTGAGACATCAGTAGGTTGTGTTTTTGAATATCCATATTGAATCAGGAGCCCCATATAATGCTCCATACAGTTCATGATGGGCCCCATAAGATGCTCCATATTAAAATATGCCCTATATAATGCTGCACAAAGGTTAATAATGGCCCCATAAGATTCTCCATAGAAACATTTGCCCCATACAATGCTGCATAAAGATTGATGGCCCCATAAGGCTACTTTCACACTAGCGTCGTACTCGGCCCGTCGCAGTGCGTCGGGCCGACGTACCGACACATACTGTGGAAGCGCCGCACAACGGGGGCAGCAGATGCATTTTTCCAACGCATCTGCTGCCCCATTGTCAGTTGCGGGGAGGTGGGGGCAACGCGTTTTTTTGTTCGGACGGTCCGCCACAATGCAACCGTCGCACGACGGTTGCGACGTTTGGCAATGCGCCACTAATGTTAGTCTATGGGGAAAAAACGCATCCTGCAGACAACTTTGCAGGATGCGTTTTTTTCCCCAAAACGACGCTTTGCGACGTATCCCAAACGACGCTAGTGTGAAAGTAGCCTAAGATGCTCCGCACATTATGCCCCATAAGATGCTCCACACATTATAATAATAATCTTTATTTTTATATAGCGCTAACATATTCCTATTCCATAGATGTTCTTAAATTAAGTTATGTGCAGTAATGAGAAATGACACTGGAAAGAAGTATTGAATAGCTGAAGAAATAGAAGGGTGCAAAGCCATGGAAAGTCATGACCCCAGCTGAAATCTATCAGTAATCAGAAAACAATCCTGCCGCTTAGCGAAAAATATCAGCTGGTTCAACTGATGGTCTATGAAAAGGTGTCTCATTACCAAGGTGCCACACAAGAACCATCTCATGATGGGTAAAACCAGTGAGCTGTCTCAAGACCTTTGCAGCCTTATTGAGCTACAGAAAGCCCTAGAATCGACAGGTACAATTGTTTCAAAGAATACAATAAGTAATGTGCTCAACCTCAGTGGCCTGTATGCACGCTCACCACGCAAGACTCCATTGCTGATCGTAAAGCAAGTTCAGTAGCGTTTACAGTTTGCTCAACAGCAGACAAGCCTGTAAAATACTGGGAGAATATGGTCTGGCCAGATGAGAGCAATATTTAGCTCTTTTGATGCCATAATACACACCATGTTTGGAGGCCAAAAGTCACTACATATCGCCCCAAAAACACCATACCAACAGTGAAGTTTGGAGGTGGGAATATCATGGTGTGGGGCTGTTTTTCAGCATACGGCAATGACAAACTTCATATTGAAGGAAGGCTAAATGGACAAATGTACCAGGACATTTTTGTTAAAAAAATCTTCTGCCATCTACCGGGATGATGAAGATGAAATGAGGGAGGACATTTCAGCAAGATAATAAATCCAAACACACAGCCAAGGAAACTCTCCATTGGTTTGAGAGAGAAAATAAGGCTGCTGGAATAGCCCAGGCAATTACCTGACCTGAATCGAATAGAAAATGTATGGAAGGAACTAAAGCTCAGAGTTCATCGAAGGAGCCCACAGGACCTTCAGGATGTTAAGAGTGTTTGTGTGGAAGAATGAGCCAAAATAACACTTGAGCAATGCCTGCGACTAGTTTCTCCATACAGGAGGCGTCTTGAAGATGTCATCACAAAGGTTTTTGTATGAAGTGTTAGGCTATGTGCACACGTTCAGGTTTTTTTCGCGCTAAAAACGCTATAAAAACTCATAAATGCATAAATTATGCATTCTATCATTTAGAATGCATTCTGCATGTTTTGTGCACATGGATGCCTTTTTTATGCGAAAAAACGCATCGCGGTAAAAAAATGAGCATGTTCATTATTTTTGCGGATTTTCTGCGTTTTCCCCGCAATTCTATGCATTTGGGAAAAAAACGCACCAAAAACGCTGTAAAATCGCTGTAAAAACGCATGCGGATTTCTGGCAGAAATGTCCGGGTTTTTGTCAGGAAAATTTCTGCAAGAAATCCTGACGGGTGCACATACCCTTAAAGTCAGTAAGTGTGTTCAATACTTATTTCGCCCTCTACATATATCCTGTATACGGTTCTGGAGATATGGGCCTTTCTTAATTTGAAGTAATTTTTGTCTTTACGAGGGGGCAGTGCTCACAAGGTAATAATGCAGAGCAATCTTAAGACATGCCCCCAGGGAATCCTGTGAGCCACGCCGTCTTAATAAAGACTGTAAAAACTTTGCACTAAATAAAAAAGCCTCATATCTCTGGAAACTTATGACTGATTTAAAAACAAAAAACCGAATCCTCGGAGCTGCAGCAGGAATACAATTATAAGTAAGAGTTTTCCATTTCGATCTGGTGACAAGCCCTCCTTAAAGGGGTTGTCCAGGTTTGACATGAAAGTCTGCAGTTACTCTATGAGACTGCAGACTTGTGGTTCCTGATATCATGCACTGTCAAGATTCTCCAGCGCTGGGAGCAAACGGTCATGTGACCGCGAGTGTGCAATATGCACACTCCCAGCCACAGTCTGACTAGACGTGCACAGCCTCCCTCAATGCATGTGAACTGAGCGCAGCCGGACACGTCTAGTTGGAATGTGGCCAGGAGTGTGCATGTCGCATACTTGTGGACCCATAACCTCACGCTCCCTGCACTGGAGAATTCTGACAGTGCACAGTGTGCATATAGTGACTGCAGGCTTTTATGCCAAACCTGGACAACCCCTTTTTTGTCAGAAGTCAGTTCTACTAAACTAATGTAGACCGCTATAGGTCCTTCTACTTTGTGGATAAGAGACTAATAGTATATCTCTACAGATGGCTGATCATGTGCTCAATTCTTAACCCCTCTGTGACCTTAGACGTACTATCCCGTCGAGGTGCCCTGGGCTTATCTGACCCTGGACGGGATAGTACGTCATAGCCGATCGGCCGCGCTCACGGGGGGAGCGCGGCCGGGTGTCAGCTGCTTATCGCAGCTGACATCCGGCACTATGTGCCAGGAGCGGTCACGGACCGCCCCCGGCACATTAACCCCTGGCACACCGCGATCAAAGATGATCGCGATGTGCCGGCGGTGCAGGGAAGCACCGCGCAGGGAGGGGGCTCCCTGCGGGCTTCCCTGAGACCCCCGGAGCAACGCGATGTGATCGCGTTGCTGCGAGGGTCTCGCCTCCCTCCCTGCTCCCTCCAGCCCCGGATCCAAGATGGCCGCGGATCCGGGTCCTGCAGGGAGGGAGGTGGCTTCACAGAAGCCTGCTCAGAGCAGGCACTGTGAAGGCTGCAGCTCTGCATGTCAGATCAGTGATCTGACAGAGTGCTGTGCACACTGTCAGATCACTGATCTGTGATGTCCCCCCCTGGGACAAAGTAAAAAAGTAAAAAAAAAATTTTCCAAATGTGTAAAAAAAAAAAAATAAAAAAAAATATTCCAAAATAATGAAAAAAAAAAAAAATATTATTCCCATAAATACATTTCTTCATCTAAATAAAAAAAAAAAACCAATAAAAGTACACATATTTAGTATCGCCGCGTCCGTAACGACCCGACCTATAAAACTGTCCCACTAGTTAACCCCTTCAGTAAACACCGTAAGAAAAAAAAAAAAAAAAACGAGGCAAAAAACAACGCTTTATTATCATACCGCCGAACAAAAAGTGGAATAACACGCAATCAAAAGGACAGATATAAATAACCATGGTACCGCTGAAAGCGTCATATTGTCCCGCAAAAAACGAGCCGCCATACAGCATCATCAGCAAAAAAATAAAAAAGTTATAGTCCTGAGAATAAAGCGATGCAAAAATAATTATTTTTTCTGTAAAATAGTTTTTATCGTATAAAAGCGCCAAACCATAAAAAAATGATATAAATGAGGTATCGCTGTAATCGTACTGACCCGAAGAATAAAACTGATTTATCAATTTTACCAAACGCGGAACGGTATAAACGCCTCCCCCAATAGAAATTCATGAATAGCTGGTTTTTGGTCATTCTTCCTCACAAAAATCGGAATAAAAAGCGATCAAAAAATGTCACGTGCCTGAAAATGTTTTCAATAAAAACGTCAACTCGTCCCGCAAAAAACAAGACCTCACATGACTCTGTGGACCAAAATATGGAAAAATTATAGCTCTCAAAATGTGGTATTGCAAAAAATATTTTTTGCAATAAAAAGGGTCTTTCAGTGTGTGACGGCTGCCAATCATAAAAATCCGCTAAAAAACTCGCTATAAAAGTAAATCAAACCCCCCTTCATCACCCCCTTAGTTAGGGAAAAATTAAAAAAAAATGTATTTATTTCCATTTTCCCGTTAGGGCTAGGGTTAGGGCTAGGGCTAGGGTTAGGGCTAGGGTTAGGGCTAGGGTTAGGGCTAGGGTTAGGGTTAGGGCTAGGGTTAGGGTTGGGGCTAAAGTTAGGGTTTAGATTACATTTACAGTTGGGATTAGGGTTGGGGTTAGGGGTGTGTCAGGGTTAGAGGTGTGGTTAGGGTTACCGTTGGAATTGGGGTTAGGGGTGTGTTTAGATTAGGGTTTCAGTTATAATTGGGGGGTTTCCACTGTTTCGGCACATCAGGGGCTCTCCAAACACGACATGGCGTCCGATCTCAATTCCAGCCAATTCTGCGTTGAAAAAGTAAAACAGTGCTCCTTCCCTTCCGAGCTCTCCTGTGTGCCCAAACAGGGGTTTACCCTCACATATGGGGTATCAGCGTACTCAGGACAAATTGGACAACAACTTTTGGGGTCCAATTTCTCCTGTTACCCTAGGGAAAATACAAAACTGGGGGCTAAAAAATAATTTTTGTGGGAAAAAAATTTTGTTTTATTTTTATGGCTCTGCATTATAAACTTCTGTGAAGCACTTGGTGGGTCAAAGTGCTCACCACACCTCTAGATAAGTTCCTTAGGGGGTCTACTTTCCAAAATGGTGTCACTTGTGGGGGGTTTCAATGTTTAGGCACATCAGTGGCTCTCCAAAAGCAACATGGCGTCCCATCTCAATTTCTGTCAATTTTGCATTGAAAAGTCAAACGGCGCTCCTTCCCTTCCGAGCTCTCCCATGCGCCCAAACAGTGGTTTACTGCCACATATGGGGTATCAGCGTACTCAGGACAAATTGGACAACAACTTTTGTGGACCAATTTCTCCTGTTAACCTTGGGAAAATACAAAACTGGGGGCTAAAAAATAATTTTTGTGGGAAAACAAAAAGATTTTTTATTTTCACGGCTCTGCGTTATAAACTGTAGTGAAACACTTGGGGGTTCAAAGTTCTCACAACACATCTAGATAAGTTCATTGAGGGGTCTAGTTTCCAATATGGGGTCACTTGTGGGGGGTTTCTACTGTTTAGGTACATTAGGGGCTCTGCAAACGCAATGTGACGCATGCAGACCAATCCATCTAAGTCTGCATTCCAAATGATGCTCCTTCCCTTCCGAGCCCTCCCATGCGCCCAAACGGTGGTTCCCCCCCACATATCGGGTATCAGCGTACTCAGGACAAATTGGACAACAACATTTAGGGTCCAATTTCTCCTGCTAACCTTGGAAAAATACAAAACTGGGGGCTAAAATATAATTTTTGTGGAAAAAAAAATATTTTTTATTTGCAAGGCTCTGCGTTATAAACTGTAGTGAAATACTTGGGGGTTCAAAGCTCTCACAACACATCAAGATGAGTTCCTTAGGGGGTCTACTTTTCAAAATGGTGTCACTTGTGGGGGGTTTCTACTGTTTAGGTACATTAGGGGCTCTGCAAACGCAACATGGCGTCCCATCTCAATTTCTGTCAATTTTGCATTGAAAAGTCAAACGGCGCTCCTTCCCTTCCGAGCTCTCCCATGCGCCCAAACAGTGGTTTACTGCCACATATGGGGTATCAGCGTACTCAGGACAAATTGGACAACAACTTTTGAGGTCCAATTTCTTCTTACCCTTGGAAAAATAAAAAATTGGGGGCAAAAATATAATTTTTGTGAAAAAATATGATTTTTTATTTTTACGGTTCTGCATTATAAACTTCTGTGAAGCACTTGGTGGGTCAAAGTGCTCACCACACATCCAGATAAGTTCCTTAGGGGGTCTACTTTCCAAAATGGTGTCACTTGTGGGGGGTTTCAATGTTTAGGCACATCAGTGGCTCTCCAAACGCAACATGGCGTCCCATCTCAATTTCTGTCAATTTTGCATTGAAAAGTCAAACGGCGCTCCTTCCCTTCCGAGCTCTCCCATGCGCCCAAACAGTGGTTTACTGCCACATATGGGGTATCATCGTACTCAGGACAAATTGGACAACAACTTTTGGGGTCCATTTTCTCCTGTTACCCTTGGTAAAATAAAACAAATTGGAGCTGAAGTAAATTTTTTGTGTAAAAAAGTTAAATGTTCATTTTTATTTAAACATTCCAAAAATTCCTATTAAACACCTGAAGGGTTAATAAACTTCTTGAAAGTGGTTTTGAGCACCTTGAGGGGTGCAGTTTTTAGAATGGTGTCACACTTGGGCATTTTCTATCATATAGACCCCTCAAAATGACTTCAAATGAGACGTGGTCCCTAAAAAAAAATGGTGTTGTAAAAATGAGAAATTGCTGGTCAACTTTTAACCCTTATAACTCCCTAAGAAAAAAAAAATTGGTTCCAAAATTATGCTGATGTAAAGGAGACATGTGGGAAATGTTACTTATTAAGTATTTTGTGTGACATATCTCTGTGATTTAATTGCATAAAAATTCTAAGTTTGAAAATTGCGAAATTTTCAAAATTTTCGCCAAATTTCCGTTTTTTTCACAAATAAACGCAGGTACTATCAAAGAAATTTTACCACTATCATGAAGTACAATATGTCACGAGAAAACAATGTCAGAATCACCAGGATCCGTTGAAGCGTTTCGGAGTTATAACCTCATAAAGGGACAGTGGTCAGAATTGTAAAAATTGGCCTGGTCATTGACGTGCAAACCACCCTTGGGGGTAAAGGGGTTAACATTGTACCTTTTTTTTTTTTTTCTGCTTTCCACAGTGATCACTCCCAAGTGTTTCAACCCTACGTAGCCCGTGCACGCAGAAACAGCACTACTGTGGTGAACCGCCAGACTGTGGTAAGAGCGTGGGGTTATCTATAACCTAACCATTGCTGACCTTGTTTGTTACTTTCTGAAGCTTTTGGTTGGATGTGGAGCACCTGGTGTGCAAAGCTTCAATCTTGATAAATTGAGGCCTTTATGGAATGTAAATACAATAAATCTTGCAGGGGTTGTCAACTACTTAACCTCTTACTGACATAGTCATGGCCAAAAGTATTGGAACCCTTGAAATTATTCCAAAAAATGATTGCAATTACACGTTTGTTTCGTTTGCGTGTATTGATGATGTACAATAACAAATTGTATTGTGGTACCGTGTTAGCCAGAAAAAGCGATGTGAATATTTTTCTGCCCAATGATGACAGAAGTATTCTAGGAGTGATACCTTTATTGGCTAACCAGAAAATATGTTTGCAAGCTTTCAGAGCACAAAGGCTCCTTCTTCAGACAAGATTACAAATCTACTATATAAAGCTGAATGTGTGTGTGTATGTGTGTGTGTATATGTGTGTGTGTCCGGAATTGGCATCTGCACCGTCGCAGCTACAGCCACAAAATTTTGCACAGTCACACGTCTGGACCCTGAGAGCGTCATAGGCTATGTTGTGAGGTGAAATTTTAACTCCGCGCTTTCCAATTCACCAAACTATTTTTCCCCTATCTACATAATGGGGTAAAGTGAAAGGAAAAGTGTTGGAGGCAAATTGACAGCTGCCAGATGTGAACAAGGGGGACTTAAAGAATGAAAGCGATGGCGCCAAAGAGTATATACCGATCAGTTGCTAAGATGGGGCCCCGACATGAGATACTCACCACACATGGGGATATGAACACAAACACAAAATGCGCCACACACTACCAGATGCTTGAACACATATACCACCCTCAGCACACATTTCACCACACATACACCAACCTCGCCACATAAAAGTCGAAACACAAAAGTCGCCGCTCAAAACTCACCACGCGCAAAACTCGCCACATGCAAAAACTAGGCTCACGCAAAACTCGCCACAAGTGCAAAACTCACCTCATGGAAAACTCGCCACACGCAAAACTTGCACACGCGGAAAAATTGCCACATGCACAAAATTTGCAACACATGCAAAAGTTGCCTCACACAAAACTTGCACATACTCAAAAGGCACCAGACATAAAACTCACCACGCGCAAAACTCGCCATGCGCAAAACTTGCTGCACACAACTTGCTACACTAACCTGTCACATGCAACTCGACACACAAAAAGTTGCTACACGCATGTTGCCACACAAAACTCATCTCACAAAAGTCGCTACATGCATGTTGCCACACACAACTCAACACACACAACTTGACAAACGAAACTCGCCCTAAAACACACACAAGTCTGGTATTAGCCTTCAAAAATAAAAATCGGATTAATAAGCAGACAAACTACAAGAGCAACAAATGTACCATGTAGGAAATACGGCAGCTCTCAGTCACATGACCTGTCTATTATGTGTATGTGTGAGCTAATATATACTGCCAGGGGGAGGGCTTCCTGTTGGCTGGGGATTTATCAGGCTGCCAATTTATCTTACAAATACTGAGGTAAAAATACTGAGCAAATAACGTGTTAACGAGGTCTAATACAGGAGATCACACAGGTATATACTATATACAGGGGAGATGACACACAGATATATACTATATACAGGAGAAATGACACACAGGTATATACTATATAGAGGAGGAGATGACATACAGGTACATATATATACAGGAGGAGATGACACAGGTATATACTATATACAGGAGCAGATGACCTACAGGTATATACTATATACAGGAGGAGATGACATACAGGTATATGCTATATATAGAAGATGACATACAGGTATATACTATATACAGGAGGAGATGACATACAGGTATATACTATATATAGGAGGAGATGACATACAGGTATATACTATATATAGGAGGAGATGACATACAGGTATATACTATATAGGAGGAGATGACATACAGGTATATACTATATACAGGGGAGATGACACACAGCAGGTATATACTATATACAGGGGAGATTACATACATGTATATACTATATACAGGAGATGACATACAGTTGTATACTATATATAAGGGAGATGACAAACATGTATATACTGAGGTGAAAATGAGAGGTGTGAGGTGAAAATGAAAAGGTGTGAGTGCAAAATGAGAGGAGTGAGGGAAAATAGTGGAGTGATCGGAAAATGACAGATGTGAGGTCGAAATGACAAGTGTTAGGGGGGAATGAGAGGAGTGAGGGGGAAAATGAGAGGTGTGAGGGAGAAAATGAGAGATGTGAGGGGGAAAATTAAAGATGTGATTGGGAAAATGAAAGGCGTGATGGGAAAATAAGAGAAGTCACGTGCTATAACTAACCACAGATATTTACTATGCCCAGGTAACGCCGGGCTCTTCAGCTAGTCTAATATATAAAGCTGAATGTGTGTATATGTGTGTATGTATGTCCGGGATTGGCATCTGCACCGTCGCAGCTACAGCCACAAAATTTTGCACAGTCACACGTCTGGACCCTGAGAGCGTCATAGGCTATGTTGTGAGGTGAAATTTTAACCCCACACTTTCCAATTCACCAAACAATTTTGCCCCTATCTACATAATGGGGAAAAGTGAAAGGAAAAGTGTTGGAGGCAAATTGACAGCTGCCAGATGTGAACAAGGGGGACTTAAAGAGTGAGAGCGATGGCGCCAAAGAGTATATACCGTACAGTTGCTAAGGTGGGGCCCCGACATGGGATACTCACCACACACGGGGATATGAACACACACACAAAATGCGCCACACACTACCACGTGCTTGAACACATATTACCTTCAGCACACATTTCACCACACATACACCAACCTCGCCACATAAAAGTCGAAACTCAAAAGTCGCTGCTCAGAACTCGCCACCCGCAAAACTCGCCAGATGCAAAAACTAGGCTCACGCAAAACTCGCCACAAGTGCAAAACTCACCTCATGGAAAACTCGCCACACGCAAAACTTGCACACGCGGAAAAATTGCCACATGCACAAAAGTTGCAACACATGCAAAAGTTGCCTCACACAAAACTTGCACATGCTCAAAAGGCACCACACATAAAACACGCCATGCACAAAACTCGCCATGTGCAAAACTTGCTGCGCAAAACTTGCTGCACACAACTTGCTACACTAACCTGTCACATGCAACTCGACACACAAAAAGTTGCTACACGCATGTCGCCACACAAAACTCATCTCACAAAAGTCGCTACATGCATGTCGCCACACGCAACTCAACACACAATTTGACATATGAAACTCGCCCCAAAACACACAAGAGTCTGGTATTATCCTTCAAAAATAAAAATCTGATTAATAAGCAGACAAACTACAAGAGCAACAAATGTACCATATAGGAAATACGGCAGCTGTCAGTCACATGACCTGTCTATTATGTGTATGTGTGAGCTAATATTTACTGCCAGGGGGAGGGCTTCCTGTTGGCTGGGGATTTATCAGGCTGACAATTTAGCTTACAAATACTGAGGTAAAAATACTGAGCAAATAACGTGTGAACAAGGTCTAATACAGGAGGAGATGACACACAGGTATATACTATATACAGGGGAGATGACACACAGATATATACTATCTACAGGAGAGATGACACACAGGTATATACTATATAGAGGAGGAGATGACATACAGGTACATATATATACAGGAGGAGATGACATACAGGTATATACTATATACAGGAGGAGATGACACACAGGTATATACTATATACAGGAGCAGATGACCTACAGGTATATACTATATACAGGAGGAGATGACATACAGGTATATGCTATATATAGAAGATGACATGCAGGTATATACTATATACAGGAGGAGATGACACACAGATATATACTATATACAGGGAAGATGACACACAGGTATATACTATATACAGGAGGAGATGACATACAGGTATATACTATATATAGAAGGAGATGACATTCAGGTATATACTATAGGGGAGATGACATGCAGGTATATACTATATACAGGAGGAGATGACACACAGATATATACTATATACAGGGAAGATGACACACAGGTATATACTATATACAGGAGATGACATACAGATGTATACTATATATAAGGGAGATGACAAACATGTATATACTGAGGTGATGAGGTGAAAATGAGAGGTGTGAGGTGAAAATGAAAAGGTGTGAGTGCAAAATGAGAGGAGTGAGGAAAAATAGTGGAGTGATCAGAAAATGACAGATGTGATGTTGAAATGACAAGTGTTAGGGGGGAATGAGAGGAGTGAGGGAGAAAATGAGAGATGTGAGGGGGAAAATGAAAGATGTGATTGGGAAAATGAGAGGCGTGATGGGAAAATAAGAGACGTGAGGTGCTATAACTAACCACAGATATTTACTATGCCCAGGCAACGCCGGGCTCTTCAGCTAGTAGATTAATAAGAAACAAGCACATTTAAAGAATAGTACAGGAGGACATTTGTTAGGGGGTGGGAAGTGTGATGACTCCATAGATAAGCCAAGGTAATCAAATTAGGCATTTTCTTACAAATGGAGAGGCAATGGGAATAATGTTCTTAGTTATCTGGAGTCTGTCTGGTGGAGGTGTGAATTGTATCCATGTAGTGACTCATAAATGCAGGTGTTAAATTGAGTCTAAAGTCCCCTTCACATTAAGCGACGCTGCAGCGATACCGACAACGATCCGGATCGCTGCAGCGTCGCTGTTTGGTCGCTGGAGAGCTGTCACACAGACCGCTCTCCAGCGATGCCGGTAACCAGGGTAAACATCGGGTAACTAAGCGCAGGGCCGCGCTTAGTAACCCGATGTTTACCCTGGTTACCTTCCTAAAAGTAAAAAAAACAAACAGTACATACTTACCTAACGCTGTCTGTCCTCCAGCGCTGTGCTCTGCACTCCTCCTGTACTGTCTGTGTGAGCACAGCGGCCGGAAAGCAGAGCGGTGACGTCACCGCTCTGCTTTCTGGCTGACCGACGCTCACAGCCAGTACAGGAGAAGTGCAGAGCACAGCGCCGGGGGACAGACAGCGGTAGGTAAGTATGTAGTGTTTGTTTTTTTACTTTTAGGATGGTAACCAGGGTAAACATCGGGTTACTAAGCGTGGCCCTGCGCTTAGTTACCCGATGTTTACCCTGGTTACCAGTGAAGACATCGCTGGATCGGTGTCACACACGCCGATCCAGCGATGTCCACGGGAGATCCAGCGACGAAATAAAGTTCTGGACTTTCCTCAGCGACCAACGATCTCCCAGCAGGGGCCTGATCGTTGGTCGCTGTCACACATAACGATTTTATTAACGATATCGTTGCTACGTCACAAAAAGCAACGATATCGTTAACAATATCGTTATGTGTCAACGAATGGAACATCTTCATTAGTTTGGAATACAAACTAATGAAGATGTTCAATTCGTTGACACTGTCATCATTGGGCAGAAAAATATTCACATCGATTTGCGAAACTAAAAAAAAAAACAGTAAAAAAAAAGGCAAATTGGACATACTTTCACATTAAAATGTGCTGGAGAAAATCATTACGGCTAAGTGCACACGTCACAGAATTGCCGCTGAAATTTCCGCAGCAATTCCTGCCGCGGGTATATCGCATGCGGGATTGGCATGCTTATTCCTGCTAAAACTAGCATTTTGCAAGCATAATTAGCTTGCGGAATGCTAGCGTTTTCCAAGCGATCTGTAGCATCGCTTGGAAAACTGATTGACAGGTTGGTGACACTTGTCAAACATAGTGTTTGACAAGTGTGACCAACTTTTAACTATTGATGCTGCCTCTGCAGCATCAAAAGTATAAAGATATAATGTTTTAAATAATTAGTCAGTTTTAATGTATAGTGAACATGCTTAAAAAAACCAAACAAAATACAATTGTAAAATTGCATTTCTCTATTGCCTCTCATTGGGGGACACAGGAACCATGGGTGTATGCTGCTGCCAGTAGGAGGCTGACACTATGCACAAAAAAAGTTAGCTCCTGCTCTGCAGTGTACACCCCACCGACTGGCATTATGCACTTCAGTTTAGCTAAGTGTCAGTAGGATGTGGACACGGGTCTTTCATTAGACCCTTATCTACCTCAATGTGCGTCGTCTTCTTTCAGGTTTTTCAAGAAGGGATACAGGGTGAACAGTCACACCTGTAGTCCCACAATACGGACTGTGAGTACGGTGTGTACTGCCACCCCGTATCCTCATAGATCCCTCAGCAGGACCATGATCCTAGCACACAAGCGTGCTCAGAAGTCCGGTCCTAGCTCCGTCACCCACCCAATCGCCCACCAGAGCCTGTCGGTTTTGCGGAGACGAGGACGTCCATCACCAGCTCCCTGAACGTCTCATACCTTCCTTGGATTAAGGTTAGTAACGGACGACGTGGGATGTGTGAGGTGAGTATTTCCCCATCCGTCCCAGATTAGGCAATAGGCGTTAATAAAGGGTGCAGGCTACCTTTGGCCCGGTCGTCGCTGTTACATAGGCGGAAGACATTTGCAGGTATCTTAGCTGCAGACAGCTTTTGCAGACACAGATCCCCTCATCCGCACGGCAGCCTTTGCAGGCAGCTGAGTCCCTTCTCGCGCTGCTCCCCGTTTTCCGGCGGCCGCACTGCCTTCTTTCCGGCGCTGCAGCCTTTGCAGGCAGTTGCGTCTCTTCCTGCCCGGCTGCGACCGTACTGACTTATGCCTCGGCGCGGCTGCCTTTGTAGGCAGCCATGCTGCTCCTTTTTTTCCGGCGGCCGCACTGTCTTTTATCCGGCGCGGCAGCCTTGTGGCAGCCGCGCTGCTGCTTCTTCCGGCGCCGCGGCCCTCTCCGGCGGCCACCAGCCTCTAATTTTCCGGTGCCGACTCTGCCCACTTCCTCTTCTCTCGGGCTTTTCTCCCGCCCGACTGTCATAGCCCGCCCACCGGTGCCATCTTGGTGCTCCCCTACAGGCAGTTTAGCTCCGCCCACCACTCCTGTGCCCCTCATGAAGCATTTCGGCGCCACGATCGCTCCTCGAAGAGCGCAAATCCTGGCATCCCCGGCTACCTTTCGGACGCCATCCCTCTGCTGTTGCCCGCATCTAGCTCCGGATCCTGAAGCCGTCTCTGACTGACTCTTGAGGAGCATTTTCCAAGCTGTGCAGTGGACGCCGAGTCGTCTGCCGTGAGTAGCTCTGCACTGCAGACTGACACTCTCCTCTGCCCTCCTGTCCCCTAACCTTCTGGCATTACTCAGGGGTTCGTTCGCCATGTCTAATTCTAAGGGAGGTCGCTCTCGTCCTCCTACTTCTTCCTCTACTTCCTCTGCCTTAGTCAAACACTGTGTTCGTCTTGTAACTGCAGGCTTCCCTCAGGTAAGTCCTCTCCCCTCTGTCAGGCCTGCAGCAACCCCATTATGCCCACCGCCCAGGATTCCCCTGCTGCTCTGCTTGAGTGAGGCCTCCACCCCAGGTTGGGCTTCCGCTCTGTCACAATCGGTAGCGGATCTAACGCGGGTGTCCCAGACCCTTGTGTCCGTGCTTGATAGGTTGCCAGACTCCAGCAGTAGCCAGCGGGTCGCAGGAACCTCCGTCCGAGCCTCCCATTATAGGCCGCAAAAGATCCAGACAGGAACGCCGGTCTGAGTCCTCTTCTCGTTCCATCTCCCCACACGGTCCTTATCTGCGATCGGCTTCTCCCTGATCCTCCTCACCTGAGTCAGGCGAAGCTTTCTCTGATGCGCCTTCAGAGGATAATTTGGAGCTGGATTCCAACCAAATCGCTACCATGAGGGATATGGTTCAGAGTCTTATTGGAGTAATCAATCAGACCTGTGGCATCAAAGATTCCTCTACGGAACCCGCAGTCCAGGCGGTTTCGTTTAGACGGTCTAAAACACCTTCCAAGGTTTTCGCTCCTCATCCTGAGTTCGATTAGCTTCTGACCAGAGAAAGGGAGAATACGACCAGACGTTTTCAAAGAGGAAAGCGCCTTGGCATCTAATATCCTTTTTCCTCGGATCTCATCGCCAACTGGACTTCTTCTCCCTCTGTGGATCCGCCAGTTTCTAGACTTTCCACCAACACAGTCCTCCCGCTGTCGGGCGGAGCATCTCTGAAAGATTCCAACGATAGAATCATAGAGTCCTTTGCGAAGTCGGCCTTCGAGGCGGCCGCTTCTGCCCTATGCCCGGCCTTTGCTTCCACCTGGGTTTCGAAATCTATATCTGAATGGGCCAAACAACTCCATCGGGGCATTTTGGCCGGAGCTCCACCAGAACAGCTGGTGGAACTTGCCACCCAGATTTCTCATGCTGGGGAATACTTGGTCTCTGCTTCCCTGGACACCACGTGCTGTGCCGCTCAGGCGTCTAGTAATGTTGCCATCCGTCGTACCGTCTGGCTCAAGGCCTGGCAGGCGGATTTGTCATCAAAAAAGTTCCTTACCAGTCTGCCTTTTCAGGGATGTCGTCTCTTCGGTTCCAAACTGGACCAAATTATTAAGGACGGTACCGGGGGCACAAGCTCCCTTCTTCCCCAGTCCAAGCCTTGCCGGCCTCCTCCTAGGCGGCAATTCCGGCCCTTTCGGCCTTTTTATCGCTTTATGGCGTCAAATTCCTTTTCCCAGCAGCAGCAGAGGCCGCAGGCACGTCAAGAGAAGAAGGCAGTATCCTTTAGACCCACTCCTTCCTGGCGTCCCCGCTACTCCCAAGGTAGATCTTCCCGGTCTAGGACTGGAAGATCCACCTCGGCATGACTCACGGCAAGACCCCAGCGCACCTCCCAAGCTGGGCGGCCGTCTCCTCTTCTTCAGGGACGTCTGGATCTCCTCAGTGGAGGACGCATGAGTCAGGGAAGTGGTATCCTCAGGATACAAAATAGAATTCATTTCACGGCCCCGGGATCGTTTCTTCGAGTCCCGCCCTCCAAGAGACCCCGCTCTAGTTCTGGGTTTCTTTGCAGCCATCGCTTCTCTCCTCAAAGCCAGGGTAATCGTTCCCGTCCCAGAAAAAGAACGGTTCACAGGTTTCTATTCAAATCTTTTTGTGGTACCGAAAAAAGACGGCAAGGTTCGTCCCATTCTGGATCTCAAATTGCTAAACAAGAGAGTTCGTCTGAGACACTTCAGGATGGAATCCCTTTGTTCAGTAATTGCTTCCATGGAGGCCCAGGAATTTCTGTGTTCCATAGATATTCAGGATGCCTACCTCCATGTCCCGACCGCTCCCAGGGTTTTCACGAAGATCATGGCGGCACTGATAGCCATCTTGAGGGTCAGGGGACCGGTACTTTTTCCATACCTTGTCGACATCCTTTTTTTTTTTTTAATCAAATAGATTTTTATTGATTTATAAAATGCAATAAACATTTAACAATAACACATGTTTTTCAATTCCCCACCCAGCATTAACCCCCGTTTACCCATCCCACCGCCCTTTCCCACTTAGACAGCTCACGTCCTTCTTTTAACATGTCTTGTAGCATTATATACTTTTTTTTTTTTAATTCAAATAAATTTTTATTAAGAATAACAAGATAAATGACATGTTACATTCTCATTTTCAATACAAAGCTTCCCCCCCCCTTTCAAACATTCCTCTTCAATCCCACCCCCCCCCAACCCCACCCAACAAAGCAGCTCACCTTGCTTAGCACTTCCATCATTAGACCAATATACTATCTAATCACTCAGCCAATAATATAAGCCACATTTAACATTACCATTAATTAGGAACCTTAATTAACTCTCCCTCTATAATACCCCTATCCCATAGCAATCCACGGAGACCACATTTTATTGAACATTTCGATTTTCCCTCTTTTTTTATAAAACCCCTTTTCCAGTGTCAGGCCCTGCTTCACATACTGGAGGAATTCTCCTCTTGACGGCGGTTCTTCCCTAATCCAATTTCGAGCTATTACCTTCCTAGCCATGTATAACAATCTGGCAATAGCTATCTTTAGGTTATCCACTCCAATCTCATCCACACATCCCAACAAGCACACAACTGGATCCCTTGGCACCTTACATCCATACGCACCTTCCATACGACTCAAAACTACCACCCAAAAAGCAGCCAGTCTCGGACACGTCCACATCATATGGAGTATATCAGCATCTGCAGTTTTACACCTCGGGCATTCAGAATCATCACGCAAACCAGCCTTATATAGCACCATCGGTGACTTATAAACCCTGTGTATCACATAGAGCTGTGACATTCTATACGGTTCGCTCAGTGACAATCGTGGGACCCATTCTAGCACCGACTCCCAAGTCTCATTCTCCATTGGACCCAGATCCCTCTCCCACTTCGCTCTCGCCATTATTGGAAACCCCAATAGGAAAGTATGCAACAGATCTTTATACAAAGTAGATATGACCCCCCCCCAGTAGTCCCTTCATTACACACATACTCCAGTACTATATCCCTCTGAATTCCAATACCTCCGTTTCTACTCTGAGCTCCAAAAGCATGCCTCATCCGCAAATACTGAAATTCCCCTACAGTCCCGAGACCAAATTCCGCCTGTAATTGGGAAAATGAATTCAATTCACCTCGCTCAATTATTTGATACACGTATTGAATCCCTTTGACTTGCCATTCTGTCAGTACCCCCAGTGCCTCAAACTCCTGTAAGTTGCTGTTATGCCATAGCGGTGATAATCTAGTCAAATCCGTGACCCCACGTATATGTCTCAGCCTACCCCACAGCCTGCGTATCAACAACACAGTCGGGTATAATTTCCCCAGAGCCCCCAGGGATCCATCCTCCAAACATTGTACTACTGGCCTTCTTTTTGTCACCACTTCCATCAACCGCTGTACCGCTCCAGATGACCCTTCATGCGCCCAGCCTTTTAAATGCTGACTCTGGGCTGCAAGAAAATATATTTCAGGGTTAGGCAGTGCCAGTCCCCCATCTTCCTTGGGTCGCTAGAGTGTCTCCAGTTTGATACCCGGATGCTGTCTCCCCCATATTAAATTCCTGAACAGAGAGTTAATCTGTCTAAATCTCCCGCGTGGTATCCAAACTGGCGCATTATGAAGAATATACAGTATTTTTGGCATCAAAATCATTTTAATAAGATTCACCCTACCTACCACAGATAAATGCAGTTTAAGCCAAGCATCCGCTTTCGCTTTAAGAACACCTAAGATTGGAGTCAGATTTCTATCTATATAGTCAGTAACAGGCATAGATACCCATATTCCAAGGTACTTAAATTGGCTAGTCACCTCCAGTCGCCCATCCTCCAGTGGCTCCCCACCATCATCATCCACCTTAAACAAGACAGACTTACTCCAGTTTATCCTAAGTCCCGACACCGATCCGAAACGCTCAATAATCCCAATGGCTCCCTCCAAGGACGTACCCGGGTCAGCCAGAAAAAGCAGAATGTCATCCGCATACAACGCCACCCTTTCTTCAATCATCCCATATTTAAACCCAGTCACCTCATCAGACCGTCGAAGCTTACCAGCTGGTGGTTCCACAGCCAGAGCAAACAAAAGAGGAGAGAGTGGACACCCCTGTCTCGTCCCTCTAGCCAGTTGTATGGTTCGTGATAACTCCCCATTTACCCTAACCCTAGCCATCGGCATCGAGTACATCAGTCGAATCCAGGATATGAACTGCGGTCCAAACCCCATACTCCGTAGCACCTGCCAGAGATATCCCCACTCCACACTATCGAATGCCTTATGGGCGTCTAAAGATGCAATAACTCTCTGGCCACAGTTGTCGGATCTGAGTTGCAAATTCATATACAGCCTTCGTAAGTTGATCGCAGTGGACCTATCAGGCATAAAGCCAGACTGGTCTGAGTGCACCAGGCCGGAAATAACACTTGTCAACCTCATCGCCAACACCTTAGCCAGAAGTTTAACGTCTGTAGTAAGCAAGCAGATTGGCCGATATGAATCCGGCTGTGTCGGGTCCTTCCCCTCCTTAGGAATCGCCACTATTATGGCCTCCCGCATAGATGCCGGTAGACGACCGCCACTCCTAGTCTCCTCCAGAAGTACCCTTAATTTAGGGATCAGCACTTCCCCAAAGTTTTTATAAATTTCAGCAGGAAATCCATCTACGCCAGGTGCCTTCCCTTTAGCCATAGACTGCAGTGCCCGACCCAACTCCTCCTCCGTGATGGGAGCTTCCAAATCTTCTCTATCTATGTCACTCAGCCTTGGGAGCTCCAATTCCTCAAGGAACGCCACCGTGTCCCCCACCGACCCATCTACCTGAGAGGAATATAGGTCCGCATAAAAATCTGCAAAAATGTCCAAAATCTCTGAAGTCTCAGAGACAGCCACACCGCTCCCCGATACCAAAGAATGAACAAAGGACGTGTCTTTCTGGGCAGAAGCCACCATCGATAGCAAATGACCCACAGAATCGCCCTCCTGGCAAAAAGCCAGATTCATGAATTCCCTCTTCCTTTCAGCCTTACCGAGCAATACCTCCCCCCAACTGACTCTGAGCTGCCTTTAGCCTCCTCCCAGCTTCCGGAGTACCCGCTATTACCATCTCATCCTCGGCTATCCTCAGCCCATCAACCGCCAACCTCTGTCTCTCTCGATTTCCTCTTATACCTGCTAATATCCCTGAACAGCTTTCCCCTCAAGTACGCCTTCATGGTTTCCCACACAGTAAGAACATCTACACTTCCCTCGTTAATCTCAAAAAATTCCACCAACTCCTTTTTTATCTTTTCCAAGTCCATACTGTGTAGCCAATTAGGGTGAATCTTCCACTCCTTCCTGCTCCCGATCCGTGTCCCCACCGGCCGAAATTCCACCTCAACTGGACTATGGTCTGAAAGAGCCCTAGGCAAATATCTCACCTCCCCTACCATCGTGTCCAGTAAACGGTTACCCAGCGCCAAGTCAATCCTAGACAAAGTACCATGAGCTGGCGAGTAGTATGAGTACGCCCTTTCCCCAATATGTCTAACTCTCCATAAATCAATCATACCTACTTCCCGGACATAGGTCCCAAACGTAGTGATATGTCCCCCTGTTCTATTCTGGGGATTTTTGTTTTTGTCCCAAAAGTCATCACAGATATTATTAAGATCGCCAATAATTAGAAATGGTAACGGTCCCCAACGCTCTACCCTCTCCAGCACCTCTCTTATCTTCTTACTTGAGTATGAGGGCGGAATATACATTGCCGCTATACACATCAACACTCCATTTATTTTACATTTCACCACCACATACTGACCATCCACATCCTCTTTTACCATTACCTCCTCATACTGCACCCCCGCAGGTATTAACACAGACACACCCCTGGAGTACGTTGAGAAAGTAGAATGATGCGCCCTCTGTATCCAGCGCCTATTCAATACATCCACCCTCTCCCGCACTAAATGTGTCTCTAGCAAACATATCATTGAGACCTTCTGTTCTCGGACATACTGCGGACTTGCCGCCCGCCGTGTTTTATCCGCCAGACCTCTCACATTCCAACTCAATATTTTAATACAATCTCCCATCATGTGGCTCATCATTTCTTAAAGTATCCAATTTCCCAAGTATGAGCAGTCCCAACCCCCCTGCCCCCTCCCAACTTGCCCCCCTAACCCTACAATATAACACATTCTTCCTCTCATCAAGAACCTCGTCGAGCCTTATCAAGGCTCCGTCTTTTTCTCAGGCTCACGAGAGCCTATCCATCGTCCTCGACACTCTAGCCCGTTTCGGGTGGCTTGTCAACAGGAACTAATCCTGTCTTATTCCTTCCCAGTACCTCGTCTTTCTGGGCATGCTCTTCGACACTCGTCAGACCAAAGTCTTCCTTCCCGAAGACAAGAGATCCATCCTTCGTCGGGACGTACGCTTGCGCCAGGGTCCTCGGTTTCCATCCTTCCGATCGGCCATGAAGGTTCTGAGGAGAATGGTAGCAACATTGGAAGCGATTCCCTTCGCCCAATTTCACTCGCGACCTCTTCAGCAAGCCATCCTGTCACAGTGGGACAGGTCTGTCTTCTCCCTGGATCGTCCGATCCGACTCTCTCCCCGGGCCAAACGGTCACTCAACTAGTGTCTGACGTCACCTCTCATCTCTCCCAGGGCAGGTCCTTCCTTCCAGTTCACTGGCAGGTGCTGACGGACGCCAGCCTTATTGGCTGGAGTGCGGTGTTTCGTCCCCTGACTGTTCAGGGTCGTTGGTCGGCACAGGGGTCAGCTCTGCCAATCAATGTCCTCGAGATTCGGGCCATCTTTCTCTCCCTTCGTCACTGGAAAAGGATTCTCAGGGGTCTACCTATCCGAATCCAGATGGACAATGCCACGGCGGTGGCATATGTCAACCATCGAGGGGGACTCGGAGCTTGGCCGAGGTATCCAAGATCCCCTGGGCAGAGGCAACGGTTCCGGTGCATATCCCCGGCGTGGACACTTGGGCCGCCGACTTCCTCAGCCGCGAGGGTCTCACGGCAGGGGAATGGTCCTTGCATCAGGAGGTCTTCCATCAGATTTGTCTTCGATGGGGGACTCCAGACATGGACCTCACGGCGTCCCGAATGAACAGGAAGGTTCCTCGGTTTGTCTCCAGATCTCGCGACCCTCTCGCAGTGGGTGTCGTCGCTCTGTCCATTCCTTGGTCGCAGTTCGTGCTCCCCGATCTGTTTCCACCCCTTCCCTTGCTTCCCAAGCTGTTGAAAAAGATCAAGGCAGAAGGGGTGCCGGTCATTCTGATCGCCCTGGATTGGCCCAGGAGATCTTGGTTCGCGGAGATCGTCAATCTTTTTGCGGACGGCCCCTGGCGCCTTCCAGACAGACCCGATCTGCTGTCTCAGGGTCTGATCTGCCACCCGAATTCTCGGTCGCTCAGTTTAACGGCGTGGCTGTTGAGATCGCAGTTCTAAGAGCGTCCGGCCTTTCGGACCGGGTGATTCACACTATGATACAGGCTAGGAAGCCTTCGTCTTCCAGGATCTACTATCGTACCTGGAAGGCTTTCTTCCGTTGGTGCGAGTCCAACCGCGTTTCACCTATGTCCTTTTCCCTGCCTTCCACTTTGGCCTTCCTTCAGGCAGGACTGGATTTGGGCCTTGCTCTTAGTTCCCTAAAGTGCCTGGTTTCTGCGCTCTCCATCCTTTTTTAGAAGACTTTATCTTCTCGGCCACAGGTTAAGACCTTCCTTCAAGGAGTAGCCCATGCTGACCCTCCGTACAGGGCCCCTGTGGATTCATGGGATTTAAATCTTGTGCTGGACGTTCTGAGGGGTCTACATTTGAGCCTCTCAGGGAGGTCTCCCTTTCAGTTCTATCTTGGAAGGTGGCCTTTCTTGTGGCCATCACTTCTATCCGCTGCGTTTCCGAGTTGGTGGCCCTTTCTTGCCGACCTCCTTTCTTGGTTATCTACCAGGACAAGGTGGTCCTCAGGCCTTCCTTCCCAAGGTGGTTTCCACCTTCCACCTCAGCGAGGACATTGTTCTACCTTCCTTTTGTCCAGCGCCGACTCATTCTCTGGAGCGATCGTTGAACAAGCTGGACCTCGTCAAGGCAGTGAGGATCTACCTGGCTAGAAAGGCCTCTTTCCGGAAACGGACTCTCTTTTCGTCATTCCTGATGGCATGCGTAGAGGCCTGCCGGCTTCCAAGGCGACTATTGCTCGCTGGATCA
Organism: Ranitomeya imitator; assembly: GCF_032444005.1. Taxonomy (NCBI): domain Eukaryota; kingdom Metazoa; phylum Chordata; class Amphibia; order Anura; family Dendrobatidae; genus Ranitomeya; species Ranitomeya imitator. The sequence continues at coordinate 75,858,580 of NC_091283.1, read as the reverse complement.
GAACGGCAATTTTGGAGGCTTACCAGGTCAAGAACAGAGTGCCCCCTCCTGGGATAAAGGCTCACTCTACCTGGGCAGTCGGCGCTTCCTGGCCGGTACACCACAGGGCTTCCGCCCTACAGCTTTGCAAAGCTTCTAGCCACACGTTCGCCAAATTTTACAAGGTCCATACCTACGCTTCGGCGGACGCCAGCCTAGGCAGAAGGATCTTGCAGGCGGCAGTGGTGAGTCCTCTGACCTGATGGAAGTCTGTTTTTCCCACCCCAGGGACTGCTTTGGGACGTCCCATGGTTCCTGTGTCCCCCAATGAGAGGCGATAGAGAAAACAGGATTTTTGGTTGCTTACCGTAAAATCTGTTTCTCGGAGCCTTCATTGGGGGACACAGCACCCTCCCATGTTATTCAGTTTCTATTGTTCTGTGTTCTATGACTGTTCTCATGTTTACAGTTCTCATGTTTGTGGTTATGTTTCAACCTTATTGTTTTGTGTCCTACTGCTTTCTCACTAACTGAAGTGCATAATGTCAGTTGGTTGGGTGTACACTGCAGGGGAGGAGCTAACTTTTTTTGTGCATAGTGTCAGCCTCCTAGTGGCAGCAGAATACACCAATGGTTCCTGTGTCCCCCAATGAAGGATCCGAGAAACAGATTTTAGGGTAAGGCTAGGGTCACATTGCGTTAGGGCAGTCCGTTTAGCACATAGCGCTACGGACTGCGCTAACGCAATGTCCCAAAAAGGATAGCGATAGCCGATCCCGCTAGCGCAGATCCCCGATCTGCGCTAGCGAGGAACGGACCGCGAACGCTGCAAGCAGCAAGTACCGCCATAACGCAGCCCTAGCCTAAGCAACCAAAAATCCTGTTTTGTTTTTTTTTTTTGCAATTTCAATGCTCTTGGAATTTTTTTCCTGCTTTCCAGGACATCACATGATAAAATGGTGTCATTCAAAAGTACAACTCGTCCCACAAAAAACAAGCCCTCAACCACCATATTGATGTGAAAATAAAAAATTTGTGGCTCTTGGAAGAAGGGGAAGGAAAAAAAACTAAACGGAAAAACACAAAAAATGGCCACATTATCAAGGGTTTAATCCTCTTTTTAACCCCTTCCCGCCGCGGCCCTTTTTCGTTTGTGTTTTCGTTTTTCACTCCCCTCCCCAGAGCCATTACTTTTTTTTATTTTTTCGTCAATATGGTCATGTGAGGGCTTATTTTTTGCGAGATGAGTTGTACTTTTGAACGACACCATTGGTTTTACCTTGTCTTGTACTAGAAAACGGGAAAAAAATTCCAAGTGCGGTGAAATTGCAAAAAAATGTGCAATCCCCCACTTGTTTTTTGACTGGCTTTTTTGCTAGCTTCACTAAATGCTAAAAGTGACCTGCCATTATGTTTCTCCAGGTCAGTACGAGTTCATAGACATCTAACATGTCTAGGATATTTTTTATCTAAGTGGTGAAAAAAAATTCAAAACTTTGCTTTTGGGAATAAAAGGACTAGAAATAGGAAAAACCCAATGTGGCTAAACAAAGAAGTAAGACAGGCAATTAACAGTAAAAAGAAAGCATTTGCACTACTAAAGCAGGATGGCACCATTGAAGCTCTAAAAAACTATAGGGAGAAAAATACTTTATCTAAAAAACTAATTAAAGCTGCCAAAAAGGAAACAGAGAAGCACATTGCTAAGGAGAGTAAAACTAATCCCAAACTGTTCTTCAACTATATCAATAGTAAAAGAATAAAAACTGAAAATGTAGGCCCCTTAAAAAATAGTGAGGAAAGAATGGTTGTAGATGACGAGGAAAAAGCTAACATATTAAACACCTTCTTCTCCACGGTATTCACGGTGGAAAATGAAATGCTAGGTGAAATCCCAAGAAACAATGAAAACCCTATATTAAGGGTCACCAATCTAACCCAAGAAGAGGTGCGAAACCGGCTAAATAAGATTAAAATAGATAAATCTCCGGGTCCGGATGGCATACACCCACGAGTACTAAGAGAACTAAGTAATGTAATAGATAAACCATTATTTCTTATTTTTAGTGACTCTATAGCGACAGGGTCTGTTCCGCAGGACTGGCGCATAGCAAATGTGGTGCCAATATTCAAAAAGGGCTCTAAAAGTGAACCTGGAAATTATAGGCCAGTAAGTCTAACCTCTATTGTTGGTAAAATATTTGAAGGGTTTCTGAGGGATGTTATTCTGGATTATCTCAATGAGAATAACTGTTTAACTCCATATCAGCATGGGTTTATGAGAAATCGCTCCTGTCAAACCAATCTAATCAGTTTTTATGAAGAGGTAAGCTATAGGCTGGACCACGGTGAGTCATTGGACGTGGTATATCTCGATTTTTCCAAAGCGTTTGATACCGTGCCGCACAAGAGGTTGGTACACAAAATGAGAATGCTTGGTCTGGGGGAAAATGTGTGTAAATGGGTTAGTAACTGGCTTAGTGATAGAAAGCAGAGGGTGGTTATAAATGGTATAGTCTCTAACTGGGTCGCTGTGACCAGTGGGGTACCGCAGGGGTCAGTATTGGGACCTGTTCTCTTCAACATATTCATTAATGATCTGGTAGAAGGTTTACACAGTAAAATATCGATATTTGCAGATGATACAAAACTATGTAAAGCAGTTAATACAAGAGAAGATAGTATTCTGCTACAGATGGATCTGGATAAGTTGGAAACTTGGGCTGAAAGGTGGCAGATGAGGTTTAACAATGATAAATGTAAGGTTATACACATGGGAAGAGGGAATCAATATCACCATTACACACTGAACGGGAAACCACTGGGTAAATCTGACAGGGAGAAGGACTTGGGGATCCTAGTTAATGATAAACTTACCTGGAGCAGCCAGTGCCAGGCAGCAGCTGCCAAGGCAAACAGGATCATGGGGTGCATTAAAAGAGGTCTGGATACACATGATGAGAGCATTATACTGCCTCTGTACAAATCCCTAGTTAGACCGCACATGGAGTACTGTGTCCAGTTTTGGGCACCGGTGCTCAGGAAGGATATAATGGAACTAGAGAGAGTACAAAGAAGGGCAACAAAATTAATAAAGGGGATGGGAGAACTACAATACCCAGATAGATTAGCGAAATTAGGATTATTTAGTCTAGAAAAAAGACGACTGAGGGGCGATCTAATAACCATGTATAAGTATATAAGGGGACAATACAAATATCTCGCTGAGGATCTGTTTATACCAAGGAAGGTGACGGGCACAAGGGGGCATTCTTTGCGTCTGGAGGAGAGAAGGTTTTTCCACCAACATAGAAGAGGATTCTTTACTGTTAGGGCAGTGAGAATCTGGAATTGCTTGCCTGAGGAGGTGGTGATGGCGAACTCAGTCGAGGGGTTCAAGAGAGGCCTGGATGTCTTCCTGGAGCAGAACAATATTGTATCATACAATTATTAGGTTCTGTAGAAGGACGTAGATCTGGGTATTTATTATAATGGAATATAGGCTGAACTGGATGGACAAATGTCTTTTTTCGGCCTTACTAACTATGTTACTATGTTACTATGTATGCTTTAAAAAAAAAATATAGCGCCATTTTCCGTTACCCGTAGCGTCTCCATTTTTCGTGATCTGGGGTCGGGTGAGGGCTTATTTTTTGCGTGCCAAGCTTACGTTTTTAATTATACCACTTTTGTGCAGATACGTTCTTTTGATCGCCCGTTATTGCATTCTAATGCGATGTCGCGGCGACCAAAAAAACGTAATTCTGGCGTTTCAAATTTTTTGATAGCTCGGGCGATTCTGAACGCGGCGATACCAAATATGTGTAGGTTTGATTTTTTTATTTTATTTTGGATGGGGCGAAAGGGGGGTGATTTAAACTTTTATATATTTTTTTATTTTTTTCGTATTTAAAAAAACTTTTTTTTAACTTGTGCCATGCTTCAATAGCCTCCATGGGAGGCTAGAAGCTGGCGTAGCCTGATCGGCTCGGCTACATAGCAGCGATCATCAGATCGCTACTGTGTAGCTGAAATGCAGGCTTGCTATGAGCGCCGACCACAGGGTGGCACTCACAGGAGGCCGGCATCATTAACCATAGAAGTCTCAAGGACCTCTATTATTATTATTATTATTTATTATTATAGCGCCATTTGTTCCATGGCGCTTTACATGTGAGGAGGGGTATACATAATAAAACAAGTACAATAATCTTGAACAAGTCACAACTGGTACAGGAGGAGAGAGGACCCTGCCCGCGAGGGCTCACAATCTACAAGGGATGGGGGAGAATACAGTAGGTGAGGGTAGAGCTGGTCATGCAGCGGTTTGGTCGATCGACCTCTATTGTTACCATCCTGATGCATCGCCAACCCCCGATCATGTGACGGGGTCAGCGATGCGCTCATTTCCGGCCGCGCGGCCGGAAGCGCCGGTGAAATGCCGGTCAGCGTTTGACAGCGGCATTTAACAGGTTAATAGTGGCGGCTGAATCAGAATTTCACCCACCGCTATTATGCGCACATGTGAGCTGTACAAAATGAGCCTTGCAATATGACTTGAGATAAAAGCAGAATCTCCATTTGCAGACATTGTGTTTTGGGGTATTGCCCCTCATCAGTGGAAAGTATGAGATCTGATTTGGCGAGAGGCTAAGACTGGTCCCATGTCTGCAAACTGAGTTTCTGATTCTGCTTTTATCCTATGTCATATTGCAAGGCTGCTTAGAGGGAACCTATTAATGTGAAACCACCTTCTACAGCACTAAGGCTGCATTCTGTGAAGGTGGCTCTTATGTTTTTGATCACTAATAACGCTGAAATATTCACTTTTATAAATTTCGCACCATACCTGTATTGAGTCCGGGGGGTACGTTTTCTCACCCTGACTAAGCCGCCTCGCAGCCGTCCATCATCCCACCGGGTGCCGCATGCGCTCTGCAATTATTTCGCGGGCATGTGCCGTGCGCGCTGCCCTAGAACTTACATCAAGTGATGTAAGTAGATCGCGCCTGCGCACAGCGCCATATGTCCAGCAGTGTGAATAAATCCTAACACACTGTCGGGCGGGATCTCGGGCCTCTGCTACACGCAGGCGCGATATGCGTACATTAGCTGATGTGAGTTCCAGGGCCAGCGCACACGGCACATGCCCAAAAAATGAGAGCACAGCGCAGGTGCCGGTGACATGAGGAAACAGGAGGCGGCGCCCGGTGCACTGAGGGGATGATGGACGGTAGTGAGGCGGCTGAGTCGGGGAGAAAACGTACCCCTGGACTCAATACAGGTATGACGCGCAATTTATAAAAGTGAATATTTCAGCGTTATTAGGGATCAAAAACATAAGAGCCACCTTTACAGAATGCAGCCTAAGGCCATGTGCACACGTTCAGTATTTTTTGCGTTTTTTTTGCGTTTTTTCACTATAAAAACGTGATAAAAACGCTTACATATGCCTCCTATTATTTACAGTCTATTCCGCATTTCTTGTGCAAATGTTGCTTTTTTTTTTCCGCGAAAAAATCGCATTGCGGAGAAAAAAAAGCAACATGTTCATTAAATTTACGGAATTGCGGGGATTCCACACACCTAGGAAAGCATTGATCTGCTTACTTTCCGCATGGGGCTGTGCACACCATGCGGGAAGTAAGCAGATTATGTGCAGTTGGTACCCAGGGTGGAGGAGAGGAGGCTCTCCTCCACGGACTGGGCACCATATAATTGGTAAAAAAAAAAAAGAATTAAAATAAAAAATTCATATACTCACCCTCTGATGGCCCCGGAGTCCTCCCGCCTCTCAGCGGTGCATGCTCTCTCTTCCATTCCTATAGATGCTCTGTGTGAAGGACCTGCGATGACGTCGCCGTCTTGTGATTGGTCGCGTGACCGTGACGTCATCGAAGGTCCTGCACACACACACCATCTATTGGAACGGACGCCGCTGAGGAGATCGGCTGTCTGCAGGTAAGTATAACCATTTTTTTTATTTTTTTTTATTATTTTTAAACATTCCATCTTTTACTATTGATGCTGCATAGGCAGCATCTATAGTAAAAAGTTGGTCACACTTGTCAAACACTATGTTTGACAAGTGTGACCAACCTGTCAGTCAGTTTTCCAAGCGATGCTACAGATCGCTTGGAAAACTTTAGCATTCTGCAAGCTAATTTCGCTTGCAAAATGCTAAAAAATACGGGAAAAAAACGCAAAAAAAATGCGGATTTCTTGCAGAAAATTTCCGGTTTTCTTCAGGAAATTTCTGCAAGAAATCCGGACGTGTGCACATACCCTCAGTGCTGCAGAAGGTGGCTCTTTTACCTTAATATGCCCAGGGGGGGGGGGGACAGGTTCCCTTTAAAGGGTCGATATTAGGATTGCTAATTCCAATAGGTGGCGCTAGAGATCTTCCTCCTCTCTGAAGAGACAATTTGCATATATTATTATACTTAACACCTCCATGACACTGGTTATTTGGGGCAAACAACCACTTTAAAGGGATGTAAGTTCGCAAGAACAGGGTCCTCTCCCCTCTGTACCAGTCTGTCATTGTAAATTTGATTACTGTAAATGTTATCTATAACCCTGTACTTAACCCCTTTTCTCATGTACAGCACCAAGTAATTAACCCCTTTCTGACCTCGGACGGGATAGTAAGTCCTAGGTCAGATCCCCTGCTTTGATGCGGGCTCCGGCGGTGAGCCCGCATCAAAGCCGGGACATGTCAGCTGTTTTGAACAGCTGACATGTGCCCGTAATAGGCGCGAGCAGAATCGCGATCTGCCCGCGCCTATTAACTAGTTAAATGCCGCTGTCAAACGCAGACAGCGGCATTTAATTACCGCTTCCGGCCGGGCGGCCGAAAATGACGTCATCGCCGACCCCCGTCACATGATCGGGGGTCGGCGATGCTTCAGAATTGTAACCATAGAGGTCCTTGAGACCTCTATGGTTACTGATCGCCGGCAGCTGTGAGCGCCACCCTGTGGTCGGCGCTCACAGCACACCTGATTTTTAGCTACATAGCAGTGAACAGCAGATCGCTGCTATGTAGCAGAGGCGATCGCGTTGTGCCTGCTTCTAGCCTCCCATGGAGGCTATTGAAGCATGGCAAAAGTAAAAAAAAAAAGTTAAAAAAATGTAAAAAAAATATAAAAGTTTAAATCACCCCCCTTTCGCCCCAATCAAAATAAATCAATAAAAAAAAATATCAAATCTACGCATATTTGATATCGCCGCGCTCAGAATTGCCCGATCTATCAACTAAAAAAAAGCATTAACCTGATCGCTAAACAGCGTAGCGAGAAAAAAATTTGAAACGCCAGAATTATGTTTTTTTTGGTCGCCGCGACATTGCATTAAAATGCAATAACGGGCGACCAAAAGAATGTATCTGCACCAAAATGCTATCATTAAAAACGTCATCTCGGCACGCAAAAAATAAGCCCTCAACCGACCCCAGATCATGAAAAATGGAGACGCTACGGGTATCGGAAATTTTTTTTTTTTTTTTTTTTTTTTTTTAGCAAAGTTTGGAATTTTTTTTCACCACTTAGGTAAAAAATAACCTAGTCATGTTAGGTGTCTATGAACTCCAACTGACCTGGAGAATCCTAATGGCAGGTCAGTTTTAGCATTTAGTGAACCTAGCAAAAAAGCCAAACAAAAAACAAGTGTGGGATTGCACTTTTTTTGCAATTTCACCGCACTTGGAATTTTTTTCCCGTTTTCTAGTACACGACATGCTAAAACCAATTATGTCGTTCAAAAGTACAACTCGTCCCGCAAAAAATAAGCCCTAACATTGCCAAATTGATGGAAAAATAAAAAAGTTATGGCTCTGGGAAGGAGAGGAGTGAAAAACGAACACGGAAAAACGAAAAATCCCAAGGTCATGAAGGGGTTAATGGTGCTATATAAATAAATAAATAATGATAAAGGAAATCTGTCATCTCATATTTTGCCCTATAAACTGCGGCCACCGCCATCAGGGGCTTATCTACAGCATTCTGTAATGCTGTAGAATGTAGATAAGCCCCCACTGTATCCTGAAAGATAAAAAAACAAGTTAAGGCACCTTCACACTGAGCAACTTTACAACGAGAACGACAACGATCCGTGACGTTGCAGCGTCCTGGATAGCGATCTCGTTGTGTTTGACACGCAGCAGCGATCAGGATCCCGCTGTGCCATCGCTGGTCGGAGCTAGAAGTCCAGAACTTTATTTGGTCGTCAGGTCGGCGTGTATCGTCATGTTTGACAGCAAAAGCAACGATGCCAGCAATGTTTTTACATGGCGCTAACAACCAGTGAGAACGATAAGTGAGTCGCCGTTACGTCACTGGATCGCTCCTGCATCGTTCTGGAGTTGCCGTGTTTGACGTCTCTATAGCGACCTAAACAGCGACGCTGCAGCGATCGGCTCGTTGTCTATATCGCTGCAGCATCGCTGAGTGTGATGGTACCTTTAGATTATACTCACCCAGGGGCGGTCCCGGTCCGGTACGATGGGCGTCGCAGTCCGGCGCCTCCCATCTTTATACGATGACGTCCTCTTCTTTGCTTCCTGCCGCAGGTCCTGCGCAGGCATACTTATCGGCCCTGTTGAGGGCAGCGTAAAGTACTGCAGTGCGCAGGTGCGGGAAAGGTCAGAGAGGCCCATCGCCTGCGCACTGCAGTACTTTACTCTGCTCTCAACAGGACGGATAAGTACGCCGGAGCCGGAGCCGCGGCAGGAAGCAAAGAAGAGGATGTCATCGTATGAAGATGGTAGGCCCCAGACCGCTACGCCCATCGGACCGGGACCGCCCCTGGGTGAGTATAATATAACGTCTTTTTCTCCTCTTTCAGGTTACATCGGGGGGCTTATCTACAGCATTACAGAATTCTGTAGATAAGCCCCTGATGCCGGAGGCCGCAGTTTATATACGAAATATGAGGTGGCAGATTTCCTTTAAGTCCTATTCCAGGCTTCTTTTTTTTTCTTCTTTTTTATACTTATTTATACATTTTCACCATCTTTTAGGTATCATTAATGTATGTTCCGTGTGTGAGGAAAATACTTACTGGTTGCTGTCTTCCACAGTTTCCAGTGATACTCCAGTCCCTACCCGCCATCTTGTAGCCTCAGTTACCACTGGCCGGATATATATCACTGCTCGCTGTTGCTTCCTCTCTTAATGTAAGTCTATGACAGCCTTGTTTTGCGTCTCATTGACTTACACTGAAAAGTGAATAGGCTAGTCACAACTGACGTCACTTGTCACAGAGGATGGCGATTAGTAAGTACTTTACTCCCCAGAGGACATACAGTACTGATGCCTAACTGATGGTGAAATGCAGAGTGCTACCTCCAAGGGCTGTGCGATATTTCACTAACATCTATTGGTCATTCTCTCCTCTCAGGTGCCGTCATCCTCTCCTGTGCGCATTCCAATCAGCAGACTTCATCAGCTGAAACAGGTAATTAATTCAAAGTGCAAAAGATATTTTTCTTACATCTGTGCATCTTTCATTGTCTGTGGGATTGACTCAGATAGCCAAGTGCTCTACTTCCTCCAGTTTAAAACAATCTCCCCCGACTCACCCCTCCCCCCCCCAAAAAAAAAAGTTAGAAACAAAACATGTCTGCGCAGTCATTTAGTATGAAATCTGCGGTCTATACATGGCTGACTTGCATCATTTATTTATAAAGGAGGAAGGTGTTGACTTAATGAATCGAGAAACGGCTCGTGAGCGGTAAGTTGGAGTAATCGTTTGATAATGTAACTTTGTGCTCATTTTTGTGCCACTTCTTAGCATTGATCGAAATCGGCTAATTTGCAGAGGTCGTAATATTGTGTTTAATTTCTTAGTGAAGTACAGACGGCAATGCAGATGAGCTTATCCTGGGAAGAAAGCTTTACCCTGGTAGGCACTTATTTCTCTTACTTTTTTCTTCTTCCTTTGCGTGTGTGCTTTTATTACTGAGAGATTAACATTTTCTACAATCCAAAAATATAACGTAAATCATGGATTAGACTTAAAGGTGTTGTTCAACTAAATACATGTCTGGAATTGCCCATATCAATAGTAACCATCATTTTATTTATTTAGTGTAAATCAATAGTACATGTGAAAATAAGCAACTTTTTAATACATATATTTTTAGAGAAATCTGCCTCTTTCTCCACCTGAACTGATCATTCATTGTCAAAATTCTCAATTCACGGGTAATATTTGTCTTCAGTGACGGCGGATTTTCCTATTACGGAGATAGGAGACCGCAGTTACTACTGATTAGTCTCTGTATAGGTGGGGAGAAGTCGGGGCTTTGCTTCTAGCTCCTCCCGCTATTTAGAAAATGCCAGTTGCTGCTGATGGAATCTTCATTTCAGTAATTTAAAAATCTGTCTTCACTGAAAACAGATTCTACCCAAGAATTGAGAATATCTCCTTTGCCTTAAGGCCCCTTCACATTAAGCGACGCTGCAGCGATACCGACAACGATTCGGATCGCTGCAGCGTCGCTGTTTGGTCGCTGGAGAGCTGTCACACAGACCGCTCTCCAGCGACCAACGATGCCGGTAACCAGGGTAAACATCGGGTAACTAAGCGCAGGGCCGCGCTTAGTAACCCGATGTTTACCCTGGATACCATGCTAAAAGTAAAAAAAACAAACACTAGATACTTACCTACAGCCGTCTGTCCTCCAGCGCTGCGCTCTGCTTCTCTGCACTCCTCCTGTACTGTCTGTGAGCCGGAAAGCAGAGCGGTGACGTCACCGCTCTGCTTTCCGGCTCACAGCCAGTGCAGGAGGAGAGCAGAGCACAGCGCTGGAGGACAGACGGCTGTAGGTAAGTATCTAGTGTTTGTTTTTTACTTTTAGCATGGTAACCAGGGTAAACATCGGGTTACTAAGCGCGGCCCTGCGCTTAGTTACCCGATGTTTACCCTGGTTACCAGTGAAGACATCGCTGGATCGGTGTCACACACGCCGATCCAGCGATGTCTCCAGGGAGTCCAGCGACGAAATAAAGTTCTGGACTTTGTTCAGCGACCAACGATCTCCCAGCAGGGTCCTGATCGTTGGTCGCTGTCACACAGAACGATTTCATTAACGATATCGTTGCTACGTCACAAATAGCAACGATATCGTTAACAATATCGTTATGTGTGAAGGTACCTTTATTGGGGAACTCAGACCGTGGGTGTATGCTGCTGCCACTAGGAGGCGACACTAAGTGATACACAGAAGGTTCTCTCCTCCCCTGCAGTATACGGCCTCCTGCTGGCTCTCAGCTACCCAGTTCTTGCTTAGTGTCTGTAGGAGGCACACGGGTCTGGTTCAGACCCCAACATTTTTTATTTTAGTTTTTACTTTTCTATAAAATTTTATTTTTTAATTAACGGAGTGAAGGGGGCAACGGATCCTTTCAAGGTTCCGATCTCCCCCAAATCATCAACAGGCGAGCACGCGGAGTAAACCTCCCCCTACCCTCTCCTGCGATGTGGGAAGCCAAGCCTGAGCTCACTTCAGGGGCGACTGTTCCTTCACGGTCCCGATCTCCCCACACCAGCAGCAGGTGACCACATGGAGTGTCACCTCCACATATCCTCCTGTGGATGTACAGAGGCCCCTCTCTATGGTGTCCCACCTCTGTTAAAGCGGATGGCACAAGGAGGCGGACTTTTCCTTTCCACCTCCCTAACCAAGGGATGATGGATTGAGGTTTATCCCTGTATCCCTGCACCTGCAGCAGAACAGTAGAGTGCGTGCGCTTTCCTCGGCGCTGAAGCCCAGTCATCCGCGGCGGCTCCATGCCAGGACGAGCACCCATGGTGAGTGGATCCAGTCAGCATTGTGCCTCTGCAGTTGGATATTCACATGCAGACAGGCAGCCTCAGCCATGGCTTCTCTGTGGCCCACCTCCCTGAGGTAACGCTCCGGCCGGCTTCGGCCGATGTGTAGGCCGCATCCCGGAAGCCGCGCCCGCACTATGGAGCACTAAGGCGGCTCCGTCCACCTTTTCTGGCGCTTCTTCCCTGGCACTGGAGCGATCGCTTCCCTCAGCAACACTGGTATTGCTCACGCCGGCTGCAGAAATTTAGGCCCCGACTTGGGCCTATTCATGGAAATCACGACGCTCCACCCACATCACGTCTGGCCCCGCCCCCCTAATTGGCGCCTCTCGCTCTCTGCGAGACTTTACCACCTCTGCAACTCCTGGTGGCCGTCTTGGTCCACCCTGCCAGCACACACAGGGGGCGAGGGTTTTGTATTAAAGGGGCACAACAACTCTGCATCTGGGTAAGGAAATACTGCACTCTTCCCCTGCATCTTCCCCCTGTGCTTAACATGACCAGTATTTCCTGCCACATGACCAGTATGACCTGGTCTTAAAGGCACATGACCAGTATTCCTCGGTCTTAGGCTGTGTGCACACGTTGCGTTTTTTTTCACGTTTTTTCGCTATAAAAAACGCATACATATGCATCCTGTCATTTAGAATGCATTCTCAGTTTTTGTGCACATGATGTATTGCGGTAAAAAACGCAGCATGTTCATTAATTTTGCTTTTTTTTCGCGTTTTTCCCGCTATATAATGCATTGGGAAAGCTCCGGAAAAAAACGCATGCGGTTTGCTTGCAGAAAATGTCCGGTTTTCTTCAGGAATTTTCTGCAAGAAATTCTGACGTGTGCACATACCCTTTAAAGGCGCATGACCAGTATTCCCTGGTCTTAAAGGTGCATTACCAGTATTACCCGGTCTTAAAGGCGCGTGACCAGTATTCCTGGTCTTAAAGGCACATGACCAGTGTCAGCGTCGGACTGGAGCACCTTGGGCCCACCAGAGAAAATCATTCTTGGGGCCCACTATGTAGCTACATAGAAATAGATACAAGACCACCAATTGTGCGGTAAAAAGCGCTAATATCCGGGTATAATATAAGGTAGTTCACGTCTTAATAATGTAGCAAGGGTTGGGGTAGCCCCCTCACAGAATATAATGTAGCCCCCTCATAAAATATAATGCAGTCCCCTCTCATAGAATATAATGCAGCACCCCACAAAATATAATGCAACCCTCTCAGGTATGACTCAGTCCCCACCATAGAATATAATGCAGCCCCCCCCCCATATAGTGTAATGCCACCCACCACAGAATATAATGTAGTCCCCTGAGAGAATGCAGTTCCACCACAGAATATAATGCAGCCCCCCATAGAGTATACTGTAGCCCCCTCATATAGTACGATGTAGCCCCCATAATACTATGTAGTCCCCTGAGAATAATGCAGCCCCACCACAGAATATAATGCAGCCCCCCATAGAGTATACTGTAACCCCTCATATAGTATGATGTAGCCCCCCATAATATAATGTAGTACCTTGAGTATAATGCAGTCCCCCCACAGAATATAATGTAGCCCCCCCAGGGCCGTATTTAGAGTTTCTGCTGCCCTTGGCACTTTTAGCGCTGCCTCCCCTTTTGGTGAGTATGACACTATCGGCAGTGACTTTGGCAAAAATCGCTGATGTGAAAGTCGCCTTTTGCAGCAGATCCGGCAGTTTTTCTGCATCTGCCGCGTAACGGATCACTTATGGCAACACTGCGTTCGGCCTCATTCATTCCCTATGGGATTTGCGGCACTTGCCGTGATCTGGCAAATGTGGTACCATACCTCCCAACTTTTGAAGGGAAGGAGGTATTAAGTTTGCGGCGCGCGTAGTGCGCCGCGGCAAATTTTAGGCCACGCCTCTGACCAGACCCATTTCACAACTAGTCACACCCATATCCACGTCCCAACCGCAGCTATTTAGCACTGCTGATCACACTGTTTTATATACAATAATTATAAGCAAACAAAAATATGGCCACACATGATGCTCCATACTGTATAATGGCCACACATGATGCTCCATACTGTATAACGGCCACACATGATGCTGCATACTGTATAATGGCCACACATGATGTTCCATACTGTATAATGGCCACACATGATGCTCCATACTGTATAATGTCCATTGGCCACACATGATGCTCCATACTGTATAACGGCCACACATGATGCTCAATACTGTATAATGACCCCCCCTCCTGTATGCATGGCTCATATCCCCCCCTGTATGCATGGCTTATATTCCCCCCTGTATGCAAGGCTCATATTCCACCCCTGTATGCATGGCTCATAGTCCGCCCTGTATGCATGGCTTATATTCCCCCTGTATGTATGGCTCATATTCCCCCCTGTATGTATGGCTCATATTCCCCCCTGTATGTATGGCTCATATTCCCCCCTGTATGCATGGCTCATATTCCCCCCTGTATGTATGGCTCATATTCCCCCCTGTATGTATGGCTCATATTCCCCCCCCCCCCCCCCTGCATGGCTCATATTCCCCCCCCCCCCCTGCATGGCTCATATTCCCCCCCCCCCCCCCACCCGCATTGGCTCATATTTCCCCCCCTCCCCCCCCCCCCCCCCCGCATGGCTTATATTCCCCCCCCCCCCCCTGCATGGCTCATATTCCCCCCCCCCCCCCTGCATGGCTCATATTCCCCCCTGCATGGCTTATATTCCCCCCTGCATGGCTTATATTCCCCCCACCTGCATGGCTAATATTCCCCCCCCCCCCCCTTGCATGGCTCATATTCTCCCCCCCCCTGCATGGCTCATATTCCCCCCCCCCCCCTGCATGGCTCATATTCCCCCCCCCCCCCCTGCATGGCTCATATTCCCCCCCCCGCCTGCATGGCTCACATTCCCCCCTGCATGGCTCATATTCCCCCCTGCATGGCTCATATTCCCCCCTGCATGGCTTATATTCCCCCCACCTGCATGGCTAATATTCCCCCCCCCCCTGCATGGCTCACATTCCCCCCCCCCCTGCATGGCTCATATTTCCCCCTGCATGGCTCATATTTCCCCCTGCATGGCTCATATTTCCCCCTGCATGGCTCATATTTCCCCCTGCATGGCTCATATTTCCCCCTGCATGGCTCATATTTCCCCCTGCATGGCTCATATTTCCCCCCCCCCCCCCCGCATGGCTCATATTCCCCCCTGCATGGCTCATATTCCCCCCCCCCCCCCCCCCTGCATGGCTCATATTCCCCCCTGCATGGCTCATATTCCCCCCCCTGCATGGCTTATATCCCCCCCCCGCATGGCTCATATTCCCCCCCCCCCCCCCCCCCCGCATGGCTCATATTTCCCCCCCCCCACACCCGCATTGGCTCATATTCCCCCCCCCCCCCCCCGCATTGGCTCATATTCCCCCCCCCCCTGCATGGCTCATATTCCCCCCCTGCATGGCTTATATTCCCCCCCCCCCCCCGCATGGCTCATATTCCCCCCCCCCTGCATGGCTTATATCCCCCCCTGCATGGCTCATATTCCCCCCCCCCCCCCTTCCCTGCATGGCTCATATTCCCCCCCCCCCCCCCCCCCTGCATGGCTTATATGTTCCCCCCTGTATGCAGGCTTATCTCTCCGCTCCTGCTCGGCACGCCGGCCTATGTCCTCCTTCATCCCCCCGTCCCTCATACTCACCTGTCCCGCTGCACGGCCTGCCGACATCCCTCGCGCTCTGTCCCGACTCCAGGCGGCGGCGCCGGCGCAGCACCTTCTTCCTGCTTGAGCGGTCATGTGACGCCGTTCATTAAGATCATGAATATGTGCTTATTCATGATCTTAATGAGCGGTGTCACGTGACAGCTCGTTCAGGACCAGCTGCAGTGCAGACGCCGAGACCATCTCTGGAGCAGGCAGGGTGAGTATTCAAGGCGGGTGGTGGCGGGGGAGGAGGCCCTGGAGTGGGGGGAGGCCCTGCCAGCAGGTGTCAGTGCCAGGGCCCACCGGAGGATCCTCCGGTTCCCCGGTGGGCCAGTCCGAGCCTGACCAGTGTTACAGAACCACTTAGCACCTAGAATATGTTGTGCAGTTATATGCATGTATAATAGGTTCCAAGTGAGATGCATCAGCCCACAGGCTGCGCCCCTGGGCAGAGGGGACAAGATATCCCCCTTCTGTCCCCCCCACCTTTGTAATTCCCACAGTAAATATCGGCAGGCTCCGGCCACCTGCGGCTATTATAATGTATGTCTGGCCTGCCCTCTGTAGCTGTGTGATATATTCTGTGTCCTGTGAATAAAGTGTTGTCAGACTGGAAATACGTGGAGAAGCAGTGATCTTTTATCACCAAGGAATTCCAGCCAGCGTCCTTCATTCAGACTCCAGCCAAAGCAGAGTGGACCTCCTGAAACACGGGGTGGTACTGAAAGAGGTACCCCAGCTTGGAGTACCCCGTTGCACTGTATTACCTGGTCTTAAAGGCACATGACCAGCATTCCCTGGTCTTAAAGGCACATGACCAGTCCGAAGCCGGTCACCCTAAATGAGCTCAGGAGCCCTCTGCCGCCAATCCCAGCTTATCCCAGAGTACCTAGTTCCCTGAGTGGGTTTCGTCACTGCCGCAACCCATGGATTCTCTGACAAGACATTGAATCCCTCCGTGAACCCTCTGTGGCTCGGAGTGCTCGCAGGACCAATATAGATGGTCTCTTTCCTTCAGGCTAGCCGGGGCCGTAAGTATTCTAGAAACGTACACGCGCCTAGAAAATGGAAGTTTCATTTCCTGATTTGCTGAGAACAAGTCTCTGAATATGGATCGGATATTGCCTTGGTTTTGGACTCACCAGAACTTCAGAAAAGGATTGATTCGCCTATTTATATCATCAACCAATCTCTGTAGATTGACGAGGACTTTGGTTCTACTCTAGATCACACAGCGTCCATCATGAGGAAACTAAACTCCCTCGCAGAGCATTTGCCATTCACCCTCACAGGGAGCGTCCGGATAAGCGATCCACTGGACAGAAATCTCTGCAAGTGCGATATCCTTTTTCAGAAAATATGCAAACACGCGGGGTGTCCACTCCACGTATTCCCACCTAAGACGTCAGATGCCATGCCTGGTCTGATTCTTAAGGGCGACGGGTCCTTTTAAAGGACACCGATCTCCCCACACCAGCAATAGACAAGCACATGGAGTGTCGCCTCCATGTATCCTCTTCTACAGCCAGGCCTAACACCGGACAACCAGCCCTGTCCACCCAGGGACCTTAACTCTGTGGATGTACAGAGGCTCCTTTTTTTTGGCGTCCGAACACCCCCTCTGCATCTCCACTATTTAGCAGATGATGCCAGAAGGCGGACGATGCCTTTCCACTTCCCTGTTAAGAGGATGTTGGATCGAGGGTTCATCATTTTAACTCCGCACAGTCAAAAGAGCGTGGCGATCGTAAGAGATGGTTTTTCCTAACCTTCTGCATTCAGCCGCGCCTTCTGCCACTTGGCATATTAACCAGGTAGAATCTCCTGTGGAATACCTACCAGTATCCCTACCCGATGGATCATCAATTAAAAATACAACCGACTGTCAGATAGCAAATCTAGTTCGTTCCGTCTTGCGGCCTCCAGTTCAGCGCTCTACCCTCCCTTAGCTGCCGCATGTGTTACTAGAGCAATGGTCTCTTGGACAGAGACCTTAACTATTTTGATTCCCTATAGACCCAACCAGCAGTGGATCAGTAGTCCAGGACGGTCTAGATCTAAGGGATCTTGGTTCCATAATGGGGACCGAAAAGTAAGATCGACCCTGAACCTCAAACTTCTACCAAGCTTGACAAGGTCCCCCTTCTTCAGAGTTCCCCGGTTCAGCCATTACTTTAATGCAAAAAGGGGGAGTTTCTGGCATCCACCGACATTCGGGATGCTTACCTTCACATTCCTATGTTTTTCCCTCTTCAAAATTGCTTCGCTTTCCCTTTCGCGAACAGCATTTTCAAATCACGACCTTGTCCTTCGGCCTTGCTACCGCACCCAGAGTGTTCGCAAGGGTTATGGGGCTGTCATGTTCTTCTTGCACCCTAGAGGCGTGGCCGTCCTGCCCTATCTGGTCGACTTTCTTGGCACTCCTTCAGCCCGGCGCTGAGTCGTCTATATCTCTTGCGATACCCTCTGTCTCCTGGGCTGGCAGCTAAACTTACACAAGTTTTTTCCTCATTTCCAGCCCAGCAGATATCCTTTTGGAGGATGATCATGGAATCTTCCAGAAGTTTGGTGACTCTCCCTTGAGACAAGGCCGTGGCCCTTCAACAGGGAGCTTGCGCACTTCACTCATCCCCTCATTCCATTCAATTTGCTAGGAGTTTTCTGGGGTAAATGGGTGATGACAATGGAAGTGGTTTCCTTCGCTCCTCTCGTTTTCTGCAGGTCAATCAGGCTTTCAGAGGGTAGTCTCTGAGCTTCTTCCTCATCCAGGTAAGATCCTTTCTCCCGGTTATTAGTGACTACCGATGCCAGTCCTCTCCTCCTGATCATTGTTGTGGGGATCCGAAAGGTACAGCTAGTTCTACAACAGGTCCACTGCCTTCTGGCGGGTCACCCCATCCGATTCAATCGGACAATCCTACGTCTGTGCCATACGTCAATCATCTAGCAGTTACCCACGGTCAGGCATTATGGCCAAGGTACCTCACATTCTCTGTTGGGCCACGATCTATCATTTGGTGATCTCGGCACTACACATCTCAGGTGTAGAACTCTGGGCGGCAGACGCAGTCAGGGTCCCGCCTCATGTGAGTGGGAACTTCACCTGGGAGTCTTCCATCAGATCCGTCTTCTTTGGAGCACTCCAGATGTAGGCCGGATGGCGTCCAGACTGAACGCCAATGTACTCTAAGTTCATGGTTCGGCCTCCAGGTCCAAAAGCCATCGCAGTGCATGCTCTGGTTCTTCCATGGTACCAGTTTCCTTCACCCCTCTTCCACTTCTTCCGAGATCTTTTCGGAAGCAGGAAGGGCCCCAGTGATCCTGGGAGATCCGCACTGACCATGTCAGGTTTTTTCTTGTTTGCTGAACTAGTATTTTTCCGTCTTATTGCAACAAAACTGCACATATGGACTTCTTTGCAGGGAGTCTTCACATGTGGTTCTTCCCTATCGCAAACCGTTAGATGTTTGGGACCTTAATGATCCTGGGAGTCTTACAGTAGACTCCTTTTGATCCGGACAGACTTTACTATTAGGGAACATCGCCCTTTTTTCTCTGCGATCTCCTCATCCTGACGAGTCTTCGGAGCTAGCCACTCTGTTCTTTCAGACCATTTTTCCTTATTACTATCAAGGCAAGGTTGTCTACAGGCCGTCCCTTTCCCTTGTTTCCAAGGTGGTATTGTATTCCCACAGTTATGAGGGCATCGTTCTTCCCTCATCTCTTTCGGCACCAGTCCACATAACGGAATGGGTTCCCCATGTTCTGGACGTGGTGAGTACTCTGAGTAGGTACGTCTCGAGGACGGCGTCCTTCCGAAGGTTGGACACTTTATTTGGGCTACCTCACTGTTAGGTACTGCTTCCTAACGGTTACAGGAATGGTTTAGCCTTTTTATTGGCCATGTTAGCCTGGTGGATTCGTTACACCATCTAGGCATCCTTCCGTGTTAGATGTCAGCCTATCTAATCGTCTATCGAGGTTTCTTGGATACTAGGCACCAGGCGTCGGCACATCACCACTGCAAGCTTGCGGGTTCGTCCAGCCCGCATGCATTCTTGAAGCACTATAATTCCCAGACTTTCACAGATGTGAGTCTGACTGGCGGATTCTGCAGGCTGCGGTATCGCACTTGTAAGTAGCGGTTACACGGGGCCTGATCTGATGTTGCCCTCACCCAGGGACTGCTTTGGGACGTCCCACGGTCTGTGTCCCCCAATGAGGCGTAAGAGAAATAGGGATTTTGTGTACTCACCGTAAAATCCTTTTCTCCGAGCCAATCATTGGGGGACACAGCTCCCACCCTGTTATTAGCTTGTGCTTGTTTTATAATTTGACATGCTATACTCTCATATATATAATGTGACATGCTATATGCTCATATGTTGTTATTGATCTACTGCTTTTGCACCGAACTGGTTAGCTGAGAGCCAGCAGGAGGGTGTATACTACAGAGGAGGAGCTAACTTTCTTTGTATCACGTAGTGTCCGCCTCCTAGAGGCAGCAGCATACACGGTCTGTGTCCCCCAATGATTGGCTCGGAGAAAAGGATTTTACCGTGAGTAAACAAAAATCCCTATTTTTGAGACTGACCAGTACTGGAGGAGGAAAAAAATCACATTTATTCAAAATTAAAATTCAAAGTCCCTTACCTTAACCTGTACTATTGATTGAGGAAATTAAAATGATTGTTGCTCTAATGATATCGATGCAAAATAATGCCACTCTTCAGTGCACTTTTATTTGTTGTGTCGCCCATCCAATCAATCCGTCTGTTTTTCTTCTCTGCTTGCTACATATACTTCACATGCAGTTGTTTCTCTCTCAAATATTACTTTGTAGTATTTGACATCTTACTGTCAGATCACTACACAGCACATGCGCTCACCGCAGCGCCTGCGCGCTCACCGCAGCACCTGTGCGCTCACGGCAGAACCTACGCGCTCACTGCAGAACCTACACGCTCACCGCTGAAGGGTGATCTGCACTCCAATCGTAGGAGATATAGAATTGGGCTCTATTACAGATGTAAATGTAATTTGCGTACAAAACACATTATTAATCGATGTAAACTAGATGGTGGCCCGATTCTAACGCATCAGGTATTCTAGAATATGTATGTATCTATGTATGTATATAGCAGCCACATAGTATATAGCACAGGCCACGTAGTATATATGAGCCATGTAGTATATAGCAGACAAATACTACGTGGCCTGTGCTATATACTATGTGGCTGCTATATACATACATACATACATACATACATACATACATACATACATACATATTGTAGAATACCCGATGCGTTAATACAGGCCACGCAGTATATAACAGCCCAAATAGTATATAACACAGCCCACGCAGTATATATCAGCCACGCAATATATATAACACAGGCGCCGTAGTATATAACAAAGGCCACGTAATATATAGCACAGGCCACTCAGTACACAACACAGCCAACATAGTATCTAACACTGGCCACGTAGTATATAGCAGCCACACGGTATATAACGCAGCCCACGCGGTATATAACACTGCCCACGTGGCATATAACACTGCCCACGTAGCATATAACACTGTCCACGTAGTATATAGCAGCCCACGCGGTATATAACGCAGCCCACACGGTATATAACGCAGCCCACGCGGTATATAACGCAGCCCACGCGGTATATAACGCAGCCCACGTAGTATTTAGCAGTGTGGGCACATATCCGTGTTTAAAAAAGGTAATTAAAATAAAAAATAGTTATATACTCACCCGCCGGGATCCAACGAAGCTGTCCCTATGAGCGCGGCTGCCGCCATCTTCCGTTCCCAGGATGCATTGCGAAATTACCCAGATGACTTAGCGGTCTCGTGAGACCGTTAAGTCTTCTGGGTAATTTCGCAAAGCATCTCTGGGAACGGAAGATGGCGGCCGGCGCGAGCGCATCGTCGGACTACGGAAGGTGAGAATAGCAGGTTTTTTGTTTTTTTATTATTACATCTTTTTACTATTGATGCTGCACAGGCAGCATCAATAGTAAAAAGTTGGGGACACACAGGGTTAAGGGTAGCGGTAAGGCCATGTTCACACAATGCGTTTTTTACTGCGGAACCGCCGCGATTTTGCCGCTGCGGGTCCGCAGCTGTTTTCCATGCAGGGTACAGTACAATGTTACCCTATGGAAAACAGGAACCGCTGTGCCCACATTGCGGAAATTCACTAAAAAAGCCGCGCTGAATTGCTGCGGTAAAAAAGAAGGACCATGTCACTTCTTTGTGCGGAACTGCAGCGGTTCTGCACCCATAGACCTCCATTGTGAGGTCAAACCCGCAGTAAAACCCGCAGACGAAAAAAATATCTGCGGGTTTTCTGCAGTTTGTGGTGCAGAAACCGCTGCAGCAGGAGGTGCGTGGGCGGAGTGTGGCTGTCCCCCCATGCTCCGATGCCACCCCCCCGTCCTCCGACACCCCGCCCCCCCCCCCGTGCCCTCGTCTCCCCCCCTTATACTTACCGGGCCTCCCGGTGTCCGTCCGTCCGTCTTCTCCCTGGGCGCCGCCATCTTCCAAAATGGCGGGTGCATGCGCAGTGCGCCCGCCGAATCGGCCGGCAGATTCGTTCCAGGCATATTTTGATGACTGTGATAACCTCACAGTGATCAAAATAAAATAAAAAAGTAAATGACCCCCCCCTTTATCACCCCCATAGGTAGTAACAATAATAAAATAAAGAATTTTTTTTTTTTTCCCCACTACAGTTAGAACTAGTGGTAGGGGTAGGGTTAGGGTATTTTCAGCTATTTTCACACAGACAATCTGCAGAGAAAACTGCATAAAAAACTGCATCAAAAAACGCACCAAAAAACGCACCTGCGTTTTCTGCCAAGAGCTGCTGTTTTTAGTGCAGAAAAAACAGCAGGGAAATCAGGAACGTGTGAACATAGCCTAAGGGTACCGTCACACAGTGAAATTTTGATCGCTACGACGGCACGATTTGTGACGTTCGAGCGATATAGTTACGATATCGCAGTGTCTGACACGCTCCTGCGATCAGGGATCCCGCTGAGAATCGTACGTCGTAGCAGATCGTTTGAAACTTTCTTTCGTCGTCTAGTGTCCCGCTGTGGCGGCATGATTGCATGGTGTAACATATATCGTATACGATGTGCGCATAGTAACCAACGGCTTCTACATCGCACATACGTCATGAAATTATCGCTCCAGCGTTGTAGATTGCAAAGTGTGACAGCAGTCTACGACGCTGGAGCGATATTGTTACGATGCTGGAGCGTCACGGATCGTACCGTTGTAGCGATGAAAATTGCACTGTGTGACGGTACCCTAACAGAGTGTGGTACCCGCGGCCCGTTACCGCTGGCATTAACCCTGTGTGAGTGGAGGGGAGTATGCGGGTGCCGGGCACTGACTGCAGGGGAGTAGGGAGGGAACTAATCGGACTGTGCCCATCGCTGATTGGTCGCGGCAGCCATGACAGGCAGCTGGCGAGACCAATCATTGACGCGGGATTTCCGTTACGGAAGTTGCAGACAGAAAGACGGAAGTACCCCTTAGACAATTATATATATATATATAGATACACTTCTTTGCACATGCTTTATTGATTTTTGAGCAGCACTTTTTGTGAGACCCCTTTAATATACACGATAGTAAGTCCAGAATCCCGAAGTGTCTATCAGCCATATCCTCCTTTTTCTCCTCTCGCTTTCTCAAACTCAATGTGGACAAATCCGAACTCATCATCTTTGTTCCATCTCACAGATCTTTCTTACCTGACCTATCTATCGCAATTAACGACATCACGCTTTCCCCCATGCCGAAAGTCCGCTGCCTCGGAGTAACCTTCGACTCTGCCCTGTCCTTCAAACCGCACATCGAAGCTCTTTCCACCTCCTGTCGCCTCCAGCTCAAAAATATTTCCAGAATACGTCCCTTCCTCAACCTACTAAAATGCTTGCGCATGCCCTCATAATCTCCCACCTCGACTACTGCAACATCCCTTTTTGTAGACTCCCTGCTAACACCCTTGCACTTCTCCAGTCCATCCTTAACTCTGCTGCCCGACTAATTCATCTCTTTCCTCACTACTCCTCTGCTTCTCCCTTCTGCAAATCTCTTCACTGGCTCCCATTCCCTCAGCGTATCCAGTTCAAGTTAATAATACTGACCTACAAAGCCATCCATAACCTGTCTCCTCCATATATCTCTGAACTAAT
Organism: Ranitomeya imitator; assembly: GCF_032444005.1. Lineage (NCBI taxonomy): Eukaryota > Metazoa > Chordata > Amphibia > Anura > Dendrobatidae > Ranitomeya > Ranitomeya imitator. The sequence goes on along the minus strand of NC_091283.1, from coordinate 75,834,838 downwards.
CTCCCGATATCTTCCCTCACGTAATCTCCGGTCCTCCCAAGACCTCCTTCTCTCACCACACTTATTCGCTCTTCACCCAACCGCCTCCAAGACTTCTCCCGAATATCCCCCATCCACTGGAATTCTTTGCCCCAACACGTCCGACTATCAACCACATTCAGATCCTTCAGACGGAACCTGAAAACCCATCTCTTCAGGAAAGCCTACAGCCTGCACTGACCCCGCTGCCTCCTCACCAACACCGGAGTTACCGCCTCACCAACACCGGAGCTCCTGCAACCCTCAACCTATTGTCTCCTTCCCCACCATCCTGTAGCTTGTAAGCCCGCAAGGGCAGGGTCCTCGCCCCTCTGTATCAGTCCGTCATTGTTAGTTTGTTTACTGTAAGTGATATCTGTAATTTGTATGTGATCCCTTCTCATGTACAGCACCATGGAATCAATGGTGCGATATAAATAAATAATAATAAGTTAACATACCGCATCATATAGTGACGTCACAGTAGTTGGATTTTACTTACAGCAGCATTTGCTAATTTTCTATCAAATATAAGAAAATAAACCGGTCTATGTAAGCTGCAGTGAAGAATCAGGTGGAGTGGTTTTAAAAGGGTAGGTCACTAAGATGACAAGCCTTTCTCAAGCACTGTGTACACCACCCAAGTAAAATAATAACCGCTATAGTCAACTCTGGTGCCAGCGGTGTTTCAACGGTGTCGATAATGGCTCTCGGAGCTTGCGTGACATTGTAATGTCATGTGAGCCCTGCAGATAATCAGCAGCCGCTTCACTGTCCCCTCTTTCAGGCATAACTGACATCCGGACGTAGTGAGCGAGCAGCCGGAGCTGTGACTCCCTCCGGTTGTCAATTTTGTCCGAAGAAGGGGACTGTGAAGTGGCAGCTAAGAACCAGGGCAGATACCGCTGGAACGGTGCTGGCACGAGAGGTGAGTATAGCTGTTTCATAAGGGGGAACATAGCGATTGAGAAGGGTTTGTCTAAAGTAGTGGACAACCCCTTTTTTAAGAGGTTTTTTTTCTGTCTTATTTTGATTTTGGGCCATTTTAGTTTTTTTATTTTAACCCCTTAATGACCGCCAATACGTCTTTTAACTGACCTGAGATATAAGAGAATAGCCTCCCCACACAGATGACAATCCAGCATCTGTTGGTTGTACACTATAGCTGACAACTTGCTGTATCAGCTACGATCAGTATTTGCACCTTCTAAATCTGTTTAACCCCTTAGATGCTGCTGTCAATAGTGACTACATCATTATAAATGGTTAACAGAGTGTGGGGGCTTCCTCTTTATCCCAATTGGTGTCCTCAGATCATGATTTTGTGGTCCTGATGTTTGCCATGGCAATTCATGACCACATCGCGGCCTTAGAGTCTGACGGCTGTAGTAATCTGTTTAGAAGTTAGCAACATTTAAAGGTACCTTCACACATAACGATATTGTTAACGATATCGTTGCTATTTGTGACGTAGCAACGATATCGTTAATGAAATCGTTATGTGTGACAGCGACCAACGATCAGGCCCCTGCTGGGAGATCGTTGGTCGCTGAATAAAGTCCAGAACTTTATTTCGTCGCTGGACTCCCTGGAGACATCGCTGGATCGGTGTGTGTGACACCGATCCAGCGATGTCTTCACTGGTAACCAGGGTAAACATCGGGTAACTAAGCGCAGGGCCGCGCTTAGTAACCCGATGTTTACCCTGGTTACCATGCTAAAAGTAAAAAAAACAAACACTAGATACTTACCTACCGCTGTCTGTCCTCCAGCGCTGTGCTCTGCACTCCTCCTGTACTGGCTGTGAGCCGGAAAGCAGAGCGGTGACGTCACCGCTCTGCTTTCCGGCTCACAGACAGTACAGGAGGAGAGCAGAGAAGCAGAGCGCAGCGCTGGAGGACAGACAGCTGTAGGTAAGTATCTAGTGTTTGTTTTTTTTTACTTTTAGCATGGTAACCAGGGTAAACATCGGGTTACTAAGCGCGGCCCTGCGCTTAGTTACCCGATGTTTACCCTGGTTACCGGCATCGTTGGTCACCGGAGAGCGGTCTGTGTGACAGCTCTCCAGCGACCAAACAGCGACGCTGCAGCGATCCGAATCGTTGTCGGTATCGCTGCAGCGTCGCTAAATGTGAAGGGGCCTTAAGTGGTAAAAATACACATTTTCATTTCTGTCATGCCAATTTGCATTAATTCCTGTAAAGCACCTGAAGGGTTAATAAACTACCTGACAGCAGTTTTCAATATGTTTAGGGGTGCTGTTTTTAAAATGGTATCACGTTTGGGGGTTTCCCAATATATGGGACCCCTAAAGTCACTTCAAACATGGATAAGTCCCTAAAAAAAATAAATGTGGTAAATTTCTTTGAAAAAATGAAAAATTGCTGCTACATTTTTAAACCTCCTAAAATGCTAACAAAATAAAATAACATTTTACAAATGATGCTGATGTAAAGCCGACATGTGGGAAATGTTATTTATTAATGGTTTGCTGTTGTATGACTATCTGGATTAAAGGGATAATCATTCAAATTTAGAAAATTGCTAATTTTTTAACATTTTTCTCAAATTTTTTATATTTTTTATAAGTTAACACAAAAAATGTTGAACTAAATTTACCATTATCATAAAGTATAATGTGTCACGAAAAAACAGTCTCAAAATCACTGGGATTTGTTGAAGCGTTGCAGAGTTATTACCACATAAAGTGACACTGGTCAGATTTCAAAAATTTGGCTCGGTTACTAAGGGGTTAAACAGCTTTCGTTCCCTTACAGAGTGACAATGATTATGACAAGTTGGACAAACCTTCATCTCCGAAGCGTGTTGACTTTGTGCCGGTATCCCCAGCTCCATCTCCTACAAGAGGAATAGGAAAGGTAATATGTGGTATGTTGGAGATTTGGCTGTCACGTGCCAATGTGGAGAGAGATTACCTTGTCTCATCACAGCATTTGTTAATGTGACTTGTGTGCTGGGTTGTCCTTGAGATCACATAATTGTGCATGGCTGGATATTACCGTGTTCTTATATTTCCATAGAACAGCTTGAGTCTATCCATGCAATATAATTACTAGGAGTCATCAGGGCTTCCAGCCTCTAAGCACAGGCTGAGAAGAAGTATATTACTCCTACATATGTCTATCCCTTTTATTGTAATAGATCTGTTCTCTGGCACGCTATGAATGTTTTTTTACCTTTTTGATATGTAACAGTCTTAATCACTACCACCTTTGTCACCCACAGCAGTGTTTCTCTCCATCTCTACAAATGTGTCTGAGCAGCAATGGTTTGCCCCCGAGTCCAATCCCCAGTCCTACAAGGCGCTTTACCACGTAAGTTTATTTCCACAAGTCTATGTGCACTCCTCTTTGTGGTTCCTGCATTAAAATAGCTATTTTATTTATCCTAGCTAATATCTTGACCGTCTCTAATTTGCACTGGGCAGTCTTTTGTTTAATAGGCATTTGCTCTAGTCCTCTCTGAGACACAGGAACTGTAGTAATCAATGAAAACTTCCCAAATTTTCTAAATTCTCACTGTTAAATGAACACAAAACAATTATTCTCTGGATAGCAAGTTATCTCCTGTCCATGGAATAAGGTAATTTCATAATTTCAGGGAGTCTGAGACCTGGGAACGCACTTTTTTAACAACGTCTGTGTTCGTGGAATCTGCTTCTGTAGATCCCAGCCTTGATTAGAATGGAGGTGCACATGCTTGTCCTCCATCGTATTCATTGTCTAAGGCACTGCTTGAGAAGGCCAAGGACCACACTGCCTATTTTAGTCACTCCTATAAACAATACCATTGTTTGTCCGAGGCCTGAAGGTGCTGATACCTTAAGGTACCGTCACATTAAGCGACGCTGCAGTGATCCAGACAACGATCCCGATCGCTGCAGCGTCGCTGTTTGGTCGCTGGAGAGCTGTCACACAGACAGCTCTCCAGCGACCAACGATGCCGGTCCCCTGGTAACCAGGGTAAACATCGGGTTACTAAGCGCAGGGCTGCGCTTAGTAACCCGATGTTTACCCTGGTTACCAGCGTAAACGTAAAAAAAAAAAAACACTACATACTTACCTTCCGGTGTCTGTCCTCCGGCGCTGTGCTTCTCTGCGCTGACTGTGAGCGCCAGCTGGAAAGCACAGCGGTGACGTCACCACTGTGCTCTGCTTTCCGGCTGGCCGGTGCTCACAGTGCAGAGAAAAAGAGCGCCGGGGACAGACAGCGGAAGGTAAGTATGTAGTGTTTGTTTTTTTTTACGTTTACGCTGGTAACCAGGGTAAACATCGGGTTACTAAGCGCGGCCCTGCGCTTAGTAACCCGATGTTTACCCTGGTTACCAGTGAAGATATCGCTGAATCGGCGTCACACACGCCGATTCAGCAATGTCTGCAGGAAGTCCAGCGATGAAATAAAGTTCTGGACTTTCTGCTCCGACCAACGATGGCACAGCAGGATCCTGATCGCTGCTGCCTGTCAAACTGAACGATATCACTATCCAGGACGCTGCAACATCACGGATCGCTAGCGATATCGTTCAGTGTGACGGTACCTTAAGACAAACTTTAGCCATATCCATTAATTTCAGTTAAAGTAACCAGCCATTTAGGCCCCGATTGATCAAGAGTAGCAATTTTCCTGGCAGTCCTGATGTGGAGGCTTGGTGGATGCTCCTGTTTCATGATGGTGTGCACACCTCTGCATGAATCTAAAGTGTGTGACGAGTAGTGTACGCCTCCATTACGCCATGGCAGAAATTTTACTCCGGCCCCTGGCGGTTCTACAAAAAAACTGGTGTGAAAACTGCAAAAGTTGCTAAATTTTTGCACAACTGTTGAGTTTGCAGCAAAAATTAGCAACTATTCAAATTAATTTACACCAGAGTTTTGGCAAAATTGCTTTAATGAATCTGCTGGGCCTTATTCTTTATGTGAGTATTTCAACTTTTTGTCAGCAGATTGTCGGGTGAAAGAATGATTGGACCAGTTGGATTTTGATTATTTCTTTCACCCTGATCTCATGCTCACTTGTGTATAAGGGGATGTGGAAAAATAGCTGTTGGGCAAATGCTCGTTTGACTGACAACCATTTAACGAACACTGTCCCTTTTTTTTTTTTTTAAGAATTTGTCCACTGCTTGGACAACTTCTTGTCATACCCCAAGCTTTGCCCCCATAAAATAATAAAGCCTTGGCTCGCCTCCCGTGGTGGCACCGTTCACACGGTGTCGGCACTTGCGGTGTAATGACATGTGACGCTGGCGCCCAATCAGTGCTGTCGTCGTTGTCTCCGCCTTCAGACAAATCGAACATGAACAGGAAGTCCGGGCTGCAGCTGCCCTCTGACTTCCTCTTCATGTTTGATGAGAGCGCTGATTGGGTGCCAGCGTTACGTTACACTGCACGAGAGCACTGGGGAGAGCGAGTGCTGACACCGTGGGAACGGCGCCGCCACAGGAGGTAAGTAAAGGCTTTATTATTTTAGGGGGCCAAACATTTTGACCAAGTAGTGGACAACAGATGAGCGAACGTGCTTGGGTAACGTCTTACCAGAGCATCTAGGCGTGCTCATACTTTATGTCCCCGTGGCTGCATAATTCGCAGCTGTTAGACATCCACAACACATGTGGAGATTGTCTGTTTGTTAGGAAATCCCCACGTGTTCAGGCTGTTCCCACTTATAAAAAATGGCGGATCGCTGGTAGGTGTGGACAGCATGATGCGGCCCATTTATTTTTTTCTGAAGGTAATGGCATCAAAATCCACAATAGCAATCGGCTCTCATTATTTTGCTGCATTTTTTTTTTTTTTTTTTTTTTTGGTGCAGATTGGAAATAGCGCTTTTTTATGCATTTATTGAAGACAGTTATGCATTCTAAAGAAAAACCACAATTGCATTTTTTGCATGTCATTTTTTTATTTTGGCCTCCCTACTGCAGCCAATGGGGAGGCGAAAGGAAAAAAAAATGCACACAAAAAACTGCAAAGTTCCACGAACGCACTATGGCCATGAGTTTTCATGAAATCGTATCCATTTTACTTGAATTGATAAATGCAGCAGGTTATCTGCAGGAAAAAAACCTGATTACCTTAACATGGCTTTAGAACGGGGGTGGGCAATTAATTTGCCCGAGGGGCCACATGAAAGACTGTTGCGGAGGGCCGCACCAATAGGCTGAAATTAATTCTGCTAAGTATTAAAAGTAACATATAAATTATAACTTATATTGTATCTCTTAATATTGAGCAGAATTAAGTATGCTGACCTCCTCTATGTAATACCGTATGAGCCTTTGCATTGCCTCCTACATGAACGGTAAGCCCCAGCATAGCCTCTATATATACATACAGATATCCCATACACATGAAAACAAACACATACTCTCCTCACTCCCATTCCCCCGGCGCTCTGCTCCTGTCTACTGTGAAGGCTCCGCAACAGCGCAATGAAATGACATCATTGCGTCGGCTGTCCCGCGCTGATTGGTGGAAGATGGATCTGGCGGCCCTGTCCTCCACAAATGTACTCACTGCTGTTTGCATCCTGAGGATGCAGATAGTGGTGACAGCGGGCGGCGGATCGCTGGTGGGTGGGGAGGGCATGGTGACAGCGGGTGGCGGATCGCCGGTGGGTGGGGAGGGCATGGTGCGGCCCATGGACTACTGTTTTAGCCCTTTGGCTGTCTCGGTCCATGGGCCGGATGTGCCCAGTTTGCCCAGGACTGCTTTAGAGTTCACATGCCAAACTCAGTCCCGCAGTGTAATTATATTTGTCCCTTGACAAAATGCCAAATGTCTACTATAGCTGACCTGCTTTATATTATTCTGTAGGAAACAATATATGTGGCCCATTATACTGCATGGAACAATATATGTGGCCCATTATACTGCATGGAACAATATATGTGGCCCAGTTTACTGCATGGAGCACTGTGGGGCCCCACTATACTGCATGGAGCACCATGTGGGGCCCATTATACTGCATGGAGCACCATGTGAGGCCCATTATACTGCATGGAGCACCATGTGAGGCCCATTATACTGCATGGGGCACCATGTGAGGCCCATTATACTGCATGGAGCACCATGTGAGGCCCATTATACTGCATGGAGCACCAAGTGAGGCACATTATACTGCATGGAGCACCATGTGAGGCCCATTATACTGCGTGGAGTACCAAAACCTGGAGCTAGCCCTGCCGCCGGTAGGCAGTGCTTTCCAATTCTACAAATCTTGCCTTTTTGAGCTGGCACGCTCCCTGGTTACTACAAGGCTGTTTTACAACACGCTCTGTAGTAACGTGCTCCCCAGCTATGCCGCAGTGCCTAATCGGCATTCATCTGAGCTGGAAGTGTCCTCCTTGTCTCCCAAACTCAGTGCGCACTCCCCCTGTGCTCTCCCATACATCTGAGCACACATAGCTTGTGCTATTGAGTCAGTGCGCTCATGCCATGATTTAATACAGTCTTGAAATTACCACAAATGGAGATGAATGACCTGGGGAAGGTATGTTGTCTAATCTAAACAGGTCTAAAGGGGCAAAGCCTCAGTAGAAATGACCCATATCTAGCAGGTCAATAAAGCTTGGCTTTTATTGTACTACATTACAATAGTTATTTTATAGGGTAGCAAGTTAAAATAACAATCCTAATTTGCTCTAAATAGATTAGAATAAACACTTTGAATAATCTAAGTATTTCTGGCAAAATGTGATTGTTACCACTGGCTGCCTATGCACAGTGTACACAGAAAGCAGCCAGTGTTGTGGGTGGGGTTATATAGAGCTCAGCATTCAGAGTGCTGCTAGATCTGCCTCGATGAAACAGTATTTTGATAAAATCCCTAACAATCAGCCCAGTGACACATAGCTGGAATCGGGGTAACATTCCCCTATATTATGCTGCCTTTTAGATGGGGTAGCAAAGACCTGGTGACAGATTCACTTTAAGCTTTGCTTGCTCCAGAGTCAATGTTTACGCAAAACTTAAGTTTGTTTCCACATGAAAAGGTTCATTGTTATATTTGATGAGAGAGAAAATCTTCCTCAATTGTAGACTTTTCTTTTTTAATAAATGTGGTTCTCCTACGACTTTGTCCAAGTTTTTTTAGATTTGGGCCCTCTGTGTATTTCAGTTTGACATCCCTGCAGGCTCGGAGAGGTAAAATTAATAGTTTCCAACAGAGCGGGAGACACGGTATGAAGCCAGGTTCACGGTGTATTTCCTGGTCTATATACACACTGTAATACTGGTGCTGATCGCGGGTCTCCAGAACCGAAATTACAGACTCGTAGACACACATCAGGCCCAAAGATCCTATTGGGAGACCCGCGGTCAGCCGAGTATTGCCCTTTGTATAAGGACCATGAAATATCCTGTAAGCCCGGCATTTTGCAAAGATGAGGAATTGTTAATTGCATGGATAAAGGTTTTTTTTTGGATATGGTAACATGAGTCTTGTATCCCCACCCTACTACTAAATAGTTAAGGCAAAACTGATCCTTCATAACAAAAGAAGCCCAGTTGCATATCTATTGCTATGGTCTGTTTGCCCTTCTCCGGGGCATAGACTTCTTGGCTTTCATTCTACTATATTGTTGCTTTGAATAAATTTAGAGGAAAGACCTTATCTTCTGTTTTAGTTTTTAAATAAATGTTAAATACAATTTGACCTTTATTTTAATTCTTAACCTTTTTGAACTTTGTCTTTAGCAAGAGAAGTCAGAGTCCTATTAACTGTATACGGCCGAGTGCACTAGGTCCTATAAAGAGAAAAGGTATTTTATAATCCTTATTTTCCCTTCAAATGTTTTTTTTTCTTAGAACTTCCCTATCTACAGTCCAGACGTGTGCATGACGGAAGTTACTGTGTGCTGTGTAGTACATCGGTGTATCCGAGGCATGCTAGAGAAAGTACATCAGGAGTTATCAGGGCTGCCAGTTGTGCAGTGCAGACTGAGTGGTAGTATATTACTCCTACACATCAATTATAAGATAATGTGAATACTTCTGTGTGTTACCAGTGGTGGGTAAGAAGGTAACCACTGGGAGCTTTTTGTGCAATGTCTACATAAACTATGTCCTTTTTTTTTTTTTTTTTTGAACTTTAATTAATTTATTTTTTTAAGTCGAAATGGACATGGAGACCCAACCAAAGAGACTGTTTCAAGGAACTACAAATATGCTGTCTCCAGACATGACGCACATGTCAGATTACAGCTGGTAAGGCTAAATGTGCAGTAGAACGATTTGCATGGCTGTTTGTAGATGAAATGTAATTGTCTTGCCACTATCTCTGCCGTCTCCTCCATTCACAGGAACTCTCACTCTGCAGGATCAGCAGTCCAAAATCAAACATGCCAGATCCTTTATCTTCCCCTGACCTCATCTGTCTGGAGTCCCCACACCCCCACACCACCCGTACACTTTACTCTCCGGCCATATTGGTCTAATGTGAATGGGTTTCTTTTAAGTTGTGTTCTTCACCTCCATGGCAAGGAGATGAAAAGTAATGGGCTCTTATGTACAGTACAATCAAATACTGGGAGATTAAATTATAGTTTCATTGTTCTTGAGGTTGAAAGGAGATCTAAATCCATCAGGTTCAACCTATAGTCTAGCTTGTTTATCCAGAGAAAAGCAAAATCCCCATGGGGCAGATGCGAATAGCTCCATGTTAGCGAAACAATTGCTTTCCAAAGCCACATAGGGCAATTAGATTAGTTCCCTGGATTAACGTCCCATCAGAGAATCTAGTGTCCATAATCTTTAAAATTATATTTATCAAGAAATGCATCCAGACCCTTTTTGAATTTTAAGTATCCAACAAATGTGTTAGACCGCACCCAATACTGACACCATCTCCATGGACATCAGGGCGCTCGTCCACACCAGGGGTCCGTCCCAGCAAAAGAGTCCACAATCGAAATATAAAAAGGACAGCGCCACACCAGGAAGTGACAGACAGTAACTTTCTTTATTCTGCCTCCTGTGGCGACGTTTCGGCCCGTGGACCTTTTTCAAGCATGAAAAAAGGTCCACGGACCGAAACGTCGCCGCAGGAGGCAGAATAAAGAAAGTTACTGTCTGTCACTTCCTGGTGTGGCGCTGTCCTTTTTATATTTCGATTGTGGACCTTCTTGAATTTTAGTCTCGACTCAACCATTACAACATCATGTGGCAGAGAGTTCCATGGTCTCACTGCTCTTACAGTGAAGAACCTGCATCTGTGAATCTTCTTTCTTCTAGGCGTAGAGGATGCCCCCTTGTCTCTGTCGCGGGCTACAGCCTGTAATATATTTTCAAGAAAAGCGTCCAGGCTTTACTTGTACTTTAGTGTACCAACCATTACAGCATAGTCGAGTCTCACTGCTCTTACAGTAAAGAATTTCCATGTGTGATTATGATTAAACCTATTTTTCTAGATGTAGAGGATGTCTCCTTCTCAGGCCTAGATGTTAAAAGATTATACAGCTGTCTCTATTGTCCCCCATTGTGCATTGTAAATAAGATCGCCCCTAAGCCATAGTTTTTCCAAACTGCATAACTCCAAGCTTGATGATCTGCTATTGCAGTCCACCCATCCCAATAAAGGGGTTTGCTGAAATGGAGAAATTAATCTTCTATTGTAATCAGATGTTTCAATACCCCATGTAAGTATTTTCTTATTGTCCTTATTTTTAATGTGAATTTTGTCTGCACTTTTTACTGCAGGGGACTTGACCTTGTGATCCTCTGATCACTTTACTGTATAGCAATATCACAGTACTGCATTGTCCGTGTATATAGTCTGCAACATGCTCAAGGTTTCGGAGACTTAATTACCTGGATTCAAATGTGGGGGAAGCACGAATCCCCACAGTTTCACCTTAACTATTGTCGATTAATCTGTTGCTATATTTTAGGGATAAGGTTTTATTTCTAATCAGTAATGTTCCTTCATTCTCAGCCTTTCCTTGGACCTTGACAGCAGCAGCAGTATCGGTTCTTCGTCTGACTCTGCAGCTAAGGAAGGCTGTGTGAGCGACTCTCCCGCCGCCTGCTCCAACTCCTGCTCTTCATTCATATCACTGGATGACCTGTCTCCCAAGTGAGCGGCACCGGACACAACTGTCCCCAACCACCATTATTACGACTATGTGGCATCCGTCAAGAAACCTTGGTCTTCTCCACTTTGTATTAGATTTTTACGATGTATATAATAAATTCTCCTCCTGCCTGATGGACTGTTACAGGACTGGCAAATGGAGGAGGAGAATATGTATTTTGTGTACAGAATAGTATGTACAGTATCCGTGTACATATTGCCTGCCTGTCCCAGGTATTGATGTGTAGTTTTAGATTTTATTTATTCCTTAAATTGTCTGTCATTCTAGATTGAGAATGTAGTGTCACTGTTCCGGCTGGTAACCTAAATTCTACATATTCCAGGAAGGGAATAAGCCTGACGCTGCGGCGTTTTGCTTTTTAGGTGGGCTTACACTCACTGACCAGTAGGATTCAGGTCAATAAGTCAAATCACTCTTCTGTCACCGCACTTGGAGAAAACATTTGACCTGTTTTTAAAGATATGTCTAAAGTTTTGATTAGTGAGGATCAGTCACTGCTTCATTTTAGAGATCTGCGATCCCCAGACCTCCATAATCTACTTTTGACATGTCTCAACACACCAAACTTTTGTGTGTTTCAAAAAACTTTCCAGTAAAAAAAAAAAAAAATGTCTAAACTTATATAAATGACAAGGTGGATTTCTTATAGAAATGAATAGGAAAATTTTTCCAACCTGCTTTTGAGAAGGAGTTTGAAGAGGATTCGCTAAATAATAAAGAAAAAAAAGCCTAAATATGGAGTCCCACTTAATTAATGGTCGTGTAGCTTATCGTGTGCAGTCTCCCAAGCTTTTTTTTTTTTTTACCTCAATATAAGAAATACTGTATTGAGACTAATTGATCCTACCCTTTAAAGTCCCGCTTGGGGACTGTATGCCAAATGTAAATCATGTTCCCTCTCACCTAATGTCAGTGATAAGAAAAAAGTGTGCTCATCTTGAGCTAGCTGGTTCATAAGGCCCACAAAGCGTAATATATACATATCTTTTTATCTTTATAATATTGAAATCATGAATGCGTGTTAGGAGTACCATGAAGTCCTGCCTAGCCACAAATGACACCAACTTTCATCCAAATAGGACTTGACTCTTCTGACAGGCGTCCTGCCTAATACAGTAGGTAGGGTGATTGTGGAGATTTTGACCACTTTTTTTTTTATTGTGAAGGGTTCCTCATGGCAAATTCCCGGTTGCCCCTCTAAATGGACAGCGACCCAATGATGCCCTGATATTATGAGCCTGAGTACTCTATATGCATTTAGTTTGCACATGAACAGAGCCTGTAAAGTCAACAGTGAATCAATCGGCAGAACCACCGAACATAGAAAGAAGTGGCATGGGTATAAAAAAAAAACTCCTTCACAGAATTCTCAGACTAGTCATCATGGCAGTAGTAACAGCTGCCATGATTCTTGTCACTGAGCAAAACTGATGTATTGAGTGATGCTCAGTGTAGTCCAGGACCGGGAATGACGGAGGGGCTTTAACATCAGAGAGATAAGTTGTGTGCTACCCATCATATTGGTTTCACCACTTTCTGTTCCTTGTAACGCTTCGTTTTGAGGTCGGCTCACGTGCACAACGCACTTTATTGATGTAATCCATAAAGCATCACAAGTACAGTCAGTACAATGCGTATATTAACAATTCACATGGGGGGTGAGGGGGTCAGACAATATGGGGCCAATTCATTGAGACTACCTTGGTGTACACCACTGGAGTGACACGGGCAAAACTCGTTACAAATCGTGTTCGTCGTTCAGCGCCCATCTGCCAGAATCAGATATATGCTCCGGTAATGGACATTTCTGCTTTAAGTTACCCAACTTTTTGTGGCATAAAACTCGCTCCCTTCTCCACCTCCCTCTTCTAAACTTTGAAAACTTTTCAAAAAGTTGAAGCTGGTGTTTAAACAGCTATAAGCTCTGCAAAAAAAAAAAGGCAACACGTTGAACAGTTCCACGACAGATTTCTGGCGCAAACTGATAAATCAGCCTCAATGTGTTGTTGTTTTTTGTTTTTTTTGAGGGGGTGGAAACATGGGTGATTAAAGTTTTATTTTAAAAAATAACAATAAATTATGGCTTTTTACAAGCCATAAAAAGCGGGCAACAGGGGATTTGGGAACTAAATTGAAAGAAAAATTTAAATTACCATAAAGTCATATACTGTTAAGGGAAAAGGCTACTGTAGAGTGGATTGTGTCTGCTTTTCGGATCACCCAGATTTTGGTTTGTTTGTTTTTTAAACTAGACCTTTAAGTTTGCCGAGTTGTGTTATATACTTTTTCTTGTATATGTTAGGGTATTAATCCTTTTTGTATAGCTAAATTTGACAAATATCTTTGTCCTCGGAATAAATGTCTGTGTGGTGTACAAGCCGTTCGTCTTCTCATTCATGTCTTTACTATACTTTGCCGAGCACTTTACAGAGCAGGTGGCATTGTTATTAAAAATTGGTTAAAATAATTAAACTTTATCACTGAAGACGCAGACTGGCGTATAACTCAGGGGGATTGCAGCACAAGGATTGGACTGGCTGTCTGCTCTCCCAACTGGAGCGTGACCGCATGTATTTCTGTGAAGCTGTCACGGTCTGGTTGGGAGAGCTGATGGCCAGCCCAAGCATTCAGATCTCCGTCTGACTCTTCCCTTTTACTCCTACAAGTGCCAGCTACCTCAATGTGTATCCCTAGCCTGTGGCCGGCTTCTTGCACTATAATTGTGGCCTGTACAGCAGCACTCCTGGTCCTCACGATCAGTTTGGAAACCTTCAGATGGCATATAGACAGTGTTTGTGCCCTGTCCGCATTTTCCATGGACCTATAGCTTAGAATGTATGATTTTGATTTGTGACTCAGATGAAAAATGGATATGTCCCTGTTTGTGTTTATTCTTTTCCTTTTGGGATAATCGGCCCGCAAAAAAAACAAGTGCAAAACACTACGGCATCTGCTGCAATAGGGAGTTTTATTGAGAAGGCAACACAGATAAGGATGACCGCCCCAAACGTTGGCCACCCTTTCTCTTGCCAGATACTTATCCATAAAATTGCCTATTTGAATGAGTGTTGTGGTATTTTGCTCTACAGTTGTGCTCAAAAGTTTACATACCCCGGCAGAATTTTTGCATTCTTGGCCTTTTTTCAAAGAATATGAAAGATAACACCAAAGCTTTTTCTCCACTCATGGTTAGTGGTTGGGTGAAGCCATTTTTCTCCTTCGCCTCATTGGGGGACACAGACCGTGGTCAAAAGAGAGCGGCGATAGTAAGAGACGGCTTTTCCTGACCTTCTGCATGCAGCCACGCAGTCAGGAAAAGCCGTCTCTTACTATTGCCGCTCTCTTGACCACGGTCTGAGTCCCCCAATGAATAGCTCAGAGAAAAGGATTTTACGGTGAGTACACAAAAATCCCTATATTTTCAAACTAATGTGTTTTCTCTTTTTAAATCAATGACAACCCAAAACATCCAAATGACCCTGATCAAAAGTTCACATACCCTGGCGATTTTGGCATGATAACATGCACACAAGTTGACACAAATGGATTTGAATGGCTACAAAAGGTAACCTCCTCACCCTGTGACCTGTTTGCTTGTAATACGTGTGTGTACATAAAAGTTGAGTGAGTTTCTGGGATCCAGACAGACTCTTGCATCTTTCATCCAGCCATTGACATTTCTGGATTGTGAATCATGGGGAAAGCAAAAGAATTGTCAACGGATCTACGGGAAAAGGTAGTTGAACTGTGTGAAACAGGAAAGAAATACAAAAAGATATCCAATGAATTGATGTCAGTCAGCATCATTCAAACTGTGATTAACAAATGGAAAATCAGGGGCTCTGTAAAACAAAACCACGGTCAGGTAGACCAACAAAAATTTTGTCCACAACTGCCAGGAAAATTGTTCGGGATGCAAAGAAAAACCCACAAATAACATCAGCTGAAATACAGGACTCTCTGACAACTAGTGGTGTGGCTGTTTCAAGATGCACAATAAGGAACTTGAACAAAAATGGGCTGCATGGTCCAGTTGCCAGAAGAAAGCCATTACTGCACAAATGCTACAAAGTATCTCGCCTACAGTATGCAAAACTGCACAGAGTCAAGTCTCAAAACTTCTGGAACAAGGTAATTTGGAGTGATGAGACCAAAATTTAACTTTTGGCCACAACCATAAACGTTACATTTGTAGAGAGGTCAACAAGGCCTATGATGAAAGCAACACCATTCCTACTGTAAAGCACGGAGGTGGATCGCCGATGCTTTGGGGATGTGTGAGCTACAAAGGCACAGTAAACTTGATCAAAGTTGAAGGAAAGATGAAAGCAGCACGTTGTCAGCAAATACTGGAGGCATTTTTGCAATGGTCAGCCCGGAAGCTGCGCATGGGACATACTTGGATGTTCCAACATGACAACAATCCAAAACACAAGGCCAAGTCAACCTGTCATTGGCTACAACAGAACAAAGTGAAGGTTCTGGAGTGGACATCTCAGTCTCCTGACCTCAATATCATTGAGCCACTATGGGGAGATCTCAAGTTTGCAGTTCATGCTAGACGGCCCAGGAATTTACAGAAACTGGAGGCTTTTTGCCAAGAAGAGTGGGCAGCTTTACCATCTGAGAAAATAAAGAGCCTCATCCACAACTACCACAAAAGACTTAAAGCTGTCATAGATGTTAGATGGGGCAATACACGGTATTAAGAAATGGGGTATGTGAACTTTTGATCAGGGCCATTTGGATGTTTTGGGTTGTCATTATGATTTAAAAAGAGAAAACACAGTAGTTTGACAGAAAAAGGCTTCACCCAACCACTAACCATGAGTGGATAATAAGTTTTGGTGTTATCATTCATATTCTCTGAAAAAAAGGCCAAGAAAGCAAAGATTCTGCGGGGGTATGTAAAGCTTTGAGCACAACTGTGTTGCTTGAAGGGACGTCCCCTAATACAGAGCACCACTATCTTCTAGCTACAAGGGAGCCCACCAGAAATTTGACTAAGGGTACCGTCACACTACGATTTACCAACGATCACGACCAGCGATACGACCTGGCCGTGATCGTTGGTAAGTCGTAGTGTGGTCGCTGGGGAGCTGTCACACAGACAGCTCTCCAGCGACCAACGATGCCGAGGTCCCCGGGTAACCAGGGTAAACATCGGGTTACTAAGCGCAGGACCGCGCATAGTAACCCGATGTTTACCCTGGTTACCAGCGTAAAAGAAAACAAACACTACATACTTACATTCTGGTGTCTGTCCCTTGCCGTCTGCTTCCCGCACTCACTGACTGCCAGCCGTAAAGTGAAAGCACAGCACAGCGGTGACGTCACCGCTGTGCTCTGCTTTCACTTTACGGCCGGCAGTCAGTGAGTGCGGGAAGCAGACGGCAAGGGACCTGACGGACACCGGAATGTAAGTATGTACTGTTTGTTTTTTTTTACATTTACGCTGGTAACCAGGGTAAACGTCGGGTTACTAAGCGCGGCCCTGCACTTAGTAACCCGATGTTTACCCTGGTTACAAGCGAACGCATCGCTAGATCGGTGTCACACACACCGATCTAGCGATGACAACGGGAGATCCAGCGACGAAAGAAAGTTCCAAACGATCTGCTACGACGTACGATTCTCAGCAGGATCCCTGATCGCTGCTGCGTGTCAGACACAGCGATATCGTATGGATATCGCTGGAACGTCCCAAATCGTACCGTCGTAGCGATCAAAATGGTACTGTGTGACGGTACCCTAATTGCAAAGAAATACAGACAAGAGAACAACCCAAAAGAATATAATAGCAACATGTTCCATCTGTGAAATAAAAAAAATATGGACGACTTAATGAAGCCTTAAGATTATTCATGCAACTAGTTGATTAAAGAAGATATATATACCGGTGTGTGTGTGTGTGTGTGTGTGTATATATATATATATATATATATATATATATATATATATATATATATATATATATATATATATATATATATACATATATATACATATATATATGGTATATATTGTGCTAATGCAAAACTCTTATTAGTGTCCTGACTTGCGGTTATTTACATACAACTAAGAAAGTAATGAATGCTATAGTCAGGGAAACTTGTTGTGACTACTTCTCGACAAGCTTACATTCTTACTCAACAAATGTCCCGCAATACTAATTTGGCACTTCACAACATTTCAGACAACATATGGGAAACTCAGTACGAATTAACCTCTGAGCCCAAGGAAGAGGACCAAAGAATACCAAAATATATCTTATTTTATTAACAAAATTAAAAGAAAACAGGTATGGTACATAAAATACAAAAAATACCCAGGGGACCAGAATAACACCTGCCGCGACAGGGGAGCACCGAATCATCCGGTACCATCCAATTTACTGCCCTAATATACCTACGATTCACGGCTGGGAGGTAATATATTTTTTTATGATTTGTGCTTTATATGAGTATGGTCCATGATGCATGCCCTGTCAGGGCACTGTTTAATGGTTAATTTCCACCTCATATACTTGGCATATTTGGCAATGCCTTAATAGATAATGGCATAAGCTAACCTTAATAAGCATTAGGCTCTCATTTGTGCTGTGTTCTGTGGCATATATCTGAGTAATAGGATTGAGGGTGTTATTCTGGTCCCCTGGGTATTTTTTTGTATTTTATGTACCATACCTGTTTTCTTTTAATTTTGTTAATAAAATAAGATATATTTTGGTATTCTTTGGTCCTCTTCCTTGGGCTCAGGGGTTAATTCGTACTGAGTTTCCCATATGTTGTCTGAAGCTTACATTCTTGTAAGATGTTTTGTTTGTTTTTGTTTGCATTGAATGTCATCTGCATCTAAAAGGCAATCAGGGCTGCTCTTATGTGATGTTATGGACTGTTTTTAGTGTACACATAGGGGTAGCCCTAATGGTGAGAGAAATCACTCCTGAATGTAGATGTAAATGAATACATAATGAAGTTCTGTGATCATTGTCTGAAAGAAAGTAGCAGAGAGTTTGGCACTCCTTGTGTAACATCTAGAGACAAAGCTATTCATATGGATGAGACACTAAACCTACCTACATTCTTTTTTTTTTATTTTTGTAGTTTTTTTCTGCTATTGAAAACTAATGTTAAAGGCTCTTGTGACAACTCAAAAAGGAAAAGAAAATCTTTGAATTTACACAATTCATCAAATGTTGTTCAATGTTTTGATTAAAATCCCATCAGAACAAAAAGAAAGAAAAGAATGTAATCAATGCAAATGATCAAGGCGTTACAGTATGTTATTGGGCAAAAGTGGATTTTTGCAAAAATCTGCCGTTTCACAGTGGAAAAACATATACGAGGTTTGAAGAAGTCTCATGCATATGCTGAGAAAAAAATCCTCAGCCTAAATTCACAAGCTTTATGTGTTTGGTACCTGCGGAGTGCCAATGCAAGCTGCGGATTTCATCTTTTGGATTGTGACCCGTGCAGCTCAGAGCTCGTTCACACATCAGTTTTTGTCACATACAAGTTGTATCTGTCTTTCATGGATAGAACGTGTACCCAATATAGTCTATGCATGTGTTGACATCTATTTTTTTTTTTTTTGTGGTCCGAGCCGTCCTCACAAATCAATGTGATGTGTCGGATTTTGATCCAAGTCACAAATCAAACTTGACATACAATTCAGAGTCCATAAAAAAACAGACCGCACTCTGGTGCTATCAGTTTTCCCTGTTTGATATTAGAAGCTTTCTTGTATGCAAGAAAAACTGATGGAAAAAGCTGACCATGACCAAAAAGTGATGAAAATCTGATCAAAACCACTGAGGAAAAATTGGTCAGTTTTATTTTTACATAAGAGAAAAATCACCGACAATGAGCCCTTACATCATTTTTGTAGCAATATTCACAGATATAATGCAAGTGTGAAGTACCCTAAAGGTGCTCATACACAGTACAGAAAGTTAGCTGTACCCAGGGGCGGATTATCAGAGGGTCAATATGGGTGGTAGCCCAGGGCCCAGTGGTGGGGGGGGCCTGGGCTACCGCACAGATTGACCGCTGCCGGCATTTGTGTGCCCCCGACCCGGTGGGCAGAGAGAGGGGGTCCGCATCGGGCCCTGTCTCCTCTGCTCACTGGGCCCCTTCCGGCGCTGCCTGCGGCAGTTTCCTATTGACGTGCGGGCGCGCGCCCGCACGTCAATAGTTAACAGCCGCCAGCCAATTGGAGGCTGGTAGCTGATGTCTGCCGCAGGCGCAGTGCACACGTCGCCGGCGTCTGACGTCATTGTCAGTCGCCGGCGAGTGTGTGCTGCTGGAGGGAGCTCGCCGCTGGAGCGCACAGGTCAGGTTTTTTGTTTTGTTTTTTGATAACCGTTACGGTGGACATACTGGGGGCAATGCTGTAGACACTGGGGCAGATTGCTGGAGACACTGGGGCAGATTGCTGGAGACACTGGGGCAATGCTGTAGACACTGGGGCAGATTGCTGGAGACACTGGGGCAGATTGCTGGAGACACTGGGGCAATGCTGGAGACACTGGGGCAGATTGCTGGAGACACTGGGGCAGATTGCTGGAGACACGGGCAATGTTGGAGACACTGGGGCAATGCTGGACACACTGGGGCAGGTTGCTGGACACACTGGGGGCAATGCTGGGGACACTGGGGCAATGCTGGACACACTGGGGCAGATTGCTGGAGACACTGGGGCAATGCTGCAGACACTGGGGCAGATTGCTGGAGACACTGGGGCAATGCTGGAGACACTGGGGCAATGCTGGACACACTGGGGCAGATTGCTGGACACACTGGGGGCAATGCTGGAGACACTGGGGCAATGCTGGAGACACGGGCAGATTGCTGTAGACACTGGGGCAATGCTGGAGACACTGGGGCAGATTGCTGGACACACTGGGGGCAATGCTGAAGACACTGGGGCAATGCTGTAGACACTGGGGCAGATTGCTGTAGACACTGGGGCAATGCTGTAGACACTGGGGCAGATTGCTGGAGACACTGGGGCAATGCTGGAGACACTGGGGCAGATTGCTGGACACACCTGGGGGCAATGCTGGAGACACTGGGGCAATGCTGGACATACTGGGACAGATTGCTGGACACACTGAGGCAGATTGCTGGACACACTGGGGCAATGCTGGAGGACACACTGGGGCAAATTGCTGGACACACTGGGGGTAATATGCTGGACACACTGAGGCAGATTGCTGGACACACTGGGGCAATGCTGGAGACACTGGGGCAGATTTCTGGACACACTGGGGCAGATTGCTGGACAAACAGGAAATACTGGAGGACACACTGGGGCAGATTGCTGGACACACTGGGGCAATGATGGAGGACACGGGGTAATATGCTGGACACACTGAGGCAGATTGCTGGACACTGGGCAATGCTGGAGACACTGGGGCAGATTGCTGGACACACTGGGGCAATGCTGGACACTGGGGCAGATTGCTGAACATACTGGGGGCAATGCTGGACAATTGGACATACTGGGGCAGATTGCTGGACATACTGGGGCAGATTGCTGGACATACTTGGGCAGATTGCTGGACACTGGGGGTAATATGCTGGACACACTGGGGCAGATTGCTGGACACACTGGGGGCAATGCTGGACACACTGGGGCAATATGCTGGACACACTGGGGATAATATGCTGGACACTGGAGCAGATTGCTGGACACTGGGGCAGATTGCTGGACACACTGGGGCAATGCTGGACACTGGGGTAGATTGCTGGACACACTGGGGGCAATGCTGGACAATTGGACATACTGGGGCAGATTGCTGGGCACACTGGGGCAATATGCTGGACACATGGGGTAATATGCTGGACACACTGGGGCAGATTGCTGGACACACTGGGGGCAGGACTGGAGGCATGGGCAGAATGGAGACACGGGGCAGAATGAAAGACATGGGGCAGGATTGTATCATGGGGCAGGATGGAGACAGATGGGGCAGGATGTGGAGATCATATGGGATAGAATAGATACTCATGAGGGCAGGATGCGAGAACATATGGCTGGAGCCAGGAATGAGATAAACGGGGCCAGGGTGGGGAATATTACCATAGGGTCTAATTAAGGGATATTATTACTGCAGTGATGTATTAATTTTATTTTTTTAGTATACTGTTTTAAATGGGGCGGTCCTGTTACTGTGCAGAGTGATACTATATTGCCTCTTTTTCTTCGTGTTGTAATGTAGAAGTTGTGAAAAATTAAGTAATGTGTTCTGCAAGCGGAGCTCGAGATTACTGTGTTATTTCCTGCAGAAACGAGTCCTGGCTGGAAGAAATGATGGCGGTCTGTGCTGGATGAAAGATGAAGGACTTCACCTAGAGACGTCACTGGTGAGTCAGTGTTACCTATACACTGTATACTATATACAGAGGTCCTGTGTACAATGTCACCAGTGATCACTGTATTACCTATACATTATATACAGAGCTCCTGTGTATAATGTCACCAGTGATCTCTGTATTACCTCTACACAGACACTGCATACTAGGTACGGATCTCCTTTGAATACTGGCACTTATGGTGATAGTAACATAGTAAGGCCGAAAAAAGACATTTGTCCATCCAGTTCAGCCTATATTCCATCATAATAAATCCCCAGATCTACGTCCTTCTACAGAACCTAATAATTGTATGATACAATATTGTTCTGCTCCAGGAAGACATCCAGGCCTCTCTTGAACCCCTCGACTGAGTTCGCCATCACCACCTCCTCAGGCAAGCAATTCCAGATTCTCACTGCCCTAACAATAAACAATTCTCTTCTATGTTTGTGGAAAAACCTCTCCTCCAGACGCAAAGAATGCCCCCTTGTGCCCGTCACCTTCCTTGGTATAAACAGATCCTCAGCGAGATATTTGTATTGTCCCCTTATATACTTATACATGGTTATTAGATTGCCCCTCAGTCGTCTTTTTTCTAGACTAAATAATCCTAATTTCGCTAATATATCTGGGTATTGTAGATCTCCCATCCCCTTTATTAATTTTGTTGCCCTCCTTTGTACTCTCTCTAGTTCCATTATATCCTTCCTGAGCACCGGTGCCCAAAACTGGACACAGTACTCCATGTGCGGTCTAACTAGGGATTTGTACAGAGGCAGTATAATGCTCTCATCATGTGTATCCAGACCTCTTTTAATGCACCCCATGATCCTGTTTGCCTTGGCAGCTGCTGCCTGGCACTGGCTGCTCCAGGTAAGTTTATCATTAACTAGGATCCCCAAGTCCTTCTCCCTGTCAGATTTACCCAGATGTTTCCCGTTCAGTGTGTAATGGTGATATTGATTCCTTCTTCCCATGTGTATAACCTTACATTTATCATGGTTAAACCTCATCTGCCACCTTTCAGCCCAAGTTTCCAACTTATCCAGATGCATCTGTAGCAGAATACTATCTTCTCTTGTATTAACTGCTTTACATAGTTTTGTATCATCTGCAAATATCGATATTTTACTGTGTAAACCTTCTACCAGATCATTAATGAATATGTTGAAGAGAACAGGTCCCAATACCGACCCCTGCGGTACCCCACTGGTCACAGCGACCCAGTTAGAGACTATACCATTTATAACCACCCTCTGCTTTCTATCACTAAGCCAGTTACTAACCCATTTACACACATTTTCCCCCAGACCAAGCATTCTCATTTTGTGTACCAACCTCTTGTGCGGCACGGTATCAAACGCTTTGGAAAAATCGAGATATACCACGTCCAATGACTCACCGTGGTCCAGCCTATAGCTTACCTCTTCATAAAAACTGATTAGATTGGTTTGACAGGAGCGATTTCTCATAAACACATGCTGATATGGAGTTAAACAGTTATTCTCATTGAGATAATCCAGAATAACATCCCTCAGAAACCCTTCAAATATTTTACCAATAATAGAGTATTGTGTTTTGTTTTTTTATTACTGATCAGTATTGTAGTATTCAGCCACTATGTGGTGGTAATATGTGGTCTGGAAATGGTGGTGTGCTATTTGTCCCTTGTATGTGCTATTTGGTCACCAAGTGGTGGTAATATGTGGTCTTGACATGGTGCGGCGGTATTTGTTCCTTGTATGTGATATTATTCGATCACTGTGGTTGTAATTTGTGGTCTGGTCATGGTGCGGTGATATTTGTTTCTTGTATGTGATATTATTGGTCAAAATATACCTAAATTGTATTGCAGATTTTAACAAATATTTAATAGGTTACAGTAGAGTAGGGCCCGGCCATTTTTCTGGAATAATCTGGTTCGGGTATATCATGACCCCCGTCACGTGATCGGGGGGGCCCACAGTGTCTGAACAGCCCGGGGCCCTGGCTACCCTTAATCCACCCCTGGCTGTACCTACTAACTTTGGTGGAGCCAGACCACGATCTAATGTCTATGGGGGTATGTGGCCCTTAAGTTCCATATTTTCATCAGAGATTCTTACATTTCTCCCCAAAGTGTTGCCAGATCATTAAAAATAAAGAGATCCCTTGGAGAAAGTCTGGTGCCTTGGACCATCTTTGTTCTTGCAGTATAAATAGGTTACCCAACACCCAATGAATGAGCAAAATAATCTTTCAGCTGTCTTAAAATAAAAAAAGAATAAATTCTTGGCAGATGCTACTGATGACAATGGCAGTGTATGAGCGTAGAACAATTAATTACTAATCCCTTTGAGCTCATGGGAGATGCGGTCTGCATATCTAAACGAGGGATTAAACAGTGAAAATATGTAGTCAATGAGCAGTCGTTTAGATTGCAAATCGGCCATTGCAAACCCACCTTAAAGTGTCACTGCCACTTTAATTTTTATTTGATAAATTAATAACACAAGTGAAAATAAGCAACTTTGTAATATATCTTATCAGAGAGCTCTGTGTCTTTCTCCTCCAGGACTGATCATTTTTAAAATTCTCAGTTCTGCGGTGTCTTCAGAGAGTAAGAGGACTAGAACTCTAGTGCCACCTAATGGAAGCAGCAATCGTAAAAGTCAGCATCAACTCTTAAACGAGCCTTGCAAAATGACTTGGGATAAAAGCCAAATCAGAATCTCGGTTTGAAGACGCAATGTTTCAGGGTGTTGCCCCTCATCAGTGCAATGTATGAGATTTGCTGGGTTAGAGGCTCTAGACTGGGGTCAAAAGGGTAACATTTCTCCTTGTGGAGAGTGACAAGTCAAGCTTGGCATGTCAGATTGAAGAGATTTTAAGCCATACATGCCAAGGAGTATGCATGGCTTATAAGTCTCCTCACTAGACATGGCTTGTCACTCTCGACAAGGAGAAACCTTACCCCTAAGGCTAGGTTCCCATTGCGTTAATGGGAACACGCTAACGGACAGCGTTGCACGGCGAAATTAATGCCGTGCAATGCGTCCGTTAGCGTGCCCATTCACGGCAATGGGAAAGCGCAGCACTAGCGCGTGCCGAACATGGTGTTTCCTGGCTGCTTGCAGCGTCCGAGGCACGCCCGCGGTCCGTTCCCCGCTCTCGCAGATCGGGGATCTGCGCGAGCTGGGACGTTACCGCGACCCCGGGACGCGCCCCCGTTAAAAACATTGCGTTAGCGCAATCCGCTAGCGCTAAACGGATTGCACTAACGCAATGTGACCCTAGCCTTAGACTCAAATTCTGCAATAAAATCTGTCTTTAATAGATTGTTATATTACTGAGATAGATGACATTTATTACTGATGTCATTCTCTGTAGACAGGAGGAGGGGGAAGGACGCGCTCTTCCTCGAGCTCCTTGCTCTTCTTCATGGGATCTTTATCAGTAGCACCTGTGACCTCCTCTCAGAATTGTAGCAATCTGTCTTTACAGAATACAGATTTTATTTGTAAATTGAGAATTTTGATCAGTCCTGGAGGAGAAAGAAGCAGGTCTCTCTGATAAAATATATTACACAGTTGCTTATTTTCATGTGCACTATCGATGTAACAAATAGTAAAATGGCTGTAACTGTTAAAGGCTTTGTTCACACAGTTTTTGAGGACTTGATTGTAACTCATAACCTCAAAAATGTTTGAAAAATCTCTATGTTCTTTGCTGTTCGAACAGATTTTTTTTTTTATGTTTTCTTGATAGGAAAAACATGGGCATGTCTTTAAAATGGATCCTGATGGAATCTGTGCCAAATTAGACACTGTTAAATTTAAATTATACTAAAAATTCTAGATAATAAAAACACCCTCCCTCCCCAATAAAATAAACACCCAAGAGTATGTGCACATTAAGGACAGCAAAGCTGAAACGTTTTTACCAAGGACAAACTTTCCAAACAAAGATGTTCAAAGAACTAATATGTTCTTTCTTTTAGCCACTTCACATGACCAAACCACATATAAGCCACACCATGACCAGACCATACAGTATATAACCATCACATAGCGACTGAATAATACCACATACAAGGAACAAATACTGCCACACCATAACCAGATCACATATTACCACCACATAGTGACCAAATACGATAATACTGATTATTAATAAAAACACAAAAAAACAATACTAAGGCTATGTGCACACGTTCAGGAATTCATGCAGAAAATTCCTGTGAAAATCCGGACATTTCTGGCAGATTTCCGCATGAAATCCGCATGCGTTTTTTGCGTGTTTTTGCGCGGTTTTGACGCGTTTTTTTCCGGACATTTCCCAATGCATTAGACAGTGGGAAAACCGCGAAAAAAACGCAAAATTAATGAGCAGGTTCATTATTTTTCCGCAATGCGTTTTTCATGCGGAAAAACGCACATCATGTGCACAGAAATTGCGGATTTCATTAAAAATGATAGGATGCTTAATGTATGCAGATTATTTGCGGTTTTATAGCGTTTTTATAGCGCAAAAACGCTAGAAAACCGCAAATAATCTGCAACGTGTGCACATAGCCTAAGCCATTATACACTGGATCTCTGTATTTACTGTCAGTGTACAGGTAATACAGTGATCACCAGTGACATTATACACAGGAGCTCTGTATATAGTGTAAGTGTACAAGTAATGCAGTGATCACCAGTGACATTTTACACAGGATCTCTGTATATAGTGTCAGTGTACAAGTAATACAGTGATCACCAGTGACATTATATACATGAGCTCTGTATATAGTGTCAGTGTACAGTGATAACCAGTGGCATTATACACAGGAGCTCTGTATATAGTGTCAGTGTACAGGTAATACAGGGATCACTAGTGACACTGTGCACAGGTGCTCTGTATATAGTGAATATAGTGTACAGGTAATACAATGATCACCAGTGACATTATACACATGAGCTTTGTATATAGAGTCAGTGTACAGGTAACATAGTGATCACCAGTGACATTATACACATGAGCTTTGTATATAGAGTCAGTGTACAGGTAATACAGTGATCACCAGTGGCATTGTACATAGGAGTTCTGTGCATAGTATACAGAGTATAGTGTCAGTGTACAGGTAACACACTGACTCACCAGTGACACCATTAGCTAAAGTTCATCTTTGCTTTTCTTTTTCATGCAGCGCAGACCGTCATCACTTCTTCCAGCCAGGACTCGTCTCTGCATAAAATAACACATAGTTGCCTAGAGTCCCGCTTCAAGAGCATCTTCCCACTTTTTCTCTTTCTTGTACACTACACAGCTGAATAGAGACGTGCACCCACCATTAATATATAATTGGTTATTATGCAACCCACCAATACAAATATAAATTATAATCCACCAACTATACATAGCCACTTTCCCCACCTAATATATAAATTAACTAGATCAGGGGTGTCAAACTGCATTCCTCGAGGGCCGCAAACAGGTCATGTTTTCAGGATTTCCTTCTATTGCACAGGTGATAATTTAATCACCTGCACAGAATGATTCCAGCACCTTGTGTAATGCAAAGGAAATCTTGAAAACACGCATGGTCTGAGGCCCTCGAGGAATGCAGTTTGACACCCCTGAACTAGATGGTGGCCCGATTCTAACGCATCGGGTATTCTAGAATATGCATGTCCACGTAGTATATTGCCCAGTTACGTAGTATATTGCCCAGCCACGTAGTATATTGCCCAGCCACGTAGTATATTGCCCAGCCACGTAGTATATTGCCCAGTCACGTAGTATATTGCCCAGCCACGTAGTATATTGCCCAGTAACGTAGTGTACAGCACAGAGCCACGTAGTATATTGCCCAGTCACATAGTATACAGCACAGAGCCACGTAGTATATAACACTGCCCACGCAGTATATACAGTGGCCACGTAATATATAGCACAGCCCACAGAGTATATATAACACTGCCCACGGAGTATATAACACTGCCTATGTAGCATATAGCAGTCACGCGGTATCTAACACAGCCCACATAGTATACAGCAGTGTAGGCACCATATCCCTGTTAAAAAAATAATTAAAATAAAAAATAGTTATATACTCACCTCCTGGGATCCACCGAAGCTCCGGCGATATGCGCGCGGCTGCCGCCATCTTCCGTTCACCGGATACATTGCGAAATTACCCAGATGACTTAGCGGTGTCTCGAGACCGCTAAGTCTTCTTGGTAATTTCGCAATGCATCGCTGGGAATGGAAGATGGCGGCCGGCGCGAGCGGCTCAGCGGACAACGGAGGGTGTGTATAGCAGGTTTTTGTTTTTTTTATTATTATTATTATTATTAACATTACATTTTTTACTATTGATGCCGCATAAGCAGCATCAATAGTAAAAAGTTGGGGACACACAGGGTTAATAGCGGCGGTAACGGAATGAGTTACCCGCGGCATAACGCGGCCCGTTACCGCCGGCATTAACCCTGTGTGAGCGGTGACCGGGAGGGGAGTACGGTGCGGGGACTGACTGCGGGGAGTAAAGAGCGGCCATTTTCTTCCGGACTGTGCACGTCGCTGATTGGTCGTGGCAATGGTCCGTGGGCGTTTTGCCACGACCAATCAGTGACTTGGATTCCATGACAGACAGAGGCCGCGACTAATGAATATCCGTGACAGACAGACAGACGGAAGTGACCCTTAGACAATTCTATAGTAGATTAGCACCTGTACTCTCCACAATTCATTACCAATCACACTCTGTACCTCCTGCTCCCTCGATTCATTATGTTTACATGCCCCTTCCGCCTCAATTCATTGTCATGTCTTCTCTCTCTCCCACCATCTACTCATTATCAACTGCTTTCCCCACATTCAATACATCATTTACTCTCCCCACCATCAAAATTCATAATTATTTGCTCTCCCCACCCTCAATTAATCATTTGCTCTGCCCACCTAAATTCAATTGCTGTCCCCCGTCCCTCACCCTCAATTCATTTTGTCCCCCGTTCTCCCTTCACTTCATCATTTGCAGTCCCCCATCCCTGTCACTTCATCATTTGCAGTCCTCCATCGCCCCTCACTTCATCATTTGTAGTCCTCCTCCCCAGCTTCATTTCCAGTCCCCATCCCCCTTACGTCATCATTTCCAGCCCCCCTCACTCTCCCACTTCACCATTTGCAGTCACCCTCCCCCTCACTTCATCATGTGCAGTCCCTCTCTCCCCCACTTCATCAGACACTACATCATATGCAGTCCCCCTCTTCGGACACACTTCATAATGCGCAGTTCCCCGTCCTCCCCTCACCCATTTAATTAATTGTACAAAGAAAAACAAAATACTTATTAAGGTACCTTCACACATAACGATATCGTTAACGATATCGTTGCAACGTCACACTTTTTGTGACGTAGCAACGATCCCGCTAACGATCTCGTTATGTGTGACAGCGACCAACGATCAGGTCCCTGCTGGGAGATCGTTGGTCGTTGGGGAATGATCAGGACCATTTTTTGGTCGCTGATCACCCGCTGTCATCGCTGGATCAGCGTGTGTGACAGCGATCCAGCGATGTGTTCACTTGTAACCAGGGTAAATATCGGGTTACTAAGTGCAGGGCCGCGCTTAGTAACCCGATATTTACCCTGGTTACCACTGTAAAAGTAAAAAAAAAAAAAAACAGTACATACTCACATTCCGATGTCTGTCACGTCCCCCGCCGTCAGCTTCCCTGCACTGACTGTCAGCGCCGCCGGCCATAAAGCAGAGCACAGCGGTGACGTCACCGCTGTGCTCTGCTTTACGGCCGGCGCTGACACAGTCAGTGCAGGGAAGCTGACGGCGGGGGACATGACACATCGGAATATGAGTATGTACTGGTTTTTGTTTTTTTTTTAAACTTTTACAATGGTAACCAGGGTAAATATCGGGTTACCTAGCGCGGCCCTGCACTTAGTAACCCGATGTTTACCCTGGTTACCCGGGGACTTCGGCATCGTTGAAGACAGTTTCAACGATGCCAAAGTCTTTCCCCGGATCGTTGGTCGCTGGAGAGAGCTGTCTGTGTGACAGCTCCCCAGCGACCACACAACGACTTACCAACGATCACGGCCAGGTCGTATCGCTGGTCGTGATCGTTGGTAAGTCGTTTAGTGTAACGGTACCTTTACCTCACAGACGATCCCCTGCAGGCGCAGCTCTGCTTCTGGCTTCCTCATACAAGTCGGCACATACGCGATGGCGTCATCGTGTACGCGCTGTCACCTGACCGCAAGTCCAGAGAAGACAGAGGGAGCTGGAGCTGCGCAGCTGTCAAGGTTAGATGGCCGTGCACAGCTCTGAGAACGCTCCCAGTCCCCAGCACCAACGTGTGCGCTACAGCGCACAGCATTTTAGCACACGATGGGGCCCGGTGAGCAGAAGCATAAGAGGCAGGCCCTGGGCCCCCCCCCTCTGTACTGCTGGTCACTGGGCCCCATACATCAGTAAGGACAGTAATGCTCTGATGGCAGCCCTGGGAAAGAACAGCTTGTGCATGCAAAAGTGTATGAAAACATAAAAGACATGCAATGCACCACAAAATTACAAGGTGTACATAGCCTTTCTAGTTCCTAAAGAAAAAAACGTGACTTCATATCAGTCTTATGTATGTAAGAACATAATGAATACTATTATATAGTCAGACTCATGGTGACTGTCTATTTTCTGCCAATGTTACATTCTAGTGATGGGATGATGTCTGTTTTTGTTTCTGCTGGATTGAATATGTCATTTGCATCTAGGCAGTCAGGGCTTTTCTTATGTAATTTATATGGCCTGTTGTTACTTTACACATAGGCTTAGCCTCAGTGGTGTAACAAGAGTCTGATGGGCCACAGTGCAGCAAAACCGCAGCAGTGGTTTTTTTTTATCTTGGAACTCTGCCATGCAGGCCATTTTTGCCTAGTCTCGTTCATAAACACTGACTTTAACTGAGGCAAGAGAGGCCTGAAGTTCTTTGGATCTTGTTTTTTTTTTGTGACTTCTTGGATGAGTGGCCATTACACATATGGGGTAATTTTGGTTGGCCGGCCACTCCTGGGAGGGTTCACCACTGTTCCATGTTTTCGCCATTTGTGGATAATGGCTCTCACTGTGGTACGCTGGAGTCCCAAAGCTTTAGAAATGGCTTTATAACATTTTCCAGACTGATAGATCTCAATTAGTCTAGAGCTTTTGGTCTACATCACTATGTCAGGCAGGTCCTATTTAAGTGATCTCTTGATTGAGAACAGGTGTGGCAGTAATCAGTGGCTAGGGAATTTGAACTCTGCTTCCCAAAGATGTAATAAAGTAGTTAACTTATGTTTTAAAGGGGAAGGGGAGCAATCACTTTTTCACACAGGGCCCTGTAGGTTCGTTTTTTTTCCCCTTAATAATAAAGATCTTCATTTATAAAACTGCATTTTGTGATTACTTGTGTTATCAATGTCTAATATTTTAATTTGTTTGGTGATCTGAAACATTTAAGTGTGACAAACATGCAAAAAAATAGGAAATTAGGAAAGGGGCAAACACTTTTTCACACACTTGTATGTCCCCATCCTGGTACATGGCCCATATTCTGGTATATGGCCCCACTTTTGTTGAATACACAGGACAAAAATCAATAAACTCTCTTACTCACCTTCTGAGTGCTCCCACACTGCGTGACGTCCGCTTCTGAAGCTGGCAGTTGATTTCGGCGTATAATGGGAACGCATGACGGCACTGCCAAGCTCCCCGGTCATGTACATGTGCAATTCGACGTCATATGCTGGCCTCTGATTGGCCGGCATCGTGTATTGCGTTGCATGGATCTGATGGATTTGTACCGTGCAATACACTTCAGCTGAATGTACATGTTAATAAGATTAAGGGTTACATTACCATTTTCCCTCCAACCAAGAAAAACAGTCCTATTATTCTGATCAGAGTTTGATCAGAGTGGCATCAGTTTTTCTCAAATGTGGAGAAAAAAAGTCTCTTCCCCCATTCTGACAGTTCGTGAAAATCGCACCACATTCACATGTCATCCAAGTGTTGTCCAATATTTTTCACGGACCCATAGACTTGTATTGCTGATTTTGATTCGACACTTGGATCAAAATCGGACATGTCTCCAATTTTTTAACTTAAACCACTTGGTCCAAGGTGAAAAGCTGAGAGGTTCCCTTTAAAAGGGACTGTTTGGCTTTCCTAAAGGCAGGAAGCCCTGAAGTGGGCGGGGAACCCCTGAATATTACCCGAACCGCCAAAAAGTTTTTGAGTTTTCCCTCTCTGTTTCTTTTGCGCACCTCCTCCTGGATTGACGGACTTTGAACTTTTAAAGGGCTCAAGACCTTTTTTGTCCCTACAGACTGTGCTACTTAAAGGCCTATTGTGCCCTAAGTAATAACATGGAGGACCGTGACAACAGAAGACCAATATAGAGAACAAAGATCCTCCAAAAACAAAATGAGTTAAAATTAATTATTTTTATTACCAATACAATAAAACATAATAACGAAGATGGCACCCCTTCTGAGGAAGAACAGCCAAACCGCGCGTAAAGGGGTCCACTGTAGCAAGTTCAACTCTGGGTAAATATCTATCGGTAACCCCAATTTAAGCTTTGTTAAAAATGTCTTTTTTGTAACCACTCTTCTCCCTGGCCTGTCTGCAGACAGATGGTTCGGATCAATGCTATTATAGCTCTACTCCTGATATCCGCTCTGTCTGATCTACAGCACAGGCTTGCGACTTAGGCTACTTTCACACTAGCGTCGGTATGGGTCCGTCGCTATGCGTCGGGCCGACGTACCGACGCACGTTGTGAAATTTATGCACGACATGGGCAGCGGATGCAGTTTTTCATCGTATCCACTGCCCAGTCTAAAGTCCGGGGATGAGGGGGCGGAGTTTAAATGGCGGACGCGACGGACAAAAAAAGTTCACTTGAACGTTTTTTCGTGCCGACGGTCCGCCAAAACACGACGGATCCGTTGCACGACGGACGCGACGTGTGGCCATCCGTCGCTAATACAAGTCTATGGGAAAAAACACATCCTGCGAGCACATTTGAAAGATCTTTTTTTCCTAAAACGACGGATTGCGACAGATTGCTAAAAACGCAAGTGTGAAAGTAGCCTAAAGGTACCTTCACACATAACGATATTGTTAACGATATCGTTGCTATTTGTGACGTAGCAACGATATCGTTAATTAAATCGTTATGTGTGACAGCGACCAACGATCAGGCCCCTGCTGGGAGATCGTTGGTCGCTGAATAAAGTCCAGAACTTTATTTCGTCGCTGGACTCCCTGGAGACATCGCTGGATCGGCGTGTGTGACACCGATCCAGCGATGTCTTCACTGGTAACCAGGGTAAACATCGGGTTACTAAGCGCAGGGCCGCACTTAGTAACCCGATGTTTACCCTGGTTACCATGCTAAAACTAAAAAAAAACAAACACTAGATACTTACCTACAGCTGTCTGTCCTCCAGCGCTGTGCTCTGCACTCCTCCTGTACTGGCTGTGAGCCGGAAAGCAGAGCGGTGACGTCACCGCTCTGCTTTCCGGCTCCCAGACAGTACAGGAGGAGAGCAGAGAAGCAGAGCGCAGCGCTGGAGGACAGACAGCTGTAGGTAAGTATGTACTGTTTGTTTTTTTTTACTTTTACGATGGTAACCAGGGTAAACATCGGGTTACTAAGCGCGGCCCTGCGCTTAGTTACCCGATGTTTACCCTGGTTACCGGCATCGTTGGTCACTGGAGAGCGGTCTGTGTGACAGCTCTCCAGCGACCAAACAGCGACGCTGCAGCGATCCGGATCGTTGTCGGTATCGCTGCAGCGTCGCTAAATGTGAAGGGGCCTTTATTCCAGCATCACTCTGCATTATCTCAAGCACTTAGCACCTTTAAAACATGTTTTTTTTTTTTACCTTACATATTATGACACTTCTGAGATGTCTGTCATGGTACATGTCACCTTTTTATAACAACTGCTGCTATATAAAACATTGCTTTCAATAGGTGTTTACCTACTTTTTATGCACTTTACACTCAACAATACTTGCATGCATTTATAATTAATTCTCTTAATTTTCATTCTCTGTACAGTATCTGTTGCCATCTCCTTTATTATTATGTTGTTATTATGTTTGTTTAAATTGTATTGGTAATAAAAATAATTAATTTTAACTCATTACGTTTTTTGAGGATCTTTGTTCACTATATTGGTCTTCTGTGCTACTTAAACTGTTACCAGCAGATGGAGGAGGGGAGGAAACGGATGACCTGATGATTCAGCTAGGTTAGGACTTTAAAATGATTTTTTTTCTAGTTCATAGGGAAGAATACAATAATACACTAATGCAAAAACTGCATTATTTTCAGCGTCATGACCTGTGATTAGTTTTACGTAAATGTGAACATAATTAATAGGAAAACTCATGGTGGTGACTGTCTATTTCCTGCCATTCTAGTGAGGAGATTATGGTTTTTTTGCATTGAATATGTCATTTGCATCTAGATGGCAATCAGGGCTGCTCTTGTGTGATTTTATGGACTGTTTTTACTGTAAACATAGGGGTAGCCCTAATGGTGAAAGAAATCACTCCTGAATGTAGATGCTAATGTGTTTAAATAGTGAGGATGTGCGGCCATTATTGTCTAAAGGTGACAAAGAATCTGGTGTTGATCCTGTAACCTCTAGAGATGAAGCTATCTGTGATTCATATGGATGAAACTCTGGGGAAACCTCTGTACAAAGGTGTCCATTTTATGCTGAGCAGACTGTTATTAGTGGGGGTATACACAGACTGGGTGCAGAAGTTTAGCAATGTTTAGCAGTTAAGCAACAGGAGATTTATGCTCAAAAACTGCTTTATGACTTGGAGACAATGTTGTAACAGAGCAAAAATGCACATGGTTTAGAATAAGCACTGAATATAAGATTTGCGATGTCGCCATCTACACATTTCATACTTCGTTGGACTGGACTGCGGCATTGGAGATGCCCATAAGAAATACAGTGCTCCTACACATTACATACAAGTTAGTGCTCATCCTAATAACACTGACCTTTCTATTATGAAAAAAAAAAACTACCAATTTTCATCGGCGTTTGGTCAGTATATTCATTTTTACCATCAGATTCTTTTTGGTGTACAAGAAGTTTTCTCAACCTTGGTACCATATTAGCCAGTTAATAATAATATTTATTATTATCCACAGTGGTGCAGTGGTTAGCACAGCAGCCTTGCAGCGCTGGAGTCCTGGGTTCAAACCCCACCAAGGACAACATCTGCAGAGAGTTTGTATGTTGTCTCCGTGTTTGCGTGGGTTTCCTCTGGGCACTCCGGTTTCCTCCCACAGACATACTGATAGGGAATTTAGATTGTGAGCCCCATCAGGGACAGTGATGATAATGTGTGCAAAATGTAAAGCGCTGCGGAATATGTTAGCGCTAAATGAAGATTATTATTATTATTCTCATTTTCACATCGACACAAGAGAAGCAACGGAATAAAAGTAAAAAGGAAAATATACAGATTAGATATTAGAAAAAAGAATTATGACCGTGAGGGTGTAATAGGTTGCCACAAGAGGTGGTGAGTGCTCCTTCAAATGGAAGTCTTCAAGCACAGACTGGACAGACATCTGTCTGAGATGGTTTAGTGAATCCTGCGATGCATTGAGCAGGGTGATTGGACACAATGACCCTTGAGGTCCCTCCCAATTTTATCACTATGATTTGAAGAATCACAAATATATACGCAAAAAGAGCAGAGACATGACATAATATTTACAGTACAGGGGTATATAGTGAAGTGTGGGGAGTACAGTGTACAGTACAGGGGTATATAGTGATGTGTGGGGGGTATAGTTTACAGTACAGGGGTATAGTGAGGTGTGGGGGTACAGTTTACAGCACAGGGGTATAGAGTGAGGTGAGGGGGTACAGTGTACAGTAAAGGGGTATATAGTGGTGAGGGGGTGCAGTGTACAGTACAGGGGTATACAGTGAGGTGAGTGGGTACAGTACAGGGGTATATAGTGAGGTGAGGGGGTGCAGTGCACAGTACAGGTGTATATAGTGAGGTGAGGGGGCGCAGTGTACAGTACAGGGGTATATAGTGAGGTGAGGGGTTGCAGTATACAGTACAGGGGTATATAGTGAGGTGTGGGGGTGCAGTGTACAGTACAGGTGTATATAGTGAGGTGAGGGGGTGCAGTGTACAGTACAGGGGTATATAGTGAGGTGAGGGGGTGCAGTGTACAGTACAGGTGTATATAGTGAGGTGAGGGGGCGCAGTGTACAGTACAGGGGTATATAGTGAGGTGAGGGGGTGCAGTGTACAGTACAGGTGTATATAGTGAGGTGAGGGGGTGCAGTGTACAGTACAGGGGTATATAGTGAGGTGAGGGGGTGCAGTGTACAGTACAGGGGTATATAGTGAGGTGAGGGGGTGCAGTGTACAGTACAGGGGTATATAGTGAGGTGAGGGGGTGCAGTGTACAGTACAGGGGTATATAGTGAGGTGAGGGGGTGCAGTGTACAGTACAGGGGTATATAGTGAGGTGAGGGGGCGCAGTGTACAGTACAGGGGTATATAGTGAGGTGGGGGGGCGCAGTGTACAGTACAGGGGTATATAGTGAGGTGAGGGGGCGCAGTGTACAGTACAGGGGTATAAAGTGAGGTGAGGGGGTGCAGTGCACAGTACAGGGGTATATAGTGAGGTGAGGGGGTACAGTGTACAGTACAGGGGTATATAGTGAGGTGAGGGGCGCAGTGTACAGTACAGGGGTATATAGTGAGGTGAGGGGGTGCAGTGCACAGTACAGGGGTATATAGTGAGGTGAGGGGGTGCAGTGTACAGTACAGGGGTATATAGTGAGGTGAGGGGCGCAGTGTACAGTACAGGGGTGTATAGTGAGGTGAGGGGCGCAGTGTACAGTACAGGGGTATATAGTGAGGTGAGGGGGCGCAGTGTACAGTACATGGGTATATACTGAGGTGAGGGGGCGCAGTGTACAGTACAGGGGTATATAGTGAGGTGAGGGGGCGCAGTGTACAGTACATGGGTATATACTGAGGTGAGGGGGCGCAGTGTACAGTACAGGGGTATATAGTGAGGTGAGGGGGCGCAGTGTACAGTACAGGGGTATATAGTGAGGTGAGGGGGCGCAGTGTATAGTACAGGGGTATATAGTGAGGTGAGGGGGCGCAGTGACAGTACAGGGGTATATAGTGAGGTGAGGGGGCGCAGTGTACAGTACAGGGGTATATAGTGAGGTGAGGGGGCGCAGTGTACAGTACAGGGGTATATAGTGAGGTGAGGGGGTGCAGTGTACAGTACAGGGGTATATAGTGAGGTGAGGGGGTGCAGTGTACAGTACAGGGGTATATAGTGAGGTGAGGGGGCGCAGTGACAGTACAGGGGTATATAGTGAGGTGAGGGGGTGCAGTGTACAGTACAGGGGTATATAGTGAGGTGAGGGGGTGCAGTGTACAGTACAGGGGTATATAGTGAGGTGAGGGGGTGCAGTGTACAGTACAGGGGTATATAGTGAGGTGAGGGGGTGCAGTGTACAGTACAGGGGTATATAGTGAGGTGAGGGGGTGCAGTGTACAGTACAGGGGTATATAGTGAGGTGAGGGGGCGCAGTGTACAGTACAGGGGTATATAGTGAGGTGGGGGGGCGCAGTGTACAGTACAGGGGTATATAGTGAGGTGAGGGGGCGCAGTGTACAGTACAGGGGTATATAGTGAGGTGAGGGGGTGCAGTGCACAGTACAGGGGTATATAGTGAGGTGAGGGGGTACAGTGTACAGTACAGGGGTATATAGTGAGGTGAGGGGCGCAGTGTACAGTACAGGGGTATATAGTGAGGTGAGGGGGTGCAGTGCACAGTACAGGGGTATATAGTGAGGTGAGGGGGTACAGTGTACAGTACAGGGGTATATAGTGAGGTGAGGGGCGCAGTGTACAGTACAGGGGTATATAGTGAGGTGAGGGGCGCAGTGTACAGTACAGGGGTATATAGTGAGGTGAGGGGGCGCAGTGTACAGTACAGGGGTATATAGTGAGGTGAGGGGGCGCAGTGTACAGTACAGGGGTATATAGTGAGGTGAGGGGGCGCAGTGTACAGTACATGGGTATATACTGAGGTGAGGGGGCGCAGTGTACAGTACAGGGGTATATAGTGAGGTGAGGGGGCGCAGTGTACAGTACAGGGGTATATAGTGAGGTGAGGGGGCGCAGTGTATAGTACAGGGGTATATAGTGAGGTGAGGGGGCGCAGTGACAGTACAGGGGTATATAGTGAGGTGAGGGGGCGCAGTGTACAGTACAGGGGTATATAGTGAGGTGAGGGGGCGCAGTGTACAGTACAGGGATATATAGTGAGGTGAGGGGGCGCAGTGTACAGTACATGGGTATATAGTGAGGTGAGGGGGCGCAGTGTACAGTACAGGGGTATATAATGAGGTGAGGGGGCGCAGTGTACAGTACAGGGGTATATAGTGAGGTGAGAGGGCGCAGTGTACAGTACAGGGGTATATAGTGAGGTGAGGGGGCGCAGTGTACAGTACAGGAGTATATAGTGAGGTGAGGGGGCGCAGTGACAGTACAGGGGTATATAGTGAGGTGAGGGGGCGCAGTGTACAGTACAGGGGTATATAGTGAGGTGAGGGGGCGCAGTGACAGTACAGGGGTATATAGTGAGGTGAGGGAGCCCAGTGTACAGTACAGGGGTATATAGTGAGGTGAGGGGGCGCAGTGTACAGTACAGGGGTATATAGTGAGGTGAGGGGGCGCAGTGTACAGTACAGGGGTATATAGTGAGGTGAGGGGGCGCAGTGACAGTACAGGGGTATATAGTGAGGTGAGGGGGCGCAGTGTACAGTACAGGGATATATAGTGAGGTGAGGGGGCGCAGTGTACAGTACAGGGGTATATAGTGAGGTGAGGGGGCGCAGTGTACAGTACAGGGATATATAGTGAGGTGAGGGGGTGCAGTGACAGTACAGGGGTATATAGTGAGGTGAGGGAGCCCAGTGTACAGTACAGGGGTATATAGTGAGGTGAGGGGGCGCAGTGTACAGTACAGGGGTATATAGTGAGGTGAGGGGGCGCAGTGTACAGTACAGGGGTATATAGTGAGGTGAGGGGGTGCAGTGACAGTACAGGGGTATATAGTGAGGTGAGGGAGCCCAGTGTACAGTACAGGGGTATATAGTGAGGTGAGGGGGCGCAGTGTACAGTACAGGGGTATATAGTGAGGTGAGGGGGCGCAGTGTACAGTACAGGGGTATATAGTGAGGTGAGGGGGGTGCAGTGTACAGTACAGGGGTATATAGTGAGGTGAGGGGGCGCAGTGTACAGTACAGGGGTATATAGTGAGGTGAGGGGGCGCAGTGTACAGTACAGGGGTATATAGTGAGGTGAGGGGGCGCAGTGTACAGTACAGGGGTGTATAGTGAGGTGAGGGGGCACAGTGTACAGTACAGGGGTATATAGTGAGGTGAGGGGGTGCAGTGACAGTACAGGGGTATATAGTGAGGTGAGGGGGTACAGTGTACAGTACAGGGGTATATAGTGAGGTGAGGGGGCACAGTGTACAGTACAGGGGTATATAGTGAGGTGAGGGGGGTGCATTGTACAGTACAGGGGTGTATAGTGAGGTGAGGGGGCGCAGTGTACAGTACAGGGGTATATAGTGAGGTGAGGGGGCGCAGTGTACAGTACAGGGGTGTATAGTGAGGTGAGGGGGTACAGTGTACAGTACAGGGGTATATAGTGAGGTGAGGGGGCACAGTGTACAGTACAGGGGTATATAGTGAGGTGATGGGGGTGCAGTGTACAGTACAGGGGTGTATAGTGAGGTGAGGGGGTACAGTACAGGGGTATATAGTGAGGTGAGGGGGGTACAGTACAGGGGTATATAGTGAGGTGAGGGGGGTGCAGTGTACAGTACAGGGGTATATAGTGAGGTGAGGGGGTACAGTACAGGGGTATATAGTGAGGTGAGGGGGTACAGTACAGGGGTATATAGTGAGGTGAGGGGGTACAGTACAGGGGTATATAGTGAGGTGAGGGGGTACAGTACAGGGGTATATAGTGAGGTGAGGGGGTACAGTACAGGGGTATATAGTGAGGTGAGGGGGTACAGTACAGGGGTTATGAAGTGAGGTGAGGGGCGCAGTGTACAGTACAGGGGTATATAGTGAGGTGAGGGGCGCAGTGTACAGTACAGGGGTATATAGTGAGGTGAGGGGGTGCAGTGTACAGTACAGGGGTATATAGTGAGGTGAGGGGGTGCAGTGTACAGTACAGGGGTATATAGTGAGGTGAGGGGGTACAGTGTACAGTACAGGGGTATATAGTGAGGTGAGGGGCGCAGTGTACAGTACAGGGGTATATAGTGAGGTGAGGGGGTGCAGTGCACAGTACAGGGGTATATAGTGAGGTGAGGGGGTACAGTGTACAGTACAGGGGTATATAGTGAGGTGAGGGGCGCAGTGTACAGTACAGGGGTATATAGTGAAGTGAGGGGGTGCAGTGCACAGTACAGGGGTATATAGTGAGGTGAGGGGGCGCAGTGTACAGTACAGGGGTGTATAGTGAGGTGAGGGGGCGCAGTGTACAGTACAGGGGTGTATAGTGAGGTGAGGGGGCGCAGTGTACAGTACAGGGGTATATAGTGAGGTGAGGGGGCGCAGTGTACAGTACAGGGGTATATAGTGAGGTGAGGGGCGCAGTGTACAGTACAGGGGTATATAGTGAGGTGAGGGGGCGCAGTGTACAGTACAGGGGTATATAGTGAGGTGAGGGGGCGCAGTGTACAGTACAGGGGTGTATAGTGAGGTGAGGGGGCGCAGTGTACAGTACAGGGGTGTAAAGTGAGGTGAGGGGGCGCAGTGTACAGTACAGGGGTATATAGTGAGGTGAGGGGCGCAGTGTACAGTACAGGGGTATATAGTGAGGTGAGGGGGCGCAGTGTACAGGACAGAGGTATATAGTGAGGTGAGGGGGTGCAGTGTACAGTACAGGGGTGTATAGTGAGGTGAGGGGGCGCAGTGTACAGTACAGGGGTGTATAGTGAGGTGAGGGGGCGCAGTGTACAGTACAGGGGTATATAGTGAGGTGAGGGGGTGCAGTGTACAGTACAGGGGTATATAGTGAGGTGAGGGGCGCAGTGTACAGTACAGGGGTATATAGTGAGGTGAGGGGGTGCAGTACACAGTACAGGGGTATATAGTGAGGTGAGGGGGCGCAGTGCACAGTACAGGGGTATATAGTGAGGTGAGGGGGCGCAGTGTACAGTACAGGGGTGTATAGTGAGGTGAGGGGGCGCAGTGTACAGTACAGGGGTGTATAGTGAGGTGAGGGGGCGCAGTGTACAGTACAGGGGTATATAGTGAGGTGAGGAGGTGCAGTGCACAGTACAGGGGTATATAGTGAGGTGAGGGGGCGCAGTGTACAGTACAGGGGTATATAGTGAGGTGAGGGGGCGCAGTGTACAGTACAGGGGTATATAGTGAGGTGAGGGGGCGCAGTGTACAGTACAGGGGTATATAGTGAGGTGAGGGGGCGCAGTGTACAGTACAGGGGTATATAGTGAGGTGAGGGGGCGCAGTGTACAGTACAGGGGTATATAGTGAGGTGAGGGGGCGCAGTGTACAGTACAGGGGTATATAGTGAGGTGAGGGGCGCAGTGTACAGTACAGGGGTATATAGTGAGGTGAGGGGGTGCAGTGTACAGTACAGGGGTATATAGTGAGGTGAGGGGGTGCAGTGTACAGTACAGGGGTGTATAGTGAGGTGAGGGGGTGCAGTGTACAGTACAGGGGTGTATAGTGAGGTGAGGGGGTGCAATGTACAGTACAGGGGTGTATAGTGAGGTGAGGGGGTGCAGTGTACAGTACAGGGGTATATAGTGAGGTGAGGGGGGTGCAGTGTACAGTACAGGGGTATATAGTGAGGTGAGGGGGTGCAGTGTACAGTACAGGGGTATATAGTGAGGTGAGGGGGCGCAGTGTACAGTACAGGGGTATATAGTGAGGTGAGGGGGTACAGTACAGGGGTATATAGTGAGGTGAGGGGGCGCAGTGTACAGTACAGGGGTATATAGTGAGGTGAGGGGGTACAGTACAGGGGTATATAGTGAGGTGAGGGGGCGCAGTGTACAGTACAGGGGTATATAGTGAGGTGAGGGGCGCAGTGTACAGTACAGGGGTATATAGTGAGGTGAGGGGGCGCAGTGTACAGTACAGGGGTATATAGTGAGGTGAGGGGGTACAGTACAGGGGTATATAGTGAGGTGAGGGGGCGCAGTGTACAGTACATGGGTATATACTGAGGTGAGGGGGCGCAGTGTACAGTACAGGGGTATATAGTGAGGTGAGGGGCGCAGTGTACAGTACAGGGGTATATAGTGAGGTGAGGGGGTACAGTGTACAGTACAGGGGTATATAGTGAGGTGAGGGGCGCAGTGTACAGTACAGGGGTATATAGTGAGGTGAGGGGGTGCAGTGCACAGTACAGGGGTATATAGTGAGGTGAGGGGGTACAGTGTACAGTACAGGGGTATATAGTGAGGTGAGGGGCGCAGTGTACAGTACAGGGGTATATAGTGAAGTGAGGGGGTGCAGTGCACAGTACAGGGGTATATAGTGAGGTGAGGGGGCGCAGTGTACAGTACAGGGGTGTATAGTGAGGTGAGGGGGCGCAGTGTACAGTACAGGGGTGTATAGTGAGGTGAGGGGGCGCAGTGTACAGTACAGGGGTATATAGTGAGGTGAGGGGGCGCAGTGTACAGTACAGGGGTATATAGTGAGGTGAGGGGGCGCAGTGTACAGTACAGGGGTATATAGTGAGGTGAGGGGGCGCAGTGTACAGTACAGGGGTATATAGTGAGGTGAGGGGCGCAGTGTACAGTACAGGGGTATATAGTGAGGTGAGGGGGTGCAGTGTACAGTACAGGGGTATATAGTGAGGTGAGGGGGTGCAGTGTACAGTACAGGGGTGTATAGTGAGGTGAGGGGGTGCAGTGTACAGTACAGGGGTGTATAGTGAGGTGAGGGGGTGCAGTGTACAGTACAGGGGTGTATAGTGAGGTGAGGGGGTGCAGTGTACAGTACAGGGGTATATAGTGAGGTGAGGGGGGTGCAGTGTACAGTACAGGGGTATATAGTGAGGTGAGGGGGTGCAGTGTACAGTACAGGGGTATATAGTGAGGTGAGGGGGCGCAGTGTACAGTACAGGGGTATATAGTGAGGTGAGGGGGTACAGTACAGGGGTATATAGTGAGGTGAGGGGGCGCAGTGTACAGTACAGGGGTATATAGTGAGGTGAGGGGGTACAGTACAGGGGTATATAGTGAGGTGAGGGGGCGCAGTGTACAGTACAGGGGTATATAGTGAGGTGAGGGGCGCAGTGTACAGTACAGGGGTATATAGTGAGGTGAGGGGGCGCAGTGTACAGTACAGGGGTATATAGTGAGGTGAGGGGGTACAGTACAGGGGTATATAGTGAGGTGAGGGGGCGCAGTGTACAGTACATGGGTATATACTGAGGTGAGGGGGCGCAGTGTACAGTACAGGGGTATATAGTGAGGTGAGGGGCGCAGTGTACAGTACAGGGGTATATAGTGAGGTGAGGGGGTACAGTGTACAGTACAGGGGTATATAGTGAGGTGAGGGGCGCAGTGTACAGTACAGGGGTATATAGTGAGGTGAGGGGGTGCAGTGCACAGTACAGGGGTATATAGTGAGGTGAGGGGGTACAGTGTACAGTACAGGGGTATATAGTGAGGTGAGGGGCGCAGTGTACAGTACAGGGGTATATAGTGAAGTGAGGGGGTGCAGTGCACAGTACAGGGGTATATAGTGAGGTGAGGGGGCGCAGTGTACAGTACAGGGGTGTATAGTGAGGTGAGGGGGCGCAGTGTACAGTACAGGGGTGTATAGTGAGGTGAGGGGGCGCAGTGTACAGTACAGGGGTATATAGTGAGGTGAGGGGGGTGCAGTGTACAGTACAGGGGTATATAGTGAGGTGAGGGGGTGCAGTGTACAGTACAGGGGTATATAGTGAGGTGAGGGGGCGCAGTGTACAGTACAGGGGTATATAGTGAGGTGAGGGGGTACAGTACAGGGGTATATAGTGAGGTGAGGGGGCGCAGTGTACAGTACAGGGGTATATAGTGAGGTGAGGGGGTACAGTACAGGGGTATATAGTGAGGTGAGGGGGCGCAGTGTACAGTACAGGGGTATATAGTGAGGTGAGGGGGTACAGTACAGGGGTATATAGTGAGGTGAGGGGGCGCAGTGTACAGTACAGGGGTATATAGTGAGGTGAGGGGGTACAGTACAGGGGTATATAGTGAGGTGAGGGGGCGCAGTGTACAGTACAGGGGTATATAGTGAGGTGAGGGGCGCAGTGTACAGTACAGGGGTATATAGTGAGGTGAGGGGGCGCAGTGTACAGTACAGGGGTATATAGTGAGGTGAGGGGGTACAGTACAGGGGTATATAGTGAGGTGATGGGGCGCAGTGTACAGTACATGGGTATATACTGAGGTGAGGGGGCGCAGTGTACAGTACAGGGGTATATAGTGAGGTGAGGGGCGCAGTGTACAGTACAGGGGTATATAGTGAGGTGAGGGGGTACAGTGTACAGTACAGGGGTATATAGTGAGGTGAGGGGCGCAGTGTACAGTACAGGGGTATATAGTGAGGTGAGGGGGTGCAGTGCACAGTACAGGGGTATATAGTGAGGTGAGGGGGTACAGTGTACAGTACAGGGGTATATAGTGAGGTGAGGGGCGCAGTGTACAGTACAGGGGTATATAGTGAAGTGAGGGGGTGCAGTGCACAGTACAGGGGTATATAGTGAGGTGAGGGGGCGCAGTGTACAGTACAGGGGTGTATAGTGAGGTGAGGGGGCGCAGTGTACAGTACAGGGGTGTATAGTGAGGTGAGGGGGCGCAGTGTACAGTACAGGGGTATATAGTGAGGTGAGGGGGCGCAGTGTACAGTACAGGGGTATATAGTGAGGTGAGGGGCGCAGTGTACAGTACAGGGGTATATAGTGAGGTGAGGGGGCGCAGTGTACAGTACAGGGGTATATAGTGAGGTGAGGGGGCGCAGTGT
Organism: Ranitomeya imitator; assembly: GCF_032444005.1. Classification (NCBI taxonomy): domain Eukaryota; kingdom Metazoa; phylum Chordata; class Amphibia; order Anura; family Dendrobatidae; genus Ranitomeya; species Ranitomeya imitator. The sequence goes on along the minus strand of NC_091283.1, from coordinate 75,790,212 downwards.
ACAGTACAGGGGTGTATAGTGAGGTGAGGGGGCGCAGTGTACAGTACAGGGGTATATAGTGAGGTGAGGGGGCGCAGTGTACAGTACAGGGGTATATAGTGAGGTGAGGGGCGCAGTGTACAGTACAGGGGTATATAGTGAGGTGAGGGGGCGCAGTGTACAGGACAGAGGTATATAGTGAGGTGAGGGGGTGCAGTGTACAGTACAGGGGTGTATAGTGAGGTGAGGGGGCGCAGTGTACAGTACAGGGGTGTATAGTGAGGTGAGGGGGCGCAGTGTACAGTACATGGGTATATAGTGAGGTGAGGGGGTACAGTGTACAGTACAGGGGTATATAGTGAGGTGAGGGGCGCAGTGTACAGTACAGGGGTATATAGTGAGGTGAGGGGGTGCAGTACACAGTACAGGGGTATATAGTGAGGTGAGGGGGCGCAGTGTACAGTACAGGGGTGTATAGTGAGGTGAGGGGGCGCAGTGTACAGTACAGGGGTGTATAGTGAGGTGAGGGGGCGCAGTGTACAGTACAGGGGTATATAGTGAGGTGAGGGGGTGCAGTGCACAGTACAGGGGTATATAGTGAGGTGAGGGGGCGCAGTGTACAGTACAGGGGTATATAGTGAGGTGAGGGGGCGCAGTGTACAGTACAGGGGTATATAGTGAGGTGAGGGGGCGCAGTGTACAGTACAGGGGTATATAGTGAGGTGAGGGGGCGCAGTGTACAGTACAGGGGTATATAGTGAGGTGAGGGGGCGCAGTGTACAGTACAGGGGTATATAGTGAGGTGAGGGGCGCAGTGTACAGTACAGGGGTATATAGTGAGGTGAGGGGCGCAGTGTACAGTACAGGGGTATATAGTGAGGTGAGGGGGTGCAGTGTACAGTACAGGGGTATATAGTGAGGTGAGGGGGTGCAGTGTACAGTACAGGGGTGTATAGTGAGGTGAGGGGGTGCAGTGTACAGTACAGGGGTGTATAGTGAGGTGAGGGGGTGCAGTGTACAGTACAGGGGTGTATAGTGAGGTGAGGGGGTGCAGTGTACAGTACAGGGGTATATAGTGAGGTGAGGGGGGTGCAGTGTACAGTACAGGGGTATATAGTGAGGTGAGGGGGTGCAGTGTACAGTACAGGGGTATATAGTGAGGTGAGGGGGCGCAGTGTACAGTACAGGGGTATATAGTGAGGTGAGGGGGTACAGTACAGGGGTATATAGTGAGGTGAGGGGGCGCAGTGTACAGTACAGGGGTATATAGTGAGGTGAGGGGGTACAGTACAGGGGTATATAGTGAGGTGAGGGGGCGCAGTGTACAGTACAGGGGTATATAGTGAGGTGAGGGGCGCAGTGTACAGTACAGGGGTATATAGTGAGGTGAGGGGGCGCAGTGTACAGTACAGGGGTATATAGTGAGGTGAGGGGGTACAGTACAGGGGTATATAGTGAGGTGAGGGGGCGCAGTGTACAGTACAGGGGTATATAGTGAGGTGAGGGGGCGCAGTGACAGTACAGGGGTATATAGTGAGGTGAGGGGGTACAGTACAGGGGTATATAGTGAGGTGAGGGGGTACAGTGTACAGTACAGGGGTATATAGTGAGGTGAGGGGGCGCAGTGTACAGTACAGGGGTATATAGTGAGGTGAGGGGGTACAGTACAGGGGTATATAGTGAGGTGAGGGGGCGCAGTGTACAGTACAGGGGTGTATAGTGAGGTGAGGGGGTACAGTACAGGGGTATATAGTGAGGTGAGGGGGTACAGTACAGGGGTATATAGTGAGGTGAGGGGCGGTACAGCGCAGTCTCTCACTCACTCAGTCTCCGTCAGTCTGGAGTCGGGCATTACTACGCATGTGCAGGCGGCAGCCGTGTCTGGCAGGGCTCTGGTGATTGTACTGGGCCTGAGGTGTCCCGGGGACTCGGCCTCACACACTGCAGTAGCCGGGAGCGGGGAAGCGGCGGACAGCTCGCCTCCTGCACGGCCAGCATGGAGCCCTGAGCACCGGAGACATTGCGGCCTGAGGCGGGAATGAGCCATTGAGGGAGAGACGGACCCGCCGACATCATGGCTCAGGAGAAGATGGAGCTGGACGTGGTGGAGATCCCAGCGGACGGAGGCCTGAGGAGGTCCAACAGCGCCCCCCATATTAACGGGCTGAGGTGAGGGGGAGTTCAGAGGGGCGCTGGGGCGGCAAGGAGGGAGGCTCGGGCTGTGTGTGTGTGTGTGTGGGGGGGGGGCACGGAGGGAGGCTGGGGCTGTGTGTGGGGGGCACGGAGGGAGGCTGGGGTTGTGTGTGTGTGTGTGGGGGGCACGGAGGGAGGCTGGGGCTGTGTGTGTGGGGGGCACGGAGGGAGGCTGGGGCTGTGTGGGGGGGCACGGAGGGAGGCTGGGGTTGTGTGTGTGTGTGTGGGGGGCACGGAGGGAGGCTGGGGCTGTGTGTGTGGGGGGCACGGAGGGAGGCTGGGGCTGTGTGTGTGGGGGGCACGGAGGGAGGCTGGGGCTGTGTGTGTGTGTGGGGGGGGCACGGAGGGAGGCTGGGGCTGTGTGTGGGGGGGGCACGGAGGGAGGCTGGGGCTGTGTGTGTGTGTGGGGGGGGCACGGAGGGAGGCTGGGGCTGTGTGTGGGGGGGGCACGGAGGGAGGCTGGGGCTGTGTGTGGGGGGGCACGGAGGGAGGCTGGGGCTGTGTGTGGGGGGGCACGGAGGGAGGCTGGGGCTGTGTGTGTGTGTGTGGGGGCACGGAGGGAGGCTGGGGCTGTGTGTGTGGGGGGCACGGAGGGAGGCTGGGGCTGTGTGTGTGTGGGGGGGGGGCACGGAGGGAGGCTGGGGCTGTGTGTGGGGGGGGCACGGAGGGAGGCTGGGGCTGTGTGTGGGGGGGGCACGGAGGGAGGCTGGGGCTGTGTGTGGGGGGGCACGGAGGGAGGCTGGGGCTGTGTGTGTGTGTGGGGGGCACGGAGGGAGGCTGGGGCTGTGTGTGTGTGTGGGGGGCACGGAGGGAGGCTGGGGCTGTGTGTGTGGGGGGCACGGAGGGAGGCTGGGGCTGTGTGTGGGGGGGCACGGAGGGAGGCTGGGGCTGTGTGTGGGGGGGCACGGAGGGAGGCTGGGGCTGTGGGGGGGGGGCACGGAGGGAGGCTGGGGCTGTGTGGAGGGGCACGGAGTGAGGCTGCAGGGTGGTGTCTGGGGTTGCGGGGGGCACATACTGGGAGGTCTATGACTACCTGTGGCCGGCGTGTAGTGGTCACTATTACATTGCTCATCTGGAGCTTGTGGACTCCAGCTGTTCCAACACTACAATTCCCAGCCAGCCTTACAGTGTGCAGGTGTCAGGGCTGCTGGGAATTGTAGTTTTGAGAGCACTGATATAAGCACTGGCACTTCTGAATATTGGGGCAAATATTGATGTCCTGACAGCTCTGTTTAAAGGGGTCGTACATTTGTAATAGATTTGTGGCGCCGGACGTACATTCGTGCTGCTGGTTTAAAGTTTTTTTTATTCCTTTTCTTAATCCTATAAAATGGTTCTCCTTACAAATATTGGATCTGGATGCTTGTAGAGTTCACATCCTCCCAAATGTTGGTTGTTCTGCCTCTTTCCTAAAAGAGGTGTCCATAACCTGCAGCTGCACCCCTCCCCCAGTATTCTGCAGTAAAGCATTGGATGGAAGGTATATGGGAGGGGTTTACCTTTTTTGTCCCATCTTTTTTTGGGACCCCAGAGCTGGCCAGACACATTTATGAGCTTCTGCTGAGCCCACTGGTTGCTAGTAGGACCTGCTGACTGCATAATGAGTTATTGGGGGGCATCCAACTCTGTCCAGGCCAAAGAGTTTCGGTAAGTGAGGGCTCAGGCTCGGATATCAGTATGCTCAATCCTACTGTTTGTACTGAAAATCTGGTTTCTCGCGGGCACTTTGTCACATCTGCAGAACATATCTCTGCTACACTAGACATGTGTGGGAGGAAGAGTACCTTAAGGAATGATCCATGAGCTCTCTTTTTCTTAAATTTATGTAATTGAGCTGTAAAATTATTTTTGCAATTGGATTTTATTAAAAACTTTGCAGTTTGCCTTCTATATCCACTGTGTTGTTCTATTGCTAGCTGCAGAATGATTTAACTAAGATCCTGTCAGCGAGCGCCTTCTAAAGTCTGAACGAAAAGTGTGTATATATATATATATATATATATATATATATATATATATATATATATATATATATATATATATATATATATATATATCCTTTTTTTTTTTTTTTTTTTTTTTTTTCCTTAGCTGATTTATGACCACAGACCACATCAGTTAAATGTTCAGGAAAACAAAGTGTCTGTCAATGCCAAACAGTGCAACATTTTTCAATGAAACACAATTGCCAAAAAAACCAGTTGGTGGCATTACATAAGTATTGGTAAATGAGGAAAGCTGCAGATCTCCTTCACCTACAGAAATGTACTTGGCAATGAGATAAAGTGGCAATCTTGGGGAGCCTTTCTGGGCTTTCAATTTTAGTTTAACCATTAATTACGTTAAAGAGCAGCACAGTTAATTTGACCCCAGGCTGATAACGGGGAACAATAGATTGACTTCTGCTGCACAGAACAGATTTATAGATTAAACTTGTATTAAACGTGTATTTTTTTTTTTTTCTTCTTTCCCAGTGATCACACTCAAGCATTTCAGCCATATGGATCCAGAGCGCGCAGGAACAGCACCACTGTCGTACATCGCCAGTCTGTGGTAAGACCAAACTATAGTGAAGTAATCACATGGCCATGTGTAAAGTATATTTTATTTATTGCTGATTTCGTAAGTTTGCCCACTGACAAAGACATGAACAGAATATAATTTTAAGGGTAGGTTAATTTTAACATCGAGAGATAGAATATCAAAAATAAAATTCAGAAAATCACACTGTATAAATTATACAAATTTATTTGCATATTACAGTGAGAAATAAGTATTTGATCCCCTACCAACCATTAAGGGTATGTTTCCACGTACAATGTTTGCAGTGCTTTGGACGCTATACGGATCCGTCGAAAAAACGGAACCGTTGTTTCTGTTAGTCACTATTTTTGACGGATCCGTCGCGAGGACGGATTTTGACTGACGCCAGAAGACTGAAGTGTGAAAGAGGCCTTACCAGTTAGGGATAAATATTCCATGTATTGCTGATCGTTTTGCGTCCCCAACAGTCGGGCCTTCAGTGATCAGCATGTTATCACTCATGTACTGTATGTGGATAGGCGATAACTTTTCTCTCTCGCTTCTTTGGGGGACACAGGAAATTGTTTTAAGGCAAATAAACTTTGTAACATTTCCATGGGTAGAAATAATCGCTGCTCATAAGATTAACTACATTGATAAAAATTTAAGAAAGGTGCTGGTCATAAAATACCATATTCAGGCGTAGGCATATCCTGATCGGAGTACGGACTGTGACTTTTGGACTGGCTGCTGGTCTTCTCTTCCGATCACCCTAGCTTTATGTATACCTGTTGGAGCATTTACACTTAACGATTTTGCAGCATTAGGTTATGTGCACACTTTGAGTATTTGCAGGAGAAATTCTGCTGTAGTTTGTAGTACCAGCAGAGCGAATGAGATCTCTGAAACTTCATACACATGGTGCTTATTTTTTCCTTGCAGATTTCAAGCAGTTTCTAATCTGCTTCATGTCAATTTTTTTCAGACGTTTTGCAGCGCTTTTCACCCATTTAAATGTATGCAGGAATAAATGCCTAAATTATGCATGTAAAAAAAAAATATTAAGAAAGCATGTATTTTATTTTGTGGTTGCAGAAAATACTGTGTAAAATACATACCGTACATTTTTTATTTTGCATATTTTGTGTGTTTATAAAATGACTAGATGGTGGCCCGATTCTAACGCATCGGGTATTCTAGAATATGCATGGCCACGTAGTATATTGCCCAGCCCACGTAGTATATTGCCCAGCCCACGTAGTATATTGCCCAGCCACGTATGTCACAGGTTAAAAAATAAACATACTCGCCTAACGATCCCAGGGCCCCTTGTAGTTGAATATACTCACCATTCTGGTCGCTGCTCCTCAGCGTCCTGTCTCTCGGCCTCCTGGGATCCAACGGCGCTGTGTCGATGGGCGCACGGCTGCCGCCATCTTCCGTTCCCAGGATGCTTTGCGAAATTACCCAGATGACTTAGCGGTCTCGCGAGACCACTAGGTCTTCTTGGTAATTTTGCAAAGCATCGCTGGGAAAGGAAGATGGCGGCAGGCGCGAGCGCCTCAGCGGACAACGGAGGGTGAATATAGCAGGTTTTTTTTTGTTTTTATTTTTTTTAACATTACTTTTTTTACTATTGATGCCGCATAGGCAACATCAATAGTAAAAGGTTGGGGACACACAGGGTTAATAGCGGCGGTAACGGAGTGCGTTACCCGCGGCATAATGCGGTCCGTTACTGCCGGCATTAATCCTGTGTTAGCGGTGACCGGAGGGGAGTATGGAGCGGGCGCCGGGCACACTGCGGGAAATACGGAGCTGGCGCCGAGGACACTGCGGGGAGTACGTAGCGGGCGCCGAGGACACTGCGGGGAGTACGGAGCGGGCGCCGAGGACACTGCGGGGAGTATGGAGCGGGCGCCGGGGACACTGCGGGGAGCAAGGAGTATGGAGCGGGCGCCGGCCACTGACTGCAGGGATTAAGGAGCGGCCATTTTCTTCCGGTCTGTGGCCGTCGCTGATTGGTCGCCGCAAAACAGCCACGACCAATCAGCGACTTGGATTTCCATGATAGACAGAGGCCACGACCAATGAATATCCGTGACAGACAGAAGGACAGACGGCAGTACCCCTAGATCATTGATTGGTAAATTCTTGGCAGTGGTTTATCTTGGGGATGTGCACACATTCAGTGTTTGCAGAATCCTGCTGCGAATTGTGGAGTGTTAGGGTACCGTCACACAGTGGCATTTTGATCGCTACGACGGCACGATTCGTGACGTTCCAGCGATATCCTTACGATCTCGCTGTGTCTGACACACTCCTGCGATCAGGGACCCCGCTGAGAATCGTACGTCGTAGCAGATCGTTTGAAACTTTCTTTCGTCGCTGGATCTCCCGCTGACATCGCTGAATCGGCGTGTGTGACACCGATCCAGCGATGTCTTCACTGGTAACCAGGGTAAACATCGGGTTACTAAGCGCAGGGCCGCGCTTAGTAACCCGATGTTTACCCTGGTTACCAGCATAAACGTTAAAAAACAAACACTACATACTTACCTTCTGCTGTCTGTCCCCGGCGCTGTGCTTCTCTGCACTCCTCCTGCATCCTGTGTCAGCGCCGGCCAGCCGGAAAGCACAGCGTTGACGTCACCGCTCTGCTTTCAGGCCGCTGTGCTCACAGTCAGTGCAGGAAAGCAGAGCGCCGGGGACAGACAGCTGAAGGGAAGTATGTAGTGTTTGTTTTTTTTTTTTTACTTTTACGATGGTAACCAGGTAACCTGCGCTTAGTAACCCGATGTTTACCCTGGTTACCAGGTGACTTCGGGATCGTTGGTCGCTGGAGAGCTGTCTCTGTGACAGCTCTCCAGCGACCAAACAGCGATGCTGCAGCATTCGACATCGTTGTCGTATCGCTGCAGCGTCGTTTCAGTGTGACGGTACCCTTAGGAAAAACACTGCCTAAAATACATGTGTTTTTTTGAATGGGTGAAAAGAGCGTAAAGAGTTGACATGCTGCAGATTAGAAACGGCTTACATTCTTCAATGTCAAAAGTAAGGAGTGTGTGCATGAGATTCAGAAATATTTCACTTTGTTGGCACTGTTCGTACAATGCTGCTTTTATTTTGGTGAAAAAAAAATCAGTAAACTGGCTACGTTCCCACAATAGGCTTTTGTTGAGTCTTTGATGTTGCTGATTTTCTACACCTATTAAGATGTTACTTGCATTTAAAAAAAAAAAAATCACGAAAACTTATCACAATAAAGAGCTTTTATTATTGTCACCTACATCTCAGTCCGGTCCATTTGGTTTTCTGGTCTTGGTCCAGCGCCTCCTCTCTCCTTACGAGATCCCATTCTCCTTTTCTGGTTCATATGGGTGACGTGTCCCAATCTCGCTCCTGTGCAGGTACACTTCTCTACCATGCCGAGGATGGAGCAAAGCACTGTAGTGCGCATGTGCGGGGAAAAGGCAAAGAGCGCCGATGACCCGGAAGTAAATCCGTTACATGCTCGCTATAGTGCTTTGCTCTATCCTCGGCAGGCTAGAGAAGTGCGCCTGTGTAGGAGCGAGATTGGGATACGGTGTGGATGACGTAGGACGAGTCATGAAGTAGGACGGCGATTGAAAGAATAGAGGAGGCACCCGATCAAGACCAGTGTTGTCCATCAGACCAGACCACGCAGTCTGAGTATAATAAAAGGTCTTTTTGGCACATACAAACAGCATACAAGAATGCTGTAAAAGATGGCGATGAGGTGCTGGCTCTACTTATATTGGGAAAATGGTAATCAGTGAAATGTATTAGATATTACAAAATTAGTAGCAGACTGATATACGTAGTGACAAAATCAGAAATCAAGACTCTGGTACAGAAAAGGGGGGTTGGGGTCCACACACAAAGTGAAGGGGGTTAGCATGGATGGAGATAATCTAGTACCTACAGTATGTCACCTATGATCTGACAAAGAACAATCAGCAAAACACATAGCCAGTTTCTGAAACCATCCAGCTTACCCATTGCTCCCTGTGTTTGGACCTCGTGCTGGTGCCCAGGGGTTGTGGAGCCATGGCTAAGCTTGTTATGACCTCTTTACCGTTTAGGTGACTTATACGTTTTTTTTTTTTACTCCCGTCAGTGTATTTACTACATTATCTTACTAATTTTACAATATCTAATAAATTTAACTGCTTATTCTAATTGGTGGATCCTTGACTCCATGATCTTTTTGTAGGATATATATTCAATGTTAGGAGTTTTTCCCATTCACGTTGGTGGGCTATTTTTATTTCTCACGACCCTCCAATTTTCTTTTTGTATAATTATTTCAGTTTGGATAATATTGATTCTTTACATTGGGAAACCCTGTTGATACGTTCTCTTTAACTATTGCCCAACTATCGTCTGTCAGGAGCCTTCATTCACATGTTTTATGAACACCAATATTTGGAATTGACTGACGTTAAGTCTAATGAATATGGGGACCTTACATTTTTAAGTAAGAATGTTTACATATTACGATGTCTGTCCTCTCTTCTTGCAGATCCCTTCATCTTCTCCTATCCGCATTCCAAGCAGCAGATTGTATCAGATTAAAAGGGTGAGAATTATTGACATTTGCATATCGTTAATGAAGGTGCCAACCTGTTATTTGTAGGAGAGGATTAAAACAACCCTTAACCTGTTTGCATGCCATGGTGTCAGTTTGGAATGTTTAATGTCACAAATGCATAAAGCTACCGCTGGAGTAATATTTCTTTATTTTCAATGGCAGTGTGAAAGGGGCAGGATAATTTTCAATTTTTATTTTATTTTTTCAAATAGTTTTTTTTAATAGTATTTATTTAGTCCCCTTATGAGTAGAGATGAGCAAACACAAACTGTAAAGTTTGGGGTTCGTACTGGATACTTGGTGTCCCCTGCTGGACTCCGAACAGGGACTTCTCCTGGACGTCCGTGTTAATGTTTGGAGTCCCAGGTGAAGTTCAGGAGGGGTGAGAGATGGACCCCTAGTACATGCTACGACTATTTTACAACACCAAAGTTCCTCTCATAATTGTGTTCTGTGGGGTTCAGGTAGAGTTCTGGTACCCAAACCGAACATTGAACTAAGGTTTAGTTGATCCCGAACTTCCATATATAAGTAGCACTTAGATTAAAATTTATATTCTAAAGTATAAATACATACAATGGACAGGAACAGATTTTGATCACTTTTTGTTATAAAACCAATTCTAACAAAAAAATGTTTCTTTTTTTTAAAGGAGGAAGGCGTGGACCTGATGGACCGTGAGACTGCACGTGAGCGGTGAGTGTGTCCTTTTAGGTATTTTCACCTTGTTTCCTTTGGACAACTCTTTTTTTTTCTGTTTCGTAGGTGAAATATGATTAGCTAGTTGTGGATGCCTAATGATGATTTCTGTGAAGGGAATGAGTCATTCAACAAGCTCCCTTGAAATCAGTGGTCCATCCATATGGACATTTCTGGATCTATAATTTAGATTTGGGCTCATTGCAGTAGTTGGCATATAAACTTCTCGTCTTAGTAGGATACATTGAGAGCAGCTTGTCTGAAGAGGGTAGCCTCATTTAGCCAAAAGGGGTTGTCAAATTAGTAAGATCATTACATCAGTGGGCTGATCAGACATTTCTAGGATACAAAGGCATTTGGGGCACAGCCTATCCTTTTTTTTTTTTTTTTTTTTGTGCTACCCATTTGGTACGCAGGAGAAATGCAGCCAGAAGAAAATCAGGTGCTCATCTAAGTAGGAAACACGAATTATATACGGTAATCAAGAATCATGGAATATCAAATTTGATATATCAAAAGAAAATGCTGGGTACAAGAAACGCACTGATTGTATAGCGTGCACCTTTGGTTGCAACAATGAACATCACATATACAAAAACGTCATTGAAATATGTTGATGAGAACGTAATGGCATAATAGATACTGTAGTATCCATAGGGAAAAGTGCATGCATGTGATGTGTACATGGGATTTATAGAGTGCAGGAGTGCATGGATACCTTTGTTACTTTTGTATATGTGATATTAATTGTTGTAACCATACGTGCACAGTATACAATTTAAAAGTGTGTTTCTGGTACGCAGTAGTTTCTTCTGATGAATAAAATTTGATATTCCATTTTATGGTTACTGATAATATAATTCATGAATCCTACTTGGATAAGCGTCCGCTTTTTTCTTTATTTTTATGGTTGCTTTTCTTCTGTGTACCAGTTGCTTGATCAATAAAGTTCTTATATATTTCCACTTTATCATATTTGGCCTATATTTCGTTCTTTTTTTTTTTTTTTTTTTTGTACGTCTTTTGGTTTTCCATGCATTTTTATCGATGGGTCGCCATACATTAGTCTGGTTAACAAATACACATATACGAGGATGTATCTGGTTCACTCATTTACAAATGGCTTAATTTCTGTCCCTATGCGCATACATGAGTAATATGTGCATTTGTATGTTTGCCTTAGTTTTTGTTTTTCTAATCCCGTGTGGTACTTGTACAGACAAGGAAGAGCCAGTTGTGCCCTACGTTCCTTCTTTTCTGGTTTCTGGATAGATGGAAGGCAGACTGTTTTAGGTGTAAGCCAGGCATGCACATACGAGGTATCTAATGCCTCCTGCGTGTAACATGACATTTTAGGATACTTGTAGTAGTTTCTTTCTGCCAAATTATAAGCTTTTTCACTTGACTAAAATGTGATTTAGTCTGGACAATTGTACATCACAGTCCAACATGGCAGAATTTTCTATGGTGCTCATTTTCCCTATATTTTTATTTAGAGAGGTCCAGAGTGCGATGCAGATGAGCCTGTCCTGGGAGGAGAGCTTCAGCCTGGTAAGATGCTTATCAAACTAAATTCTATTAATTATTGTTTATATATATATTTTTTTTTTTTTCTAGGGGTTATTCAGTACTGGTCTTTTCACAAGTAGTGCCAGTCTTATATATTGGATATGTATGGTATTGCAGCACAAAGCTGCTTTGATAAATGGACCTGAGCTGCAATATCAGTCATAGTACAGAAAAATGGTTGCTTTCTAGTAAGCGTTTTAACACACCCTAGTGCTAGACTCACAGCAGCACAGCTCAGTATAATGTCTTCCATGCTGCCTCTAAGTTCTGACGATGTGCTGTATAGATCTATACAGTTAGCCGGACCTCCTCTTCTTTGTGTATATCAGCAGCTAGGGTCCCCCCACTTACTCAGAGACAAGCAGAGATGGAGCATGCAGAGGGCAAACAAGTCAAAAAATGCAAGTGGGACAGTGTTATCCCAGATGTGCAACACATGACGGCTTATTCTGAAGTCTTTTTTTTTTTCTCTACAGAGTGACAATGATCTTGATAAACTGGATAAATATTCCTCTCCAAAGCGTATTGACTTTGTACCAGTGTCACCGGCCCCCTCACCTACCAGAGGAATCGGAAAGGTATTTTAGATATTTTGTGTTTTTATTGTAGATAGTTAAATGCTTGTGACTTCTTATGTTGTCCATACATTTGTGATGGGTAGTGCTGTTGCTGTGTAATTTTCGTTTGGCTTTGTGCATGTTGAGGACTGTTTAGTGTCATTTGAAGAAATGAGAAACCTTCTCCATTCATGCACTCTATCGCTAAGGAGCAATCAGGACTGCTGGTTTCTCTGTGCTTCCTTTAAACATTTGCTTTATGCACTTAAAATCAGGGCTGTGGCATCAGTAAGTCAAACCTCCGACTCCAACTCCTCAATTCCCATGACACCGACTCCCTCATACATGGCTCATGTTTAAGTTTGAGATAAGTTTACTGTAGTAAAATGGTAACATCAGACTTTTAATCTTTATTATGATACAATAATCAAGCCATTGAGATAGAACATAAAATATATTTATTGGAATACAACGTTAGAATAAAATTTATTTTTTTTTTTTGCATATTTACAATTTATTATACACTCTGCAGTAAGTGGGGAAAAAACAGTTTTCAACAAAAACGTACTGAATAGCATTTGTGCAGTCTATGAATTTGTTCTGAAAAATAGTATCGCCGCCATCAGATCTTCCTTTATAGATGACCTCAAATCTGACCTAATTATTTTAAGGCTAGAGAACAGTCCCTGTGTGTTTATTTTTTTCCCCTTATCTGTAGAGGAGGAGCTTCACTACTTATCATGGACATAAACTGCAGCACAGATTCATCTCAGCTAAAAGTCTAGACCTAAGATCAGGAATAGGACAGACATTTATAGGACATTTCATAACTTTCCCAAATTATTCTGAAAAAAATATTCCCCACAAACTGCATTGAACTACTGTGCCCAATTTATTATACACTTCTCAAAAAAATAAAGGGAACACTTAACCAACAGAATATAACTCCAAATAAACTTCTGTGAAATCAAACTGTCCACTTAGGAAGCAACACTGATTGACAATCAATTTCACATGCTGTTGTGCAAATGGAATAGACAACAGATGGAAATTATTGGAAATGATCAAGGCACAATCAGTAAAGGAGTGGTTCTGCAGGTGGGGACCACAGACCACATCTCAGTACCAATGCTTTCTGGCTGATGTTTTGGTCACTTTTGAATGTTGGTTGTGCTTTCACACTCGTGGTAGCATGAGACGGACTCTACAACCCACACAAGTGGCTCAGGTAATGCAGCTCATCCAGGATGGCACATCAATGCGAGCTGTGGCAAGAAGGTTTGCTGTGTCTGTCAGCGTAGTGTCCAGAGGCTGGAGGCGCTACCAGGAGACAGGCCAGTACACCAGGAGACGTGGAGGGGGCCGTAGGAGGGCAACAACCCAGCAGCAGGACTGCTATCTCAGCCTTTGTGCAAGGAGGAACAGGAGGAGCACTGCCAGAGCCCTGCAAAATGACCTCCAGCAGGCCCAAATCTGCATGTGTCTGCACAAATGGTTAGAAGCAGACTCCATGAGGATGGTCTGAGTGCCCAACGTTCACAGATGGGGGTTGTGCTCACAGCCCATCACCATGCAGGACGCTTGGCATTTGCCACAGAACACTACGATTGGCAAATTCGCCACTGGCACCCTGTGCTCTTCACAGATGAAAGCAGGTTCACACTGAGCACATGTGACTAACGTGACAGAGTCTGGAGATGCTATGGAGAGCGATCTGATGCCTGCAACATCCTTCAGCATGAGCGGTTTGGCAGTGGGTCAGTAATGGTGTGGGGTGGCATTTCTTTGGAGGGCCGCACAGCCCTCCATGTGCTTGCCAGAGGTAGCCTGACTGCCATTAGGTACTGAGATGAGATCCTCAGACCCCTTGTGAGGCCATATGCTGGTGCGGTTGGCCCAGGGTTCCTCATAATGTAGGACAGTGCCAGCCCTCATGTGGCTGGAGTGTGTTATCAGTTCCTGCAAGATGAAGGCATTGAAGCTATGCCCCAAACCTTAATCCGGTTGAGCACATCTGGGACATCATGTCTCGCAGCATCAACCAACGTCACGTTGCACAACAAACTGTCCAGGAGTTGGCAGATGCTTTAGTTCAGGTCTGGGAGGAGATCCCTTTAGGAGACCATCTGCTGCCTCATCAGGAGCATGCCCAGGCATTGTAGGGAGATCATACAGGCACGTGGAGGCCACACACACTACTGAGCATCATTTCCTTGTCTTGAGGCATTTCCACTGAAGTTGGATCAGCCTGTAACTTCCTTTTCTACTTTGATTTTGAGCATCATTCCATCTCCATACCTCCGTGGGATATTAGTTGTGCTTTACGTTGATCATTTTTAGGTTTTATTGTTCTCAACACATTCCACTATGTAATGAATAAATATTTACAACTGGAATATTTCATTCAGCGATATCTAGGATGTGGGATTTTAGTGTTCCCTTTATTTATTTGATCACTGTATATTTTAGGAGTCTGAGTCGGTCTATTTTACACCGACTCCACCAAAATGGGCTCCGACTCGACTCCACGAATCCGACTCCACAGCCCTGCTTAAAATACCAACGCTGGCTGACAGGACATTTTTAAAAATGCCTAAATCTTCCTATGTACAACATGTAGCCTGTACGTCTGATAATATCTACCTATTAGTCCTAAAATGATTGTTCCTTTCCACCAACAGCAATGTTTTTCTCCATCTCTGCGAATGTTTGTGAGCAGTAATGGCTTACCTCCGAGCCCAATCCCCAGCCCAACAAGGCGCTTTACCACCACGTAAGTAGCATAAATCTTGTGCGTTATTAAAAGTACAGAAACTGGGAAATTGTTACTTGAGTTTAGAGAATGCCCCATACACAATCCTACACATGCTTGGCAAAAAGATGCACAAATGGTTAGAAGCAGACTCCATGAGGATGGTCTGAGTGCCAATATAATAAAGCAGCTGCCAGGCAGCTCTGGCAGCAGATTGTCTCTTGAGAAGAAACTGATTGTTTGAAATTAAAGCAGCCTAAGGATATGTATGTGCACATGGTCTTATTTTATGGCAGATTTTACCTGAAGAAGCGTAAAAGAATTAACATATGCACTGCAATGTCAAAACGACTTGCTGTTTGTGTTCAGTCTTTATCGTCTTTTAATCACTTTGAAGATAAGTTGCCAGCAGGGTTTTCTGTCTGTGACTTTTCCAGAGAATGAGGCAGAAGGGTTCTGCTGTAATTTCAGCGGCCGATCCCACACCCACGTGTTCCTGTGTATGGGGGAAGTCAGAAGTATGGCTGACACCTAGCGACCAAGACTTGTTAATAAGTCGATTACACTCGTGTTTGCCTTTTTGCTTTATGTGCCAAAAACTGCTGGTACTAGAACAGACTATAATAATAATATCGCTCTGTCCCTGTACAGTGTTATATTGTCAGCGGCTCATTCCCTGTTTACATGGGGCTGCCTATAATGATATTTCTGCTAGCATAAAATCTGTCCGTTTTAACTCATTAACGATCGCCGATATTCCTTTTAACGACCGAAAAAAGGTCAGATTTCCCTTTTATTTCTATCTCCTCTGATATGATCTAGCATACTGGGGTTGGGGGCCAGGGTTGGAGTTAGAATTGGAGGGAGGGGGGGGGTGTCCACTGTTAAGGTACATCAGGGGGTCTCCAAACGCGATATGGTGCCCACTGATGATTCCAGACAATTTTATGTCCAAAAACTCAAATGGTGCTCACTCCCTTTTGAGCCCTGCCATGCACCCAAGCAGTGGCTTTCCCCCACATTCGGGGTATCAGCGTACTCAGGATAAATTGCACAACAAATTTTGTGGTCCATTTTCTCCTATTACCCTTGTGAAAATAAAAAAGTGTGGGTCTAAAGTAAATTTTTTGTGAAAAAGGTAAAATGTTCATTTTTTTTTTTTTTTTTCCTTCCACATTGCTTTAGTTCTCGTGAAGCACCTGAAGGGTTAATAAACTTCTTGAATGTGATTTTGAGCACCTTGGGGAGTGCAGTTTTTAGAATGGTGCCACTTTTGGGTATTTTCTATCACATTGACACCCCCCCCCCCAAACTCGCTTCAAATATGTGAGGTGGTCCCTAAAACAAAAAAAAGGTTTTGTAAATGTTGTTGGAAAAATGAGAAATTGCTGGTCAACTTTTAACCCTTATAGCATCCTAACAAAAAAATTGTTTCCAAAATTGTGCTGATGTAAAGCAGACATGTGGGAAATATTATTTATTAACTATTTTGGGTGACTTGACTCTGATCTAAGGGCACAAAAATTAAGTTTCAAAATTTTTGCCAAATTTCCGTTTTGTTTTTTTGTCATATCAAAGAAATTTTATCACTAACATGAAGTAGAATATGTTATGAAAAAAATCAGTCTCAGAATCAGTGGGATACGTTGAAGCATTCCAGCGCTATGACTTCATAAAGTGACAGTGGTCAGAATTGTAAAAATTAAATTATGTACAAAATTGGCTGTGTCACTAAGGGGTTAAAGGACAGTCATCATACACCATCTCTGATCTCTAACTGAATATATATCTGTTCTTGGTCTCCGTGCTAATGCTATAGTGTATATATAGTGTATTCTAGCCTAGGTTTATCCTTATAATCATAGATCTGTTGTGTGTTTTTTTTTTTTTTTTTTTTTTTTTTTTCCCTTAATAGTTTTGTATGTTCTTCTCTCCAGCAGGAGAAGTCAGAGTCCTAACTGTATACGTCCCAGTGTCCTCGGCCCTATAAAGAGGAAAGGTATTATATTGTGTTTGGGTGCATGGTAGACTGTATCTGTGTTCCCCAATCTGTGGCTGTCCAGCTGTTGCAGTACTACAACTCCCATCATCCCCTGACATCTGCAGCTTGGAGAACACTGGCCATACGTGCATGACGGAGGTTACTGTGTGCTGTGTAGTACATCGGTGTATCCGAGGCATGCTAGAGAAAGTACATCAGGAGTTATCAGGGCTGCCAGTTGTGCAGTGCAGACTGAGTGGTAGTATATTACTCCTACACTGCTGTCATTTGTGTTATTGGGGGGACACTTCTGTACAATAAATCTATACGGTTTCCTCTTACTACGCCGCACTATATACCAAGCGTATATTCATACAAGGCAGATTTGTTGATGAAACTTACGTGACTGAAATTCCATTTTTTAAACGTTTTTCTTACTGTTGTTTGTTCTTCTTTCTACCAGTTGAAATGGAAATAGAAAATCAACCAAAGAGACTGTTTCAAGGAACAACCAACATGCTTTCTCCAGACCTCACCCATCTGTCAGATTATAGTTGGTAAGTACAGACATTTTTTAACCATTCTGCAGAGTGATATTATAACAATTACATAGACAGCTTTTGCTTTTTACACATTTTAAGTTCTCAGCTCAAAACCACCCAAAGTCTAGGTCTGATCAAATGGAAGCTTGTGTTTTGGAGTGTAGAGGGAACTATGGCATACAGCTAGATTTAGAAGAATGAGCAGACTGTGCAGAGATCGCCCTTTGTCCCTGCAGGACATAAAACACTCATATAGACTGATGGCTTACTTGCACCAAAGATGACCATTCCTAGCACTTTTTTAAAAAAAAATTCTACCTTTTTTCATTTTCAGTGGCTTGTATAGATGCATTATTAGCCTAGTTGCTTTGTAAGGACAACCTTTTGTTCATATTTCCAATTAAGGAATTATGGATGTAAAAAAAGAAGGGTTCCCAGCTTGTACCTCTGGAACTAACTTGCATTACATACATCTTCATTCATTTAACGGCACAACTTCTGGTCGACAATGTCGACTTATTGTGTCTAGTAATGGTGCTGATCGATCCGCAGGACCCGATGCATTGGCTTTTTCAGTCATCATTGGCCGCTGAGCAGCAGCTCTGAGAACGACCTCTTACCCGCCAGCATCTATGGCTCAGCAGAAAAAAAAAAGCATCGGATGTTGATGGTAGGAGAGGTGGTTCTCAAGAGTTCCCATCCAGCGGCCACAGATCTCTGAAGAGGCTATGGACCAGCTTCTCCCAGTGCATGTGACAGCATCATAAACCCATAGGCTCCCTATAACGCACCATATACTTTATTAAAGGGATGCCCTTGTATGTAATGGGGAATGCACTATTCCATACAGCTAAAATAAAAGGTTATATCTTCTCTACTGAGGCCGAAAGGGTGTTGTCTTGTCCCGTGAGGGTCTGATGTGTGGTGTACACTGGGGGTGCTGACTGCAGGCTTTTAGACTTACAGTATGTGTTTGTGACTCTTGCAGCCTTTCCTTGGACCTTGACAGCAGCAGCAGTATCGGTTCTTCGTCTGACTCTGCAGCTAAGGAAGGCTGTGTGAGCGACTCTCCCGCCGCCTGCTCCAACTCCTGCTCTTCATTCATATCACTGGATGACCTGTCTCCCAAGTGAGCGGCACCGGACACAACTGTCCCCAACCACCATTATTGAAAGACTATGGAGGAAAAACTCTGGTCTCCCTCTCTTTAAAACCTGTGTCATATTTCTTTTTTACATTTCCTATTTGTATGTATATACTTCCTGCCTCCAGCCTGATGGTTTGTTACAGGACTCTTGCACCATGGCGTGGAGGGTTGTAATGTGTGTACAGTATAATGTCGTTTTTGCCTGCTTGTTCCAGGTATTTATCCAAAACCAGATTTTTGAAGTATTTTTTTGTTTGTTTGGATCTGGATCTTTTATTTATTGTTTGACAAAATTGTACAATTTTCAGACTAAGAATGTTATTTAATTTACAGTAAAGGTGGCGGGAATTTAACAGCAACCCTTTTTCTATCTACTCATCGGGCATTTATGCAATCCATCACTTCGCTTTTCTCTCCGTATAAGTCGCTTGTCTCACGCTTCTATTGATTGGGATTTCTTGTACTGAGCACTAATGCTTTGACTATTGCGACTGTCTCTTTGAGGCCGAATATTATCGTACAAGACCTGTGCAATAAAAATACTGACCACTACTTACAGAGGGGCCTCATTTATCAAAAGGATGTAAGGGGAAAACTGTTCTTAATGCACAAAGCAACCGGTCACAGGACGGCTTTAGTTTATCCATAGAAATGCAAGATGGCCTTGGACGGGTTGCTAAAGACCAGCTTTTCTTTTTGTCATTTTATAAATGAGGCCTAGTAAATATAATATAGATGTAGGACATATGATACAATATGGAAAGGAAACTGTTCATTCTCCAGAATAATGGGTTATAGGGAAGCATCACCCCTTCTTCTGGAGAACCAACAGTTTACTATAGGCCCTAAATAACAGAAATTAGGCAGGGTGCAGATATATACCCGCACCCTTCATCTAATCATTAGGGAAGCCTATTTATTTAGCCCCACTTCAAGTGTAATAAAACAAACGGTAGCTTTGGCAAGTTCTTAAACTTACAGGTTTAGATGTTTTATGGCGAATATCATCAGACTTGGGCCAAGGTTCACACGACTGTGAGAAACCCAGGCCGACCAGTGGCAAACTAATTGCCACACCTATGCCTATGCAGCCCTACGCTCCGGTCAGGAAACCTGCTGGTCGGGCCCTGTTCTGCAATGCCAGCTGCTGTTCCAGATACTGCCCATGGATCGGTGTGGTGCGGTTTCTGGAAGAAGGCAGCCATGTTTTTCTACTCCCTTAGACCTTTAAGACCTGTAAAAGTACCCTATGTTTGGGTTCCTGCCCTTTCATATGGCATGCGTAATAAAATGGCCATTATATGGGGTAAAAACACATTATTAGATAAAGCTGCTCTAATGATTCAGTAGTAAAAGCTGCTAATCTCCCCACCCCAAGTTTTATATAGTTGTTTGTTTTTTTTGTTTAGGATTTTGCCATCTGTCGGTACCGCTGTATATAAAATGCTGGGCTGTACGTTAATCCTGGACTTGTGATGACCGTCACTGTCCAGTGTGGGTGTAATAAGGCTTATGGTACAATGACCTTTTGTATATGTGATTGTGTGTGTGTGATATATATATATATATATATATATATATATATATATATATATATATATATATATGTGTATATGTGTATATATATATATTATATATGTGTATATATATATTATATATGCAACATTTGTTTTCTACAGTCACCTTAAATAAAATTTGCTACAAAGTGTGATGATATTTTTTCTTCAACATTATATTTATATTTTTTTGGTATTTTTTTTTTTTTTTCTTGAAGTAAATTTTACTTTGCATGAAAGAAATCTGTAGAACTTGTGTCTTTCTAAGAGGTTTGGTATTATGAAGGCTGCTCCATACATAGGAACTGCACAATGGTGAGAGACGGCCTGTACTTTGTTCAAACGTCACAATGACTGTCAGTATCGTGGCACGTTGCAAAGTCGAATATTTGAGGGTTTCGTTTTTTTTTTTGTTTGTTTGTTTGTTTTTTTTAACCTGCACAATCCGTATGTTAGTCTGGCAAAAAAATAATATAAATCTATATATATTACATTTGGTCATGTGCATAGTCTTTTTACAAAAGTAAAGGTTCTGTATATTCTTTTGTGTGTGTCATCGACTCATAAGCATCAGAATAGTTCCTGGACACGGCCAAATGACGGAACATACAGTAGGATAGATCTCTAATATGTTGCCTGTTAGAAATAGCGATTCTAGTGCAGACATTTTTTTTTTTTTTATTGCTATTACAGATGCCATTTCTGACCTGCCTGGTGGTCTCCGTGACCCCTCACCCTCCCAGCTATCCGCAGCATAAGGTATAATGGGCAGGCGAGGACGTGGGTCTGTAATACTGATTAAATAATGCGTCTGCTGTATGGTTGTATCTGCCATGTACTATTATGTTATATGGCAGTAGGCTTCATTTTGTATTTGTAAGTCAATAGTGGAAAATGCCATCATGTGAATGAGGTCATTTATGGAGGGATTTCCTTTATGGATTTTTGCAAAAATCTGAGCGAGGTAAAAAGAAATAAATAGTATTGTGCCATTAAATGCCCTATTAATGAGGTATTCCCCAATAATCCCAGAAAGCACTAATGGTATGGGACCAAATTATCACTGGCATGCACACAAGATGCCTCATGGGGCCACAAAGTTTTGCATGAGGTAGTCAGCAGTCAGACCCTTACTTTTCCTATGAGGGTAAGGGATGGGGGAACTTTCTTTTTCTTTCTTGGAACCATTTTTTTTTTAAACAAAGTGAGTGTGCAGGTCCAGGATGATTTTATTTTATTTTTTTTACCCTCCCTACAAGTTGCCGAAGGTGAACAGATCTTTTAGGGACTGTTAACCCTGTACCCTGCCGTATTTCTGTTTTGTTTGTTTTTTTTGTGTTCCCTTTCTCAAAACAAGAATCAAATATTTTTTCCCTTTTTAGATATTTTTTTCTTACCCACTTTGCAAAAATAAGAGTGAGATATTGGCCACAAATCTAGGGTTGTGTAATCTGGACCTTCCTAACCTTTAGTAAAGCCAACCCTAGGCTAGTGTGTCTCCAGGGTTAACCTCTGCAGTGCCTTATTGCATTAATTGTGCATTTATCTGGTGAGCCAGCTCCTCACCGGGTACACAAACCATACCGTGCCATGGCTGCGTTAATGTGCTGCTGCTTTATGAATGCAATCGTCACTTAATCACATTAGCTTTTTCTGCTAGTGGTGCCAAAATGTGTTGTTTTTGTTTGTTTTTTTTATATGAATATAACCTGTACGTATGAAGGTGGCTGTAACATTGTGCCAATATGTCTGTATATAAAAGTGTTGTTTTTCAATGAAGGCTTGTCCTGTAAATGTTTGTTTGCGAAGATCGTTTTGGTGAGTTGCAACTGCTGTACAGTTGTTGTTCCACAAACTTTTTTTTTAATTTTATATATTTTTTTATGAGGGTGGGGGAGTGTTAATTCTGCATTGTACTGTGCATGATTGGTATTGGAGTATACAGTGTCAATGTACAGATCTGTTCAAGCAATGATGCTGCTTTATAGTCAGCAACTGGTGTATTTCCAATGTTTTCATAATGCAATAGTAATGCTACTGTGTGTGTGAAATAAAAATCTTGAAAAAAACGGAAAAAAAAAGTGTCGTCAATCTCTGGAAATGAAAGCACATTTTACTAATTGAATTGTAAGATAACAGGTAAGTGCTCAGACACAGAACCTTACCTAGTGTATGGGGAAGTGTCCGTGATGTACCCACTACATTTACAAAGCTAACCTGTGCCACCCCTTTAACCTCCTTCCCGACAGGCACACACCATGTTCTGTGCATGTATACAGCAGACTCAGGAGCTGAGCTCTGATCACTGCTGTTTAACCCCTTCATGACAGGAGCGATTTTCATTTATGCGTTTTTCGTTTTTTTTTTCTCCCCTTCTTCCCAGAGCCGTAACTTTTTTTTCAGTCAAAATGGCCATGTGATGGCTTGTTTTTTGCAGGACAAGTTGTACTTTTGAACAACACCATTGGTTTTAACATATCGTGTACTGGAAAATGGTGGAAAAAAGTTCTAATTTCGGTAAATTTGCAAAAAAAAGTGCAATTCCAGTTTTGTTTTTTTTGTTTGTTTTTTTTTTTTATATACACCATGATCACTGAATGCTAAAACTGACCTGCCAATATGATTCTCCAGGTCACTACGAGTTCATAGACACCAAACATGTCTAGGTTCTTTTTTTATTTAGGTGGTGAAAAAAAAAAACCCGTGTCCACCTCCTACCGACACTAAGCTAAAACTGAATATCCTAGTGCCAGTCGGTGGGGTGTACACTGCAGGGGAGGAGCTAACTTTTTTGTGCACAGCGTCGGCCTCCTAGTCGCAGCAGCATACACCCATGGTCTGTGTCCCCCAATGAAGCAATAGAGAAAAAAATCCAAACTTTGGAAGAAAGAAGAAAAAAAACGCCATTTTCCAAGATAATTTTTTGTGATATGGGGCTGGGTGAGGGCTTATTTTTTTGCGTGCTGAGCTGTCGTTTTTATTGATACCATTTTGGTGTAGATATGATCTTTTGATCACCCATTATTGCATTTTATTGCAATGTAGCTGTGACCAGAAAAACGTAATTCTGGCGTAACGTTGTTACGACGTTTACCGATTGGGTTCATTTTTTCTTATCTTGATAAGATTCTGAACTCGGCGATACCAAGTATGTGTATGTTTAATTTTAAGGTTTTTTTTTAATGGGGCTGACTTGAACTTATATTAATTTTATTTTGGTTTACTTTTTGCATGCTTCAATAGTCTCCATGGGAGACTATCAGATCGCCTGTATATAGTAGAAATGCTCACTTGCTATGAGCGCCGACCACCGGGCGAGGGAGTCTCCCTCGTCAAAGCTGAAGCGAAACGCGCGTTGGGCCGTGCGGGCTTACCATCTGGGTATGTTTGCTCATGGAAACATTTCACACGATCATGTTTGATGCACTTTATAATCATTAGAATTCATTCGTCTTTGTTCCCTTCCTTTATATTTATATGCATTGTTAATGGCACTTTGCTATATATTTTTTTTGAGGGTACATTATTTATATATTTCCTTACCCATGCACAGCGTTCACTTTAAACTGGGTACTTACCCGATATATGTACTTTACATTTAATTATGAACACACAGTGCAATATAATCTATTTGGTACACTTTTGAGGCACTTTAGAGGCACCTTATTATTCGTCTGAATCTACTCCCCTGTTTCCTATGTGATTCTAAGTGATCTATTCAGATTAATTTGGATTAACTTTATTTTGATTGACACTGTATTATTGATTTGGGTACTTACCTTAATATTGATTTTGATATATGCACAACGTTCACTTTATCTTCCACTTTGTGATATATAGTATTAAATGTGAACAGTGTAATGTAAGAAAATATACTTTAACCTTTATTAAATCATTGATCTAATTATTCATTAGACATACTCTTTGATGATAACCCGCACTCTAGCCACCTGGTGGTCCTTTCCTTGATTTTAATATTGTGATTATGTTTGTTTATAATAAAATTTATATTTTAGTCAAAAAATCTTTGGTTGGTGTTTCATATTTATAGGCGTTATATAACCATAGAGGTCTGCTAGAGACCTCTGGTTGTCACGCCAACCCATCGGTGACCCGCGATCACGTGACTGGGTCACCGATTGGTGGGATTTCCGGCGCACTTACCGGAAGTGTGTGTAAAATGCCGCTGTCAGAGATTGACAGCGACCTTTAACAGGTTAACCTCTGCGGGTGGATCACAATTGCACCCGTGGCTGTTAGAGGCGCTTGTCATCTGTTTTGAACATATGACATGTTTCGGGAAAGACGTGGGCTCAGCGCCAGAGCCCACATCAAAAGGACGCCCAATGTCAGAAAGGGGTAAAGGTACCTTCACACTAAACGACGCTGCAGCGATCCAGACAACGATCCGGATCGCTGCAGCGTTGTTGTTTGGTCGCTGGAGAGCTGTCAGACAGCTCTCCAGCGACCAACGATGCCGGTAACCAGAGTAAACCGGGTTACTAAGCGCAGGGCCGCGCTTAGTAACCCGATGTTTACCCTGGTTACCATCCTAAAAGTAAAAAAAACAAACGCTTCATACTTACCTTCCGGTGTCTGTCCCCCGGCGCTGTGCTTCTCTGTACTGGCTGTGAGCACAGCGGCCGGAAAGCACAGCGGTGACGTCACCGCTCTGCTTTCCGGCCGCTGTACTCACAGTGAGTGCAGGAAAGCACAGCGCCGGAGGACAGACAGCGGAAGGTAAGTATGAAATGTTTGTTTTTTTTACTTTTAAGCTTTATGTCTGGACCACGGTGTGAATTACTTGTACGATGGACTCCTTGCCAGAGACGGACTACACCTCAACAAACCTGGGAAACACACATTCGCCAGAAGACTCGCTACACTCATCAGGAGGGCGTTAAACTAGAAGAAGAGGGGACGGGAAGAAAAACATTAGACTTGAACAAAGAAGACCCAGGAAAACATACTCAGAAGGGAGGTAAGAACATTTCTAAAACAATCCACAGCGAGGAGATTGGAACAAAACAAAATCCTCTAAACTGCATGCTTGCAAATGCCAGAAGCCTGACAAACAAGATGGAAGAACTAGAAGCAGAAATATCTACAGGTAACTTTGACATAGTGGGAATAACCGAGACATGGTTAGATGAAAGCTATGACTGGGCAGTTAACTTACAGGGTTACAGTCTGTTTAGAAAGGATCGTAAAAATCGGAGAGGAGGAGGCGTTTGTCTCTATGTAAAGTCTTGTCTAAAGTCCACTTTAAGGGAGGATATTAGCGAAGGGAATGAGGATGTCGAGTCCATATGGGTCGAAATTCATGGAGGGAAAAATGGTAACAAAATTCTCATTGGGGTCTGTTACAAACCCCCAAATATAACGGAAACCATGGAAAGTCTTCTAAAGCAGATAGATGAAGCTGCAACCCATAATGAGGTCCTGGTTATGGGGGACTTTAACTACCCGGATATTAACTGGGAAACAGAAACCTGTGAAACCCATAAAGGCAACAGGTTTCTGCTAATAACCAAGAAAAATTATCTTTCACAATTGGTGCAGAATCCAACCAGAGGAGCAGCACTTTTAGACCTAATACTATCTAATAGACCTGACAGAATAACAAATCTGCAGGTGGTTTGGCATTTAGGAAATAGCGACCACAATATTGTGCAGTTTCACCTGTCTTTCACTAGGGGGACTTGTCAGGGAGTCACAAAAACACTGAACTTTAGGAAGGCAAAGTTTGACCAGCTTAGAGATGCCCTTAATCTGGTAGACTGGGACAATATCCTCAGAAATAAGAATACAGATAATAAATGGAAAATGTTTAACAACATCCTAAATAGGCAGTGTAAGCGGTTTATACCTTGTGGGAATAAAAGGACTAGAAATAGGAAAAACCCAATGTGGCTAAACAAAGAAGTAAGACAGGCAATTAACAGTAAAAAGAAAGCATTTGCACTACTAAAGCAGGATGGCACCATTGAAGCTCTAAAAAACTATAGGGAGAAAAATACTTTATCTAAAAAACTAATTAAAGCTGCCAAAAAGGAAACAGAGAAGCACATTGCTAAGGAGGGTAAAACTAATCCCAAACTGTTCTTCAACTATATCAATAGTAAAAGAATAAAAACTGAAAATGTAGGCCATTAAAAAAAAGTGAGGAAAGAATGGTTGTAGATGACGAGGAAAAAGCTAACATATTAAACACCTTCTTCTCCACGGTATTCACGGTGGAAAATGAAATGCTAGGTGAAATCCCAAGAAACAATGAAAACCCTATATTAAGGGTATGTGTCCACGTTCAGGATTGCATCAGGATTTGGTCAGGATTTTTCATCAGTATTTGTAAGCCAAAACCAGGAGTGGAACAATTAGAGGAAAAGTATAATAGAAACATATGCACCACTTCTGTATTTATCTCCCACTCCTGGTTTTGGCTTACAAATATTGATGAAAAATCCTGACCAAATCCTGATGCAATCCTGAACGTGGACACATACCCTAGGGGTATGTGTCCACGTGCACGAAACGCTGCGTGTCTGACGCTGCATAGAGCCGCAGCGTCAGACACGCAGCGTCCAGATGTTACAGCATAGTGGAGGGGATTTAATGAAATCCCGTCTCCACTATGCGTGGTAACACGCACGCAGCGGCCCTGCGACTCCGGACATGCTGCGCGTCTTTTCAGATCGCAGCATGTCCGTATATCTTGCGGCGACGCTGCGTCGCCGCAAGATATAGCACAGGGCGCTATAGTGGGGAGCGATGATGCCGGATGTGTGCTATGAACACATCCGGCATCATCGCGTCCCAGAAAGAGGGCGGGGCTTAACGCAGAGCGGCTAAGCCGCTCCGGCGATACCGCCGGCCATCCTGAACGTGGACACGCAGCCTAAGGGTCACCAATCTAACCCAAGAAGAGGTGCGAAACCGGCTAAATAAGATTAAAATAGATAAATCTCCGGGTCTGGATGGCATACACCCACGAGTACTAAGAGAACTAAGTAATAGGGTTGAGCGAAACGGGTCGAACATTTTCAAAAGTCGCCGACTTTTGGCTAAGTCGGGGTTTCATGAAACCCGATCCGACCCCTGTGCGGGGTCGGCCATGCGGTACGCGACTTTCGCGCCAAAGTCGCGTTTCAATGACGCGAAAAGCGCCATTTCTCAGCCAATGAAGGTAAACGCAGAGTGTGGGCAGCGTGATGACATAGGTCCTGGTCCCCACCATCTTAGAGAAGGGCATTGCAGTGATTGGCTTGCTGTCTGCGACGTCACAGGGGCTATAAAGAGGCGTTCCCGCCGACCGCCATCTTACTGCTGCTGATCTGAGCTTAGGGAGAGGTTGCTGCCGCTTTGTCAGAAGCAGGGATAGCGTTAGGCAGGGTCCATTAACCACAAAACCGCTTGTGCTGCAGCGATTTGCACTGTCCAACACCACCCTCGGTGTGCAGGGACAGTGGAAGTTTTTTTTTTTTTTTTTTCCCCTCAGCGCTGTAGCTCATTGGGCTGCCCTAGAAGGCTCCCTGATAGCTGCATTGCTGTGTGTACGCCGCTGTGCAAACCAACTGCTTTTTTCAAAGCACAAATCCTCTTGTTCCTTCCTTTCTGCACAGCTATCTTTTTTGTTTGTCCACACTTTTTATTTCATTTGTGCATCAGTCCACTCCTTATTGCTGCCTGCCATACCTGGCTGAGATTACTGCAGGCAGGGAGATAGTAGCTGCCTGCCATACCTGGCTGAGATTACTGCAGGCAGGGAGATAGTAGCTGCCTGCCATACCTGGCTGAGATTACTGCAGGCAGGGAGATAGTAATTGTAGGACATTCCCTGTGTTTTTTTTTTTTTTTTTTTTGGTGGGAGATTAAGATTGGCAATTTGGCATTTCTGCTAGAGTGCCATCCCTGTGTGTGCCATCTCTCTCACATAGTGGGCCATAGAAAGCCTTTTCATTTTTCTGTATTTTTTTTTGTGGGGTGTATAAATTCTCCCTGATAAAAATACAGTGGGAGATTAATATTGGCCTTTGGGCTTGTGTGCCAGTCCTGAGTGTGCCATCTCTCTCACAAATAGTGGGCCATAGAAAGCCTATTTTATTTTTTTTGGGGTTTTATAAATTCTCCCTGAAAAAAAGGGAGATTAATATTGGCCTCTGGGCTTGTGTGCCAGTCCTGAGCGTGCCATCTGTGCCAGCCCTGAGCGTGCCATCTCTCTCACAAATAGTGGGCCATAGAAAGCCTATTTAATTTTTTTTTTGGTTTTATAAATTCTCCCTGAAAAAAAGGGAGATTAATATTGGCCTCTGGGCTTGTGTGCCAGTTGTGAGCGTGCCATCTGTGCCAGTCCTGAGCGTGCCATCTCTCTCACAAATAGTGGGCCATAGAAAGCCTATTTAATTTTTTTTTTTTGTTTTATAAATTTTCCCTGAAAAAAGGGAGATTAATATTGGCCTCTGGGCTTGTGTGCCAGTTGTGAGCGTGCCATCTGTGCCAGTCCTGAGCGTGCCATCTCTCTCACAAATAGTGGGCCATAGAAAGCCTATTTCATTTTTTTTTTGGTTTTATAAATTTTCCCTGAAAAAAGGGAGATTAATATTGGCCTCTGGGCTTGTGTGCCAGTTGTGAGCGTGCCATCTGTGCCAGTCCTGAGCGTGCCATCTCTCTCACAAATAGTGGGCCATAGAAAGCCTATTTAAATATTTTTTTGGTTTTATAAATTCTCCCAGAAAAAAAGGGAGATTAATATTGGCCTCTGGGCTTCTGTGCCAGTCCTGAGCGTGCCATCTGTGCCAGTCCTGAGCGTCCCATCTCTCTCACAAATAGTGGGCCATAGAAAGCCTATTTTTTTTTTTGGGGGGGTTTTAGAAATTCTCCCTGGAAAAAAAAAGGGAGATTAATATTGCCCTTTGGGCTTGTGTGCCAGTACTAAGCGTTCCATCTCTCTCTCTCTCTCTTAGTCAGTGGGCCATAGAACGCCTATTTTTGGTTTTATTTGTTTTCTAAATTCTCCCTGAAAAAATCATTTTATTTTATTTGGTTTCTAAATTCTTCCTGACAAAATCATATTTTTTTTATTATTTTTTTTTCTAAAGTCTCCCTGAAAAAAAAAAAAAAAACAGTGGGAGATTAATATTGGCCTTTCTGCTTGTGTGCCAGTCTTGACTCCTGGGTGCGTCATCTCTCAGTCAGTGGGCCATAGAACGCCTATTTTTGGTTTTATTTGTTTTATAAATTCTCCCTGAAAAAATCATTTTATTTTATTTGGTTTCTAAATTCTTCCTGATAAAATCATATTTTTTTTATTATTTTTTTTTCTAAAGTCTCCCTGAAAAAAAAAAAAAAAAAAAAAAACAGTGGGAGATTAATATTGGCCTTTCTGCTTGTGTGCCAGTCTTGACTCCTGGGTGTGCCATCTCTCTCTCTCTCTCTCTCTCTCTCCAATTGTGGTCCATAGAAAGCCTATATTTTTTTTCCTTGATTTGTGTTCCAAAATCTACCAGAGAAAATAACTCCATCAATCATTGGTAGAAAAATATTGGCCTCTGGGCTTGTGTGCCACTCCTGATTCCTGTGTGCGTCATCTCTCACTCAGTGGCCCATAGAAAGCATATAGTTTGTTACATTTGTTTTCTAAATTCTCCCTGCAAAAATCAATGTTTTTTTTTGGGGGGGGTTTCTAAAGTGTTCCTGAAAAAAATAAAAATAAAAAAAAAATAATAGTGTGACATTAATATTAACATTTGTGCTTCAGTGACAGTCCTGCGTGTGGGGCATCTCTCTAATTTGCAGCCACCAAAAAAAGAGTGTGTAACATTGGGCCTGATTTTCGCTGTGGTCTCACCAACCTGTAAAGGGGTAGCTAAATCATACTGAAGTTATAGCTCACCGTGTAAGTTGTGTGACTGCAACAAATAACGTTAGTTTGGTTACGTTTTTAAAACAATGAGGAAGTCTAGTGGAAGAGGTCGTGGCCGGGGGCGTTCATTGTCAGCTGGTAATGAGGGTAGTGGTAGTGGTGGAGCATCAGGTGGTCGTGGGGAAAAAAATATTGCACCTAAGTCTGGAGCTGTGGAGCCAGGTTCGTCGTCCGGCTACACAAGGCCTCGAACGCTCCCTTTTCTGGGATTAGGAAAACCGCTTTTAAAGCCAGAGCAGCAAGAGCAAGTTTTGGCTTATCTTGCTGACTCAGCCTCTAGCTCTTTTGCCTCCTCTCGTGAAACTGGTAAAAGTAAAAGCAGCGCGTCGTTAGTGGATGTTCACGGTCAGGGACAAGTCACTTCCTTGTCCTCTTCAGCAAAAACAACAACAGAGAAGAATGCAGCAGGCGACACAACGGGTTACTCCATGGAGCTCTTTACACATACCGTCCCTGGCTTAGAAAGTGAAGCAGTTAACAGTCCATGCCCATTACAAATTGAATCTGACATGGAGTGCACTGACGCACAGCCACAGCCAGACTACTATGCTGGTCCTTTGACTCAGACCACAACATTGCCCTCGCAGGGTGCTGATCAAGAATCAGACCCTGATGAGACTATGTTGCCCCATCACGAACGCTATACCACCGAACGACACGGTGACACAGATGAAGTTGCGCAGGAGGTACAAGAAGAGTTATTAGATGACCCAGTTCTTGACCCCGATTGGCAGCCATTGGGGGAACAGGGTGCAGGCGGCAGCAGTTCTGAAGCAGAGGAGGAGGAGGGGCCGCAGCAGGCATCAACATCGCCACAGGTTCCATCTGCCGGGCCCGTATCTTGCCCAAAACGCGTGGCAAAGCCAAAACCTGGTGGAGGACAGCGTGGCCATCCGGTTAAAGCTCAGTCTGCAATGCCTGAAAAGGTATCCGATGCTAGAAAGAGTGCAGTCTGGCATTTTTTTAAACAACATCCAATTGATCAGCGCAAAGTCATCTGTCAAAAATGTTCTACTTCCTTAAGCAGAGGTCAGAATCTGAAAAGTCTCAATACTAGTTGCATGCATAGACATTTAACCACCATGCATTTGAAAGCTTGGACTAACTACCAAACGTCCCTTAAGGTTGTTGCACCCTCGGCCAATGAAGCTAGTCATCAACGCAACATCCCTTCCGGCAGTGTAGGACCACCATTTAGCGCACCACCTGCTGTATCTGTGCAGGTATCTTTGCCAGGCCAAAGCAGTCAGGGTCAGGGAATCACCAGTTTCGTAGTAGGAAACACTGCATCTAGGGCACTGGCGGCAACAATACCATCTCCCACCGTCTCTCAGTCTGCCATGTCCACCGGCACCCCCGCTAGTTCCACGATCTCCATCTCTCCAGTCCAGCTCACCCTACATGAGACTATGGTTAGAAAAAGGAAGTACTTAGCCTCGCATCCGCGTACACAGGGTTTGAACGCCCACATAGCTAGACTAATCTCGTTAGAGATGATGCCCTACCGGTTAGTTGAAAGCGAAGCTTTCAAAGACCTGATGGACTACGCTGTACCACGCTACGAGCTACCCAGTCGACACTTTTTTTCCAGAAAAGCCATCCCAGCCCTCCACCAGCATGTTAAAGAGCGCATCGTCCATGCACTCAGGCAATCTGTGAGCACAAAGGTGCACCTGACAACAGATGCATGGACCAGTAGGCATGGCCAGGGACGTTACGTGTCCATCACGGCACACTGGGTAAATGTGGTGGATTCAGGGTCCACAGGGGACAGCAAGTTTGGGACAGTTCTGCCTAGCCCACGGTCTAGTAAACAGTTGTCTGTAGCCGTTCGCACCCCCTCCTCCTCCTCCTCCTCCTCGTCCTCCTGCAGAAGCAAGAGCTCGTCCACAGACCGCAGTCGCACAAACACTCCATCCGCACCTGCCACAGTTGCACACCAGGTCTCCCATTATGGGGCAGCTACTGGCATACGTCAGCAGGCTGTATTGGCTATGAAGTGTTTGGGCGACAATAGACACACCGCGGAAGTTCTGTCCGAGTTCTTGCAGCAAGAAACGCAGTCGTGGCTGGGCACTGTAGATCTTGAGGCAGGCAAGGTAGTGAGTGATAACGGAAGGAATTTCATGGCTGCCATCTCCCTTTCCCAACTGAAACACATTCCTTGCCTGGCTCACACCTTAAACCTGGTGGTGCAGTGCTTCCTGAAAAGTTATCCGGGGTTATCCGACCTGCTCCTCAAAGTGCGTGGACTTTGCGCACATATCCGCCGTTCGCCTGTACACTCCAGCCGTATGCAGACCTATCAGCGTTCTTTGAACCTTCCCCAGCATCGCCTAATCATAGACGTTGCAACAAGGTGGAACTCAACACTGCACATGCTTCAGAGACTGTGCGAACAGAGGCGGGCTGTTATGTTTTTGTGGGAGGATACACATACACGGGCAGGCAGTAGGATGGCAGACATGGAGTTGTCAGGTGTGCAGTGGTCGAAGATTCAAGACATGTGTCAAGTCCTTCAGTGTTTTGAGGAATGCACACGGCTGGTTAGTGCAGACAACGCCATAATAAGCATGAGCATCCCCCTAATGCGTCTGCTGATGCAAAGTTTGACGCACATAAAGGATCAGGCGTCTGCACCAGAGGAAGAGGAAAGCCTTGATGACAGTCAGCGATTGTCTGGTCAGGGCAGTGTACATGACGAGGTACCGGGCGAAGAGGAGGTGGAGGATGAGGAGGATGATGGGGATGAGTATATTTTTAATGAGGAAGCTTTCCCGGGGGCACGGGAAATTGGTGGCGTGGCAAGGCCGGGTTCTGGTTTTTTGAGGGACACAAGTGACGTAGATTTGCCTGCAACTGCCCCTCAACCAAGCACAACCGCAGATTTGACAACGGGAACTTTGGCCCACATGGCGGATTATGCCTTGCGTATCCTCAAAAGGGACACACGCATTACAAAAATGATGAACGATGACGATTACTGGTTGGCCTGCCTCCTTGATCCTCGCTATAAAGGCAAATTGCAAAATATTATGCCACATGAGAACTTGGAACTAATATTAGCAACAAAACAATCAACTCTTGTTGACCGTTTGCTTCTGGCATTCCCTGCACACAGCGCCCGTGATCGTTCTCACACGAGCTCCAGGGGCCAGCAGACCAGAGGTGTTAGAGGGGCAGAAATCAGAGGTGGCGTTGGCCAGAGGGGTTTTCTGACCAGGTTGTGGAGTGATTTTTCTATGACCGCAGACAGGACAGGTACTGCAGCATCAATTCAAAGTGACAGGAGACAACATTTGTCCAGTATGGTTACAAACTATTTTTCATCCCTTATCGACGTTCTCCCTCAACCGTCATTCCCATTTGATTACTGGGCATCCAAATTAGACACCTGGCCAGAATTGGCAGAATATGCATTGCAGGAGCTTGCTTGCCCGGCAGCTAGTGTCCTATCAGAAAGAGTATTCAGTGCTGCAGGTTCAATACTAACAGAAAAAAGGACTCGTCTGGCTACCCAAAATGTAGATGATCTAACCTTCATTAAAATGAACCACAACTGGATTTCAAAATCTTTTGCCCCACCCTGCCCGGCTGACACCTAGCTTTCCTATGAAAAGGTCTTGCCTGTGGACTATTCTGAATGACTTTTCCAATCTCGTAATTTTCTTCACCTGATTGTCCAGCATACGACATGTTTCCACCTCACGAAATGGCCAAACTCCCCACACGGGGCCGTGCTATCGCCACTTTGCGCTTGGACCCTTGAGAGTGCTGTTTGTCTGAAGAGGTGGGTGTGGCCGCTTTTGGTCGACGGCACTGCCACTGGGTCCCTCATAGTACAATAAAGTGTCTCTGGCGGTGGTGGTGCGCACCCAACGTCAGACACACCGTTGTAATATGAGGGGCCCTGTGCCTGTACCGCCGGCCACAAGCCAGTTCCCCCCCCAGCTCAAACAGTGCTCTACCACTAGCAAAATTATCTCTCACAGCTTCACCAATGTGTAGTCTAGGCGCTGACATCCTTCAATGCCTGGCACTGACAATACCATTGTTTTGACATTTTTGTTATGTTAGGCCTTCGAAGCCTGTCTGCGGTCCCTTCTTTCTACAACTACTACACTGACCAGGCCACTGCTGGCCGTGTTACCCTGGAACCAATTTAAAAGTGCCTATAGTCAGCCCAATTTTGTTATGTTAGGCCTTCGAAGACTGTCTGCCGTCACTCCTTCCACTAGACTTCCACTGACCAGACCACTGCTGCCCGTGTACCCCTGGAACCAATTTAAAAGTGCCTACAGCCAGCCCAAGTTTGTTATGTTAGGCCTTGGAAGCCTGTCTGCGGTCACTCCTTCCACTAGACTTCCACTGACCAGACCACTGCTGCCCGTGTACCCCTGGAACCAATTTAAAAGTGCCTACAGCCATGTGTGATTATTTTAGGCCTTCGATGCCTGTCTGCGGTCACTCCTTCCACTAGGCCTCCACTGACCACACCACTGCTGCCCGTGTAACCCTGGAACCAATTTAAAATTGCCTACAGCCATGTGTTATTATTTTAGGCCTTCGATGCCTGTCTGCGGTCACTCCTTCCACTAGGCCTCCACTGACCACACCACTGCTGCCCGTGTACCCCTGGAACCAATTTAAAATTGCCTACAGCCAGCCCAATTTTTTTATTTTAGGCCTTCGATGCCTGTCTGCGGTCCATTCTTTCAACTACTATTACACTGACCAGGGCACTGCTGCCCGTGTACCCCTGGAACCAATTTAAAATTGCCTACAGCCATGTGTTATTATTTTAGGCCTTCGATGCCTGTCTGCGGTCACTCCTTCCACTAGGCCTCCACTGACCACACCACTGCTGCCCGTGTACCCCTGGAACCAATTTAAAATTGCCTACAGCCATGTGTTATTATTTTAGGCCTTCGATGCCTGTCTGCGGTCACTCCTTCCACTAGGCCTCCACTGACCACACCACTGCTGCCCGTGTACCCCTGGAACCAATTTAAAATTGCCTACAGCCATGTGTGATTATTTTAGGCCTTCGATGCCTGTCTGCGGTCACTCCTTCCACTAGGCCTCCACTGACCACACCACTGCTGCCCGTGTACCCCTGGAACCAATTTAAAATTGCCTACAGCCAGCCCAATTTTTTTATTTTAGGCCTTCGATGCCTGTCTGCGGTCCATTCGTTCAACTACTACTACACTGACCAGGGCACTGCTGCCCAAGTACCCCTGGAACCAATTTAAAATTGACTACAGCCATGTGTTAATATTTTAGGCCTTCGATGCCTGTCTGCGGTCACTCCTTCCACTAGGCCTCCACTGACCACACCACTGCTGCCCGTGTACCCCTGGAACCAATTTAAAATTGCCTACAGCCAGCCCAATTTTTTTATTTTAGGCCTTCGATGCCTGTCTGCGGTCCATTCTTTCAACTACTACTACACTGACCAGGGCACTGCTGCCCGTGTACCCCTGGAACCAATTTAAAATTGCCTACAGCCATGTGTTATTATTTTAGGCCTTCGATGCCTGTCTGTGGTCCCTCCTTCCACTAGGCCTCCACTGACCTGTCTACTGCGGCCCGTGTACCCCTTGAACCAACCTAATAAAATATTTAAAAAATTAATTTGATTATAAAAAATAAGATCGTGTTGAGATCTCAAATGCAGACATTTTAACAATCAAAACAAACACACAACAAATATCTGGAACTGTACTACAAAGGTCCAACAGCTACAATTTCTTTCTCCTGCAAGAAGTTAACTGAAAGTTTTTTGGAGTTGTTAACACAGATATGGCATCCACCGAGTGTTGTCCTGTCGCGTCTCCTTTAAATTATTTCCAATAAGATGTTAAACTATTAATTTAATAAAATCAATAATTAAAAAAATAATTGAGTAAGTCAAAAGCACATTGCAAATAAACATTAATTACAAATCAAGAAGCATGGCGCGTCCGAGGGTGAGTAGATACCGAATAAGAATATAATCACCCTCGGACGCGCAATGCTTATTTACAACAGCCTTCCTTCCTAAGAATCAGCCCTTCCGTGGTGTAGAGAGAGGTTGTGTTACACTCCAAGGTGTTCCCCAGGTTGCCTTTCCTGAGCTTCGATCTTCCGGCTCTCGTTTAGTAGCTGTTGGAAACTACGCTGCATTAGGCCTACTAATTGTGTATGGGGTGTAGAGACAGGTTGTGTTACACTCCAAGGTTTTCACCAGGTTGCCTTTCCTGAGCTTCGATCTTCATGCTCTCGTTTAGTAGGTGTCGGAAAGTAGGCTGCATTAGGCCTACAAATTGGGTATGGGGTGGAGAGAGATGGTGTGTTACACTCCAAGGTGTTCCCCAGGTTTCCTTGCCATTGCTTCGGTCTTCCGACTCTCGTTTAGTAGTTGTAGAAAAGTACACAGCATTAGGCCTACAAAATGGGTATGGGGTGGAGAGAGATGGTGTGTTACACTCCAAGGTGTTCCCCAGGTTGCCTTTCCTGAGCTTCGATCTTCATGCTCTCGTTTAGTAGGTGTCGGAAAGTAGGCTGCATTAGGCCTAAAAAATGGGGAATGGGGTGGAGAGAGATGGTGTGTTACACTCCAAGGTGTTCCCCAGGTTTCCTTGCCATTGCTTCGGTCTTCCGACTCTCGTTTAGTAGTTGTAGAAAAGTACACTGCATTAGGCCTAAAAAATGGGTATGGGGTGGAGAGAGATGGTGTGTTACACTCCAAGGTGTTCCCCAGGTTGCCTTTCCTGAGCTTCGATCTTCATGCTCTCGTTTAGTAGGTGTCGGAAAGTAGGCTGCATTAGGCCTACAAATTGGGTATGGGGTGGAGAGAGATGGTGTGTTACACTCCAAGGTGTTCCCCAGGTTTCCTTGCCATTGCTTCGGTCTTCCGACTCTCGTTTAGTAGTTGTAGAAAAGTACACAGCATTAGGCCTACAAAATGGGTATGGGGTGGAGAGAGATGGTGTGTTACACTCCAAGGTGTTCCCCAGGTTGCCTTTCCTGAGCTTCTATCTTCAGGCTCTCATTAAATTGTGGTTAAATGGAACAACTGCATTTGGCGTACTAGTTGGTTTGGGGCCTACTATCGGTGTCTGCCACTCCTTGCTGTTCTCCTGGTTTCCTGTCCTGAAATTCCATTTTCAGCCTCTCGTTAAGTAGTTGTTAATGTTAGACTGCATTTGGCCTACTAGTTGGGTTGGGGCCTACTATCGGTGTCTGCCACTCCTTGCTGTTCTCCTCCACTGAACAAAGCTGTGCCGCCTGTTTACTACGGTTGCCAATTTTGAACTGCATTTCGACTACTTACTGATTTGGCCCTACTCTCTGTGTCAGCCTCTCATTCCAGTTGTCCTCCACTGCAATGCCCCCTGGTTATTCCTGTGTTACCAATTTTGAACTGCATTTAGCCCACTTTCTTCTTTGGGCCTATATCTGTGTTTCCACTTCATCGTGCCCATTGCCCAGCCAGTGATAGATGAGTCTGCTGGTACATTGACCCATAACGCAACATTCCCCGTGCACGCTACACAACAACATTGTGACCCTGCTGAAAGTCAGGTTGCTCTTCCCGCATACCATACCACCTTACACGGGGACAAAGAGGAAGGTGCAGATGAAAGTGCAGGTTCCTTCATCAGGTGGGGGGAGGAATACTAGTTGGCGACGTCACTGGCACAGGGCCTCTCATAGTACGCAAAAGTGTTGCTGCCGGTGGGAGGCGCCCCCGCCGTGCAAACACACCGCTGTACTTTGAGGGGCCCTGTGCCAGTGCCAATGCCAACGAGTGGGCCCCCCCCTGCTTGCTCAGGATCACAGCACTTGCAAAATTGAAATACTTACCTCTCCCTGCTCCACTGCCGTGACGTGGTCCAGATTTACTGGGCCCACTAATTACTTGAACCAGCCCTACCCCCCACAACTTTAGCCAAATGACCCCCAATTTCAAATGCCTTCCAATTATTTTAAGGTAAATTACGCTTGACAAGCTTCATTAAGAAGAATGGATGGTTTTGACATTAAAATGGGCACTCTAGGTGTTTTCCTGGCCCCCACTCACTGCCGACTATGCTGCCCCATTGACTTGCATTGGGTTTCGTGTTTCGGTCGATCCCGACTTTACGTCATAATCGGCCGATTTCACTCGACCCGACTTTGGACATAGTCGGGTTTCGCAAAACCCGGCTCGACTCTAAAAAGGTCAAGGTCGCTCAACTCTACTAAGTAATGTAATAGATAAACCATTATTTCTTATTTTTAGGGATTCTATAGCGATGGAGTCTGTTCCGCAGGACTGGCGCATAGCAAATGTGGTGCCAATATTCAAAAAGGGCTCTAAAAGTGAACCTGGAAATTATAGGCCAGTAAGTCTGACCTCTATTGTTGGTAAAATATTTGAAGGGTTTCTGAGGGATGTTATTCTGGATTATCTCAATGAGAATAACTGTTTAACTCCATATCAGCATGGGTTTATGAGAAATCGCTCCTGTCAAACCTATCTAATCAGTTTTTATGAAGAGGTAAGCTATAGGCTGGACCACGGTGAGTCATTGGACGTGGTATATCTCGATTTTTTCCAAAGCGTTTGATACCGTGCCGCACAAGAGGTTGGTACACAAAATGAGAATGCTTGGTCTGGGGGAAAATGTGTGTAAATGGGTTAGTAACTGGCTTAGTGATAGAAAGCAGAGGGTGGTTATAAATGGTATAGCCTCTAACTGGGTCGCTGTCACCAGTGGGGTACCGCAGGGGTCGGTATTGGGACCTGTTCTCTTCAACATATTCATTAATGATCTGGTAGAAGGTTTACACAGTAAAATATCGATATTTGCAGATGATACAAAACTATGTAAAGCAGTTAATACAAGGGAAGATAGTATTCTGCTACAGATGGATCTGGATAAGTTGGAAACTTGGGCTGAAAGGTGGCAGATGAGGTTTAACAATGATAAATGTAAGGTTATACACATGGGAAGAAGGAATCAATATCACCATTACACACTGAACGGGAAACCACTGGGTAAATCTGACAGGGAGAAGGACTTGGGGATCCTAGTTAATGATAAACTTACCTGGAGCAGCCAGTGCCAGGCAGCAGCTGCCAAGGCAAACAGGATCATGGGGTGCATTAAAAGAGGTCTGGATACACATGATGAGAGCATTATACTGCCTCTGTACAAATCCCTAGTTAGACCGCACATGGAGTACTGTGTCCAGTTTTGGGCACCGGTGCTCAGGAAGGATATAATGGAACTAGAGAGAGTACAAAGGAGGGCAACAAAATTAATAAAGGGGATGGGAGAACTACAATACCCAGATAGATTAGCGAAATTAGGATTATTTAGTCTAGAAAAAAGACGACTGAGGGGCGATCTAATAACCATGTATAAGTATATAAGGGGACAATACAAATATCTCGCTGAGGATCTGTTTATACCAATGAAGGTGACGGGCACAAGGGGGCATTCTTTGCGTCTGGAGGAGAGAAGGTTTTTCCACCAACATAGAAGAGGATTCTTTACTGTTAGGGCAGTGAGAATCTGGAACTGCTTGCCTGAGGAGGTGGTGATGGCGAACTCAGTCGAGGGGTTCAAGAGAGGCCTGGATGTCTTCCTGGAGCAGAACAATATTGTATCATACAATTATTAGGTTCTGTAGAAGGACGTAGATCTGGGGATTTATTATGATGGAAAATAGGCTGAACTGGATGGACAAATGTCTTTTTTCGGCCTTACTAACTATGTTACTATGTTACTAATCTGTGGCGTTATTTATGGTGCTGGATCCCAGAGGTGCAATGTTTTGGGTGGCTGTTGTATCTCCCTGTCGTCAATATGAACTTTTTTTTTTTTTAGTTCATAAATCAATAGTGCACATGAAGCTAAGCAACTTTGCAATATATCTTATCAGAGAAATCTGATTTCTTTTTTCTTCTCCTTTCATTCTATCTACTACTTTCATTCAGTTAGTGTGTAAAACCTGTATTCAGAGAAGACAGATGACAGTTGGTGCCTATAAAATTTGATTGAGGGTGGCCGGTTTTTACGGTACCCTGTCACATGATTGGCGTTATTCGCCGAATAACGGCGATCCAAAAAAAAAAACCCTGATTTTACAATTCATCTCTCTCCTCTGATATGATCTAGCATATTGGAAAAGAGAGATATTGGGTCCCCTGTGCCTCCCCGATACTTCCGCCATCCCCTGGCCCTCCTGCTCTGTTCCCTGGCCCTCCGCATCATCTTCCTGGAAGAAAATGGCTAGTGAATGCGCAGTGCGCCCGCTGAGATCTGCCAGACGGTACCTGGAACCAATAGTACATTTTTCCTATTGGTTAATTTTGATCTCTGTGATAGGGTCTATCACAGGGATCAAAACCCACTAAAAATAGTAAATCAAACCCCCCCCTTTGTCACCCCCTTAGTTACATACATTTTTGCCATTCTTTGTAGTTATGGTTTGGGTTAGGGTTGTGTTAGTGTTAGGGTTGGAGTTAGAAATAGGGTTTTTTCAAAAGTAAAAAAAAGTGACGATATGACGGCTAGTGTTGAGTGCTCGCTACTTGAGTGCTTCGGATGCTCGGGTATGCACGGAGTATTGCTGATCTGTTTTGGGTGTCTTAACAACTGTGAAACATGTGGGACAGGGACTCGAGCATGTCACTCAAGCATGTCACTCGAGCACCCGCGATATTTGGTGCATACCGAGCGCCCGATGCAAACTCGAATAGCAAGCACTTGTCCTCAACACATGACGAAATGTTCAATATGCAGACCTAATGTTTATCAAATTCGTACCTGTTGGTTCAAAATGCTCACAAAATTCTCACTGGATAAAATTCTTGAGGGGTGTGGTTTCCAACATGGGGTCACTTATGGTGGGTTATCACTGTTTAGGCACATCAGGGGCTCTCCAAATGAGAGACTGTATGACTGTGGGCTGTGTATTATACTACATGTATGGCTATGGGTTGTGCATTATACCACTATATGGCTATGGGCTGTGCATTATACATCATGTATGGCTGTGGGCTGTGCATTATACTACATGTTTGGCTATGGGCTGTGCATTATACATCATGTATGACTGTGGGCTGTGTATTATACTACATGTATGGCTATGGGCTGTGCATTATATAACATGTATGGCTATGGGCTGTGCAGTCTGTTAACGCTGATATTAACCCTATGTGACGAACTTTTTACTATTGATGCTGCCTATGCAGCATCAATAGTAAAAAGATATAATGTTAAAAATAATTTAAAAATTAAAAATCGTGATATTCTCACCTTCCGTCGCCTCCGCAGCAGATTTTTCTGCAGCTCGCGATGCTCAGGTCCCACCGCTTCGCTGATTGCTTGCGTCCAGCCGGTGCGACCAATCAGCGACATTGCCGTGGGATTTAAATCCCGCTTCGCTGATTGCTCGCGCCCAGCCAGCACGACCAATCAGCAACATTGGTGCGGGATTTAAATCCTGCTTCGCTGATTGGTCGTGCCCAATCAGCGTCATTGGCACGGGATTTAAATCGAACAGACAGAATTAGACGATTATATAGTAGATACCCAAAGCGTTAGAATCGGGCCAACATCTAGTATTCATATAAGCACTGGTGCTTATATTTATGTTTTAACCCATTGGACACACTGCCATGGTTTTTCTCCTGTCTTTATTTTAAGAGTTAAAAATTTTATTAGTCATCTATCGCTGTATGACAGCTTGTTTTCTACAGGATGACTTATAGTTTTCAAAGACACCATTTATTTTACCATATGATAAACTTCAAAACGGGGAAAATTTTTATTCGCTCCCTTACACACTGTCCTCCATGTTATTCTCTCCCTCACAGACTGTCCTCCATGTTATTCTCTCCCTTACAGACTGACCTCTGTAATTCTCTCCCTCACACACTGTCCTCCATGTTATTCCCTCCCTCACAGACTGACCTCTGTTATTCTCTCCCTCACACACTGACCTCCATGTTATTTTCTCCCTCACAGACTGTCCTCCATGTTATTCTCTCCCTCACAGACTGTCCTCCATGTTATTCTCTCCCTCACAGACTGTCCTTCATGTTATTCTCGCCCTCACAGACTGTCCTCCATGTTATTCTCGCCCTCACAGACTGTCCTCCATGTTATTCTCTCCCTCCCAGACTGTCCTTCATGTTATTCTCTCCCTCACACACTGTCCTCCATGTTATTCTCTCCCTCACAGACTGTCCTCCATGTTATTCTCTCCCTCACAGACTGTCCTCCATGTTATTCTCTCCCTCCCAGACTGTCCTTCAGGTTATTCTCTCCCTCACAGACTGTCCTCCATGTTATTCTCATTCTAGTATATGTATGTAGTTTATTTATGAACACTGATTGGTCGAGGTCGGCCGGGATTTTGGCTACAGACAAACAAATCCTTAGACAATTATATATATATATATATATATATGTATGACTGTGCTGTGTATTATACTACTGTATGGCTATGCATTATACTACATGTATGACTATGAGCTGTGCATTATACTACATGTATGACTATGAGCTGTGCATTATACTACATGTAAGGCTATGGGCTGTGCATTATACTGCA
This sequence comes from Ranitomeya imitator, assembly GCF_032444005.1. Lineage (NCBI taxonomy): Eukaryota > Metazoa > Chordata > Amphibia > Anura > Dendrobatidae > Ranitomeya > Ranitomeya imitator. Next base: position 75,747,580 of record NC_091283.1, on the reverse strand, counting down.
TGTATGGCTATGGGCTGTGCATTATACTACATGTATGACTATGAGCTGTGCATTATACTACATGTAAGGGCAAGGCTATGGGCTGTGCATTATACTGCATGTATGACTGGGCTGTGCATTATACAACCCCTGGCAACAATTATGTAATCACCGGCCTTGGAGGATGTTCATTCAGTTGTCTAATTTTGTAGAAAAATAGCAGATCACAGACATGGCACAAAAGTAAAGTAATTTCAAATGGCAACTTTCTGCATTTAAGAAACACTAAAAGAAATCAAGAACAAAAAATCTGGTAGTCAGTAATGTTTACCTTTTTTAACCAAGCATAGGGGAAAAAATATGGAATTATGAAAAACAAACAAAAAAACACTCTAACATCACTAGTATTTTGTTGCACCACCTCTGGGTTTTATAACAGCTTGCAGTCTCTGAGGCATGGACTTAATGAGCGTCAATCAGTACTCTTCATCAATCTGGCTCCAACTTTCTCTGATTGCTGTTGCCAGATCAGTTTTGCAGGTTGGAGCCTTGTCATGGACCATTTTCTTCAACTTCCACCAAAGATTTTCAATTGGATTGAGATCCGGACTATTTGCAGGCCATGACATTGACCTTATGTGTCTTTTTTCAAGGAATGTTTGCACAGTTTTTGCTCTACGGCAGGATGCATTATCATCTTGAAAAATGATTTCATCATCCCAAAACATCCTTTCAATTGATGGGATAAGAAAAGTGTCCAAAATATAAACTTGTGCATTTATTGAAGATGTAATGATAGCCATCTCCACAATGCCTTTACCTGACATGCAGCCCCATATCATCAATGACTGTGGAATGTGCGCAGGCGCCGGAAAGGCCAGAGAGGCCCGGCGCCTGCTCACTGCAGTACTTTGCTCTGCCCTCAACAGGGCAGACAAAGTACGCCTGAGCCGGAGCCGTGGCTGAAGATCAGAAGAGGACGTCTTGGAATGAAGATGGGAGGCACCGCAGCGGACCAGAGACACCCATCCGACCGGACCAGCAGCGGGACCGCCCCTGGGTGAGTATAATCTAACGTCCTTTTCTCCTCTTTCAGGATACATCGGGGGCTTATCTACAGCATTACGGAATGCTGTAGATAAGCCCCTGATGCCGGTGGGCTTACCTGTTATGGCTGGCAATCAGGCAACACAGCGTGCAGTAATCAGCGCACATACAGAGATCTGGCAATAACCAAAAACAATAGGACGAGCTCTGAGACGTGGAATCTCTGTAGACTGCAGTACCTGATCTATCCTCACACAACTATAAGCAGCAGTGGATTGCGCCTATCACTACCTATGCAACTCGGCACTGCCTGAGGAGCTGACTAGCCTGAAGATAGAAATACAAGCCTGACTTGCCTCAGAGAAATACCCCAAAGGAATAGGCAGCCCCCCACATATAATGACTGTTAGCAAGATGAAAAGACAAACGTAGGAATGAAATAGATTCAGCAAAGTGAGGCCCGATATTCTAGACAGAGCGAGGATAGCAAAGAGAACTATGCAGTCTACAAAAAACCCTAAACGAAAACCACGCAAAGGGGCAAAAAGACCCACCGTGCCGAACTAACAGCACGGCGGTGCACCCCTTTGCTTCTCAGAGCTTCCAGCAAAAGTTAATAGCAAGCTGGACAGAAAAAACAGAAAACAAACTAGAAGCACTTATCTAGCAGAGCAGCAGGCCCAAGGAAAGATGCAGTAGCTCAGATCCAACACTGGAACATTGACAAGGAGCAAGGAAGACAGACTCAGGTGGAGCTAAATAGCAAGGCAGCCAACGAGCTCACCAAAACACCTGAGGGAGGAAGCCCAGAGACTGCAATACCACTTGTGACCACAGAAGTGAACTCAGCCACAGAATTCACAACAGTACCCCCCCTTGAGGAGGGGTCACCGAACCCTCACCAGAACCCCCAGGCCGACCAGGATGAGCCACATGAAAGGCACGAACAAGATCTGGGGCATGGACATCAGAGGCAAAAACCCAGGAATTATCTTCCTGAGCATAACCCTTCCATTTGACCAGATACTGGAGTTTCCGTCTAGAGACACGAGAATCCAAAATCTTCTCCACAATATACTCCAATTCCCCCTCCACCAAAACAGGGGCAGGAGGCTCCACAGATGGAACCATAGGTGCCACGTATCTCCTCAACAACGACCTATGGAATACATTATGTATGGAAAAGGAGTCTGGGAGGATCAGACGAAAAGACACCGGATTGAGAATCTCAGAAATCCTATACGGACCAATAAAACGAGGTTTAAATTTAGGAGAGGAAACCTTCATAGGAATATGACGAGAAGATAACCAAACCAGATCCCCAACACGAAGTCGGGGTCCCACACGGCGTCTGCGATTAGCGAAAAGCTGAGCCTTCTCCTGGGACAAGGTCAAATTGTCCACTACCTGAGTCCAGATCTGCTGCAACCTGTCCACCACAGAATCCACACCAGGACAGTCCGAAGACTCAACCTGTCCTGAAGAGAAACGAGGATGGAACCCAGAATTGCAGAAAAATGGAGAGACCAAGGTAGCCGAGCTGGCCCGATTATTAAGGGCGAACTCAGCCAACGGCAAAAATGACACCCAATCATCCTGGTCAGCGGAAACAAAACATCTCAGATATGTTTCCAAGGTCTGATTGGTTCGTTCGGTCTGGCCATTAGTCTGAGGATGGAAGGCCGAGGAGAAAGATAGGTCAATGCCCATCCTACCACAAAAAGCTCGCCAGAACCTCGAGACAAACTGGGAACCTCTGTCAGAAACAATATTCTCAGGAATGCCATGTAAACGAACCACATGCTGGAAGAACAAAGGCACCAAATCAGAGGAGGAAGGCAATTTAACCAAGGGCACCAGATGGACCATTTTAGAAAAGCGATCACAGACCACCCAAATGACCGACATTTTTTGAGAAACGGGAAGGTCAGAAATGAAATCCATCGAAATATGTGTCCAAGGCCTCTTCGGGACCGGCAAGGGCAAAAGCAACCCACTGGCACGTGAACAGCAGGGCTTAGCCCTAGCACAAATTCCACAGGACTGCACAAAAGCACGCACATCCCGTGACAGAGATGGCCACCAGAAGGATCTAGCAACCAACTCCCTGGTACCAAAGATTCCTGGATGACCGGCCAGCACCGAACAATGAAGTTCAGAGATAACTTTACTAGTCCACCTATCAGGGACGAACAGTTTCTCGGCCGGACAACGATCAGGTTTATTAGCCTGAAATTTCTGCAACACTCTCCGCAAATCAGGGGAGATGGCAGACACAATGACTCCTTCCTTGAGGATACTCGCCGGCTCAGATAACCCCGGAGAGTCGGGCACAAAACTCCTAGACAGAGCATCCGCCTTCACATTTTTAGAGCCCGGAAGGTATGAAATCACAAAATCAAAACGAGCAAAAAATAACGACCAACGGGCCTGTCTAGGATTCAAGCGATTGGCAGACTCAAGATAAGTAAGGTTCTTATGATCAGTCAAAACCACCACACGATGCTTAGCACCCTCAAGCCAATGACGCCACTCCTCGAATGCCCACTTCATGGCCAGCAACTCTCGGTTGCCCACATCATAATTACGCTCAGTAGCAGAAAATTTCCTGGAAAAGAAAGCACATGGTTTGAACACTGAGCAACCAGAACCTCTCTGTGACAAAACCGCCCCTGCACCAATCTCAGAAGCATCAACCTCGACCTGGAACGGAAGAGAAACATCAGGTTGACACAACACAGGGGCACAGCAAAAACGACGCTTCAACTCCTGAAAAGCTTCCACGGCAGCAGAAGACCAATTAACCAAATCAGCACCCTTCTTGGTCAAATCGGTCAATGGTCTGGCAATGCTAGAAAAATTACAGATGAAGCGACGATAAAAATTAGCAAAGCCCAGGAATTTCTGCAGACTTTTTAGAGATGTCGGTTGAGTCCAATCCTGGATGGCCTGAACCTTAACCGGATCCATCTCGATAGTAGAAGGGGAAAAGATGAACCCCAAAAATGAAACTTTCTGCACACCGAAGAGACACTTTGATCCCTTCACGAACAAGGAATTAGCACGCAGTACCTGGAAAACCATTCTGACTTGCTTCACATGAGACTCCCAATCATCTGAGAAGATCAAAATGTCATCCAAGTAAACAATCAAGAATTTATCCAGATACTCACGGAAAATGTCATGCATAAAAGACTGAAAAACAGATGGAGCATTGGCAAGTCCGAACGGCATCACCAGATACTCAAAATGACCCTTGGGCGTATTAAATGCCGTTTTCCATTCATCTCCTTGCCTGATTCTCACCAGATTATACGTACCACGAAGATCAATCTTAGTAAACCAACTAGCCCCCTTAATCCGAGCAAACAAGTCAGAAATCAATGGCAAGGGATACTGAAACTTAACAGTGATCTTATTAAGAAGGCGGTAATCAATACACGGTCTTAGCGAACCATCCTTCTTGGCTACAAAAAAGAAACCTGCTCCCAATGGTGACGACGATGGGCGAATATGTCCCTTCTCCAGGGACTCCTTCACATAACTGCGCATAGCGGTGTGTTCAGGTACGGACAAATTAAATAAACGACCCTTAGGGAATTTACTACCAGGAATCAAATCGATAGCACAATCACAATTCCTATGCGGAGGTAGGGCATCAGACTTGGACTCTTCAAATACATCCTGAAAGTCCGACAAGAACTCTGGGATGTCAGAAGGAATGGATGACGAAATAGACAAAAATGGAACATCACCATGTTCTCCCTGACAACCCCAGCTGGTTACCGACATAGAGTTCCAATCCAATACTGGATTATGGGTTTGTAGCCATGGCAACCCCAACACGACCACATCATGCAAATTATGCAGTACCAGAAAGCGAATAACTTCCTGATGTGCAGGAGCCATGCACATGGTCAGCTGGGCCCAGTACTGAGGCTTATTCTTGGCCAAAGGTGTAGCATCAATTCCTCTCAACGGAATAGGACACCGCAAAGGCTCCAAGAAAAATCCACAACGTTTAGCATAATCCAAATCCATCAGATTCAGGGCAGCGCCTGAATCCACAAACGCCATGACAGAATACGATGACAAAGAGCACATTAAGGTAATGGACAAAAGGAATTTGGACTGTACAGTACCAATAACGGCAGAGCTATCGAACCGCCTAGTGCGTTTAGGACAATTAGAAATAGCATGAGTAGAATCACCACAATAGAAACACAGTCTGTTCAGACGTCTGTGTTCTTGCCGTTCTACTTTAGTCATAGTCCTGTCGCACTGCATAGGCTCAGGTTTACTCTCAGACAATACCGCCAGATGGTGCACAGATTTACGCTCGCGCAAGCGACGACCGATCTGAATGGCCAAGGACATAGACTCATTCAAACCAGCAGGCATAGGAAATCCCACCATTACATCCTTAAGAGCTTCAGAGAGACCCTTTCTGAACAAAGCCGCTAGTGCAGATTCATTCCACAGAGTGAGTACTGACCACTTCCTAAATTTCTGACAATATACTTCTACATCATCCTGACCCTGGCATAAAGCCAGCAGATTTTTCTCAGCCTGATCCACTGAATTAGGCTCATCGTAAAGCAATCCCAGCGCCTGGAAAAATGCATCAACATTACTCAATGCAGAATCTCCTGGTGCAAGAGAAAACGCCCAGTCCTGTGGGTCGCCGCGCAAAAAAGAAATAATAATCAAAACCTGTTGAATAGGATTACCAGAAGAATGAGGTTTCAAGGCCAAAAATAGCTTACAATTATTTCTGAAGCTCAGGAACTTAGTTCTGTCACCAAAAATCAAATCAGGAATCGGAATTCTTGGTTCTAGCATCGATTTCTGATCAATAGTATCTTGAATCTTTTGTACATTTACAACGAGATTATCCATTGAGGAGCACAGAGCCTGAATATCCATGTCCACAGCTGTGTCCTGAAGCACTCTAATGTCTAGGGGAAAAAAAAGACTGAAGACAGAGCTAAGAAAAAAAAATGATGTCAGGATTTCTTTTTTCCCTCTATTGGGAATCATTGGTGTGGCTCCTTGTACTGTTATGGCTGGCAATCAGGCAACACAGCGTGCAGTAATCAGCGCACATACAGAGATCTGGCAATAACCAAAAACAATAGGACGAGCTCTGAGACGTGGAATCTCTGTAGACTGCAGTACCTGATCTATCCTCACACAACTATAAGCAGCAGTGGATTGCGCCTATCACTACCTATGCAACTCGGCACTGCCTGAGGAGCTGACTAGCCTGAAGATAGAAATACAAGCCTGACTTGCCTCAGAGAAATACCCCAAAGGAATAGGCAGCCCCCCACATATAATGACTGTTAGCAAGATGAAAAGACAAACGTAGGAATGAAATAGATTCAGCAAAGTGAGGCCCGATATTCTAGACAGAGCGAGGATAGCAAAGAGAACTATGCAGTCTACAAAAAACCCTAAACGAAAACCACGCAAAGGGGCAAAAAGACCCACCGTGCCGAACTAACAGCACGGCGGTGCACCCCTTTGCTTCTCAGAGCTTCCAGCAAAAGTTAATAGCAAGCTGGACAGAAAAAACAGAAAACAAACTAGAAGCACTTATCTAGCAGAGCAGCAGGCCCAAGGAAAGATGCAGTAGCTCAGATCCAACACTGGAACATTGACAAGGAGCAAGGAAGACAGACTCAGGTGGAGCTAAATAGCAAGGCAGCCAACGAGCTCACCAAAACACCTGAGGGAGGAAGCCCAGAGACTGCAATACCACTTGTGACCACAGAAGTGAACTCAGCCACAGAATTCACAACACTTACCTCACCCGCGATTTTCGGGGTGACAGGTTCCCTTTAACAACCTTCCCATGTTGTTTGTATTTGTTCCAGATTTTAGACACAGCTGACTGTGAACAACCAACATCTTTTGCAACATTGCCTGATGATGTACCCTCTTTTAAGAGTTTGATAATCCTCTCCTTTGTTTCAATTGACATCTCTCGTGTTGGAGCCATGATTCATGTCAGTCCACTTGGTGCAACAGCTCTCCAAGGTGTGTCACTCCTTTTTAGATGCAGACTAACGAGCAGATCTAATTTGATGCACGTGTAAGTTTTGGGAATGAAAATTTACAGGATGATTCCATAATTTTTTCACTCAGAATTGAGTAATTCCATAATTTTTCCCCTATGCTTGGTTAAAAAAAGTAACCATTACTGACTACCAAATTTTTTGTTCTTGATTTTTTAGTGTTTCTTAAAGCCAGAAAGTTGCAATTTGAAATGATTTAGTTTTGTTCCATGTCTGTGATCTGCTTTTTTTTCTAAAAAATTAAAGAACTGATTGAACATCCTCCAAGGCCGGTGATTACATAATTTTTTTGCCAGGGGTGGTACTACATGTATGGCTATGGGCTGTACATTATACTACATGTATGGCTATGGGCTGTGCATTACACTACATGTATGACTATGGGTTGTGCATTATATTGTATGGAGGACTATGGGCTGTGCATTATACTATATGGAGGACTATGGGCTGTGCATTATGCTATATGGAGGACTATAAGGGGTGCATTATACTCTATGGAGGACTATGGGATGCATTATACTATAGGGAGGACTATAGCCTGTGCATTATTTTTTATTGATGACTATGGGGAGTGCCTCATATTTCTGCTATGGGGTCCCATGACTTCTATGCTTGTCCCCGGTAAGTATAATGGATATTTTTTTTCCCTATACACTAAAGAACAGTGGCAGAACGGTGGAACATATACCAGAATGGGGGATATATATCAGAATGTGACCCTAGATAAGGGACATACTTATGAGGAGCCCCATATCTAGCTTGGAAATCTTCTAAGGTAAGCAATTCTAAGGTATCTGAGTAAATATGAAAGGCGAATTTTACTTCATACCTCGCCCAGACTACCACATCAGGCAAAGAATATAAACATGGAAGCTGAGGATTAAACCAAGGGGGCATCCTGGGTGACGTATGTGAGCCCCCCGATATATTCTGTGCTTTAGCTACTGTCTTTAGAGAGAATGGAACAGTTGAGGCCTCATTATAGAGTATAGAGTAGATTAGTTAACCCTTCATAACCCATTAACGCTCCTGCTAGTGCAGTGGCGGCATTGTTCATGTGAATTTCTATCCACCATTGGGTGCACACTAGCTGAATGGCCAAGAAGTAAAAGAGTAAGTAAGGAGCCACTAGGCCTCCATGATGTTTCAGCTCTTGCAAACTAAATAAACTTATTCTAGGGGACCTCCATTGTCCGGAAAAGGTACACACCAAACCTTTTTAGTGGTTTGCATGTAGAATGTTTGTTGGCCAGTCTAATCAGGGAAGTAAATGAACTCAGGTCAAAGTGGGGTGTGGGGGATAATGTGTAGGGAGTATCACATTATACATCATACGGTGGCGCATGCTCCATGGGAGAACCTACAGCACCTTTGCCAATCTGTGCCTACACAGGCTGTAGTTGTATGTGATATAGAAAATGCAAAGCACAGCCGAGGGGGGAGGTGCACAGTCGATAGGTGCCCAAACCTTGATATATAGAAAACAAGTGACTAGCACACTCCTAGGGATTGTGATGCAAAATGGAGGGGTTTATTTACATACAAAGTCACAAACGTTTCGGTCAACTCTAGACCTTCATCAGTGTGCTAAGTACACCTGTATGTAAGGTAGAGCCCCAAATGGAATGTAAATAAATGGCATCAAAAAATATAACTGGTAAACTCGAACCAGGACAAACAAATTGGAGTTTGGTCTCTCCTGTGCGCTGATTTGCGTCATAGCTCTTTAGCTATAAGGGTTTTCTCCCCTCCCCTTGGCTTAACCCTTTCCATTAGACATCTCCAATTTGTTTGTCCTGGTTCGAGTTTACCAGTTATATTTTTTGATGCCATTTATTTACATTCCATTTGGGGCTCTACCTTACATACAGGTGTACTTAGCACACTGATGAAGGTCTAGAGTTGACCGAAACGTTTGTGACTTTGTATGTAAATAAACCCCTCCATTTTGCATCACAATCCCTAGGAGTGTGCTAGTCACTTGTTTTCTATGTAGTTGTATGTGAGACCTTATGGTGGCCCAATATTATACTTCTGTGGCCAACAAGGTGAGCTTTTCTTCTAGGCCACGTTTCCACATAGCATAATAACTGCATTTTGTCACTTATTTAGTGCAGAAAATCTGCTGAGCTTAACAGTTCAAAGTGGATCTGATTTCATGAACATTCATAGCTACTGTGAGCTCAAAGACGCGGTTGAATTTGGCTTTTATTTGGTACATTGTTTCCCTATAGGTTTCAACGTGGAACCTGAAAAATCGTATGTAAGATAAGTAGTTGCGTAGGCAGACTAACCAGTGCAAAAAAAAAAAACAACAATCTGCTGCTTCAAATCTGCACCAAAAAAAGCCTTTCAGAAGGAAAATACAGAAAAAAAAGCCTGCAATAATAATTTGATCAGATTTCTATTGCAGATTTTCTAGAAGAAACCTGCACAAAAAATATTGATTCTGCACAAGGGAACATGGTCTTGTTAAATGTGATCTCTTACATGAGATGTTTACATTTTTGCATCAAGGTTTTCAAAGCAAGGGGGAATCAAATGACAGGATACTACTTCACTTTCCTTTGCGCTAGTGTTGAAAAAAATACAGAATATTTCTGGCTTTTAAAGGAAATCTATCATCAGAAAATGATCTATTGTTTCAATTAGATTTTTGCGTTACATGCATTATTTTTATTGCTAAATTTTTTATTTTTTTTATTTCCAAATTTACAATCTTTATTACAAATATTGGAATTTTTACACCGGCCACTAAATCTTTATTTCAGTTCTTTCAGGAAATCCACCTGTCCATTAGCATTCATAGACATTGTGGCGCCTGCACAGTCCGTGTGCCAAAGGGACTACACAGGGACCAAAAGCATGATGCATTGTGATCTGGGTTTTTTTTTCGGATCTAACTTTGTTGTTAAACTTAGTGGATGCTTAAAATGTCATACGATCACCATCTGTAGAGCAACCATTCTTAACGGACTTATAGCAGTAATTACATAGGATCTGTATTTTTTAATTGTTTGTTAAAAATGGAAGTAATAGGAATGTGAAAAAAGCACAATATGGGTGAAAAATTCAGATTTTTTTTTTCTGAACAAATCACCATGTTTTATACAGTTACATATAACTTTTTATTTGATTATGGACCCATTTTTACATATTTCCAAACAATATAGTTAGGAAAAAAAATTAATATGTGTAATTTCAACTTCATCACTTTACAGTGGCTGCCGTTAATCTCCCTTGTAGCCCCCAGGATTTCTTAAAAAAAAAACATCTGAAAGAAAGCCATGAGTACAACAATGGAGCCTTGCAGCCGCCGCGCTCGGGGCCCAGCTGCACCTGCAGCTCCTGCTGTTTCCTTCCTTCTGTCATTGTGTATAGTAACAAGAGGGGAAAAGAATAGGTTTCATTAGCAGATCTGCCTGCAGATGTCATTGTGGAGCTGCTCATGGCGTTCACTAACGCAGCTTCACTTTACAATTTTTCTGGTTATAAGTTTGTGCAGCAATATGATAAGTAAGAAAACCTGATCCAGGCATTTTAGAAGCATCATTACCATGCAAGGAACCTATAAGTAGATCCATTCTTCCCGACCCGAGGCCAATATGAATCACAGCGTGGCCGCGGGATTATAGATATGTTTTATTCTGAACCGCTGAAGGGAAAATCTGTGGGATTTCTACAACAGATAAAAGATGCCGCAGATTACAGAATCTGAAACTTAACCGTAAAAAAGTGAACTGGAGTAAAAGTTGGTATGAATGCAAAATAGGAGCATGTTCACACTCGCCATAAAACAGACAAAAGCTGAGATGAAAACAAAATAAACCTATACCCTGCTGGAAGTAAATAAGTAAAAGCAATAGGGCATATAAATAGCATAGGGTAGTTAGTAAACACCGTTTTTTATTTTAAAAAAAAGCGTAAAAGACTTCACACCAGCGCCAGCGTCAAGGTGTACTCAAATTTGGGATGGTCCTAACTTCTAGTATTAAAACTTTACCATGCGTCACAGTTACATCAGTGTGAATATGAATGAACAAAATGAATATATACCCTGCTGCAAGTAAGTAAAAGCAATAGTGCATATAGATTACATAGGAGCAGTGCGGGAATGAGGTGAGGTGAGTATTTTATCTATTTTTAAATCAGTGAGTGCAGAGGCGTAGCTAGAGCTTTTGCCGCCCGGGGCTGTTCCCGAGTTTGGCGCCCCCCCCCCCCTCCCCCGGCTCAATACACACAAAGGTTACCAAAAATGGTTTTCCTGTTTTGTAGAACTTAAACTGGGCCTAATGGTGTCACCCCCACATGCCAAACCTGTGACTTAATACCACCACACCATGACCAGGCAAGGGACAAATACCACAACACCATTTCCAGACCACAAATTACCACCACATAGTGACTGAATACTACAATACTGATCAGTAATAAAAAAAACAAAACACAATACTATCACCATAAGTGCCAGTATTCACAGGAGATCTGTACTTAGTATGCAGTGTCTGTGTAGAGGTAATACAGAGATCACTGGTGACATTATACACAGGACCTCTATATAGTATAGAGTGTATAGTGTCAGTGTATAGGTAACACTGACTCACCAGTGACGTCTCTAGGTGAAGTCCTTCATCTTTCATCCAGCACAGACCGCCATCATTCCTTCCAGCCAAGACTCGTTTCTGCAGGAAATAACACAGTTATCTCGAGCTCCGCTTGCAGAACACATTACTTAATTTTTCACAACTTCTACATTACATCACATGAAGAAAAAAAGGTGATATGGTGTCACTCTGCACAGTAACAGGACCGCCCCCCCCCCCCCATTTAAAACAGTATACTCAAAAAATAAAATAAATACATCACTGCAGTAATAATATCCCTTAATTAGCCCCTATGGTAACACTATTCCCCACCCTGGCCCAGTTTATCTCATTCCTGGCTCCAGCCATATGTTCTCGCATCCTGCCCTCATGAGTATCCATTCTACCCCATATGATCTCCCCATCCTGCCCCACCAGCCTCCATCGTATCCGTCCTGCCCCATGATCCAATCCTGCCCCGTGTCTCCAATCATGCCCCGTATCTACATTCTGCCCATGCCTCAAGTCCTGCCCCCAGTGTGTCCAGCAATCTGCCCCAGTGTGTCCAGCATATTACCCCCATGTTGTCCAGCAATCTGCCCCAGTGTGTCCAGCATATTACCCCCAGTGTGTCCAGCAATCTGCCCCAGTATGTCCAGCACTGCCCCCAGTGTGTCCAGCAATCTGCCCCAGTGTCCAGCATTGCCCCAGTGTGTCCAGCAGTCTGCCCCAGTGTGTCCAGCATATTACCCCCAGTGTGTCCAGCATATTACCCCCAGTGTCCAGCATTGCCCCAGTGTGTCCAGCATATTACCCCCAGTGTGTCCAGCAATCTGCCCCAGTGTCCAGCATTGCCCCAGTGTGTCCAGAAGTCTGCCCCAGGGTCTCCAGCATTGCCTCAATGTGTCCAGAAATCTGCCCCAGGGTCTCCAGTATTGCCCCAGTGTGTCCAGCAATCTGCCCCATGGTCTCCTGTATTGCCCCAGTGTGTCCAGCATTCTGCCCCATGGTCTCCAGTATTGCCCCAGTGTGTCCAGCATTCTGCCCCATGGTCTCCAGTATTGCCCCGGTGTGTCCAGCAATCTGCCCCATGGTCTCCAGTATTGCCCCAGTGTGTCCAGCAATCTGCCCCATGGTCTCCAGTATTGCCCCGGTGTGTCCAGCAATCTGCCCCATGGTCTCCAGTATTGCCCCAGTATGTCCAGAAGTCTGCCCCAGGGTCTCCAGCATTGCCTCAATGTGTCCTGAAATCTGCCCCATGGTCTCCAGTATTGCCCCAGTGTGTCCAGCATTCTGCCCCATGGTCTCCAGTATTGCCCCGGTGTGTCCAGCAATCTGCCCCATGGTCTCCAGTATTGCCCCAGTGTGTCCAGCAATCTGCCCCATGGTCTCCAGTATTGCCCCGGTGTGTCCAGCAATCTGCCCCATGGTCTCCTGTATTGCCCCAGTGTGTCCAGCATTCTGCCCCATGGTCTCCAGTATTGCCCCAGTGTGTCCAGCAATCTGCCCCATGGTCTCCAGTATTGCCCCAGTGTGTCCAGCAATCTGCCCCATAGTCTCCTGTATTGCCCCAGTGTGTCCAGCATTCTTCCCCATGGTCTCCAGTATTGCCCCAGTGTGTCCAGCAATCTGCCCCATGGTCTCCAGTATTGCCCCAGTGTGTCCAGCATTCTGCCCCATGGTCTCCAGTATTGCCCCAGTGTGTCCAGCAATCTGCCCCATGGTCTCCAGTATTGCCCCAGTGTGTCCAGCATTGCCCCCAGACAGAGTCAGACATAAAGAAAAAAAAAAAAAAAGTAAAATCCTCACCTCTCCCGTTCCTAGCGCAGGTCCGGTGCAGTAGTCAGCGTCTCTCCGGCTCTGCGACGCTCAGGACAGAGAGGCTGAGCGGCGCGCACAGTAGTGACGTCATCGCGCCCTCTGCTCTGAGACGTCGCAGAGTCAGAGGACGCTGCAGCTGCCGCAGGAACCAGGAGAGGTGAGTATTAGAGCGGGGGCCCGGGGGTGGGGGGAGCCTGGTCGTGGCGGGCAACGGCGCCGCCCGAAGATTTAATGGGGCGTCTTTTTTTTTTTTCTCTTTCTCCTCCTGCAGCGCTAGACGCCCCCCGCATTGTGCCGCCCGGGGCGGACCGCCCCCCCCGCACCCCCCTTCCTACCCCACTGAGTGAGTGCATTGTGGTAGCCATAATAATAGAGGACTATGGAGTGAGCATTATACTAGATGTACTCTTTGGGGGCTGCATTATACTCTATGGGGGCTGCACTATACAATATGTACTCTAGGGGGTCTGTATTATGGGAAGTATATTATATTATATGGAGGACGATGAGAAGTGTATTATACTATTTGGAGGACTACGGGGAGTGCATTATGCTATAGGGAGGACTATGGGGGAATGTATTATATGGAAAACTATGAGGAGTGTATTATACTATATGGATGGCTATGGGGCATGTATTATACTGTCTGGAGAATTATGGGGTGTATTATACTATATGGAGAACTATTGTCATGATCCAGACCGAGTTTTGAGTCCTGTCTTCCCCTTATTCCGGTCTGGTCACGCCAGGGGTTAACTTTCTCAGCCTCAGTCAGGTTTGTTATTTATCTCCGCTGTGTCCAGCAAACCATGTCAGTTATAGTTTCTGCCTACGGCGTGTGTAGCTGACTCTGTTTGCCCTGATTTGTCCTGCTGCTTGCTCACTGAACCTGTGTCTGTTTTTCCCCTCTTCCCTTCCCGACTCAGTGTTCCCCTTTTGGGTATTGACTCTCTGGTTTTGACTTGGCTTGGACCCTGACCTGTGTTTTTGTCTCTTGTCTTTGGCATATCTGCTCCTGACCGGTACTGACCCTTTTGGCTTGTTGTTGACTCTGTGTTTGCTTATTCCTTTTGTACTGCGCTACAGTCTTATATTGACCCGGCTTGTTTTGACTATTCTCCTGCCACCTGGTGGTGGCCTCGCCTCTGCATTGAAGGTCTGGTCTTGCTGGGTGCAGTCCTTCCTCCACTCTATTGCCACCTAGTGGAGCTTGAATTTACCTGCATTGTAGCGGCATGACATCTATGGGGTGCATTATACTATATGGAAGCCTATGGGGTGCATTATACTATAGGGAAGACTATGGGGTGCATCAAACTAAACAAGCAAAATGCTGCCTATTCATTGAGTGATTGGATTGATTATGTCGGAACAGAAATCATTGTTCTAAGCAGCACATTGCCTTGTGACAACTGCAGAAATGCTTCTGATAGCATGATACTGTATGGGGACAGATTGATCTACTAGTGGTTGTTCTGCACCCATCGTTCTTCCTCAGCCGGTGTAAAGAGGCAGGGAAACAATCGTTGAATGACTTCAATTTTGACAATCATGCTTGTTTAATGGCCTGAACAGCTAAAATGTTTCTGAGTGGCGCATTACATGAGCATTTGGGGCCCCACCTTAACAGTAACAATAACAGGTATAATGCTTTTATAATATGAATTTCTGGGGTGACAGACTTCATTTACTCTAGATTCTGCAAACAGATATTCTGTAATACACAAGCAATGTGAGAAACCTTTCCCTTACAAACACTGGCAGGATGGTTTTACATACAGCATTTTGTGGAAAATAGTACCACCAGTGTTTGATGTGTGGTTTTTTTGTGTGCGTGTGCCAAACCCAAAAGCAGCTTCAATAGGAATGGAAATTCTAAAGGAAGAACTTTTACTTCTTCTTTCTTAATATATTTTTTACTTTGTCTCTAAAAATGGCATCTTTGGGCTTGTTCAGATAGATGTATTTTTGGGCAGTGGGTTGTCCATATGCTCCGCAGACAGTACACTAAGCCATTGCAGAGTGTTCACACTGATTTTTGTATATTGTAAGGAAAAATACACAAGAGGAGAGTCGGGGGATCACCAACCTGTCACGGAGCTTGAACAGTCACAGCTCTCTGGTCCCTCAGGTCAGTCAGGGAACTGCACCTAGGATAAGTAGGTGCCAGAGAGGCTGCCCTATCACGTACTGGTTATCGGGGCACTCTGCAGTGATGGCGGTATATATATATCACCAGTCCCAGGCTGGGAATATAGATATAAATCTCCGATCTGTCACTGCCAGAATCCCCCAATAACACCAGAACGGTATGCTGCCACCAGTTCCTCCTTAGATATAAGCCCGATCTGTTAACAAGCTTATATTGGGTCAGAAACCAACCCCAGGTAGCGTATAAGTACTAGCCGAACTGACTGACGTGGGAAATCTGGTTTCTAGTTATAAGAGCAGCCCAAAATTAATTGATATTTTAATTGCAGAAAGGCGCACTAGATACTACAAATATATACAGAGTAATATACAGATAGTACAGCGAGAACTACAGATAAAAGTAGGGTACAGGTATGGGATTGCAGTTAGCTATATGTTTCACATTACCATTTCTTATGAAAACTCCCATATTTGCCACTGCCCCTCTGGGTTGGACTGGATTCTCCTCCCTTGACCTCCTAGCTGAAAAAAAATCCCAATATCTAGGATGGGTCATAACTTCCTAGGGTAGGGTACAGGTATGGGATTGCAGTTAGCTATATGTTTCACATTACCATTTCTTATGAAAACTCCCATATTTGCCACTGCCCCTCTGGGTTGGACTGGATTCTCCTCCCTTGACCTCCTAGCTGAAAAAAAATCCCAATATCTAGGATGGGTCATAACTTCCTAGGGGGGTGTCCAAACAGGACGACTGACGTTTCAACTGGTTCGTTGGGGCTGGACCAATACGAAGAGTCCAAACTTTCTCAATAGCTCGGAAT
The DNA here is from genome assembly GCF_032444005.1 of Ranitomeya imitator. Taxonomy (NCBI): domain Eukaryota; kingdom Metazoa; phylum Chordata; class Amphibia; order Anura; family Dendrobatidae; genus Ranitomeya; species Ranitomeya imitator. The sequence goes on along the minus strand of NC_091283.1, from coordinate 75,731,095 downwards.
CTGGGACAGCTAGAGAAATATGAGACGCAGGTATGAGTGCGGAGGGCTCCCAGGGTTCTGATGGTATATTGGACTTAACCCTGAGATGCACGGTACTCTCATAATTCATCTCTAGATGTCGGTGCCCAAGTGTCTGGTGTTTTCCCTTGATGTGGGCTGCCTTGCACAAAAGACAGTAGGCGGCCCCAGCTCTGTTCCTCCCTGCCATCATTAACACGTGGCACCTAATTCTCTAGCCAAATGGCGAAATTCTGTTCTTTTGGGGATCTGTGTAATTCTCCCAAGGGTAGGGGCCACTTCATGAGTGGAGGAAGATCTCTGGCTAATCTATCGAACCTCAATTAATAAATCCATAATGGAGTCTCCTGCGTCGCTCACATATATGAAAAAAAATTTGCAGAATGCACAAGTGCGGTCTGATTCAAGGGCTAGATGGTGCATCTTAATGGCAGACAGCTGATGTGCTCGTACACCATGTTGACGATCATGCAAACAAGCACAGTCATGTCTGCGATTTGCCGCTTGGGTTTTAGTACAACTGTCTGAACCTGACCTATCATTGTTTTTAAAAGGGCAGAATATCAATTATTTCAGTACTTTTTTATTCAGTTTCTTTATCTATTCAATTGAATGCAGAAAAATTTAATGGAAAAAAATGCATAAAAAAGGGAAGAACATGTTCAGCAGATTTCCTGCCAGTCTCTGCATTTTTCATGTGAAAAAATAAGGCTGCAGTCACACTAGCAGTATTTGGTCAGTATTTTACATCAGTATTTGTAAGCCAAAACCAGGAGTGGGTGATAAATGCAGAAGTGGTGCATATGTTTCTGTTATACTTTTCCTCTATTTGTTCCACTCCTGGTTTTGGCTTACAAATACTGATGTAAAATACTGACCAAATACTGCTAGTGTGACGGCAGCCTAATACTGCAAAAAAAAAAGTGTGAACACACCCTAACCCCTTAATCCCATATGACGTACTATCCATTCAAGGTGACCTGGGACGTAATCCCCAGGGTTGGGATAGTACGTCATAGCGATCAGCCGTGCTCTCGGGAGGAGGGCGGCAGGATGTCAGCTGACTATCGCAGCTGACATCCGGCACTATGTGCCAGGAGCGGCACATTAACCCCTGGCACACTGCGATCAAACATGATCGCAGCGTTCCGGGGGCATAGGGAAGCATCGCGCAGGGAGGGGGCTCACTGCGGGCTACCCTGAGACCCTCGGTACAAGGTGATGTGCTCACCTTGTACCGAGCGCCTCCTCTCTGTAGGCCCCGCATCCAAAATGGCCGCGGGGCTGCATCCGGGTCCTGCAGGGAGGTGGCTTACCAAGTGCCTGCTCAGAGCAAGTGATGGTAAGCCTGCAGCCCTGCATGTCAGATCACTGATCTGACACAGTGCTCTGCAAAGTGTCAGATCAGCGATCTGACCTTAACCCCTTTCTGACCTCGGACGGGATAGTACGTCCGAGGTCAGATCCTCTGCTTTGATGCAGGGCTCCGCTGTAAGCCCGCATCAAAGCCGGGACATGTCAGCTGTTTTGAACAGCTGACATGTGCCCGTAATAGGCGCGGGCAGAATCGCGATCTGTCCGCACCTATTAACTAGTTAAATGCCGCTGTCAAACGCAGACAGCGGCATTTAACTACCGCTTCCGGCCGGGCGCCCGGAAATGACGTCATCGCCGACCCCCGTCACATGATCGGGGGTCGGCGATGCGTCAGGATGGTAACCATAGAGGTCCTAGAGACCTCTATGGTTACTGATCACCGGTGGCTGTGAGCACCACCCTGTGGTCGGCGCTGACAGCACACCTCCATTTCTGCTACATAGCAGCGATCAGCAGATCGCTGCTATGTAGCAGAGGCGATCAAGATGTGCCTGCTTCTAGCCTCCCATGGAGGCTATTGAAGCATGGCAAAAGTTAAAAAAAAAGTTTTAAAAAATGTGAAAAAAATAAAAAAAATATAAAAGTTTAAATCACCCCCCTTTCGCCCCAATCAAAATAAATCAATAAAAAAAAATCAAATCTACACATATTTGGTATTGTCGCGCTCAGAATCGCCCGATCTATCAATTAAAAAAAAGCATTAACCTGATCGCTAAACGGCGTAGCGAGAAAAAAATTCGAAATGCCAGAATTACGTTTTTTAGGTTGCCGCGACATTGCATTAAAATGCAATAACGGGCGATCAAAAGAACATATCTGCACCAAAATGCTATCATTAAAAACGTCATCTCAGAACGCAAAAAATAAGCCCTCAACCGACCCCAGATCATGAAAAATGGAGACGCTACGAGTATCGGAAAATGGCGCAATTTTTTTTTTTTTTTTTATAGCAAAGTTTGGAATTTTTTTTCACCATTTAGATAAAAAATAACCTAGTCATGTTAGGTGTCTCTGAACTCGTACTGATCTGAAGAATCATAATGGCAGGTCAGTTTTAGCATTCAGTGAACCTAGCAAAAAAGCCAAACAAAAAACAAGTGTGGGATTGCACTTTTTTTGCAATTTCACCGCACTTGGAATTTTTTTCCCGTTTTCTAGTACACGACATGCTAAAACCAATGATGTCGTTCAAAAGTACAACTCGTCCCGCAAAAAATAATCCCTCACATGGCCAAATTGACGGAAAAATAAAAAAGTTATGGCTCTGGGAAGGAGGGGAGTGAAAAACGAACACGGAAAAACGAAAAATCCCAAGGTTATGAAGGGGTTAAAAAATGATTTTTAATTTTCACGGCTCTGCGTTATAAACTGTAGTGAAATACTTGGGGGTTCAAAGTTCTCACAACACATCTAGATAAGTTCCTTTGGGGGTCTAGGTTCCAATATGTGGTCACTTGTGGGGGGTTTCTACTGTTTAGGTACATCAGGGGCTCTGCAAATGCAACGTGACGCCTGCATACCAATCCATCTAAGTCTGTATTCCAAATGGCGCTCCTTCCCTTCCGAGCTCTGCCATGCGCCCAAACGGTGGTTCCCCCCACATATGGGATATCAACGTACTCAGGACAAATTGGACAACAACTTTTGGGGACCAATTTCTCCTGTTACCCTTGGGAAACAACAAAACTGGGTGCTAAAGATAATTTTTGTGGAAAAAAAAATGATTTTTTTATTTTCACGGCTCTGCGTTATTAACTGTAGTGAAACACTTGGGGGTTCAAAGTTCTCACAACACATCTAGATAAGTTCCTTGGGAGTCTAGTTTCTAATATGGGGTCACTTGTGGGGGGTTTCTACTGTTTAGGTACATCAGGGGCTCTGCAAATGCAACGTGACGCCTGCAGACCATTCCATCTAAGTCTGCATTCCAAATGGCGCTCCTTCCCTTCCGAGCTCTGCCACGCACCCAAACGGTGATCCCCCCCCCCCCCCACATATGGGGTATCAGCGTACTCAGGACAAATTTCTCCTGTTACCTTTGGGAAAATACAAAACTGGGGGCTAAAAAATAATTTTGTGAAAAAAAAAAAAGAATTTTTATTTTCACGGCTCTGCGTCATAAACTGTAGTGAAACACTTGGGGGTCCAAAGCTCTCACAACACATCTAGATAAGATCCTTAGGGGGTCTACTTTCCAAAATGGTGTCACTTGTGGGGGGTTTCAATGTTTAGACCATTAGTGGCTCTCCAAATGCAGCATGGCGTCCCATCTCAATTCCAGTCAATTTTGCATTGAAAAGTCAAATGGCGCTCCCTCCCTTCCAAGCTCTGCCATGCGCCCAAACAGTGGTTTACCCCCACATATGGGGTATCGGGGTACTCAGATCAAATTGTACAACAACTTTTGCGGTCCATTTTCTCCTGTTACCCTTGGTAAAATAAAACAAATTGGAGCTGAAGTAAATTTTTTGTGAAAAAAAATTAAATGTTCATTGTTTTTAAACATTCCAAAAATTCCTGTGAAGCATCAGAAGGGTTAATAAACTTCTTGAATGTGGTTTTGAGCACCTTGAGGGGTGTAGTTTTTAGAATGGTGTCACACTTGGTTATTTTCTATCATATAGCACACTGCAGCGCTAGAACATACAAACTTGAAAAACGAAATTTGAACTGCATTACTGCACTAGAAATATGAAAAATGAGAGCGTTTAGCGCATTAAAAATGGCCAATTTTATGTGTACCTGGTAGCCCCTTTACGGCATCTCTCTTATACCAGGTCCTACACTTACCTTACCTCACTGAGAATAAACGTCTCCATCTGAATGGGTACATGTGAAACCTCTTCCTAGACTAAAATTCTTTCTCTCTATGGAGGGGTATTGGACCTGCTGTAATTAAAACACACAATTTTATGTGTACCTGGTAGCCCCTTTATGTAGGACCTGGTATAAGAGAGATGCCGTAAAGGGGCTACCAGGTACACATAAAATTGGCCATTTTTATGCGCTAAATGCTCTCATTTTTCATATTTCTAGTGCAGTAATGCAGTTCAAATTTCGTTTTCAAGTTTGTATGTTCTAGCGCTGCAGTGTGCTGCCTTATTTACTTAACTATATACGAGTTGGCGACTCTAGGTTCAGCACCTGTTCACACTGAGTCTATGTTTGGATGTGCCGGTCAGGTTTTTGAAATGTATTCTCTAGCCTTCTGATCGTGCACTCCGCCTCCTAGCCACAGGTGTTTTAATTACAGCAGGTCCAATACCCCTCCATAGAGAGAGAGAATTTTAGTCTAGGAAGAGGTTTCACATGTACCCATTCAGATGGAGACGTTTATTCTCAGCGAGGTAAGGTAAGTGTAGGACCTGGTATAAGAGAGATGCCGTAAAGGGGCTACCAGGTACACATAAAATTGGCCATTTTTATGCGCTAAACGCTCTCATTTTTCATATTTCTAGTGCAGTAATGCAGTTCAAATTTCGTTTTTCAAGTTTGTATGTTCTAGCGCTGCAGTGTGCTGCCTTATTTACTTAACTATAAACGAGTTGGCGACTCTAGGTTCCGCACCTGTTCACACTGAGTCTATGTTTGGATGTGCCGGTCAGGTTTTTGAAAAATATTTTCTATCATATAGACCCCTCAAAATGACTTCAAATGTGATGTGGTCCCTAAAAAAAAATGGTGTTGTAAAAATGAGAAATTGCTAGTCAACTTATAACCCTGATAAAAAAAAATTTTTGTTTTCAAAATTGTGCTGATGTAAAGTAGACATGTGGGAAATGTTACTTATTAAGTATTTTGTGTGACATATCTCTGTGATTTAAAGGGCCACTGTCACCCCCCTCCAGCCGTTATAAACTAAAAGAGCCACCTTGTGCAGCAGTAATGCTGCATTCTAACAAGGTGGCTCTTTTAGTTTTAGGTTCAAGTATACCCCAAATAAAGCGTTTTTATACTTAGCCACAATTCCTGTCTCTAGCCAGGGAGGCGGGTCCTCACTCCCCAGCTCTAACCGCTCCTCTGCGCCACTCCAATCTTCCTGTGCTTTCGGCGCCGCCCCCTCAGCGCTGTGTACGTTTCAAAACCGGCGCCTGCGCTGTGTACTACTGTGCTGCGCAGATGCAGTAAGCTCTGGCCGTCTGACGTCCCAGCCACGCTTGCAGACTGCGCCTGCGCTGGCATTGCGGCCAGCCACCTTTGGAATCCCTACCCCTGCATAATGCATAACACAGTGCGGGGCGGGGATTCCGAAGGTGGCTAGCCGCAATGCCCGCGCAGGTGCAGTCTGCAAGCCTGGCTGGGACGTCAGACGGCCAGAGCTTACTGCGTCTGCGCAGCACAGCACAGCGCTGAGGGGGCGGGCCGAAAGCGCAGGAAGATTGGAGTGATGGCAGAGGAGCGGTTAGAGCTGGGGAGTGAGGACCCGCCTCCCTGGCTAGAGACAGGAATTGTGGCTAAGTATAAAAACGCTTTATTTGGGGTATACTTGAACCTAAAACTAAAAGAGCCACCTTGTTAGAATGCAGCATTACTGCTGCACAAGGTGGCTCTTTTAGTTTATAACGGCTGGAGTGGGGTGACAGTGGCCCTTTAAGGGCATAAAAATTCAAAGTAGGAAAATTGCGAAATTTTCGCCAAATCTCTGTTTTTTTCACAAATAAACGCAGGTAATATAAAAGAAATGTTACCACTATAATGAAGTACAATATGTCTCGAGAAAACAATGTCAGAATCACCGGGATCCATTGAAGCGTTCCAGAGTTATAACCTCATAAAGGGACAGTGGTCAGAATTGTAAAAATTGGCCCGGTCATTAACGTGCAAACCACCCTCGGGGCTTAAAGGGAACCTGTCACCCCGTTTTTTCAGATTGAGATATAAATACTGTTAAATAGGGCCTGCGCTGTGCGTTACTATAGTGTATGTAGTGTACCCTGATTCCCCACCTATGCTGAGAAATACATTACCAAAGTCGCCGTTTTCGCCTGTCAATCAGGTTGGTCAGGTCAGGTGGGCGTGGTGACATCGCTCTTTTCTTCCCCAGCTTTCCGTTGGTGGCGTAGTGGTGTGCGCATGTCGCAGTGACGATTCCACTGCGCGCACGTGAAGAAGCAGCGCGCGATCTGCGCTATTACCCCCTGTCATCGGTGGGGGCGGCCATCTTCCTGGGGCCGCGCGTGCGCAGATGTAGTGCTCTGCTGCACGGGGCTTCAGGAAAATGGCCGCGGGATGCCGCTCGTGCGCAGAAGAGATCGCTGCGGCCATTTTCCCAAAGCCGAGATGCAAACTCGGCTTTGGGAAAATGGCCGCCGCGATGTATTGGACGTGGTGAATCCGCAAGGTTCAGTGAACATGCAGCGCCCCAGAGATCTGGTCGCTGCAGTATGACACTCTGCCGCTAAAGGGAGTGATGGTACGTCTGATGGCACTGAAGGAATTCTACTGACCAGGATTCACCAGCACACATTACAGTTCACACTCCGGCCACTAGGGGGAGAAAAAGGCTTTATTTATTGGGCCACTCCTCACACTGGTAAAACTAGGGGTTCGATAGGAAGTTAGTCAGAAGCTGACTGGGTTGGATTCAGGCAACATCCCGTGGCAGGGGGTGTTGCAGGGAGAAGACACAGTGGGGTCCCTGTCAGGCGTGGGAACCTGGCAGGTACCTAGCGAACAGAGCAGAACGTTACGGAACTGCACCTGCACACCCCGCGGCGGTATCCAAGAGAGAGACACGAAGGGAAGGATATTGTGGAACAGTGAGAAACGAGATCAAGCACAAAGGAAAGCCAGTAGGAGTCGTGCTGTGAGACCGAGGCAACATCCTACTGAGGCGCGTAGCCGGTGGCCGGAACACCGAGGGAGTAACTGACTCTAGGCCTTACTTCGAACTCCGCAGGACAATTAATTATAGGTTGGCTGTCTACCTTAAATTTCCTACGAAGACATAGGGGGCAACGCGTGGAGAGGGGCGTCTCTAGGGTCCCGGAAGAGCTCCGAGCCTTCCCGTCATACGGGTGCGTCCTAGCCATAACATACCTGGAGGACGAGAAACTAGAAACATCTGGAACTAACGAGAGAGAAATAAAGAGAACTAGAAAGTACGGACGAATGAGAACAGCAGTTGTGAGGACTATTCCGAATGCTCAGCAGGGTAGCACTACAACACACAGGCGCTAGTGGTAGGCACTGATTTCCACCTGCAAAGGGAACTCTGGATGTGCCCATCGGACCGGCCGGTCTCAGACAGCCCTGTTACGCGTGCTCTGGATTGAGGATCCTGAAGTCTTCAGTAAAGAGGTAAAGAGACTGCAACTTTGTGTCCTCGTTATTGACTGCACCTCACACCATCACCCTCTACCCTACTGGGAAGCCCTGGGGACATACTTCACCTGTGGGAAGGTATACCATCCAGCTGCCATTCCATCACCCCAGCGGACTCCACAGCAGCGTCGGTCACCCTGACCGAACACCACAGGTGTACCACCTTTATTGGATGCCCCTTAGCAGGGTCGCAGACCGGGTCTAGCCACCGTGACAGCCTCAGAACCGAACCAGAGAGGCCCGGTACCGATAACTCGTGGCCCTGTGTCTGGGGGTGATCCAAACACATGCGGAATCACCGGGGTTCAATAGACGGCAGTGCTTTGGACACAGCGTCCACAGCGCTGCCACTTCCGGATCATCTGCGCATACCCTTACCGCTTTGAAGCTGGAAGCTGCAGGGGCAGAGGTGTCTCTACTTGCCAGGGATGGCCATACCACTGGTGCAATCTGTGTAGCCACACAGGGCCCCATAAGGTAAGAGGGGACATTACCACCTCTGCAGGTGGAGTTGTGCAATGGGTCCATATATCCTTGGGTCCTTGCACAGGGGCCCTCTCCAGTTCTCACCAGCTGCTCAACCATGCCACCAGCTCCAACTATCAATCTTCAGTAGACTATTGCCACCTGGCAGGCAGGGAGGTAGAGGAGCGGTGTGCTCTTGAAGATAGAAGATGAGAACAATTTTGTAACCTGCCACCTCCTAACATATATCTTGGGTAATCCCAAATCTTCTGTGTCACTTGTAAATTGTAACTGAAAAACAAAAAACATTAACGTTTTAAGAATTTGCTGCTTACAGGTATTTGTCACCCATCCCAAACCCTGTGGGTAAAAAGGAATTCTTAGAAATGAAGAAGGATAAACGTAAAGCATTAATTGCTCACATGAAAAGAAATACTCTGAAATGAAATCCCAAGTCCACCGCAGTAAATGAACACTTGCGGAAAGTTGGCCAAACATTCCATTTGGCAAGTAGCACATAAATAGGAGCCACGCTGTGTAGGATGTCTGCCAGAGAGATATTACTCAGGACTTGACTAAACAATGAACTCTGCCCGAGCAGATATTTAATGAAACAGACATTCCACTTCAATTTATAGATCTCATATTGAGGACGGCTCCAATGTCTCACCTCTGGGGAGCCCTATGTGGGTGCCGCACAAGGCACATGTTTCTAGGAGCTAAATCTCTATGCAATCACTAGGCTAACAACTAGCGAATGCTCGGTGCGCGCCCTCCTCTGCTATTTAGTCTGCATGACTTATTGTCGCTTGGAAAGGAGAACGATCAGTCTGATACATGTCCTGTATCTCAACCTAAGGAGTTAGAAAGGAGAGGTCCTACATCTGCAAAACTGCACTAACAGCTGTACAGATACAGAACCAAACCCAGCATGGCAGAAATGGTAAAATTATAGATAGATAGATAGATAGATAGATAGATAGATAGATAGATAGATAGATAGATAGATAGATAGATAGATAGATACATACATTGTTTTTCTCCTTTTCTTCATAGGCAGCTGTGAGAAAGACGTACTTTTTAATTTTTTTTAATAGTTACAAAACAGGGGCACCCCTCTGCCATGGAGTTTGCTGTCTATAAAAGTCCTGACATGCTTCCCCTACTGTGCCAAAAGGAGAGAGACAGCTGTTGGAACATATTACTGCCAATTCTGGTCATTTAGATGTGACAGCGTGAGACTGAACTCTAGAAAAATAAAGAAAAAAATGTAATATCTCCATCTAAATATGAAAGTCATAATTGACAACCCTGATAAAACTATTCAAACATCAATGTAGATCTTCACATCGGACTCCACGAAAGGGGTTTCCCATAAGAGACATTTATCACCTGTTCCGAAAACAAACCTCGAAACAAACTGGGAACCTCTGTCAGAAACGATGTTCTCCAGAATGCTATGTAAACGAACCACATGCTGGAAGAACAATGGCACCAAATCACAGGAGGAAGGCAATTTAGACAAGGGTACCAAATGGACCATCTTAGAGAAGCGATCACAAACCACCCAAATGACCAACATTTTTTGAGAGATGGGGAGATCCGAAATAAAATCCATAGAGATATGTTTCCAGGGCCTCTTCGGGACTGGCAAGGGCAAAAGCAACCCACTGGCACGAGAACAGCAGGGCTTAGCCCGAGCACAAATCCCACAGGACTGCACAAACGAACGCACATCCCGTGACAGAGACGGCCACCAAAAGGATTTAGCCACCAAATCTCTGGTGCCAAAGATTCCAGGATGACCAACCAACACCGAACAATGAACCTCAGAGATAACTCTACTCGTCCATTTATCAGGAACAAACAGTTTCTCCGCTGGGCAACGGTCAGGTCTATTAGCCTGAAATTTTTGCAGCACCCGCCGCAAATCAGGGGAGATGGCAGACAAAATTACCCCCTCTTTGAGAATACCCGCCGACTCAGGCAAACCCGGAGAGTCGGGCACAAAACTCCTACACAGGGCATCCGCCTTCACATTTTTAGAGCCCGGAAGGTACGAAACCACAAAGTCAAAACGGGAGAAAAACAGCGACCAACAAGCCTGTCTAGGATTCAACCGTTTGGCAGATTCGAGATAAGTCAAGTTCTTGTGATCAGTCAAGACCACCACGCGATGCTTAGCTTCTTCAAGCCAATGACGCCACTCCTCGAATGCCCACTTCATGGCCAGCAACTCTCAATTGCCAACATCATAATTACGCTCAGCAGGCGAAAACTTCCTGGAAAAGAAGGCGCATGGTTTCATCACCGAGCCATCAGAACTTCTTTGCGACAAAACAGCCCCTGCTCCAATCTCAGAAGCATCAACCTCGACCTGGAACAGGAGCAAAATATCTGGTTGGCACAACACAGGGGCAGAAGAAAAACGACGCTTCAACTCTTGAAAAGCTTCCACAGCAGTAGAAGACCAATTGACCACATCAGCACCCTTCTTGGTTAAATCAGTCAACGGTTTAGCAATACTAGAAAAATTATTGATGAAGCGACGATAAAAATTAGCAAAGCCCAGGAACTTTTGCAGACTCTTCAGAGATGTCGGCTGAGTCCAATCATAAATGGCCTGAACTTTAACAGGGTCCATCTCGATAGTAGAAGGGGAAAAAATGAAACCCAAAAATGAAACCTTCTGAACACCAAAGAGACATTTTGACCCCTTCACAAACAAAGAATTCGCACGCAGGACCTGGAACACCATTCTGACCTGCTTTACGTGAGACTCCCAATCATCCGAGAAGACCAAAATATCATCCAAGTATACAATCAGGAATTTATCCAGGTACTCTCGGAAGATGTCATGCATAAAGGACTGAAACACTGATGGAGCATTAGAAAGCCCAAATGGCATAATCAGGTACTCAAAATGGCCCTCGGGCGTATTAAATGCTGTTTTCCATTCATCGCCCTGTTTAATACGCACAAGATTATACGCACCACGAAGATCTATCTTGGTGAACCAACTAGCCCCCTTAATCCGAGCAAACAAATCAGACAGCAGCGGCAAGGGGTACTGAAATTTGACTGTGATTTTATTTAGAAGGCGGTAATCAATACAAGGTCTCAACGAACCATCCTTCTTGGCCACAAAAAAGAACCCTGCCCCCAATGGCGACGACGAGGGGCGAATATGACCCTTCTCCAAGGATTCCTTTACGTAACTCCGCATAGCGGCGTGCTCAGGTACAGACAAATTAAACAGTCGACCTTTAGGAAACTTACTACCAGGAATCAAATCGATAGCACAATCGCAATCCCTATGCGGAGGTAGGGCACTGGACTTGGGCTCATCAAATACATCCCGGTAATCTGACAAGAACTCTGGGACCTCAGAAGGGGTGGATGATGAAATAGACAGAAATGGAACATTACCATGTACCCCCTGACAACCCCAGCTGGACACAGACATTGATTTCCAATCCAATACTGGGTTATGGACTTGTAGCCATGGCAACCCCAACACGACCACATCATGCAGATTCTGCAACACCAAAAAGCGAATATCCTCCTGATGCGCAGGAGCCATGCACATGGTCAGTTGGGTCCAATACTGAGGCTTATTCTTGGCCAAAGGCGTAGCATCAATTCCTCTCAATGGAATAGGATGCTGCAAGGGCTCCAAGAAAAACCCACAGCGCCTAGCAAACTCCAAGTCCATCAAATTCAGGGCAGCGCCTGAATCCACAAATGCCATGACAGAAAAGGATGACAAAGAGCAGATCAAAGTAACGGACAAAAGAAATTTCGACTGTACCGCACCAATGGTGGCAGACCTAGCGAAACGCTTAATACGCTTAGGACAATCAGAGACAGCATGAGTGGAATCACCACAGTAAAAACACAGCCCATTCCGTCGTCTGTGTTCTTGCCGTTCAGCTCTGGTCAAAGTCCTATTACATTGCATAGGCTCAGGTTTATGCTCAGGTAATACCGCCAAATGGTGCACAGTTTTACGCTCACGCAAGCGTCGATCGATCTGAATGGCCAAAGACATAGACTCATTCAGACCAGCAGGCATAGGAAATCCCACCATGACATCCTTAAGGGCTTCAGAGAGACCCTTTCTGAAAATTGCTGCCAGAGCACATTCATTCCATTGAGTGAGCACAGACCACTTCCTAAACTTCTGACAATATATCTCTACCTCATCCTGACCCTGACACAGAGCCAGCAAATTTTTCTCTGCCTGATCCACTGAATTAGGTTCATCATACAGCAATCCGAGCGCCAGAAAAAATGCATCAATATCACATAATGCAGGATCTCCTGGCGCAAGTGAAAATGCCCAGTCTTGAGGGTCGCCACGTAATAAAGAAATAATGATCTTTACTTGTTGAACTGGGTCACCAGAGGAGCGGGGTTTCAAAGCCAGAAATAGTTTACACTTATTTTTGAAATTCAGAAACTTAGCTCTATCTCCCGAAAATAACTCAGGAATAGGAATTTTAGGTTCTAACATAGGATTCTGAACCACTAAATCTTGAATGTTCTGTACACTTATAGCGAGATTATCCATCAAAGAGGACAGACCTTGAATGTCCATGTCTACACCTGTGTTCTGAACCACCCTGATGTAAAGGGGGAAAAAAAGACAAAACACAGTGCAAAGAAAAAAAAAATGGTCTCAGAACTTCTCTTTTCCCTCTATTGAGAAGCATTAGTACTTTGGGCCTCCAGTACTGTTATGACCTGGTGATTCAGAACCACAATGGACCTAGTGATTAAGAGCACACAAAGTGACCTGATAGTTACTAACATAGGACGAGCTCTGAGACGTGGGAACTCTGCTGACCGCAATCCCTAATCCTATCATACCACACTAGAGGTAGCCGTGGATTGCTCCTAACGCTCCCTATGCAACTCGGCACAGCCTGAGAAACTAGCTAGCCCTGAAGATAGAAAAATAAGCCTACCTTGCCTCAGAGAAATTCCCCAAAGGAAAAGGCAGCCCCCCACATATAATGACTGTGAGTTAAGATGAAAATACAAACACAGAGATGAAATAGATTTTAGCAAAGTGAGGCCCGACTTACTGAATAGACCGAGGATAGGAAAGATAGCTTTGCGGTCAGCACAAAAACCTACAAACAACCACGCAGAGGGGGCAAAAAGACCCTCCGCACCGACTAACGGTACTGAGGTGCTCCCTCTGCGTCTCAGAGCTTCCAGCAAGCAAGAAAAACCAATATAGCAAGCTGGATAGAAAATATAGCAAACAAAAGTAACACAAGCAAAACTTAGCTTATGCAGGGCAGACAGGCCACAAGAACGATCCAGGAGAAAGCAAGACCAATACTGGAACATTGACTGGAGGCCAGGAACAAAGAACTAGGTGGAGTTAAATAGAGCAGCACCTAACGACTTAACCTCGTCACCTGAGGAAGGAAACTCAGAAGCCGCAGCCCCACTCACATCTACCAGAGGAAGCTCATAGACAGAACCAGCCGAAGTACCACTCATGACCACAGGAGGGAGCTTGACCACAGAATTCACAACACCTATTCTACTGACCAGTGTGCCCCCCCGTGATCAGACAGTCCTAACCATAGTACAGAGTAATGCAGAGTAATGGGGATCAGGACACCTATTCTACTGACCAGTGTGCCCCCCAGTGATCAGACAGTGCCAACCATAGTACAGAGTAATGGGGATCAGGACCCCTATTCTACTGACCAGTGTGCCCCCCAGTGATCAGACAGTGCCAACCATAGTACAGAGTAATGGGGATCAGGACACCTATTCTACTGACCAGTGTGCCCCCCCCAGTGATCAGACAGTGCCAACCATAGTACAGAGTAATGGGGATCAGTTTATATGAGTTTATACTGGGCCCTGCAGCGAATGAGTAGCCAGTGTAATGACTGGCACAAAGATGGAGGCATCGGTGAAGCGGCTGGACAGAAATATGACTGTTATGATAAGGTAATTCAGTACCACAATGGACATAGAGGTCAGAGCACATACAGTGACCCGACAATAACCCAAAAACATAGAACGAGCTCTGAGACGTGGGAACTCTGCTGACCGCAATCCCTAATCCTCTCCAACCACACTAGAGGCAGCCGTGGATTGCGCCTAACGCTCCCTATGCAACTCGGCACAGCCTGAGAAACTAGCTAGCCTGAAGATAGAAAATAAGCCTACCTTGCCTCAGAGAAATACCCCAAAGGAAAAGGCAGCCCCCACATATAATGACTGTGAGTTAAGATGAAAAGACAAACGTAGAGATGAAATAGATTTAGCAAAATGAGGCCCGACTTTCTGAACAGAGCGAGGATAGGAAAGGTAACTTTGCGGTCAACACAAAACCCTACAAAAACCACGCAAAGGGGGCAAAAAGACCCTCCGTACCGAACTAACGGCACGGAGGTACACCCTCTGCGTCCCAGAGCTTCCAGCAAGCAGGAAAAAAACAAATAGACAAGCTGGACAGAAAAAACAGCAAACAAAATAGCAAAGCAGAACTTAGCTATGCAGAGCAGCAGGCCACAGGAACGATCCAGGAGGAAACAGGTCCAATACTAGAACATTGACTGGAGGCCAGGATCAAAGCACTAGGTGGAGTTAAATAGAGCAGCACCTAACGACTTCACCACATGACTTGAGGAAGGAAACTCAGAAGCCGCAGTACCACTTTCCTCCACCAACGGAAGCTCACATAGAGAATCAGCCGAAGTACCACTTGTGTCCACAGGAGGGAGCTCTGCCACAGAATTCACAACAGTACCCCCCCCTTGAGGAGGGGTCACCGAACCCTCACCAGAACCCCCAGGACGACCAGGATGAGCCATATGAAAGGCACGAACAAGATCGGGAGCATGGACATCAGAGGCAAAGACCCAGGAATTATCTTCCTGAGCATAACCCTTCCACTTAACCAGATACTGGAGTTTCCGTCTTGAAACACGAGAATCCAAAATCATCTCCACAATATACTCCAACTCTCCCTCCACCAAAACGGGGCAGGAGGATCAACAGATGGAACCATAGGTGCCACGTATCTCCGCAACAATGACCTATGGAATACGTTATGTATGGAAAAAGAATCTGGAAGGGTCAGACGAAAAGACACAGGATTAAGAACCTCAGAAATCCTATACGGACCAATGAAACGAGGTTTAAACTTAGGAGAGGAAACCTTCATAGGAATATGACGAGAAGATAACCAAACCAAATCCCCAACACGAAGTCGGGGACCCACACAGCGTCTGCGATTAGCGAAACGTTGAGCCTTCTCCTGGGACAAGGTCAAATTGTCCACTACATGAGTCCAAATCTGCTGCAACCTGTCCACCACAGTATCCACACCAGGACAGTCCGAAGACTCAACCTGCCCTGAAGAGAAACGAGGATGGAACCCAGAGTTGCAGAAAAACGGCGAAACCAAGGTAGCCGAGCTGGCCCGATTATTAAGGGCGAACTCAGCCAAAGGCAAAAAGGACACCCAGTCATCCTGATTAGCAGAAACAAAGCATCTCAGATATGTTTCCAAGGTCTGATTGGTTCGTTCGGTCTGGCCATTAGTCTGAGGATGGAAAGCCGAGGAAAAAGACAAGTCAATGCCCATCCTACCACAAAAGGCTCGCCAAAACCTCGAAACAAACTGGGAACCTCTGTCAGAAACGATATTCTCAGGAATGCCATGTAAACGAACCACATGCTGGAAGAACAATGGCACCAAATCAGAGGAGGAAGGTAATTTAGACAAGGGTACCAAAAGGACCATCTTAGAGAAGCGATCACAGACCACCCAAATGACTGACATCTTTTGAGACACGGGAAGATCTGAAATAAAATCCATAGAGATATGTGTCCAAGGCCTCTTCGGGACCGGCAAGGGCAAAAGCAACCCACTGGCACGAGAACAGCAGGGCTTAGCCCGAGCACAAATCCCACAGGACTGCACAAAAGAACGCACATCCCGCGACAGAGATGGCCACCAAAAGGATCTAGCCACTAACTCTCTGGTACCAAAGATTCCAGGATGACCGGCCAACACCGAACAATGAACCTCAGAGATAACTTTATTCGTCCACCTATCAGGGACAAACAGTTTCTCCGCTGGGCAACGATCAGGTTTATTAGCCTGAAATTTTTGCAGCACCCGCCGCAAATCAGGGGAGATGGCAGACACAATTACTCCCTCTTTGAGGATACCCGCCGGCTCAGATAAACTCCTAGACAGAGCATCCGCCTTCACATTTTTAGAGCCCGGAAGGTACGAAATCACAAAGTCAAAACGGGCAAAAAACAGCGACCAACGAGCCTGTCTAGGATTCAACCGCTTGGCAGACTCGAGATAAGTCAAGTTCTTATGATCAGTCAAGACTACCACGCGATGCTTAGCTCCTTCAAGCCAATGACGCCACTCCTCGAATGCCCACTTCATGGCCAGCAACTCTCGATTGCCCACATCATAATTTCGCTCAGCAGGCGAAAACTTCCTGGAAAAGAAGGCGCATGGCTTCATCACCGAGCAATCAGAACTTCTCTGCGACAAAACAGCCCCTGCTCCAATCTCAGAAGCATCAACCTCAACCTGGAACGGAAGCGAAACATCTGGTTGACACAACACAGGGGCAGAAGAAAAACGACGCTTCAACTCTTGAAAAGCTTCCACAGCAGCAGAAGACCAATTGACCACATCAGCACCCTTCTTGGTCAAATCGGTCAATGGTTTAGCAATACTAGAAAAATTGCAGATGAAGCGACGATAAAAATTAGCAAAGCCCAGGAACTTTTGCAGACTTTTCAGAGATGTCAGCTGAGTCCAATCATGGATGGCTTGGACCTTAACAGGGTCCATCTCGATAGTAGAAGGGGAAAAGATGAACCCCAAAAATGAAACCTTCTGAACACCAAAGAGACACTTTGATCCCTTCACAAACAAAGAATTAGCACGCAGGACCTGAAACACCGTTCTGACCTGCTTCACATGAGACTCCCAATCATCCGAGAAGATCAAAATGTCATCCAAGTACACAATCAGGAATTTATCCAGGTACTCTCGGAAGATGTCATGCATAAAGGACTGAAACACTGATGGAGCATTGGCAAGTCCGAATGGCATTACTAGATACTCAAAATGGCCCTCGGGCGTACTAAATGCAGTTTTCCATTCATCGCCTCGCTTAATACGCACAAGATTATACGCACCACGAAGATCTATCTTGGTGAACCAACTAGCCCCCTTAATCCGAGCAAACAAATCAGATAACAACGGCAAGGGGTACTGAAATTTAACCGTGATCTTTTTTAGAAGGCGGTAATCTATACAAGGTCTCAGTGAACCATCCTTCTTGGCTACAAAAAAGAACCCTGCTCCTAATGGCGACGATGACGGGCGAATATGCCCCTTCTCCAAGGACTCCTTCACATAACTCCGCATAGCGGCGTGCTCAGGCACAGATAAATTAAACAGTCGACCTTTTGGGAATTAACTACCAGGAATCAAATCGATAGCACAATCACAATCCCTATGCGGAGGTAGGGTATCGGACTTGGGCTCATCAAATACATCCCGGTAATCAGACAAGAACTCTGGAACCTCAGAAGGGGTGGATGACGAAATAGTCAGAAATGGGACATCACCATGTACCCCCTGACAACCACAGCTGGACACAGACATGGATTTCCAATCTAATACTGGATTATGGACTTGTAGCCATGGCAACCCCAACATGACCACATCATGCAGATTATGCAACACCAGAAAGCGAATAACCTCCTGATGTGCAGGAGCCATGCACATGGTCAGCTGAGTCCAGCACTGAGGCTTATTCTTGGCCAAAGGCGTAGCATCAATTCCTCTCAATGGAATAGGACACTGCAAGGGCTCCAAGAAAAACCCACAACGCCTAGCATACTCCAAGTCCATCAAATTCAGGGAAGTGCCTGAATCCACAAATGCCATGACAGAATACGATGACAAAGAGCAGATCAAGGTAACGGACAGAAGAAATTTTGACTGTACCGTACCAATGGTGGCAGACCTAGCGAACCGCTTAGTGCGCTTAGGACAATCAGAGATAGCATGAGTGGAATCACCACAGTAGAAACACAGTCCATTCAGACGTCTGTGTTCTTGCCGTTCAACTCTGGTCAAAGTCCTATCGCACTGCATAGGCTCAGGTTTAAGCTCAGGTAATACCGCCAAATGGTGCACAGATTTACGCTCACGCAAGCGTCGACCGATCTGAATGGCCAAAGACATAGACTCATTCAGACCAGCAGGCATAGGAAATCCCACCATGACATCCTTAAGGGCTTCAGAGAGACCTTTTCTGAAAATAGCTGCGAGTGCACCTTCATTCCATTGAGTGAGTACGGACCACTTTCTAAATTTCTGACAATATACCTCTATCTCATCCTGACCCTGACATAGAGCCAGCAAGTTTTTCTCTGCCTGATCCACTGAATTAGGTTCATCGTACAGCAATCCGAGCGCCAGGAAAAACGCATCGATATTACTTAATGCAGGATCTCCTGACGCAAGAGAAAATGCCCAGTCCTGAGGGTCGCCACGTAAAAAATAAATAATGATCCTAACTTGTTGAACTGGGTCACCAGAGGAGCGAGGTTTCAAAGCCAGAAATAGTTTACAATTATTTTTGAAACTCAGAAATTTAGTTCTATCTCCAATAAACAAATCAGGAATAGGAATTCTCGGTTCTAACATAGAATTCTGAACCACAAAGTCTTGAATATTTTGTACTCTTGCCGTGAGCTGATCCACACATGAAGACAGACCTTTAATGTCCATCGCTACACCTGTGTCCTGAACCACCCAAATGTCTAGGGGAAAAAAAAGGCAAAACACAGTGCAGAGGAAAAAAAATGCTCTCAGAACTTCTTTTTTCCCTCTATTGAGAATCATTAGTACTCTGGGCCTCCAGTACTGTTATGATAAGGTAATTCAGTACCACAATGGACATAGAGGTCAGAGTACATACAGTGACCTGACAATAACCCAAAAACATAGAACGAGCTCTGAGACGTGGGAACTCTGCTGACCGCAATCCCTAATCCTCTCCAACCACACTAGAGGCAGCCGTGGATTGCGCCTAACGCTCCCTATGCAACTCGGCACAGCCTGAGAAACTAGCTAGCCTGAAGATAGAAAATAAGCCTACCTTGCCTCACAGAAATACCCCAAAGGAAAAGGCAGCCCCCACATATAATGACTGTGAGTTAAGATGAAAAGACAAACGTAGAGATGAAATACATTTAGCAAAGTGAGGCCCGACTTTCTGAACAGAGCGAGGATAGGTAAGGTAACTTTGCGGTCAACACAAAACCCTACAAAAACCACGCAAAGGGGGCAAAAAGACCCTCCGTATCGAACTAACGGCACGGAGGTACACCCTCTGCGTCCCAGAGCTTCCAGCAAGCAGGAAAAAACAAATAGACAAGCTGGACAGAAAAACCAGCAAACAAAATAGCAAAGCAGAACTTAGCTATGCAGAGCAGCAGGCCACAGGAACGATCCAGGAGGAAACAGGTCCAATACTAGAACATTGACTGGAGGCCAGGATCAAAGCACTAGGTGGAGTTAAATAGAGCAGCACCTAACGACTTAACCTCGTCACCTGAGGAAGGAAACTCAGAAGCCGCAGTACCACTTTCCTCCACCAACGGAAGCTCACAGAGAGAATCAGCCGAAGTACCACTTGTGACCACAGGAGGGAGCTCTGCCACAGAATTCACAACATATGACCCTGGCTGCTGCATTCAAGATGGATTGGAGACGAGAAAGTTTGGTAAGAGGGAGACCGAACAGAAAAGATAGAGATAAATAGCGATGAGGAACATGATAATAATCTTTATTTTTTATATAGCGCTAACATATTCCACAGCGCTTTACAGTTTGCACACATTATCATTGTTGTCCCTGATGGGGCCCACAATCTAAATTCCCTATCAGTATGTCTTTGGAGCGTTGGAGAAAACCAGAGTACCCGGAGGAAACCCACGCAAACACGAGGAGAGCATACAAACTCCTTGCAGATGTTGTCCTTGTTGGGATTTGAACCCAGGACTCCAGCGCTGCAAGTCTGCAGTGCTAACCACTGAGCCAGCCAACCATTCATTAATACAGATTGATAGAAAGAGAGTTGGAGAGATAGAATTATGAATATAGATCAATAAAGATAGATAGATAGATAGATAGATAGATAGATAGATAGATAGATAGATAGATAGATAGATAGATAGATAGATAGATAGTGTCATGGGTTTACCATGACAGAGAGGAGCTGTATGACCTTGGTGTCTGATTTCACCTACTCCTGCAATCATTACCAGCACTTCACCATCATATTAAACAGTGCAGGATTCTGCTAGCAGTGCAGGTGCAGATTAATCTGTTCAGTTGAGAGCTCCTGAAGCTTTCCTGCTTTGATGATCTTAGTTGTTCAGTGTTGGTCACTCTCCTCTTATACTTGCCTATGGCAATCATGGATTGCCAGTGTTAGTTTCACACTGCCTGGAGTTGGAGGTGTTGGTTGTTCGAGACGACATTTGGAGTGTTGTGTGAGGGACAAGCCCCAGTAAAAAGGGATTGCTACCTGATATGCAGTCAGATCGGGAAGTTCGTTAACCCAGGACAAGTTCAAGTTGCATTGGGCAAGAATCTATCGTTCGGGGCAGTGGAAGGTCTTACTGGGATCGCTTGTGGACATTCCTGCAGTGTCCAGAGATTAAGGACAGGTACTATGAAGAGTGCCTTATCCTCTGGTGTACTGAGCAAGTTGAACGTGGAACCGCGTTAAGGGAAGGTAGCGGATACCGAGTGCACTGCGGAACTGGATGGGAAATTTCTTGGTCTGACAGAGCCAGTAAAAGTGGGGATAGTCCAGGAGGAATAAATAGTAATGCTGAAAATGTACTGTATTGAGGAAACAAGAAATAAGAAGTGTTGTGTCTGAAACTGTGTGTTATAATCCAGTGAACTTGCACTGTTCTTAAATTTTTGTGTGTTGAAATGATTTGCGTGTCCCCTGAGTTATGTGTGGCAGCTCCTGAAGATGGAGACTGAGGAGGCTGGCAGTCTACAAGTGAGTGTGACACACCCCACACATCGGGACTGGGACACGACTTTTCTGTAAAGTGCCAATGCATTATGGAGCAGCAGCAGCTCATCCACGGACACAGTCCTTCCTTGGTCACTTTCCATGTGCACCCATCAGAGGGCCCATGACTTGAATGTGGGTCGCTGATGGATTGCTATGACACCCAGGGTCTGTTGTAGACCTCAGTGCTATTCATTATAGAGCTCCTTTGAAACACAGCCTGTGGCCGGGCTTCAAAGGATACTGTTATTTTTACTACATGCAGCAATACTGTGGTATTGCTGTATATAGCACAAGCGATCAGACGATTGCAGGTTCAAGTCCTCTAACTGGCCTACCTAGTACAGTGAAAAGTAAAAAAAATGTTTTAAAAAATCTGAAAAAAAAGTTCCAGTCATCTTTATTTTCCCCTATTAAAAATAAAGATAAAAAATACACGTCATATTGCTGCATTCAGAAAAGTCCGATCTATCAAAATAAAAAAAATTAACACATTTTATAAACACCGTTAACAGAAAAAAAATTCAAAAATGACAAAATTCCAGTTTTTGGTCACTGTAATAAGCTGAAAAAAAAGCTGCAACAAGCAATCAAAATGTCATATCTATCCAAAAACGATATCACTAAAAGATTGTCTCACCTGGCCAAAAATAAGCCCTCACACGGTTTCATCTACTAAAAAATGAAAATATTACAAGTCTTGGTAAATGGCGACTACCATAAAATCATTTAAAAAAATTTTTTTCCACCACTAAAATGATAAAAAGCTGGACATGTTTGGTATCACTGTAATTGTATTTGTGAGTAGAATCATACCACAAGACCATTTTTACCACACAGTGTACGCCATAAAAAATTCCCACAAATTATCGTCAGAACTGCATTTTTTTCCTCAATTTTACCACACTTGGATTTTTTTCCCATTTTCTAGTACACTATGTCGTAAAATGAATGGTGTCATTTAAAAGTACAACTCGTCCCACAAAAAATAAGCCCTCCTATGGCTATGTGGACAGAAAAAAAAAATTATAGCTCTGGAGAAAAGGGGTGGGAAAACAAAAGTGCAAAAGCAGAAATTGGCACAGAAACGTATATATCCACCTTAAATGGCAGTACATTTACTGGTCTATTGTACCGCATATCCAAAATAAAAAACAACACAAAAACAAGAAAATAAATCAGTGAATACAAATTAAGTCATAAATGACATTTGGGTACGTTAGATACACAAATGCTGCAATATAATAAAGCTTGACGCATTGTTTTAGTAACATTTTCAACAAAACACGCTGGGAGGTAACAGAGGCAGTAAAACCACAACAAGATATATTTACAACCAAAGTTATAAGCCACTATTATAGTCGGTGAAAACTTCTGTTTTTGGATTTATATAACCTGTGTTTTTTAACAAAATGTTGCGTGTATTAACAGTTAACGGACGCATATTTCCAGGAGGAGTGCATATTAGCATTCAGTCCCACATCTGAATTATTTTAGTATTTTACATATTTTAACATGCTTAATACATTACACCAAAGCCCCATCGAACACATTTTTCTGGGTTCTTTTGTTTGTTGCCTGTTCATTTGTCATTTGTGTAGTTTTAATTATGGATATCCACCATTTATAGCCATGTAAGTTGGATAAGTAAGTGCCAGCACCAGGTTTATTTAGCTTTTCCTTATTAATAGACTCTTTGTGGATGTCACCAGTGCACTATGATCCATTTCTATTGTGAGATATCTCTTTAGTGACCCCGGTGTTACTTTCTGTTCCCCCAAAACAATAAAAAATATATTTTATGGAAAGGAACTACAGATAGTGCTTTGGAATGGTGCACGGGCTGCCCCTGCAAGACTTTCACACTTGGGTGCCCCTCAGGTGCTGGTTTTGGTGGGCGGGGCCCCTCAGAGGCCGAATTGGTGGGCGGGGCCCCTCGGGACGATTTGGTGGGCGGGGCCGCTCTGGGTCCGATTTGGTGGCGGGGCCGTTCTGGGTCCTATTTGGTGGGCGGGGCCGCTCTGGGTCCGATTTGGTGGGCGGGGCCCCTCTGGGTCCGACTTGGTGGGCGGGGCCCCTCTGGGTCCGATTTAGTGGGCGGGGCCCCTCTGGGTCCGATTTGGTGGGCAGGGCACCTCTGGGTCGGATTTTGTGGGCGGGGCACCTCAGGGTCGGATTTGGTGGGCGGGGCACCCCAGGGTCCGATTTGGTGGGCGGGGCACCTCAGGTTCCGATTTGGTGGGCGGGGCACCTCTGGGTCCGATTTGGTGGGCGGGGCACCTCTGGGTCAGATTTGGTGGGCGGGGTCACTCTGGGTCACATTTGGTGGGCGGGGTCACTCTGGGTCACATTTGGTGGGCGGGGTCACTCTGGGTCACATTTGGTGGGCGGGGTCACTCGGGGTCACATTTGGTGGGCGGGGTCACTCGGGGTCACATTTGGTGGGCGGGGTCACTCGGGGTCACATTTGGTGGGTGGGGTCACTCGGGGTCACATTTGGTGGGCGGGGTCACTCGGGGTCACCTTTGGTTGGCGGGGTCACTCTGGGTCCGATTTGGTGGGCGGGGTCACTCTGGGTCCGATTTGGTGGGCGGGGTCACTCTGGGTCACATTTGGTGGGCGGGGTCACTCTGGGTCCGATTTGGTGGGCGGGGTCACTCTGGGTCCGATTTGGTGGGCGGGGTCACCCTGGGTCCGATTTGGTGGGCGGGGTCACTCTGGGTCCGATTTGGTGGACGGGGTCACTCTGGGTCCGATTTGGTGGACGGGGTCACTATGGGTCCGATTTGGTGGGCGGGGTCACTCTGGGTCCCATTTGGTGGGCGGGGCACCTCAAGGTCAGATTTGGTGTGCGGGTCACTTTAAGAGCTGATATTATCTGGCAAAACTGTGTCCTGGTGGGATCATGTAGAGTTCGTAGGCGTTGGCATAGTAACTGGATCTGACTGCACATAGCAATGAGCTAATCAGCCAGGTGGCAGTTGGCAGTTATTTTGAAATTGCCTCAGAAATCAGCCATTATACCTTATGACACAATTTCCCCATTGAAATGCATTGAGACAAAATTTTCAAACGCCAATTGCGCCAAAACTACAAATCCGATCGACACGAAAAATACTTAGCACACCTCCCAGGAACGCTGGCTTCGAAATGACACCTCATTGGAGTCTGTGAGTGCAGCGGTTCGGGCCGCATTAATTGCGGACTGAATAATAATAATAATAATAAGAAGAAGTTGACTATGGTGGAATAACAATATAGTGCTTTTTACAAAGCACTATAACTTCACAAATCATTTTCCTATTTTTCCATTTAATCTAAAATGGAAAAATACAGAAATTTTATAAAACGTGGATGTGCCTGTAGCTGTTATGCAACAGACTACAGACTCTGTGTAGTCACATCCTGAAGATACAGAATAAGACTGTCAAGACTCGGTTGTTGGGTGACCGAGGACCAGGAGCTCCTTCCCTGTCCCTAAAGCTAGGGGGCACCCTAGCTCACCCTATTCCCTGGATTACTTCTGAAGGTGAAGATGCCGAGGCCACACACCTTGCCTCATCTTCTGAATCCGCCCTCTGTCTGTTCCCTTCCCCCTTCCAAGGGGAAGAGGGGAGCAGCTGTGCACCATAGTACACCGACCAGACGAACAAGGGCAACTGAAAATACCAGGCATACAAATATTCACTCACATATAACAGAGGAAAGCACCGGGGAGTGGAGGATGGAGAAAAACAAAGTAGGAGAAGGAAATTAAATTATCACATTTATAAACCCAAGCAACAGCCACAGATAAACCTACCAAATGCCTTCTCATATAACCACTAAAGGCCCCTTCACATTAAGCGACGCTGCAGCGATACCGACAATGATCCGGATCGCTGCAGCGTCGCTGTTTGGTCGCTGGAGAGCTGTCACACAGACCGCTCTCCAGCGACCAACGATGGCGGTAACCAGGGTAAACATCGGGTAACTAAGCGCAGGGCCGCGCTTAGTAACCCGATGTTTACCCTGGTTACCATCCTAAAAGTAAAAAAAACAAACAGTACATACTTACCTACCGCTGTCTGTCCTCCAGCGCTGTGCTCTGCTCTCCTCCTGTACTGTCTGTGTGAGCACAGCGGCCGGAAAGCAGAGCGGTGACGTCACCGCTCTGCTTTCCGGCTGACCGACGCTCACAGCCAGTGCAGGAGGAGAGCAGAGCGCAGCGCTGGAGGACAGACAGCGGTAGGTAAGTATGTAGTGTTTGTTTTTTTACTTTTACGCTGGTAACCAGGGTAAACATCAGGTTACTAAGCGCGGCCCTGCGCTTAGTTACTTGATGTTTACCCTGGTTACCAGTGAAGACTTCGCTGGATCGGTGTCACACACGCCGATCCAGCGATGTCAGGAGGAGTCCAGCGACGAAATAAAGTTCTGGACTTTATTCAGCGACCAACGATCTCCCAGCAGGGGCCTGATCGTTGGTCGCTGTCACACATAACGATTTCATTAACGATATCGTTGCTACGTCACAAAATGCAACGATATCGTTAACAATATCGTTATGTGTGAAGGTACCTTTACTCCTATCCTCACAGCCATGCAGCATGAGCTAACTCTGATGATGTGTGTCAATCAGAACCCAGATTATATAAGGGATAGGTGTGGTTAACCATGCTCAGCTGAGAGCCCTTGTTCCCAGAGCTCTCAACATGGCAGATTAACCCATGTACTGCCAAAATAAATTTACACAATTTAAAAAGAAGGTGAAGTGCTTCTTTTCAGAGCAGGAGTAGGAGCAATCCCACTATGCAGTCTTATGGCTTCTTTCTGTCACGGTAACCCCGTGACACAGACTACACACTTTACACCGATCAGACTTGACATTTAAACTACTAACAGATAATTTGAGTAACACTGAATATCCAGTGACAACGACATTGTTCGATGGTTGTGACATACAATGCCTTGCAAAAGTATTCGGCCCCCTGGAACTTTTCAACCTTTCCCACATACAGTATCATACTTCAAACATAAAGATACCAAATGTAAATTTTGGTTGAAGAATCAACAATAAGTGGAACACAATTGTGAAGTTGAATGAAATTTATTGGCTATTTAAAATTTTTGTGGAAATTCCAAAACTGAAAAGTGGGGTGTGCAATATTATTCGGCCCCTTTAACTTAATACTTTGTTGCGCCACCTTTTGCTGCGATTGCAGCTGCAAGTCGCTTGGGGTATGTCTCTATCAGTTTTGAACATCGAGAGACTGAAATTCTTGCCTATTCTTCCTTGGCAAACAGCTCAAGCTCAGTGAGGTTTGATGGAAATCGTTTGTGAACAGCAGTTTTCAGCTCTTTCCTCAGATTCTTGATTGGATTGAGGTCTGGACTTTGACTTGGCCATTCTGACACCTGGATACATTTATTTGTGAACCATTCCATTGTAGATTTTGCTTTATCTTTGGGATCATTGTCTTGTTGGAAGACAAATCTCTGTCACTTTCTCAGGTCTTTTGCAGACGCCAACAGGTATTCTTCAAGAATGGTCCTGTATTTGGCTCCATCCATCGTCCTATCAATTTTAACCATCTTCCATGTCCCTACTGAAGAAAACCAGGCCCAAACCATGATGCTGCCACCACCATGTTTGACAGTGGGGATGGTGTGTTCAGGGTGATGAGCTGTGTTGCCTTTACACCAAACATATCGTTTGGCATTGTTGCCAAAAAGTTCGATTTTGGTTTCATCTCACCAGGGCACATTCTTCCACATGTTTGGTGTCTCCTAGGTGGCTTGTTGCAAACTTTAAACAACACTTTTTATGGATATCTTTGAGAAATGTCTTTCTTCTTGCCACTCTTCCATAAAGGCCAGATTTGTGCAGTGTGCGACTGATTGTTGTCCTATGGACAGACTGTCCCACCTCAGCTGTAGATCTCTGCAGTTCATCCAGAGTGATAATGGGCCTTTTGGCTGCATCTCTAATCAGTCTTCTCCTTGTTTGAGATGAAAGTTTAGAGGGACGGCGGGGTCTTGGTAGATTTGCAGTGGTATGATACTCCTTCCATTTCAATATGATCGCTTGCACAGTGCTCAAGGGGATGTTTAAAGTTTTGGAAATTATTTTAGATACAAATCCGGCTTTAAACTTCTCCACAACAGTATCACGGACCTGCCTGTTGTGTTCCTTTTTCTTCGTGATTCTCTCTGTGCTTCAAACAGAACCCTGAAATTATCACAGAGCAGGTACATTTATACGGAGACTTGATTACACGCAGGTGGATTATATTTATCATCATTAGGCATTTAGGACAACATTGGATCATTCACAGATCCACAATGAACTTCTGGAGTGAGTTTGCTGTACTGAAAGTAAAGGGGCCGAATAATATTGCACGCCCCACTTTTCAGTTGTTGAATTTCTCAAAAAATTTAAAATAACCAATAAATTTTGTTCAACTTCACAATTGTGTTCCACTTGTTGTTGATTCTTCACCAAAAATTTACATTTGATATCTTTATGTTTGAAGCATGATATGTGAGAAAATGTTGAAAAGTTCCAGGGAGCCGAATACTTTCCCAAGGCACTGTATACAGAGGTGACCAGTTTTTGAATTTGATGTGCGGCAATCAAGAATATGTGCCAACAACCTGAGCAAAATTGACGAGAGCTGAATTGTGATGACTGGGTGAGAGACTCTCCAAAATGGCAGGTCTTGTGGATGTTCCCAGTAAGCATGGCTTAGTATCTAGCAAACGTGTTCCAGGACAAGAAAGGTCAATCGGTGACCCAGCTACAGCCATAGGTGTCCAGTGTTCATTGATACATGTGGGGAGCAAAGGCAATCCCCATGAAGGCCAAGAATTAAGGGGAACCCCCAAACAACACCATAGACTGCAGTGATACAAATGGAATCAGGAAATGAGCCAGAACATATGTTGATATAAGTGGAATGTCTAGGAGCATGTTCCCACTGTGGCTCCCCAACAGACAAAACCGTAGATAAAAGCAAAATGAGCAAATACACAACAGTAAGTAAATTAATGAATACTAATAGTAAATAACATATAGTACTGAGATGAGATTGTTTTACTCAACAAAGTGTAAAAGCCATCCCACCGTAACAAGGTGTTAACATCGGGACGGTCATATGTCTAATATTAAACCCTCACAATGTGTCAGATGACCTCAATGTAGATGGGGGCAGAGCGGAATCTAGACCTGTTTTGCACCAGCCCATGGAAAGCTATGCAAACAAAATGCACAGCCCAAAAAGGGAGAACCAGAACCCTGTTTGTAGAACGCACAAAAAAAGCTAAAGCAGAAGCAAACAAATGAGCCAGTACATACAGTACAGACCAAAAGTTTGGACACACCTTTTCATTTAAAGATTTTTCTGTATTTTCATGACTATGAAAAGTGTTCATTCACACTGAAGGCATCAAAACTATGAATTAACGCATGTGGAATTATATACTTAACAAAAAAGTGTGAAACAACTGAAATTATGTCTTATATTCTAGGTTCTTCAAAGTAGCCACCTTTTGCTTTGATGACTGCTTTGCACACTCTTGGCATTCTCTTGATGAGCTTCAAGAGGTTGTCACCGGGAATGGTCTTCCAACAATCTTGAAGGCGTTTCCAGAGATGCTTAGCACTTGTTGGCCCTTTTGCCTTCACTCTGCGGTCCAGCTACCCCCAAACCATCTCGATTGGGTTCAGGTCTGGTGACTGTGGAGGCCAGGTCATCTGGCGTAGCACCCCATCACTCTCCTTCTTGGTCAAATAGCCCTTACACAGCCTGGAGGTATGTTTGAGGTCATTGTCCTGTTGAAAAATAAATGATGGTCCAACTAAACGCAAACTGGTTGGAATAGTATGCTGCTGCAAGATGCTGTGGCAGCCATGCTAGTTCAGTATGACTTCAATTTTGAATAAATCCCCAACAGTGTCACCAGCAAAGCACCCCCACACCATCACACCTCCTCCTCAATGCTTCACGGTGGGAACCAGGCATGTAGAGTCCACCCGTTCACCTTTTCTGCATCGCACAAAGACACAGTGGTTGGAACCAAAGATCTCAAATTTGGACTCATCAGACCAAAGCACAGATTTCCACTGGTCTAATGTCCATTCCTTGTGTTCTTTAGCCCAAACAAGTCTCTTCTGCTTGTTGCCTGTCCTTAGCAGTGGTTTCCTAGCAGCTATTTTACCATGAAGGCCTGCTGCACAAAGTCTCCTTTTAACAGTTGTTGTAGAGATGTGTCTGCTGCTAGAACTCTGTGTGGCATTGACCTGGTTTCTAATCTGAGCTGCTGTTAATTTGCGATTTCTGAGGCTGGTGACTTGGATAAACTTATCCTCAGAAGCAGAGGTGACTCTTGGTCTTCCTTTCCTGGGGCGGTCCTCATGTGAGCCAGTTTCTTTGTAGCGCTTGATGGTTTTTGCCACTGCACTTGGGGACACTTTCAAAGTTTGTCCAATTTTTCGGACTGACTGACCTTCATTTCTTAAAGTAATGATGGCCACTCGTTTTTCTTTACTTAGCTGCTTTTTTTCTTGCCATAATACAAATACTAACAGTCTATTCAGTAGGACTATCAGATGTGTATTCACCAGACTTCTGCTCAACACAACTGATGGTCCCAACCCCATTTATAAGGCAAGAAATCCCACTTATTAAACCTGACAGGGCACACCTGTGAAGTTAAAACCATTTCCGGTGACTCTTCAAGAGAATGCCAAGAGTGTGCAAAGCAGTCATCAAAGCAAAAGGTGGCTACTTTGAAGAACCTAGATTATACTGTAAGGCATAATTTCAGTTCTTTCACACTTTTTTGTTAAGTATATAATTCCACATGCCCTAATTCATAGATTTGATGCCTTTAGTGTGAATTTACAATTTTCATAGTCCTGAAAATACAGAAAAATCTTTGAGAAGGTGTGTCCAAACTTTGGTTTGTACTGTAAGTTGGTAGAAGTGCAACGTGTAGATATACGATCACACTATGGCCACCCAACAGATAAAGCCTTGTTGCAGTGGGATGGTTTTTATGCTGTTTTGGTCAAAACAGTGTCAACTAGATATCCTATATTATTTACTATTAATTGATTTACTTACTGGAGGGTATTTGCCCATTTTGCTTTTATCTTAGTTTTTGAATGATACTAATGGAGACTGTGCTTTCAGACAAGCATAGAAATATAGCAAACCACATTTATGAGCTCATCAGAAAAGACAGACATTTTCAGGGGAAAAAACACAAATCATATAATGTTGCTGTTTTTGCAATATCTGATATGTCGGCGGTTCATCTGATTCCTGTTTTTAGAGTGATTCAGGTGAAAGCCTTGGACGCTTTGCAGAACCACAGGTCCTGATTCTTGATGTTTTAGGGGTTATCACATACAAGTGTTTCTCACTAAATTAGAATATCATCTAAAAGTTAATTTACTTCAGTTTTTAAATAAAAAAAATGAAACTAATATATTATATAGAGTCATTACAGAGTGATCTATTTCAAAGGTTTATTTCTGTTAATGTTGATGATTATGGCTTACAGACAATGAAAACTCAAACATCATTATCTCAGTAAATTAGAATCATTAACAAAAGACACCTGTAAAGGCTTCCTAATCATTTCAAAAAGTCCCTTAGTCTGTTTCAGTAGGCTCCACAATCAAGGGGAAGACTGATGACTTGACAGATGTCCAGAAGGCAGTCACTGACACACTCTGCAAGGAGGGTAAGCCTTAAAAGGTCATTGCTGAAGAAGCTGGCTGCTCACAGAGTGCTGTATCCAAGCATATTAATGGAAAGTTGAGTGGAAGGAAAAAGTGTGGCAGAAAAATGTGCACAAGCAACCGGGATAACCACAGCCTTGAAAGGATTGTTAAGAAAAAGCCAATTAAAAAATTTGGAGAGTGGACTGCTCCTGGAGTCATTGCTTCAAGAGCCTCCACAAACAGACGTATCCAGGACATGGGCCAAAGTGTCGTATTCCTTGTGTCAAGCCACTCATGACCAATAGACAACGCCAGAAGTGTCTTACCTGGGCCAGGGAGAAAAATAACTGGACTGTTGCTCAGTGGTCCAAGGAGTTCAGTGCTTCATTTGGAAATCAAGGTCCCAGAGTCTGGAGGAAGAGTGGAGAGGCCACAATCCAAGCTGCTTGAGGTCTAGTGTGAAGTTTCCACAATCAGTGATGGTTTGGGGAGCCATGTCATCTGCTGGTGTAGGTCCACTGTGTTTTATCAAGACCAAAGTCAGTGCAACCGTCTACCAGGAAATTTTAGAGCACTTCATGCTTCTCTCTGCAGACAAGCCTTTTGGAGATGGAAATATCATTCTCCAGCAGGACTTGGCACCTGTCCACACTGCCAGAAGTACCAATATCTGGTTTAAAAACAACAGCATCACTGTGCTTGATTGGCCAGCAAACTCGCCTGACCTTAACCCCATAAAGAATCTATGAGATATTGTCAAGAGTAAGATGAGATACACCAGACCCAACAATGCAGACAAGCTGAAGGCTGCTATCAAAGCAACCTGGGCTTCCATAACACCTCAGCAGTGCCACAGGCTGATCGCCTCCATGCCACACAACATTGATGCAGTAATTGATGCAAAAGGAGCCCCGACCAAGTATTGAGTGCATTTACTGAACATACATTTCAGTAGGCCAACATTTCAGATTTTAAAATCATTTTTCAAGCTGGTGTTATAAAGTGTTCTAATTTACTGAGATAATGACTTTTGGGTTTTCATTGGCTGTAAGCCATAATCATCAACATTAACAGAAATAAACAAGTGAGATAGATCACTCTATTTGTAATGACTCTATATATGAGTTTAACTTTTTGCATTAAAGAACTGAAATAAATTAACTTTTTGATGATATTCTAATTTTGTGAGAAGTACTTGTATCTGCCATTATACTGCAAGGAATGTGATGACATCTTTAATAAGACTTATGGTTTAGTTACTAACACAGTCAATGTATGTACAATATTTGTAAGGTCACGTGTATATGTAATATATGAGTTTCACTTTTTGTATTAAAGAACTGAAATAAATTAACTATTTGATGACATCCTAATTTTGTGAGAATCACTTGTACTTCATATATTACATGTGTGAAGTTTCTCTTCTGCTCAGCGCAGCCATACAGGTTAGTGCACCAGAACAAACAACAGACACTTTATAGAACTGAGCTAAAGATCTGGCTTTTTGCCTGGCTTGCACCAAAATGTCCTGACAGTGAAGTTTAGAGAACTTTAGCCCTTTCTGAGTTTTCTTTAAATTGTGTCTTATAAAGCCCAGACTCAGTGTGAGCACTTCCTGCAGGAAAAAAAAATCACAGTTCTTGGACAGCGCGAGCAAAGGAAATCTAACATCTGAGCAAAAGTTATTCCAGACTTAGACCTGTTTCTCTGGTAACTGCATTTATTACTAAGCTGACAGATGCAAACTCAGCAAAAGTCAGAGCAACTATGGAAGTACAGCAGTATTAGAAAAAATAGGGGGCTACATCTGTCACTTGCATGGAAGTATTTTTTTATTTTTATCCACCATTTAATAAGATACGAATATACATTATAAATATATCATCTGCAAACTTTGAACAGCCGAAAAGAAGAAGGAGCAGATACGGTAAGTGTCTGCAAAGTTTTTACCAACCTTATGTTTCTTTAATATCACCAACGTTTCAGGTGAAAATTTATAGGAATCATGTTAATAATAATAATGATAATTTTGCCAAGAAAACATTTTTTGTCATAAAAAAAAACTCCAAGCAAGTTGTAATAGAGTATCAGCTGTCATCATACAAAATCCAATCAAAATCTAGACATTGTTCTGCTGGCAATCCTTAATGAAATTATCCACTATATGCTCACCAATCAGAACCTATTTATCTTCTTTAGGGCTTGTGCAGTTGACCGTATTTTTCATCCGTGCGTGATCTGACAAAACATCGAATTACTCTTGGGCCAATGTTATTCTTTCGAGCTGTGCAAATGTTTGATTTGTTTCCTCGGACCGAGTCTGAAAATGTTGCAGAATCCTCGATTTGCATCCCGTATTTGGATCACACTCGGCCACACAAGTCAATGAGTCCTTGGAAAACATTGGACTGCACTTGGATGACATCTCAGTGGAGTCTGATTTTCACCTATTGACAGAATGGAGGAGATTGAGAAATCTTTTTTCTCCATCTTCTCATCATCCGAGAAAATCGGATAACACTAGGATCACAGTCTGATCCAACACTGATCAGAGTTTGATCAGAGTCTGATTTGCATAATTGTCCCGATTTTCTCAGATGAGAGAAAATACAGTTGTGTGACCCTCTAGCCTTAGTGGGGTCTTCACATGACTGTTAATGCCAATTACCAGGCACTAAATAGGTGCAGCAAAGACTTTCCATTGGAGCCAGTAGAGATAGTGTCTTGGCTCTTTCTGCCTGTACAAATGGATCATCATGCCAGTGGCTGCTGTTTAGTTGCATTTGTTGAAAGAACAAGCAAGACATCAAGGGACAATGCAATGGTGCAGAGCAATGGTTGGGGTTAGTTTTTTTTTAATTGGTTTATTGTATTTTTTTGTAATGTTAAAACCACCAAGGTCCAATTTGTATATTAAAATATTATAGTGGACAGCTTCCTTTAATATTTGCATCAAGGGCGGACATGTCATTGGTGCAACCTGTGCAGCAGCAAAGGGGTTTAAGAGGTAAGGGGGCCACTTCTACCTCTAAGGCTAAGTTCAAATTAGGTGTTTTTTAATGTCTTTTTTTATGCTAATTTTTCAGCTGCATGGCAGTAATGGCGATGTGCATGCCAACGTCAGCTGCCGGCCTCTGATTGGTTGGCGGCTGTTAACTGTTGTCGTAAAATAAGTTGGTGGTTTCCTGCACGGCAGTAGATTTGAACTGAATGTGCATCGGAGAACTCACATTCAGAATACTGCCCCTGGGGCCCGGTTCAGGCTCTCCCTCCTTGCTTCTGCTCACCGGGCCCCATACACCAGTAAGAGCAGTAATGCCCTGATTGCGGCCATGCTGCACTATGTGGACTGTAAAGTTTGGTTAACATTGATAATGTCATGGGGCTGTCTTTCAGGGGTTGGCCATGACCTCTTCGTTTCAGTGAAGGGAAAATCTTGATTCTTCAGTATAGCAAGATATTTTGCAAACATTTTAGATTACAATGTTTTGAGAAAAGTTTTGGGAAGGTCCTTTTCTGTTCCGCCATGAATGTGACCCAATGCACAAAGCAAGATCTGTAAGGACATGGTGCAGGGAGTTTGTGGTAGAAAACCCTGACCGACCCGGACCTCAGTCCCATAAACCCACAGAATAGTGCAAGCTGTTGTAGTGGTAACTCCATACTAATATCTATAGATTTAGTATATTATGTCACAAAAGCTCCTGAAGGAGACAAGTGGAGGTGTCCTAACACTTCGGTCCATGAACTTTGATTTCATTTTTTGAACTGGAGGATACAATAAAGGAAACCCGATTGGTTGTTATAGATGTCTACAAATTATTTTTTGGGGATTCCAATACCCCATGAATACCCTCTTGCCTATACGCTCCTGGAGTTGTCTGTATATCTCTTCCTTATACCTTAGACATTTCATACCATACATGTCTGCATATACCAAGAACTGTACATGAAGCCAGACTGGAAGCCAAGGAATTTTAAACAATGACTTCATTACTTTCTGACATTGCTACAGTGAGCACACTTGGAGCAGGGCGGACTATACGTAGCACCGATGTGACTCTGGTGCTTTTCATTCACTTCTCATCAATAACAGGAAGTGTGTACAGACCGAGGAGAGTTGTGCTATTGTTATGTTCAGCTCCACTGTCAGCCTATTGTTAGACATAAGGGCCGGAAACCTTGGCGCAGGTGCTCGTACGTGTAGACATAAAAAAAATATTTGCTTCTCCTATTCGATAATAGTATTATAATGCTTTACAGATTAACAAATTAGAAGTCAATGACAAAAAGGAAAGTATCACTGCAAAGACACCTCAGTCAGTAATGTATGTGACTGACTTACCTTCTTCTCAGGACATGTCTGAGTATGCAGACCCTGTAAGTTTACCTGTGTGATAAGGCCGGGTTCAAACTGCGTTACAGCAGCCCATTCAACACATACGTTAAACGGGCTGCTGGAACGCAAGTGCCGACTTTGACACATCGCTAGCGCAGATAGAGCATCTGCTAGCTCTATCTGCGCTAGCAGTGACGGACCCGGAAACGCTGCAGCCCGCGTCTCAGGGTCCGTCACTCAATGACGGCACATCGCTAGCGCACGCCCACTGTGGGCGTGCGCTAGCGATGCGTCCAACATTGGAGTCTATGGCGGCTTTAGAGGACTACGTTACACCGCATTATGCCGCGGTGTAACGTAGTCCGTCTAATGGACTGCCATAGCGCAATGTGAACTCAGCCTAAGGCTACTACCAAATCTTACTAGCTTCTTTTATGGGGGATCTATTACAGATGTTTGTGCATATTGTGGCATAATAGCTAAAACCTATGTGGTGCCACAGAGCCAGGGGAAATGGTTTGGGGGCTATAGTAATATAGTGCTAAATTGAGATGTGATGATTCTAAACTTTACCCTTTAGATGATGTAAAGGAGCACAGAAGCTGTCGCCATCTCCTGGCAGGTCTTATGGTTATATAATGCACTGTGCTGTTTTGAATGTGGTTTTATCTATTTTGTGGCATGCAATAATTGGTTAGCTGCAGACAGGGTTAACTATTGGGCCCAGCCCATAGACTGGGCCCAATGGACTATATGGCTAGATGCTTGGTTTTATACACCTGTGTTAATGGGAATATTAAATGAAAAGTCTGAATTCAATGACTACACAATACCCACCTTGCAGATTCCCCACTGCTCCTCCTCCTGTGCAGCCGGGCCCCTGCTCACCTCTGTGCTTACTCTCCTGGCCGGAAGGGCATGTGTTGGCTGCAGTCAATCACTGACTGCAGCAAAGTCTCTGCTTTGGCCAGTGAATAGTTCTACAGTTGTTTCTGTGCAGCATAAAGTGGTGACTACTCTTAAGAACATTTAATGTTCAAGGGTTGTCACATCTTTAGGGCAGTCTCACACGCCAAGATAATTCCGGTACCGGAAAAATCGGTACCGGAATTATCTGTGTCTGTGTGCCGGGGCGTTTCTGTGGCACATCAGTGTGGCACACGTGCGGCACACGTGTGCCGCCCGTGTGCCCACTGGGTACCACACGCACCGTGCCGGAGACAGTGCTAAAGTTTAG
The DNA here is from genome assembly GCF_032444005.1 of Ranitomeya imitator. Classification (NCBI taxonomy): domain Eukaryota; kingdom Metazoa; phylum Chordata; class Amphibia; order Anura; family Dendrobatidae; genus Ranitomeya; species Ranitomeya imitator. Next base: position 75,694,496 of record NC_091283.1, on the reverse strand, counting down.
CGCTGTCCCCCCCTGCATCGTGCTGAAGCCCCATTCATATTTTCCCTGCAGCAGCGTTTGCTGTAGAGAAGATATGAATAATAGTGTGTAAAATCCAGATCCAGGTCCTCTCCCCCCTCCCACCCCCTGTGCGCAAACCCTTCCCCCCCCTCCCACTGTGATTAAAATACTCACCCAACTCCCGGCTCCCTCGCAGCGTCCTGTCCTGGCCGCGCCTTGTACTGTATGAGCGGTCACGTGGGGCCGCTCATTTACAGTAATGAATATGCGGCTCCACCTCTATGGGAGGTGGAGCCGCATATTCATGACTGTAATCAGCGGCCCCACGTGACCGCATACAGTAGAAGGTGCGGCCAGGAGAGGAAGCAGCGACAGCCAACGAGGGAGCTGGGTGAGTATTTTCAGAACAGTGGGGGGGCGCACAGGTGGTGGGGACATGGACCTTTATTTTATTCTCGAAAAACCACAAAAAAATGGATTATTCATATCTTCTCTGCAGCAAACGCTGCTGCACAGAAGATATGAATCGCGGCTTCAGCACCATGTGGGGGCAACAGCGCTTACTGGAGCGCTGTCTCCTGCACGGCACACGGACTGCACACGGACAACGTGTTTGGCACACGGAGACACGGTCCGCAAAAAATCAATTACATCTGCACAGATGCATTGATTTTAATGCGTCTACGTGTGTCAGTGGCTCCGGTACGTGAGGAAACTGTCACCTCACGTACCGGAGACACTGACGTGTGAAACCGGCCTTAGACTGATCAGTCCCTCGTATAGAGAAAAAAAATGAGTTTATTGACTGCACCGAGCAATAGACATGCTGCAGCATATTGTTTATATTGCACTGCATTACCAAATGTGGACTGAGTGAGATCTTTCCCAATATTTGTTTTCAATAAATAATTAGCAAAAGCATGAACAAATGTATCCTGAATTATTTGTAGCTCATTGTTCTCTAATATATTCATAGCTGTGAAACTGTGAATTTCCTGATTTTGTCCCATGAGATCTTGTAATGTAGGAAAGAAGAAATTTTCTCTTAAAAGGACATGGTTGTAATAAAGCTGAATAAAACTCACTCTTAAGGGCTTTGTAAATTTTATGTAAATTTTGTAAACAGTTAAAAAATGTCTTCCCTTAACATTGGTGGGGAGTTGACACAAAGAGTGTCCATCACATTACTCAGGCAACCAAATTATTTGAATGGGTACTAAGTAATGCTTAGCAAATTGTGGAACACCCATAAACAATAAATGTCCGGGTGATATGTGTTCTACTGTGATGTGATCCTGTAGCTGTGGGCATAGGGAGCCGGCTGTCAGACACAGCCAGACTCCCAAAGAGAAGGCAGAGATTGTTTATTACCATCTCTGTCTTTCTGATCACTGTATACACAGCAGTAATCAAGCACTGTCTATACAGTATAGGAAGCACTATCGCTTTCTGCTTTGAATCCAGTGGTCATGTGGTCACTAGATTTAGGGAGGAAACAAGAGCTGATCGGTACTAAGAGACCCAGTGACCATGAGGCCAAATTTTCACTGTAACTAGGACTAATATACCAGCCCCAGTTATGAGGAATTTTGGTAAAAAAACAAAAAGCATTTAAATATTGAAATTACTTTTGATTATCTATGAACTTAGGGGAGGGAAAGTTATGTTAAATATATGAAAAAATAAATGCATAAATAAATAAATAAATAAATAAATAAAAAAGCCAATTGCCAAACCAAATCACTGTTACTAGCACCGCCCCATTGAAAAAAAAAGTGTCTGATATATACAAGTAATTGCTATGGAAAGAGATCAAATTTAAAATGTATTGAAGTGGTCCTTTATGGTTATATATATATATATACTAGACTGTGGCCCGATTCTAACGCATCGGGTATTCTAGAATATGCATGTCCCCGTAGTATATGGACAATGATGATTCCAGAATTCGCGGCAGACTGTGCCCGTCGCTGATTGGTCGAAGCAACCTTCGTGACATCATCGTCGCCATTGCAACCATTATGACATCTACGTCGATACTGTGCCCGTCGCTGATTGGTCGAGGCGAATTCGCGGCAGACTGTGCCCGTCGCTGATTGGTCGAGGCAACCTTTATGACATCATCGTCGCCACGCTGTGCCCGTCGCTGATTGGTCGGGGCCTGGCGGCCTCGACCAATCAGAGACACGGGATTTCCAGGACAGACAGACAGACAGAAAGACAGACAGACGGAAAAACCCTTAGACAATTATATATATAGATATATATATATCTACTATATAATTGTCTAAGGGTCACTTCCGTCTGTCTGTCCTTCTGTCATGGTTATTCATTCGCTGGTCTCGCCAGCTGCCTGTCATGGTTGCCGCGACCAATCAGCGATGGGCACAGTCCGGAAGAAAATGGCCGCTCCTTACTCCCCGCAGTCAGTGCCTGTCGCCCGCATACTCCCCTCCGGTCACCGCTAACACAGGGTTAATGCCGGCGGTAATGGACCGCATTATGCCGCGGGTAACGCACTCCGTTACCGCTGCTATTAACCCTGTGTGTCCCCAACTTTTTACTATTGACGCTGCCTATGCGGCATCAATAGTAAAAAATTTAATTTTAAAAATAATAATAATAAAAAAAAACTGCTATACTCACCCTCCGTTGCAGCTCGCGCCGGCCGCCATCTTCCGTTGCAGGTTCCGGTGGCAGAAGGACCTGCCATGACGTCACGATCATGTGACCGCGACATCATGACAGGCCCTGCGCGCCTGCACTACAAAGACCTGCCATGACATCACGGTCATGTGACCGCGACGTCATCACAGGTCCTGCGCTAATACCAACCCTGGGACCGGAACCTGCCGTGGACTACAAGGGCTCCCTCGGAAAGGTGAGTATATGTTTATTTTTGATTTTTTTCACCTGTGACAAACCTGGCTGGGCAATATACTACGTAGTTGGACAATATACTACGTGACTAGGCAATATACTGTGTGGCTCTGTGCTGTATACTACGTCACTGGGCAATATTACGCAGCTGGGCAATATACTACGTGGCTGGGCAATATACTACGTCACTGGGCAATATACTACGTGACTCTGTGCTGTATACTACGTCACTGGGCAATATACTACGTCACTGGGCAATATACTACGTGGCTGTGCAATATACTACGTAACTGGGCAATATACTACGTGGCTGGCCAATATATTACGTCAATAGGCAATATACTACGTAACTGGGCAATATACTATGTGGCTGGGCAATATACTACGTCACTGGGCAATATACTACGTGGCTGGCCAATATATTACGTCACTGGGCAATATACTACGTGGTTGGGCAATATACTACGTGACTGGGCAATATACTACGTCACTGGGCAATATACTACGTGGCTGGGCAATATACTACGTGGCTGGGCAATATACTACGTGGCTGAGCAATATACTACGTGGCTGGGCAATATACTACGTGGCTGGGCAATATACTACGTGGCTGAGCAATATACTACGTGGCTGGGCAATATACTACGTGGCTGAGCAATATACTACGTGGCTGGGCAATATACTACGTGGCTGAGCAATATACTACGTGGCTGGGCAATATACTACGTGGCTGGGCAATATACTACGTGGGTTGGGCAATATACTACGTGGACATGCATATTCTAGAATACCCGATGCGTTAGAATCGGGCCACCATCTAGTATATATATATATATATATATATATATATATATATATATATATATATATGAAAATCAGACATGCATTTCCTTTATTTTCCCCGCCGATATTGGCAAAAAAACCTACACTGTACGCATCACACTAAAAAGATGCAAAACCTCTTTGAAGGTCCGGGGGAGAATATTTTTTTTACTGCTCTCTAAACTACATGTACAAAAAACCTGATAATGTGCCTGGTCAGGAGTTGGAGGAAATGTCTTGAACTTGAACTGGTCAAACATTCATGGTGATGCTAAAGGGAAGTTGGAACTTTACTTCCAGGCTTTCCCATTGATCACAGTGTGTCACTTAGGGCAGGGGTGTCAAACTGCATTCCTCAAGGGCTGCAAACAGGTCATGTTTTCAGGATTTCCTTGTACTGCACAGGTGATAATTTAACCCCTTTACCCCCAAGGGTGGTTTGCACGTTATGGACCGGGTCAATTTTTACAATTCTGACCACTGTCCCTTTATGAGGTTATAACTCTGGAACGCTTCAACGGATCCCGGTGATTCTGACATTGTTTTCTCGTGACATATTGTACTTCATGATAGTGGTAAAATTTCTTTGATATTACCTGCGTTTATTTGTGAAAAAAACGGAAATGTGGCGAAAATTTTGAAAATTTCGCAATTTTCCAACTTTGAATTTTTATGCAATTAAATCACAGAGATATGTCACACAAAATACTTAATAAGTAACATTTCCCACATGTCTACTTTACATCAGCACAATTTTGGAACCAAAAATTTTTTTTTGTTAGGGAGTTATAAGGGTTAAAAGTTGACCAGCAATTTCTCATTTTTACAACACCATTTTATTTTAGGGACCACATCTCATTTGAAGTCATTTTGAGGGGTCTATATGATAGAAAATACCCAAGTGTGACACCATTCTAAAAACTGCACCCCTCAAGGTTCTCAAAACCACATTGAAGAAGTTTATTAACCCTTCAGGTGCTTCACAGGAATTTTTGGAATGTTTAAATAAAAATTAACATTTAACTTTTTTTCACAAAAAATTTACTTCAGCTCCAATTTGTTTTATTTTGCCAAGGGTAACAGGAGAAAATGGACCCCAAAAGTTGTTGTACAATTTGTCCTGAGTACGCTGATACCCCATATGTGGGGGTTAACCACAGTTTGTGCGCATGGCAGAGCTCGGAAGGGAAGGAGCGCCATTTGACTTTTCAATGCAAAGTTGACTGGAATTGAGATGGGACGCCATGTTGCGTTTGGAGAGCCACTGATGTGCCTAAACATTGAAACCCCCCACAAGTGACACCATTTTGGAAAGTAGACCCCCTAAGGAACTTATCTAGAGGTGTGGTGAGCACTTTGACCCACCAAGTGCTTCACAGAAGTTAATAATGCAGAACCGTAAAAATAAAAAATCATTTTTTTTCACAAACATTATCTTTTCGCCCCAAATTTTTTATTTTCCCAATGGTAAGAGAAGAAATTGGACCACAAAAGTTGTGGCACAATTTGTCCTGAGTACTCTGATACCCCATATGTGGGGGTAAACCATTGTTTGGGCGCATGGGAGAGCTCGGAAGGGAAGGAGCGCCGTTTGACCTTTCAATGCAAAATTGACAGGAATTGAGATGAGACGCCATGTTGCGTTTGGAGAGCCACTGATGTGCCTAAACATTGAAACCCCCCACAAGTGACACCATTTTGGAAAGTAGACCCCCTAAGGAACTTATCTAGAGGTGTGGTGAGCACTTTGACCCACCAAGTGCTTCACAGAAGTTTATAATGCAGAACCGTAAAAATAAAAAATCATTTTTTTTTCACAAAAATTATCTTTTCGCCCCAAATTTTTTATTTTCCCAATGGTAAGAGAAGAAATTGGACCACAAAAGTTGTGGCACAATTTGTCCTGAGTACTCTGATACCCCATATGTGGGGGTAAACCATTGTTTGGGCGCATGGGAGAGCTTGGAAGGGAAGGAGCGCCGTTTGACCTTTCAATGCAAAATTGACAGGAATTGAGATTGGACGCCATGTTGCGTTTGGAGAGCCACTGATGTACCTAAACATTGAAACCCCCCACAAGTGACACCATTTTGAAAAGTAGACCCCCTAAGGAACTTATCTAGATGTGTGGTGAGCACTTTGACCCAATAAGAGCTTCACAGAAGTTTATAATGCAGAGCCGTAAAAATAAAACAAAATTTTTTTCCCACAAAAATAATTTTTTAGCCCCCAGTTTTGTATTTTCCTGAGGGTAACAGGAGAAATTGGACCCCAAAAGTTGTTGTGCAATTTGTCCTGAGTGCGCTGATACCCTATATGTGGGGGAGAACCAGCGTTTGGGCGCATGGGAGGGCTCGGAAGGGAAGGAGAGCCATTTGGAATACAGACTTAGATGGAATGGTCTGCAGGCGTCACATTGTGTTTGCAGAGCCCCTAATGTACCTAAACAGTAGAAACCCCCCACAAGTGACCCCATATTGGAAACTAGACCCCCCAAGGAACTTATTTAGATGTGTTGTGAGAACTTTGAGCCCCCAAGTATTTCACTACAGTTTATAACGCAGAGCCGTGAAAATAAAATAAAAAATTTCCCCTCAAAATTATTTTTTAGCCCCCAGTTTTGTATTTTCTCGAGGGTAAAAGGAGAAATTGGACCCCAAAAGTTGTTGTCCAATTTGTCCTGAGTGCGTTGATACCCCATATGTGGGGTGAACCAGCGTTTGGGCGCATAGGAGGGCTCGGAAGGGAAGGAGCGCCATTTGGAATGCAGACTTAAATGGAATGGTCTGCAGGCGTCACATTGCGTTTGCAGAGCCCCTAATATACCTAAACAGTAGAAACCCCCACAAGTGACCCCATGTTGGAAACTAGACCCCCCCACGAACTTATCTAGATGTGTTGTGAGAACTTTGAGCCCCCAAGTGTTTCACTACAGTTTATAACGCAGAGCCGTGAAAATAAAAAATCTCTTTTTTTCCCACAAAAATTATTTTTTAGCCCCCAGTTTTGTATTTTCCCAAGGGTAACAGGAGAAATTGGACCCCAAAAGTTGTTGTCCAATTTGTCCTGAGTACGCTGATACCCCATATGTTGGGGTAAACTCCTGTTTGGGCACACGGGAGAGCTCGGAAGGGAAGGAGCACTGTTTTACTTTTTCAATGCAGAATTGGATGGAATTGAGATCGGTCGCCATGTCGCGTTTGGAGATCCCCCTGATGTGCCTAAATAGTGGAAACCCCCCAATTATAACTGAAACCCTAATCCAAACACACCCCTAACCCTAATCCCAACGGTAACCCTAACCACACCTCTAACCCAGACACACCCCTAATCCTAATCCCAATCGCAAATGTAATCCAAACCCTAACCCTAACTTTAGCCCCAACCCTAACTGTAGCCTTAACCCTAACCCTAGCCCTTACCCTAGCCCTAACCCTAGCCCCAACCCTAACCCTAGCCCTAACCCTAACCCTAACCCTAGTCCCAACCCTAACCCTAGCCCTAACCCTAGCCCTAACCCTAGCCCTAACCCTAGCCCTAACCCTAGCCCTAGCCCTAACCCTAACCCTAGCCCTAACCCTAGCCCTAACCCTAGCCCTAATCCTAGCCCTAACCCTAGCCCTAGCCCTAACCCTAGCCCTAGCCCTAACCCTAACCCTAGCCCTAACCCTAGCCCTAACCCTAGCCCTAACCCTAGCCCTAACCCTAGCCCTAGCCCTAACCCTAACCCTAACCCTAACCCTAGCCCTAGCCCTAACCCTAACCCTAGCCCTAACCCTAATGGGAAAATGGAAATAAATACATTTTTTTCATTTACTTTTATAGCGGGTTTTTTAGCGGATTTTTATGATTGGCAGCCGTCACACACTGAAATACGCTTTTTATTGCAAAAAATATTTTTTGTGTTACCACATTTTGAGAGCTATAATTTTTCCATATTTGAGTCCACAGAGTCATGTGAGGTCTTGTTTTTTGCGGGACGAGTTGACGTTTTTATTGGTAACATTTTCGGGCACGTGACATTTTTTGATCGCTTTTTATTCCGATTTTTGTGAGGCAGAATGACCAAAAACCAGCTATTCATGAATTTCTTTTGGGGGAGGCGTTTATACCGTTCCGCGTTTGGTAAAATTGATAAAGCAGTTTTAATCTTCGGTTCAGTACGATTACAGCGACACCTCATTTATATCATTTTTTTATGTTTTGGCGCTTTTATACGATAAAAACTATTTTATAGAAAAAAATAATTATTTTTGCATCGCTTTATTCTGAGGACTATAACTTTTTTATTTTTTTGCTGTTGTCGCTGTATGGTGGCTCGTTTTTTGCGGGACAAGATGACGCTTTCAGCGGTACCATGGTTATTTATATCCGTCTTTTTGATCGCGTGTTATTCCACTTTATGTTTGGCGGTATGATAATAAAGCGTTGTTTTTTGCCTCGTTTTTTTTTTTTTTTTCTTACGGTGTTTACTGAAGGGGTTAACTAGTGGGCCAGTTTTATAGGTCGGGTCGTTACAGACGCGGAGATACTAAATATGTGTACTTTTATTGTTTTGTTTTTTTTATTTAGATAAAGAAATGTATTTATGGGAATAATATATTTTTTTTTTTTTCATTATTTAGGATTTTTTTTTTTTTTTTTTCTTTTTTTACACACTTGGAAATTTTTTTTTTTAACTTTTTTACTTTGCCCCAGGGGGGGACAATACAGATCGGTGATCTGCCAGTTTGCACAGCACTCTGACAGATCACCGATCTGTCTGAGAGCAGTGCAGCGTTACCAAGTGCCTGCTCTGAGCAGGCACTTGGTATGCCACCTCCCTCCCTGCAGGACCCGGATCCGCGGCCATTTTGGATCCGGGACTTACTGCAGGGAGGGAGGTAGGAGACCCCCGGAGCAACGCGATCACATCGCGTTGCTGCAGGGGTCTCAGGGAAGCCCGCAGGGAGCCCCCTCCCTGCGTGATGCTTCCCTGCACCGCCGGCACATCGCGATCATCTTTGATCGCGGTGTGCCGGGGGTTAATGTGCCGGGGGCGGTCCGTGACCGCTCCTGGCACATAGTGCCGGATGTCAGCTGCGATAAGCAGCTGACACCCGGCCGCGATCGGCGGCGCTCCCCCCGTGAGCGCGGCCGATCGCGCTGGACGTAATATTCCGTCCTTGGGAATTAAGGCCCACCCCACATGGACGGAATATTACGTCCAATGGCAGAAAGGGGTTAATCACCTACACACATAATGATTACAGCACCTTGTGCAAAGCTAAGGAAATCTGGAAAACATGCATGGTTTGCAGCCCTCGAGGAATGCAGTTTGACACCCCTGACCTTAGGGTTCAGAACAGTTTTTGAAAACTTATTGTAAACCAACTTTTCCAATAAATTAGGAATTATCTGAAATTTCAAGGTTTCTGATTAATTTTTAAATGCAGATTTTGAAATAGAAAAAAAAAATTGCAAAAATTAAAATACCGTAACAAAAAAATGAACACAAAACTTGACTTAAACAAGTAAGTAAGTAATGTTGACGATTTGTAGCTCTGCATCAGTTAAATCTTCATCTTTACATCAGTTAAATCTTCTGACTTATAACTCAGATGGAAGGCTGTAACCTGGGCCTCTTCGATAATCTTCAGTCCTGTAGATCGGCAGCATCCTAATCATTGTGCATTCCTAATGACAACATTGGAAAGAAGATTGGGGAAAAAAGTACAACAAAAATAAAGTAAAGCTTCACATTGGACAATATGTTTATCTATGGATAAAAAATACAAAACCATACAAATACCTATACAAAACCAAAAATTACCAGTTTCTCCATTTCAAATTGATTACGGCTCCTATGGCTAGGGTCACACGACTGCTGTTTTTTTCTCTTCCGAGAAAATTTGTCTGATTATGCTAACTACACGCTTATCAAAGTTTGAGCATAGTGTGATTAGATTTTCTGGAATATGGAGAATTTAAAAAAAAAAAATCTCCATGAGCTCCAATCTGTCAGTCTGTGAAAATTGGATGGCGCTCAGACTCATAGACATGAATGGTCGAGTACGACCCAATCAGATGCAACTTGTGCATGCTGCGATTTCTTGGTCTGTACAAAAAAAAAGCAGACATGTTCATGGCCCTATAGAGTAAAATTATGGATAGCACTTGTCTGATTTTTACGGTTATGGGCACGAGCACTATGTCTTATAAACCAATTTTTCGTAATTTTTTTTATGTGTAAGCTTTCCCCAACGGCAGTGGATAGGTATTGACTTTTTAGTTTACTACTCATAATCATCCAGTTCTTTCATCCAAGTAAATTTCTGTTTCATATAAAGGATCTTGGCTTTGGCACCTCGCGAGTGCAGAACCATGCTGATAAATTCCACAATCACTTCCTGGCAACATCCATAGTGATCTGCAGTTTCTTCTAGCAGCCAGAATCAAGCTTATCTCTACTACCTGCCCTCACCCAGCTGCTCACAGTGAATTGGTCGAGCACAAGATATTCCGCTTTTAGGATTTTTCCTTATCTGGGGGTGACTTATGATGAATGCAAGTTTAGAGAATGACTTATGACATACCGAGCATTAAGATTATTTTCAACTTAAGTCACAAATGACCCGGTGAATAGAGTCTTGCATATTTGCGGTTGACGGGGATGCTGGCACTCAGACAAGCCAGAGGTCAGGACAATGTGCACTTTGTTAGTGTTTCAGACCCAGACTATCTTATAATGTGACGGCTATTGTCTCCAGCAGGATTTGACTCATGCCTCCTGTGGAGTTGCACAATGCTTTACATGCAGTCCTCAGGCAGGACGATTTTTACTTGTCTGAATACTCAAGGCTTACCTCATTAAAATATTAATTATATCACTTGTTAATGTACTTTAAATATAGCACCCCTTATGATAAGATTAAAAATACAGTATCTTTTTCCAAACTTTTAAATAATCCCTATGACACATTTTGCAGCCCCCTTGCACATAAGACAAAAATGTCTCTCGTAGGCTGCAAAACCCATCTTAGGGTACCGTCACACAGTGGCACTTTGATCGCTAGGATGGCACGATCCGTGACGTTCCAGCGATATCGTTACGATCTCGCTGTGCCTGACACGCTACTGCGATCAGGGACCCCGCTGAGAATCGTACGTCGTAGCAGATCGTTTGAAACTTTATTTCGTCGCTGGATCTCCTGCTGACATCGCTGAATCGGCGTGTGTGACGCCGATTCAGCGATGTCTTCACTGGTAACCAGGGTAAACATCGGGTTACTAAGCGCAGGGCCACGCTTAGTAACCCGATGTTTACCCTGGTTACCAGCGTAAACATTAAAAAAACAAACACTACATACTTACCTTCAGCTGTCTGTCCCCAGGGCTGTGCTTCTCTGCACTCCTCCTGCATCCTGTATCAGCGCCGGCCAGCCGGAAAGCACAGCGGTGACGTCACCGCTCTGCTTTCCGGCTGACCGGCGCTGACAGTGCAGAGGAAAGCAGAGCGCCGGAGGACAGACAGCTGAAGTATGTACTGTTTGTTTTTTTAACGTTTACGCTGGTAACCAGGGTAAACATCGGGTTACTAAGCGCGGCCCTGCGCTTAGTAACCCGATGTTTACCCTGGTTACTGGGGACCTCGGGATCGTTGGTCGCTGAAGAGCTGTCTGTGTGACAGCTCTCCAGCGACCAAACAGCGATGCTGCAGCGATCGACATCGTTGTCGGTATCGCTGCAGCGTTGCTTAGTGTGACGGTACCTTTAGACTGCATTGGCCGCGTGCGTTTCATGTGTTTCGGCCATAAAACCCATCGTAGACTGCATTGGCCGCGTGCGTTTCATGTGTTTCGGCCATAAAACCCATCGTAGACTACATCAGCCGCGTGCGTTTCATGTCTTTCGTCCATAAAACCCATCGTAGACTGCATCGGCTGCTTGCGTTTCATGTGTTCCGGCCATAAAACCCATCTTAGACTTCATCGGCTGTGTGCGTTTCATTTGTTTCGGCCATAAAACCCATCGTAGACTGCATCAGCTGTGTGTCTTTCATGTGTTTCAGCCATAAAACCCATCTTAGACTGCATCTGCCGCGTGCGTTTCATGTGTTTCGGCCAATGATCCAGCCAGTATTTATCAACAGCCGAAAATTTTAAAATTCAACATGCCCAATTGTGGTTTTAGATGATAACGATCGTTCTTTGTTCGGGCATTGATAAAACAAACAATCATTTATTTCCTTGCAGTGCCCAGTTATCACTATTACAGTCAAAATCGGACATTTTGCCTGACTTTCATCTTATGTGTATGGCAGTCTTTCTAATATTAATTCTGTTTTCTAGTAAGTCTAGTTTTGTTCTTCTCTACTTCTTATCTCTTGACTACTGCAGCATTGGAGATACTGTTTTGCTTACTGCTTGCTAACGCCATACTTCTTTACTTTCTAAGGGACTTGGTTTGCATCATGTTTCATATCTGGCCTCTACGTTTGGCTTATACGTCAGCTATGATGGGTCAGAAAATGAGTTTTAGGATAGCGACTTCTCCTTAGTGGTTCATGGCGAGCCTGTAAAAGAACTGATTTGCATACTTGTCACGATTGGACTGGTGAGTAAACTGGGACCAGGGGCACCTTTCCTGGCCCTAACTCTAGGGGGCGCCCTAACTCGCCCTGTTCCCCGGGATACCTCAGATGGCGTCTCCTGACGCCGCCCTGCATTTTACAAGGGTAAAAAGAAAACTCCACTCACACAAAATATGCTCTCACAAATAGCAAAGGTATCCACCAGGGTGTGAAGGACGGGGGGGGGTGGGGGGGGTGGTAAATAAAGCAGGTAAGGATGAGGAATTTTCCAAGCGTACAAACCATACAACTGTCGCACAATAAAATTCCTCCAGCTCTCCAAACACCAGCTCCTCACTACTCCAGGTCTATCAAGCAAGTGCTATCTCAGACAAGGATCTGACCAGAAGGCCTAGCTTTTAAAGGAGAGAGGAGTGGCTAACCGAGCACAGCTGAAAGCAGGAATTTCCACATGGCCTATTAACCCCTGTCCTGCTGAAAGAAAACAAAACACTTTTAATACACAGGAGAAGTGATGAAGCAGAAGCCATCAGATGCCATGGTCTTCTGGTACTGCTCTGTCGCGGTAACTCCGTGACAGTACCCCCCCTTCTATGAGGGGCCTCCGGAACCTCAGGACCTGGTTTATCTGGGTGGGCCGCATGAAAGGCCCGAACCAGTCTGGTCGCATGAACGTCGGAAGCTGGAACCCACATCCTCTCCTCAGGACCGTACCCCTTCCAATGTACCATGTATTGAAGTGACCGACGAACCAGACGAGAATCTAAGACCTTGGCTATCTGGTACCCCAGATTACCATCGACAATGACAGGAGAAGGTGGCAGAAGTGAAGATCCTGCAGATGCCACGTACTTCTTGAGAAGAGAACGGTGAAACACATTGTGGATTTTAAACGTAGGTGGCAGAGCAAGGCGGAATGCTACAGGATTGACGACGGCTAGGATCTTATAGGGACCAATAAACCTGGGACCCAATTTCCAAGATGGAATCTTTAGCTTAATGTTCCTTGAGGACAGCCACACCAAGTCACCAACACTCAGGTCCGGACCCACCAAACGTCTCCGATCAGCCACACTCTTATATTTGGAGCCCATCTTTTGTAAATTATTAATCACCCTCTGCCAAATCGTAGAAATAGAAGAAGAGAACCGTTCTTCCTCCGGTAAACCAGAAAGGCGATCACCATTGAACGAACTAAACTGCGGATGAAACCCTTATGCCCCAAAAAATGGGGACTTACCAGTTGATTCCTGACAGCGATTATTAACTGCAAATTCAGTCAACGGTAAGTAGGTCACCCAGTCCTCCTGATTCTCAGATACAAAACATCTAAGATATGTCTCTAAATTTTGATTAACCCGTTCAGTCTGTCCGTTAGACTGAGGGTGAAACGCCGAAGAAAAAGACAAATGGATCCCCAAACGGGTGCAAAACGCCCTCCAAAATTTGGAGATAAACTGCACCCCCCGATCAGAAACAATATCCGTAGGAATCTCATGCAGTCTTATTATGTCCCTGACGAAGATTTGAGCCAGAGTTTAGGCATTAGGCAAAGCTGGCAAAGCAATAAAATGAGACATTTTACTGAACCTGTCCACTACCACCAGAATTACAGTGTTCCCTGCAGACACAGGTAGATCCGCAATAAAATCGACCGACAAATGAGTCCAAGGTCTGCTGGGAATCTCCAAATGTAGGAGAGCCCCTGACAGACGAGTATATGAAGTCTTAGAACGCACACAGATATTGCAGGCGGCGACATACTCCTGAACATCCATATAAGCACCTGGACACAAAAACACCGAGTAAGTAGATCCGCGGTAGCCTTAATCCCTGGATGTCCAGCCAGCACCGTATCATGATGTTCACTGAGAATCCTAAGACGGAGATTGACTGGTACAAATAGTTTACCAAGAGGACAGGTAGCAGGGGCGTCCCCCTGAGCGTCCGCAACCTCTCTTACAAGATTGGAGCATATGGACGCCATTACTACCCCTTTTTGTAGAATAGGTACCGGTTTGCACTTATCGCCTCCCCCAAGAAAGCAACGGGACAAAGCAGTTTTGCTTCCCGGCCTAAAAGTAACAAAAAAGTTAAATCTGGTAAAGAACAAAGCCCATCTTGCCTGACGAGGTGTAAGACAATTTGCCGACTCCAAGTAAACCAGATTCTTATGGTCAGTGATCACCGTCACAGGGTGAACCGCTCCTTCCAAAAAATGACGCCACTCCTCAAATGCCCATTTGATAGCTAAGGGTTCCCTATAACCAATATCATAGTTTCTCTCAGCTGGTGACAGTTTTTTAGAGAAGTAAGCGCATGGTTGCCATTTACCAGGAGATGCACCTTGCGATAATACAGCCCCCACTCCCACCTCGGATGCATCCACCTCCACAATGAATGGCTGAGTGACATCAGGCCGAATAAGAATCGGCGCAGAAGCAAAACACCCTTTCAAAGTGTCAAATGCCTCCCTGGCAGGACTGGACCACTTGGAGAAGTCTGTCCCTTTTTTAGTCATATCAGTGAGTGGTTTAACTACTACTGAAAAGTTATTTATGAATTTACGGTAGTAATTGGCAAAACCCAAAAACCTTTGTAAGGCCTTCAAATCCTCAGGACGACCCCATTCCAATACCACCCGGACTTTTGCTGGATCCATGCGAAAACCGGTGGCAGATATTACATATCCAAGGAAAGGGATCTCCTCCATCGAGAACATGCACTTTTCAGGTTTGACATACAATTTATTGTCACAAAGTATCTGTAGGACTTGTCTGACATGTTGCTGGTGTAACTCAAGGTCAGGTGAGTACACACGAATGTCATCCAGGTAGATAACCACAAACCTGCCTACAAGGTGACTAAAGATGTCATTAATAAAGTGCTAGAAGACGGCGGGCGCGTTCGTCAACCCAAAAGGCATCACTAAATTTTCGTAGTGTCCTTCTGGCATATTGAACGCAGTCTTTCACTCATCACCCTCCTTAATGCGGATGAGATTGCACGCCCCCCTGAGGTCCATTTTAGAGAACCATTTTGCCCCAACAGTTTGATTAAAAAGGTCAGGTATAAGAGGTAGCGGATACGGATCACGGACCGTGATAGCATTAAGTTCCCAGAAATCCAGGCAAGGACGTAACCCGCCATCCTTCTTCTTTACGAAAAAGAACCCTGCAGCAAGGGGTGAAGAGGAAGGTCGGATATGGCCCTTAGCCAGACTTTCTGTAATATAATCCTTCATGGCCTGCCTTTCTGGACCTGAGATGTTATAGAGTCTGCTCTTGGGCAGCTTGGCACCAGGAACCAGATTGATGGCACAATCATAAGGATGATGTGGGGGAAGCTCTTGGCTCCCCTGCTCAGAAAATACATTCACGAAGTCTGACAGGTAATGGGGCACAGACTGGGTATCCACCCTTGCCAACCGGGTACCCAAATAGTGTCCTTGACAGTATGTACTCCATTTTGCCACTTCCTGTGTCTGCCAATCAATTACTGGATTCTGCAGAGCGAGCCAAGGAAGTCCCAGTACCACAGGTGAGGGCAGGCCCTCAAGCACATACTTAGAAAATACATTCACGAAGTCTGACAGGTAATGGGGCACAGACTGGGTATCCACCCTTGCCAGCCGGGTACCCAAACAGTGTCCTTGACAGTATGTATTCCATTTTACCACTTCCTGTGTCTGCCAATCAATTACTGGATTCTGCAGAGCGAGCCAAGGAAGTCCCAGTACCACAGGTGAGGGCAGGCCCTCAAGCACATAACATTTTAACACCTCAGAGTGTATGGCCCCTACTTATAGCCATAAGTCATGGACTACCTGCGTGAAGTGCCCCTGTCTTAGAGGACCGGAATCAATTGCTATTATGGGTATAGGTCTGGACAAGGTTTGTGAGACAAGGCCTTGGTCCCGGACGAACCCTGCGTCAACCAAATTAAACCCCACCCCACTGTCCAAGAAGGCGGACACGTCAACATTATTTTCACCCACATATAACATAGCTGGAAGGAAAAATTAGTCTTTCCCACAGAGGTTATGAGTACACCCTGTCACGATCGCCGATACTTACCTGTCCGGCCGGCGCGCTCCCAACGTCCGTTCTTCTTCTAGTTGGCTCAGCTTCTTTGCTTCTCGGCGCATCTGCGGTCCGCGCATGTGCCATAGGGTCTCCTCCGCCGTTCTGCCTGCTGGGAGGTTGTGACCCGGTGGCTCTGCCTCCAATATGGCGGCGCCCACCGGGTATTTCTGTTTGGCGCTTCCTCAGGTAAGCGCCTGTGTATCTTCGCTGTAGCATTTCTGCTAGTGCCAGCGTTGTATTTGGGCCCATCCTTTGGATACCTCTCTGTGCTCCGATCCTTCTGTGTATCCTGGTTTCTCCGGTTATCCTCTGTTCCCTGTTCCCTTCTGGTTCCTGGTTCTGCCTTCACCTAATATTTGTGCTTTTTCCTTTACAGCTCTCCGCCTCGTCTCCCTCTGCGTTCCTGCTCCGCTGCTTCACCCAGTCGTCCCTTTGGCTCCGGCAGTTGCGGTTCCATCCTCCTTGGGCCTGCTCCTAACACTCCCTGTATAGGGGGTGCATCCATCAGGTTTGCTCGCCCTGGGGGGCTCTGGGACCGTGACCCAGAGGGTCCACTTTTGGGTTCACTTCGTCTCTTCATCTCACCCCCGTGTAGCGTTATAGTATACACAGGCCATGGATCCCACTGGAGCCTCTGCTGCTCAGAAAGAATTGCTCTTTCTTCGCGAAAATCAGTCCCGTATAATGGCCTTCATGAAGTCCATGGACTCCCGTTTGTCCTCACTTCAGTCTTCCGATCCCGGGAATGCGTCTTTGTTGCTTAATTTGCAGCAAGAACTGGCGCAGCAGCGCGACACACAAACGCAAATTTTGTCTTATATGGCCGCTATAGATTCTCGTCTCCTCTCTCTGCAGACTTCTGCATCTACTCCCGCACCGGTCCCTGCTTCTCACGCACCTCCTCGTCTGGCCAAACCCCCACATTATAATGGAGATCCCAAATTATGTCGGGGTTTCTTAAATCAGTGCCGTCTCCACTTTGAGCTCTTGCCCTTACAATACCCCACTGATCGGGCTAAGATAGCTTTCATAATTTCTCATCTTGAGGGGGATGCGTTGGCGTGGGTAAATCCTCTCTGGGAGCGTGACGACCATCTGATGTCACACTTAGCTGATTTCTTTGAAACATTCCGTCGAGTTTTCGACGAACCTGGTCGTCTGGCCTCTACTACCGAGTCTCTATTCAGTTTACAACAGGGGACTCTATCTGTGGGTCAGTACGCCATTCAGTTCCGCACGTTATCATCAGACCTTGGGTGGAATAATGAGGCCTTGGTAAGGGCATTTTGGCGGGGATTATCCGGACGCATTAAGGATGAGTTGGCGGGTCGAGATACTCCTACCAATTTGGAGGATCTGATATCCCTGGCTACCCGTATTGACCTCCGATTTCAAGAGCGTGCGCGTGAGAGAAGGATTCCTCGTCCTTCCCTGCCATTACGTAGACCACCTAGTCCCAGACCCAGGGCATCTACTATCGTACCAGTGCCTGAGCCGATGCAAGTGGACCGGCTCAAGATGTCTGAGCAACGGCGCCAGGAGAGACGCACCCAAGGATTGTGTTTCTACTGTGGCAGTGCTTCCCATCTCCTCCGTGCTTGTCCTGATCGTCCGGAAAACTCCTCCGCCTAGGTCAGGTAAGAGAGGCCTCCCTAGGTGCATGTGATACCTCTCTACCTCTTACGCTTTCCGTCCTACTTCATCTCTCTGGTAAACGCCAATCTTTGCTTGCCTACATTGACTCGGGTGCAGCCGGGAATTTTATTAGACAGGAGGAGGTTATTAGATTTTCTGTTCCCGTTAGGACCCTAGAAAGTCCTCTTTTTCTTGCTTCGGTGGACGGCAAACCCTTGCAGGAGACTGTAACCCAGGTCACACAGGTAGTAGAACTTCAAGTAGGGGTTTTACACAAGGAGAAAATTGCGTTTTACGTTTTAGCCAATATTTCTCATCCTGTGCTTTTAGGCTTACCCTGGTTGCGGACCCACGAGCCCTTTTGATTGGCATAATGGCAATATTCTTTATTGGGGGGATTCCTGTCGGGCTCGGTGTCTGTCGTCAGTACGTCCTGTGGGTGACTCTTCCTCTTCCCTTGTTCTTTCTGGTCTGCCTTCTGTCTACTCTTCTTTTTCTGATGTTTTCAATAAGGAGGAAGCGGAGAATCTTCCTCCACATCGGTCCTATGACTGTCCAATAGACCTGGTTCCTGGTACCATGCCTCCGCAAGGAAGAATCTACCCCCTCTCCCCTGCAGAGACTCAAGCCATGTCAGAGTACATTCAGGAGAACCTTGCCAAAGGTTTCATTCGGAAATCCTCTTCGCCAGCAGGAGCCGGTTTCTTTTTTGTCAAGAAAAAAGACGGCTCTCTTCGTCCATGTATAGATTATAGAGGTTTGAACAACATAACGGTGAAGAACAAATATCCATTACCATTAATCTCTGAGCTCTTTGACCGTTTAAGAGGAGCACGAGTATTCACAAAGCTGGATCTCCGTGGTGCTTACAACCTGGTACGAATTCGTGCAGGAGATGAATGGAAGACCGCATTTAACACTCGAGACGGCCATTATGAGTACTTGGTTATGCCTTTCGGTCTCTGTAACGCTCCTGCTGTATTCCAAGAATTCGTAAATGACATCTTCAGAGTTTGTCTGTATGTTAGTGTCGTGGTTTATCTAGACGACATACTCATCTTCTCTCCGAATCTCTCCACTCATCGACCTGACGTCCGTCTGGTTTTACAACGTCTCCGTGAGAATCATCTTTTTGCCAAGATTGAAAAATGTGTTTTCGAACAGTCAAGTGTACCTTTCTTGGGATATATCGTTTCTGATGCCGGTCTGAAAATGGATCCAACCAAAGTGTTTTCGGTTCTGGATTGGCCACGACCAGTAGGAGTTAAAGCCATTCAACGTTTCCTCGGCTTCGCCAATTACTATAGGCAATTCATTCCACATTTTTCTTCATTAACCAAGCCCATCTCAGCTCTTACTCGCAAAGGAGTTGATTCCAACAACTGGTCAACAGAATCGGAAAATGCATTTCTAACTTTGAAACAGAGATTTGCTGAAGCTCCGGTGCTTCATCGTCCTGATGCCAACAGACCCTTTGTTCTTGAAGTGGATGCATCTTCCTTGGGAGTCGGAGCAGTCCTCTTACAAAAGTCAGCTTCTGGACGTATCGTCACGTGTGGTTTCTTCTCCAAGTCTTTTTCGTCTTCGGAACGAAATTACTCCATCGGAGACAAGGAACTGTTAGCCATTAAGTTGGCCTTAGAGGAGTGGCGTTATCTCCTCGAGGGGGCTGTTCATCCCTTCACTATATTTACGGACCATAAGAATCTAGCCTATGTGCAGTCAGCCCAAAGACTTAATCCTCGACAAGCTAGATGGTCCCTGTTTTTTAGACGTTTTGATTTTGAACTCCATTTTCGTCCTGGTGACAAGAATGTCAGAGCTGATGCTCTCTCACGGTCCTTTCAACCGTTGGACGAAGTGGAGACTCCTGCACATATTATTGACCCTGCTAGGATCATTTACGTTGCTCCTTTGGAAGTAATCTCTTTGCCCCCTGGGAAGACCTTCGTGGCAAGCGAGGACAGAAAGAGAGTTCTACTCTGGGGTCATTCCTCCAAATTTGCTGGACATGCTGGAGTTAAGAAGACCCTTTCTCTTATTGCACGTCACTATTGGTGGCCGTCCCTTCGTCTAGATGTCCGGGATTTCGTTGCTTCGTGTCCCTCTTGTGCTAAGAACAAGGTTCCCCGGCAATTACCTTCCGGACTCTTACATCCGCTACCAGTACCTTCTAGTCCTTGGAGTCATATCGCCATGGACTTTATCACGGATCTCCCTCGCTCCTGTAATTGCTCCGTTATCCTGGTGGTAGTAGATCGATTTTCCAAAATGGCTCACTTCATACCCTTATCTGGATTGCCATCTGCCCTCGAACTGGCGAAGATCTTCATCCGCCATATCTTCCGACTTCACGGCTTCCCTCTTCATATTGTTTCGGATCGAGGAGTCCAGTTCACGGCTCGGTTTTGGAGAGCTCTGTGTGGCTTAATGAAGGTGACTCTAGATTTCTCCTCCGCTTATCATCCTCAGTCTAATGGCCAAGTGGAGCGCGTCAATCAAATTCTCACGTCCTATCTACGACATTTCTCCAATGCTCATCATAATAATTGGGTTTCCTTGCTTCCATGGGCGGAATTTGCCTATAACAATCATCCTAGTGAATCTTCTTCTAAATCTCCTTTCTTTGTGGTCTTTGGGCAACACCCTGGCATTCCTTTTCCCATTTCCAGCACTTCAGGCGTACCGGCGGCTGATTCTCTGTCCCTGGAGTTCTCCAAAATTTGGCTAGACACTAAGGAGTCACTTTTAAAGGCTAGTGATCGTATGAAAAGGTTTGCAGATAAGAGACGACTTGACGTCCCTCCATATCAACCGGGGGATAAGGTTTGTCTCTCCTCTCGGTACATTAGGCTAAAAATCCCTTCTCATAAATTTGGTCCTCGCTACATTGGTCCTTTTGAAATTTCTAACCGAATCAATGAGGTGGCATATAAGTTAAAATTACCGGCTTCTTTGCGTGTTCCTAATGCCTTTCATGTCTCGCTTCTTAAACCTGCTGTATTTAATCGTTTCCACTCTTCGTCATCTTTTGTCCCATCCTTTTCCTCTTCCGACGATCAGTTCGAGGTGAGGGATATTTTAGCTCAAAAGACGGTTAAGGGCCGAACGTTATTTCTAATTGACTGGAAGGGATTTGGTCCTGAGGAGAGATCATGGGAACCTCGAGAGAACATCAATGCACCCCATATTTTGAAGAGGTTTCTTTCCAGCTCTAAAAGAAGGGGGAGTAAGAAAGGGGGTACTTTCACGATCGCCGATACTTACCTGTCCGGCCGGCGCGCTCCCAACGTCCCTTCTTCTTCTAGTCGGCTCAGCTTCTCTGCTTCTCGGCGCATCTGCGGTCCGCGCATGCGCCGTAGGGTCTCCTCCGCCGCTCTGCCTGCTGGGAGGTTGTGACCCGGTGGCTCCGTTTCCAATATGGCGGCGCCCACCGGGTATTTCTGTTTGGCGCTTCCTCAGGTAAGCGCCTGTGTATCTTCGCTGTAGCATTTCTGCTAGTGCCAGCGTTGTATTTGGGCCCATCCTTTGGATACCTCTCTGTGCTCCGATCCTTCTGTGTATCCTGGTTTCTCCGGTTATCCTCTGTTCCCTGTTCCCTTCTGGTTCCTGGTTCTGCCTTCACCTAATATTTGTGCTTTTTCCTTTACAGCTCTCTGCCTCGTCTCCCTCTGCGTTCCTGCTCCGCTGCTTCACCCAGTCATCCCTTTGGCTCCGGCAGTTGCAGTTCCATCCTCCTTGGGCCTGCTCCTAACACTCCCTGTATAGGGGGTGCATCCATCAGGTTTGCTCGCCCTGGGGGGCTCTGGGACCGTGACCCAGAGGGTCCACTTTTGGGTTCACTTTGTCTCTTCATCTCACCCCTGTGTAGCGTTATACACCCAGGTTGCCTACCTCCTCGCAACCCGGGCTCTCTAGTTTTCCGGCGGTTGTTTAAACAAGTGACGAGTAGGACATGTGCTAACAAAATGACATTTTTTGCCACAACAAAAGCACACTTGCATGGGTTCCAGAGTAGAATCAGTACTGGTCACGCTCAAACTTGGACCTCCTACCCCCAGAGGTGTCTCCCTATGCCTCTGGCGAAGACGGCGATCAACCCGGATCACCAGAGACATGGCCACCTCAAGGGAATCCAGAGTCTCATAGAGAGCTAAAGCATCCCTTACCCTTATGGAAAGACCCTCGCAGAACTGACTACGGAGGGCTGGGTCATTCCATCTAGTGTCAGTGGCCCACCGCCGGCACTCGGAGCAATATTCCTCCGCCTGACGATTTCCTTGCTGAAGTTGGCACAGAGACTACTCAGCCAAGGAGAAACGATCAGGGTCATCATACACTAAGCCCAAAGCCTGGAAGAAGCCCTCTACTGACTGAAGTGACTGTGAGTCAGATGGAAGAGAAAATGCCCATGCTTGCGGGTCCCCCTGTAGGAGCGAGATAACAATCCCCACCCGTTGCTCCTCCGCACCCGAGGATACCGGACGCAGCCGGAAATAAAGTTTGCTGGCCTCCCGAAACACAACAAACCTGTCCCGCCCTCTGGAGAACCTGTCTGGCAGTGCGACCTTGGGCTCCACAATGGTTTGTTTGGAAAGTGAGATCCCCACACCAGACGTAACAGAGTGCTGTGAAACCACCGTGCGTAAATCCGCCACCTCCAGACTGAGCTGCTGCAACTGCCCTGTCAGCGCTGTAATAGGATCCATAGCGGATCGGAAAATGCTTACGGGTCTGAGATAATGTCACGATTGGACTGGTGAGTAAACTGAGACCAGGGGCACCTTTCCTGGCCCTAACTCTAGGGGGCGCCCTAACTCGCCCTGTTCCTCGGGATACCTCAGATGGCGAGGATGCCGGGGCCTCCGCCCTCGCCCTGTCTCCTGACTGCCGCCCTGCGTCTGTCCCCCTCCCCCACCCGGGGAAGAGAGGCGCTACCGTGTACAACAGTACACCAACCCGACAAACAGGGGAACAAAGACAAGGGTAAAAAGAAAACTCCACTCACACAAAATATGCTCTCACAAATAGCGAAGGTATCCACCAGGGTGTGAAGGACGGGGAGGGTAAATAAAGCAGGTAAGGATGAGGAATTTTCCACGCGTACAAACCATACAACTGTCGCACAATAAAATTCCTCCAGCTCTCCATAACACCAGCTCCTCACTACTCCAGGTGTATCAAGCAAGTGCTATCTCAGACAAGGATCTGACCAGAAGGCCTAGCTTTTAAAGGAGAGAGGAGTGGCTAACCGAGCACAGCTGAAAGCAGGAATTTCCACATGGCCTATTAACCCCTGTCCTGCTGAAAGAAAACAAAACACTTTTAATACACAGGAGAAGTGCTTCTTCTCAGCGATGAAGCAGAAGCCATCAGACGCCGTGGTCTTCTGGTACTGCTCTGTCGCGGTAACTCCGTGACAATACTTTTCTCCAATTGAGCATTTCCTGTACAATTCCATACTCAGCTGGTCCACAACCAGTACTTACCTAGCTTTCCATAGATACTAGCTTGCGAAACTATTAACCCCCTTGGCAATTTTCATGTTTTGCTACCTCAAAGCCTGGAATGTCACTGTTTTTTTGAGGGTTTGCATCAGTTCATGTAAAGAACATGCCTACAACTGTGAACATTTGGTTTTAATTTTTTTGTGAAGCAAACAACAAATAGGACATAACTGAAAGCTTCAGTGTACAAGTGTACATAACTATTCATGCTCCTAAAGTCAATACTCTGTAGAGCCTTCTTTTTGCGGCAGTTACAGTTGAAAGTTGCTTTGAATAAGTCTCTATGAGCTTTCCACATCTTGCCACTGGGATTTTTGCCTATTCCTCAAGGCAAAACTGCTCCAGCTCCTTCAAGTTAGATGGTTTCCTCTGGTGAACAGCAATCTTCAAATCTAACTACAGATTCTCAATTGGATTAAGGTCTGGGCTTTGGCTAGACCACTCCAAAACATTTCCCCTTAAACCACTTGACTGTTGCTTTAGCAGTATGTTTTAGGACACTGTCTTGTAGGAAGGTGAATCTCCATCCCAGTCTCAAATAACAGACTGAAACAGGTTTTGCTCACGAATATCCCTGTATATCGCATCATCCATCTTCCCCTTGACTCGAACCATTCTCCCTGTACATGCTGCTGAAAAACATCCCCACAGAATGATGCTGCCACCAACATGCTTCACTGTGGAGATGGTGTTATTGGAGTTATGAGCTGTGTTGGTTTCGCACCAGACATGGCATTTACCTTGGTGGCTAAAAAGTTCAATTTTGGTCTCATCTGACCACTTTACCTTATTATAACCAATCCCTGACTTGTACTTTTCAACATCGTTGTACCTGACATGTTTGAAGATCTCCTTGGTCTTCGTGGTGGTGTTTGGTTGATTAATGGTGATGCAGCCTCTGTGGCCTTTCAGAAAAGGTAAATTGTACATACTGACCGACATGTGACACTTAGATTGTACACAGGAGGCTGTCCTGTCACTAAACATGGGGCTTATGAAGGTAATTTCTTGCACCAAACATTTTTAGGGGCTTCATAGCAAAAGGGGTGAATACATACAGTATGCACATGCCAATTTTTAGTAATTTGATCCCAGAAATATAATTTGTGCCAATATTTTTCTCACTTCAGTTTACCAACTTAGACTATTTAGTGCTGATGATGCATCACACACAAATCAGATTACAAAAATATTTACACACAGGTTGTAATGTAATAAAATAGGTAAAAAGACTAGGGGGTGAATACTGTCGCAATCCACTTTACATCAGGAAATTCTCCTATAGTTCTAACATAAACACAAAGTGGAAAAGACTTTAACATGCTGATTTCAAAGTTCTTAACAGAATCCATTATGGTATCTACAGTATATCTAACTGCATACAGTATTTTTTATCATTGACGACAAAGGTTACCAGAATAAAAAAAGCAAACTACATCACTATATATATTCGAACTGCTAGGTAGTACCCCACAATCTGCCAGAGCTGGCATTCAATCCAATGTATACATAAACACCAGCTACAACCTATTTTAATTGTTGGTTCTGTTGTTCTGTTACATTTATGCATGGCCATGCTGTATTGCACAATGTTGGCACGCTGATGTCACCTGATGGCACATTGATGGCACCCTGATAGCACACAGATGGCAGAATGCTAGCACACTGCTGACACCCTGATGGCACACTGATGGCACTCTGACGGCACACTTATGGCACGCTGATGACACCCTGATGGCACATTGATGGCCCACTGACGGCACACTGTTGGCGCACTGATGACACACTGATGGCACTAAGATGACACCCTGATGGCACACTAATGGCACCCTGATGGCACTCTGACGACACCCTGACGGCACATTGATGGCACACTGAGGGCACACTGATAACACACTAATCTAAAACACAGATGACATCGATACTGTTTTCTCCCGTACAAGTTTTATACAGACATGTGAAGGGGGCCTTAGTGATACAGATTGAAGAGCGGCAACTACTGAAAAATGTAGGATGCATTCAATTTCCACCCAAGCAATCACTGATCACAATAGGACATTACGGTGAGATTCTTAATCAACAGTCACCAATTTGCCAACCAGACTTCTGGAGAAAGTCATTTACAAGTTTAAGATTTGTTTGCAAACAGGTGCTACAGACTGAATAAACGTTGGCATGTCTGCATGTGCCGACATAGGAGGATGATCTCAAACTACTTCTGCCAAACAGCCGCAACAACAGGTTTTATTGCTGTCAGGAATCATTTTGGCACATGTGTGCGCTTTTCAGTACAAGCTATGAAATCTGAAACACCCCGCACCTGTCTGCACAGAGTATCCTTTCTCTTTTATTTGCTTTGGCTAACCTCTGTCCTTGCTCTTATTTAGGGTAAAGCACTGAGGGGATTTTACGTCACGCAGATGGGCGGCTGTTGACAGACGGCATCAGGAAATTCCTTCAGGAAGCACCATGAATCTCCACGCTACAATAATGCTTGTTAAAAAACAAAAACAACTGTAAATGCAATAGTGTCAGAGCATTAATGGGGTCAGCAGAGCATGCAATGTTCACGGCTATGACGGATAGTTATTAAGGCTTAGATAATGTATATCATGTATTTATTGGTATATTCAGGGGAAATTTACCATAAAAGGGTATAACCTCCCACATTAAGAAATGAGGATTGTTGTATAAGGATATAAGCACACGTCTTTTTCAGGAAGATTCGACCTGAAACCCACCCGAAAAAATGAACTTTAGGCAATACACTGCATCTTCTCCCTGGAAAACGCTGCGGGTGGAGTGTAAAATACCCTAAAGGAGTATTTCTCGGTACATGAAGAGATAAGGTCCTCAGGTAGCATGTGGAAGAAGGTGCTCTGGTCAGATGAGACAAAAGTAGATATTTTTGGGTTAAATGCAAAACACTGTGTGTGGCATAAAATTAAACACTGCACATCACCCTGAAAACACCATCCCCACTGTCAAATGTGGTGGTGGCAACATCATGCTATGGAGATGCTTGTCTTCAGCAAAAGCAGGGAAACTGGCCAGAGTTGATGGAAAGATGGATGATGCTAAATACAGGGCAATTCTAGAGGAAAACCTTCCAGCAGGACAATGACCTTAAACATACTGCCAGAGCTACAATGGATGTTTAGATCAAAGAATATTCAAGTGTGTGAATGGCCCAGTCACAGTTCTAACCTAAATCCAAGGGGAATCTGTGGCAAGACTTGAAAACTGCTGCTCACAGACGCCCCCATCCAATCTCACTGAGTTAGAGCTACAATAGTTTGCAAAGAAGAATGGGCAGATATTTCAGCATCTAGATGTGCAGTCTGCAGAACTGGTAGAGCCATAACCCAAAAGACATTATTATATATTATTATTATACATTTTTATAGCACCATTTATTCCATGGCGCTTTACATGTGAAAAGGGGACAAATATAGACAAATACAATAAACATGAGTAAAAAACAAGGCACTTACAGGTACAGAAGGAGGGCGGACCCTGCCCGCGAGGGCTCACAGTCTGTAGGGGATGGGTGAGGATAACCTAGGAGAGGGTAGAGCTGGTCGTGTGGCGGTTCAGTAGGTTGAGGATCACTGCAGGCTGTAGGCTTGTCAGAAGAGGTGAGTCTTCACGTTCTTTTTGAAGGTTTCAATGGTAGGCAAGAGTCTGGTGTGTTGGGGTAGAGAGTTCCAGAGTATGTGGGAAGCACGGAAGAAGTCTTGTTTTTGGTTGTGGGAAGAAGAGATAAGAGGGGATAGAGAAGGAGATCTTGTGAGGATCGAAGGTTGTGTGTAGGTAGGTACCGGGAGACCATGTTGCAGATGTATGGAGGAGACTGGTTATGGATGGCTTTGTATGTCATAGTAAGGGTTTTGAACTGTAGCCTCTGGACGATAGGAAGCCAGTGAAGGGCTTGGCATAGGGGAGAGGCTGGGGAATAGCGGGGAGACAGGTAGATTAGTCAGGCAGCAGAGTGTAGGATGGTTTGGAGTGGTTCCAGAGTGCTAGAAGGGAGGCCAGAGAGTAGGAGGTTGCAGTAGTCAAGGCGGGAGATGATAAGGGAGTGCACTAGTGTTTTTGTGGTTTCGTTGTCAAGGAATGCACGGATCCGGGAAATATTTTTGAGTTTGAGTTGGCAGGAGGAGGTAAGGGCTTGGATGTGTGGCTTGAAAGAGAGGGCAGAGTCGAGGATCACCCCGAGGCACCGAGCATGCGGGACTGGGGAAAATGAGCAGCCATTGACATTGATGGATAGGTCTGGTTGAGGGGTAGAGTGAGATGGGGGAAAGATGATGAATTCTGTTTTGTCCATGTTCAGTTTTAGAAAGACAGTGTGGGATTTTGGTGAGTAAGGAGGTGAGGTCAGGTCCGGATAGGTAGATCTGCGTGTCATCGGCGTAGAGATGATACTACAAACCGTGGGATTCTATGAGCTGTCCCAGGCTGAAGATGTAGATCAGTGTTTCCCAAACTCCAGTCCTCATGGACCCCACGGGTCATGTTTTCAGGATTTCTCTAGTATTGCGCAAGTAGTGAAAGTATCATCAAGGCATCAGGAATTGTCTCACCTGTGCAACACAATGGAAATCCTGAAAACATGACCCGTGGGGTCCGTGAGGACTGGAGTTTGGGAAGCACTGGTGTAGATGGAGAAGAGTAGGGTTCCCAGAACTGAGCCTTGAGGGACACCGACAGACAAGGGGCGAGGTGAGGAGGTGGTGTGGGAGAGGGAGACACCGAAAGTTCGGTCTGTTAGATATCACGAGATCCAGGATAGGGCCAAGTCTGTGATGCCAAGAGACGATAGAATGCAGCAGCAATTGCAAATGCACGTCACAATTTTCCGTTTTATATTTTTTTAAATATTTAGAAAACCATTAATCATTTCCTTTACACTTCAGAAATACTTGGTACTTTGTGTTGGTGTATCAAATAAAATCCCAGTACCTTACATTTAAGTTTGTGGGTGTAACGTGAAAAATGTTGAAAAGGGTGTGAATACTTTTTCAAGGTGCCATAACAGGTGTCATTGTCACAATATAATCAATATTTCATCTGCCAATCTTTTTAACTTTAATGATGATTAATGCTGCCGCCTTAGAATATTAGATTCCTAAACAATGCCACCTTACAATGCTAAATATTACTGTGTGATTTAAGTTTGCTGCTGGAGTTCTAGTGGATCGCCCCCAAGGGCAGCGGGGTACTCGGTACCGGGTCCTTCGGTTCACAGGGGGATGTCACGGTGGCTGACCCGGTCTGTGGCCCAGGGATGTCCGTATTAAATGGAAAGGTCTTTAAAGGGTTAAAGAGTTAATGTTTGTGATGCCACCTGTGGTATTCGGTCAGGGTGACCGACGCTGCTTTAAGGGGTCCACTGGGGTGATGTTATGGCAGCTAGATGGTATACCATCCCACAGGTGAAGTGTATCCCCAGGGCTATCCGGAGTGTAGATGATGGATGATGAGAGGCGCAGTGAAGAACAAGGACACAAGGTTGCAGTCCCTTTACCTTTACTGAAGGCTTCAGCATCCACAGTCCAGAGCACCAGAGCACAGGTCAGGCAGAGTCTGGCCGGTTTGGAGGCAAATACAGAGTCCCCTTGTCCAGGTAGAAATCGGTAGCCTTCCTCTAGGGCCGTGGTGTTGTAGTCCCTTACTGCTAAGCTTCTCATAAGGTCCTCACAGATGTTGTAGATGTTATGTCTCTCTCTCTCTGTCCCCCCGATGGATAGGACAAACCCATATGACCGGTGGCTTGAGGCATTTTACAGGGACTCTATCATGCCCCAGCCTCTAAGGGGTGCCACCTTGCCTCCTGGGTGAAGGGGTGGACAGGTAACGTGAAATTAGTTGTCCTGCCGGTCTCTGGAGCAAGGCATAAAGGATCGTTGCTCCCTCGGTGTTCTGGCTACTGGATCCTGCGCCTCAGGAGGCAGCCTGTCTAGAAGTCCTCTGATATCCACTCCTTTGCTACGACTTCTTCACCCTCCCTGCAATACAGTTCTCCTTCAGTGTCTCTTTGTAGAAGCTGCCGCACTCAGGGCAGGCACAGCTCCGTGTCCTTCTGTCTCGACCTCTGACAGGATCCCACCCCTGTCAGGGACCAACTACCTGAGCGAAGCTCAGCCAGCAACTAACTTCCTCCCCAGGCAACCAGTTTTACCTAAGTGTGAAGAGTGCCCTAATACATAGGAGCAGAGTTCCCCCTGGTGGCCTGGAGTGTGAAATGCGTTGCATGTTTGTGATACTTGGATTCAGTTGTCCTTCTTTGCCTCCAAACGTAACATCACTCCCCCTAGAGGAAAATAACATTACTGCAATGACCATGACCCTGGGGCGCTGCACTCCCCCCTTAGCCCAACCCCCTCCCCCCCTTCCCCGTTAAATCCAGTACTCCCAGACTGGGAAAAGAAAACAACAATACATTAGCAAAAAGACATACAAACTTTTAAATGCTGTAAAACAACTGTGTTTCCCTTTATGGGAGGCGAGGACTCTTGAACGTTGCATAACAATAACATATATGCATTGTAGGCCTACTTTTGGAAATAGAACACCTTAGCAACAATATATTAGCTAACTATGAAGTGCAGGTACCCTCTATGGGTATACTAACTCTTAAGTGCAAAGTTAAACATTTCTCTTTATTCAGGTGCAGAACAATCTATCAACCCCAACGGGCTCACTGCATTTTCTTTAATTTATTCAAAAGTGCATCATTAAACATCTTCTTTCATCTAACTCCACCTCAATTTTATTAGCATTCTCTAGGTTTCTGGCTACATACTATCAACTATGTAGACATCATTCTATCTATTATATTAACTCTGTACTATGTTAACTTTCTAGCAAAGTGCAACAGTTAAACATTGAACCCTTTATGGGTTCAGACAATTCAATGAGGTAGTGCAAATGATCAATCACATCAAGATTCAAGTCAGTTTGGCAACAAAAGTGACGTGAAGCGAGGGACCCGTTACGAACCTCCAACGTTGGGCTTGGGTGGGCTACATGTCGTGTATCCTGACCCGGAATTCTGCCACACCAATGGGTTTTTCTTCAGGTCTCTATAAAACAAAACACTTTCTAACAATATTAGAAACAGTCTCTGTTAGAGGCAGTCTCTGTAAAAGCCTCCGTTGTAAAACCAGTAGGAAGCACCTTTTAGAAGGTGCAAACTATATACAAGACAGTTTGTGAATCATTCACTGTCCATGATTCTGCAGTTTTTTAGAATAAGGCAACGGACAATGATTATCTTATGCAAAGACACAGGATCCCTTTAACATGTGGCCCCTTTAAGAAATAACCCTGGACGGTTTTAAAGCAGCAAAAGAGTTAAAGAACTATGTACAATCAGTGCTCCTGTTTGGTGGTTTATGTAGACGGTTTCCATGGTGGCACTTGGCACTGGATTCTTCCTGGTCTGGCAAGAGTTGGATCCAATATCACACCTGGTGCCAGGTAAATGCCAGGAGTTCGTCGATCATGGATGGTCAAGTCATGCGCCGCGACAGAAATAAGAACGAGGATGTGAACGTGAGAAAAGAGGACACAAGGTTGCAGTCTCTTTACCTCTACTGAAGACTTCAGCATCCACAGTCCAGAGCACCGGACCACAGGGAAGGCAGAGTCCGGCCGGTTTGAGACAAATACAGAGTCCCCTTGTCCACGTAGAAATCAGTAGCCTTCCTCTAGCGCCGTGGTGTTGTAGTCCCTTACTGCTAAGCTTCTCATAAGGTCCTCACAGATGTTATAGATGTTATGTCTCTCTCTCTCTCTCTGTCCCCCAGATGGATAGGACAAACCCGTATGACTGGTGACTTCAGTGGCGTATCTAGGGAGGGCAGCCGGGGCATGTGCCCCGGGCACAGCCGGCAGGGGGGTGCAGTCGGCGGTCCGCAGTGTCTCCCCCGGCGGCTGCATTCTGCCGCCCCCAGTCTGGGAGTCAGCTGTTCTCTGTGCCGACTGTCAAGCTGACAGCCGGCACAGAGAAGCTGCAGAGCGCCGGCTCCCAACGTGTGCAGAGGTACCTGGAGGGGAGCCCCTGCAGAGTGGCTGCGGCGGGCAGGGAGAAATCCCTGCAGCTCCGCTGCCCAGCGATCGGTCTTCCTGCTTCCTCTCACACAGACGTGCCGCTGGATGATGTCATCATTCAGCGGCCGGCTGTGTCAGAGGAAGGTGATGAGATGCTGCGGCAGAGCGCGAGGAGAGGTGAGAGGGGTGTGTGAATGTGTTTATGTGAATAAATTCTTAAAAGGAGAAAATGAAGGCACTCTCCAGTCTTCCACAAGATTCCTTTATTAACACCAACTCCAGATAAAATTCATGGCCGGGGGAGAGGGAGCCGAAGCTCGTGTGAGCAGAGGGGGACGACGGCCGTGGGCACAGCGCGAAACGGCCGTCGTCCCCCTCTGCTCACACTAGCTTCGGCTCCCTCTCCCCCGGCCATGAATTTTATCTGGAGTTGGTGTTAATAAAGGAATCTTTTGGAAGACTGGTGAGTGCCTTCATTTTCTCCTTTTAAGAATTTGTGGACTATAGACTGTCATTTCTGAAGAGCACTCGAAGTTCCATGCTATCTCGGTTTGTGGAGAGTGACATTGAGCAATATATTGTGTTACCACCTGAAGTTGGTCCAGTGTGGACCCGAGTTGTGGGGGCAGTGCCGCTCATTTCTTTTCTTTCTGGACCATGTTTATGTGAATGTGTGTGTATGTGAATGTGTGTGTGTATGTGAATGTGTGTGTAAATGTGTGTGTGTGAATGTGTGTATGTGAATGTGTGTATCTGTGTGTGAATGTGTGTATGTGAATGTGTGTATGTGTGAATGTGTGTGTGTATGTGAATGTGTGTGTGTATGTGAATGTGTGTGTATGTGAATGTGTGTATGTGTGTGAATGTGTGTGTGTGTGAATGTGTGTGTGTATGTGAATATGTGTGTGTGTGTGCGTGTGTGTGTGTGTGTATGTGAATGTGTGTATGTGTGTGTGTGGCTCAGTATTGGGTGTGTGTGTATCTCGCTGCAGGGGAATGTGCAGAGAAGTGAATGGTGTGTGTGTGTGGGGGGAGGAGAGGGCAATGATGGGGCTGACGGGTAGAGAGCAATGATGGGGATGGTGGAGGAGGAGAGGGCAATGATGTGGCTGACAGGGAGAGAGCAATGATGGGGATGGTGGAGGAGGAGAGGGTAATGATGGGGCTGACGGGGAGAGAGCAATGATGCGGATGGTGGAGGAGAGGGCAATGATGGGGCTGACGGGGAAAGAGCAATGATGGGGATGGTGGAGGAGAGGGCAATGATGGGGCTGATGGGGGGCATATGTCCTTGGGGGGGGGCGCCGAAATGAATTCTTGCCCCGGGTGCCAGAAACCCTAGATACACCTCTGGGTGGCTTGAGGCATTTTACAGGGACTCTATCATGCCCCAGCCTCTAAGGGGTGCCACCTTGCCTCCTGGGTGTAGAGGCAGACAGGTAACGTGAAATTAGTTGTCCTGCCTGTCTCTGGAGCAAGGCATAAAGGATCGTTGCTCCCTCGGTGTTCTGGCTACTGGATCCTGCGCCTCAGAAGGAGGCAGCCTGTCTAGGGCAGAACTCCTCTGATATCCACTCCTTTGCTACAACTTCTTCACCCTCTCTGCAATACAGTTCTCCTTCAGTGTCTCTTTCTAGAAGCTGCCGCACTCAGGGCAGGCACAGCTCCGTGTCCTTCTGTCTCGACCTCTGACAGGATCCCACCCCTGTCAGGGACCAACTACCTGAGCGAAGCTCAGCCAGCAACTAACTATCTTCCTCCCCAGGCAACCAGTTTTACCTAAGTGTGAGGAGTGCCCTAATAAATAGGAGCAGAGCTCCTTCTGGTGGCCTGGAGTACGAAATGTGTTGCATGTTTGTGATACCTGGATTCAGTTGTCCTTCTTTGCCTCCAAACGTAACATCACTCCCCCCTAGAGGAAAATGACATTACTGCAACGACCAGGACCCTGGGGCTCTGCACTAGCGCCTGAGTATTGGGCTAATATATAGGTGCCTTGGGCAATCGCTCAGTTTTCAACATGCTAAGGCCTCATTCAGATGTCAGTTTTTCATGTTCTATTTGTTTTTATCATGGATCGAGCATGTACCTATTATAATCTATGGGGCTACTCTCGTCTGTGTTTTTTGATGACTGCATGTTTGTCAAAAAAATCAGGAAGACAAGTCCAATTTTGATACGAATCATGATGATGGTAATTGGATCAAAAGTACTGATGAAACTTGGAATGTTTTTTTTCCGTGCCAGAAAAATAACTGATGTCTGAATGAGTCCTAATGTAAGAGTGTGGACAGTAATTCTCATGTTTCTGCCCCTGAAGGCAACAATTGCATAAAATGAATAGCGTCATGCACTTTTGTATATGTATTGTGATATATGAAGTGTGAACTATGTCATGCAGTTTTAGGAATGTAATGTTTTAGACAATGGTACTGCTGCGTAGGTACTGTAAAGGTAATGCCTAGTGTAAGGTACACTCCAGCGCCAGTATAGGGTAAGCATAGGATAACACAATTTATTGCTTAGGTTAAACATACATAGTGACTGTAGGTACATTCGGGCAAGATACAGTTAATGTGTGGGACTAGCCCAGATTGGGAGGGGGCTAGGGCAAGTAAAAATGGAACCACTTCCTGTTTTAGTAAGTGAGAGAGTTCATTAGCATCAGTAATAATGTCAAGTTCAAGGAGCAATAGGCTGACAACTAGAGAACTACATTCGTAGTTGTTTGGTGTTAGACCTTACAAGACTCCCTGTGGACATTCCTGCAACGTTCGGAGCCTACGGTTCTATACAGGTGCTATGGAGAGCACCTTAACTCCTTCCGTACAGAGAAAGATGTACATAGAACCACATGTGGGAGATGGAGTGGATCTCAACAATACTGCGGGCCGGATGGGAAATCCCTGGGGCTGAAGGAAGCAGTAAACGTAAGGGATAGTTCAGGTGGAACTAAAAGTGAAGTGGAAAGTCTACTGTATTAGTGATACAAGAATCGGAGTATGCTGTGCCCAATACTGTGTGATACAATCTCTTGTACTTGAACTGTCCAGCAAACTTTTGAATGTTGTTGTTGATCTATGTGCGGCTTTCCAGAATATGGAGAATTGAAGACAGCGGAGACCTGCAGCCGGCAAGGGAGTGTAACGCACCCTACATTAGACAGTACACTGAGACTAGGACACAATTTTCCTGTAGAGTGCCAGGGCATTATGGAGGAGCAGCTCGACCACGGCTACCGCCCTCCAGCACCTTACACTAAAACTAGCACTTATCTCAAAAATTGCTCATATATGAGAAGAAAATAATAAAGAAAGAACACTTTAAAAAAAAGAATGTCTGAGGGCTGCTTCATCCAGAACTCTGTCCCACAGACCAGAAATCAGATTTTGATATTTATAACTTGCTGGCAGGTTACTTGGCACGCGTTGGACCATCCTTGGGTTGGGAATTACGGAGCATCACAGCTGATGTCTTTTAGGAAAGCACAATGGCTGTAAGTGTTTCACTTATTTAATGCAGTTTCTCGGTCCATACCTTTGGCAAGGACCCACTGAGCTCATATAGTTATATCAGGAGAAGAAAAGGCTTTTCATCCATGCTAGAATAAGTTATTCATTCTTAGATTTAATAACCAGCGGAGAATCCCATGAGAGCAAGATACTTGTACCTAATAAACGGTCACCAAAAAAACTGCAGCTTGCTCCAATCCTAAAGTATAACTGATCTTCGGACTCCGACATGATTTCACAGTCAGCCGGTGTTTACAGCCCTTCTATTGTATCGTTTGCTAACAGTCCATTTAGGACTTTATTAAAAGTCCGGCTTCAATAATCACACTGACAACTTTATACATGCTGATCCGTAGACACCACCTGTGCAAACACGCCATAACTCAGTGCAGAAAGACCTGCCGAAACCATAAGACACAACATGTATCTGAGCAGTCAGCAGCGGCTTAGATTCTTTACATAGGGTTTTTAATCACACTGGGAAGATTGTCAAGTAAACAGGGCTGCCAATGAATTCATCTGCAACATAAGGGTTAGTAACAGCATCTTCTGACTTGTAGTTTGTGATTTGGATGAAGAGAAAAAAAAAGAAAATTTATTTTTTAAAATGCTGCTAGTTGGCATTTTGCATACACAGTGTATGCAGAATTATTAGACGAGTATTGACCATATCATCATTTTTATGCAGATTTCCCATCTCCAAGCTGTATAAACCCGACCACCACTGAACAAGAGACAGAAGTACAAGGTGTTCAGTGCTCAGAGACATGGCCAAGGTAAGGAAGGCCGATACCCGAGCACCACTGAACAAGAGACAGAAGAACAGGCTGCTAAGTGCTCAGAGACATGGCCAAGGTAAGGAAGGCCGATACCCGAGCACCACTGAACAAGAGACAGAAGAACAGGCTGCTAAGTGCTCAGAGACATGGCCAAGGTAAGGAAGGCCGAAACCCGACCACCACTGAACAAGAGACAGAAGTACAAGGTGTTCAGTGCTCAGAGACATGGCCAAGGTAAGGAAGGCCGAAACCCGACCACCACTGAACAAGAGACA
This sequence comes from Ranitomeya imitator, assembly GCF_032444005.1. Classification (NCBI taxonomy): domain Eukaryota; kingdom Metazoa; phylum Chordata; class Amphibia; order Anura; family Dendrobatidae; genus Ranitomeya; species Ranitomeya imitator. Next base: position 75,658,371 of record NC_091283.1, on the reverse strand, counting down.
GAAGTACAAGGTGTTCAGTGCTCAGAGACATGGCCAAGGTAAGGAAGGCCGATACCCGAGCACCACTGAACAAGAGACAGAAGAACAGGCTGCTAAGTGCTCAGAGACATGGCCAAGGTAAGGAAGGCCGAAACCCAACCACCACTGAACAAGAGACAGAAGTACAAGGTGTTCAGTGCTCAGAGACATGGCCAAGGTAAGGAAGGCCGATACCCGAGCACCACTGAACAAGAGACAGAAGAACAGGCTGCTAAGTGCTCAGAGACATGGCCAAGGTAAGGAAGGCCGATACCCGAGCACCACTGAACAAGAGACAGAAGAACAGGCTGCTAAGTGCTCAGAGACATGGCCAAGGTAAGGAAGGCCGAAACCCGACCACCACTGAACAAGAGACAGAAGTACAAGGTGTTCAGTGCTCAGAGACATGGCCAAGGTAAGGAAGGCCGAAACCCGACCACCACTGAACAAGAGACAGAAGTACAAGGTGTTCAGTGCTCAGAGACATGGCCAAGGTAAGGAAGGCCGATACCCGAGCACCACTGAACAAGAGACAGAAGAACAGGCTGCTAAGTGCTCAGAGACATGGCCAAGGTAAGGAAGGCCGATACCCGAGCACCACTGAACAAGAGACAGAAGAACAGGCTGCTAAGTGCTCAGAGACATGGCCAAGGTAAGGAAGGCCGAAACCCGACCACCACTGAACAAGAGACAGAAGTACAAGGTGTTCAGTGCTCAGAGACATGGCCAAGGTAAGGAAGGCCGAAACCCGACCACCACTGAACAAGAGACAGAAGTACAAGGTGTTCAGTGCTCAGAGACATGGCCAAGGTAAGGAAGGCCGAAACCCGATAACCATTGAACAAGTAGAATGTGAAACGTCAAGACTGGGCCAGGAAATATCTAAATTTGAACAGATTTTCAAATTTTGTATTGACTGATGAGGTGAGAGTGACTCTTAACGAACAAGATGGAAGGGCCCGTAGCTGGATCAGTAACAATCACAGACCTCCAGTTCCACTCAGACGCCAGCAAGGTGGGATAGGGTGCTGGTATTAAAAGAGGTAGTAGGACCTTTTTTAAGGCTGAAGATGGACTCAAAATTAACTTCCAAACCTACTGCCAGTTTTTATAACACACTTTCTTCAAGCTATCGGTACAGGAATTTGTCTGAATCTTTAAAAAAAATGATTTTAATGCAAAACAATGCTCCATCGCAGCATCAAGGTCTTTAAAGATTAAAGATAATGACAAGTCCCCTTCCTCTCGGGATCTAATGCCTATTGAAAACTGTTGGTTCTTCTGACATGGGAGATTTACCATAAAGGAAAGCAGTTACCTCAATGATCAGTGTCTGGGAGGCTGTGGTTGGGCCTGCCCAAAAATGTGATAGTTTATTGGTTATTATGACTGTTCTTCAATAGACGGAAGACTATATTGGTAGCTGAAATATTTTTTTTAAATATCAGAAATGATTATTTTGTACATTTTAGCCCCAAATCATTAATGCTTTCACTCTAGAATTCTGGCTTAAACGCTTTAAAAAGTCACAAAATTTAGGCAAAATTCAGAGAAACGCTTACATTTTGCAACTTCTGGTGTCTTACCGCCAGTTTCTCAAAGCTCCACCGATAATAGGCAAAACTGGGGCTGGATAGAGGCGTGGTGACTTCCGCTTGTCAAATTCATGTTTGCTACTTGATGAATCAGGTCCTTTGAGTTATTTGGTTATTATTCTCACTTTAACAGATGAAAATAATGTTTGAGATGTCAAAATTTACATTTTTAATTTTGTTCTTCACAATAATATTTGCATAATAATTCTGCAAACATAGATATTCTACTAGGGCTGTATTCACACAGCATTTTCTCCGATGATGAGTGGGTCTATAGGGGTGTACGTCCAAACCTCCTGCAAAACGGGATTCTGGTGTAAGCGAATATGAAGCCATTGACTATAAAGATGCAGATGGAGTCACCGTCTGCTCTGTCATGCATCATTTTCACCGTATACATCTATTGGAGGCAAACACAAAGATGTCTTGCTGTCCGCCTCCATTAGTCACATATAGTCAAAAATTATGAACGACAGAGCACGCGGTGACTTCATCCGCATCATTATGGTCAATGGCCCTGTTGGCACTTTCACCAGAATGCCGTTTTGAGGGGGGATCAGATGTAAACCCCTACAGACTTACTGAACATAGGAGAAAACACTTTGTGAACCCAGTCTAAGAAACACAAAACCTAACTTTTACTTTGTTAAATATTCAAGCTAATTAAAAAAATCTGTTAAAATTGTTACAGAAAATGAAATATTTCTTCCAGAAAATTATTGCAGTAAGGCTGGTTTCACATTTACGTTTTTTGTTGTTGCGTTTTTGCGGTAAAAAACGCAAAAAAACGCATGCGGTTTTCCCCCCTATATTTATCATTAAAAACGCATGCTTTTTTTGCATGCGTTTTGATGCGTTTTTGCAACGCATGCGTTTTTTCTCTGCATGCGTTGTGTTGCAGAAATGCAACATGTAGTAATTTTTGCAGCGTTTTTTTTTGCCACAAAAAAACGCATGCGTTTTTTCGCGGCAAAAAAACCTATTGATGTCTATGCGTTTTTAAAAAAAAAAAAACAGAAAACACACTGATATGCCACCCCCCACCATAAAGGTGATAAAGGGATCCTAACCCTAACCCTAACCCTAAAGGGATCCTAACCCTAACCCTAACCCTAAAGGGATCCTAACCCTATCCCTAACCCTACCCCTAACCCTACCCCTAACCCTAAAGGGATCCTAACCCTAACCCTAAAGGGATCCTAACCCTAACCCTACCCCTAACCCTAACGGGATCCTAACCCTATCCCTAACCCTATCCCTAACCCTACCCCTAACCCTACCCCTAACCCTAAAGGGATCCTAACCCTAACCCTAATCCTACCCCTAACCCTAACTCCAAAGGGATCCTAACCCTAACCCTAATCCCTTTAGGGTTAGGGTTAGGATCCCTTTAGGGTTAGGGTTAGGGTTATGATCCCTACCCCTACCCCTAACCCTAATCCCTTTAGGGTTAGGGTTAGGGTTAGGATCCCTTTAGGCTTAGGGTTAGGGGTAGGGTTAGGGTTAGGAACCCTTTAGGGTTAGGGTTATGATCCCTACCCCTAACCCTACCCCTAACCCTAACCCTAACTATTTCTGTTTATAGTGGGTTTTTCACTTTATTTTGATGATTGGCAGCTGTCACACATTTCTCAGCATGCGTTTAAAAAACGCAAACGCATGAAAAAAACATGTAAACGCGTCAAAACGCCGTGTTTTTTTCACCACATGCAAAAACGCTTTTGTCAAAAAAACGCAGCGTTTGCACGCGTTTACATGCGTTTTTTCACCATGCATTTTTTTAAAAAACGCATGCGTTTTGAAACGCAAGTGTGAAACCAGCCTAAGGCACGTTTTGTTATACACAGGTTTATTTCCTTTGTGTGTATTAGAACAACATAAATAAACAGAGAAAGAAATGCAAATTGGACACAAAACCCCCAAAATGGTCCAGGCAAAATCGTTAGTGCGCTCAACTGAATATTTAGTTGCACACTCTTTGAAATAAATAACTGCAATCAATCACTTCCTATAACCACCAACAAGCTTCTTACACCTCTAAAATTAAATTTTGGACCACTCTTCTTTTGCAAACTGCTCCTGGTCTCTCATATTTGAAGGGTGCCTTCTCCCAACAGAAATGTTAAGATCTCTCCACAGTTATTCAATATGATTGTCACACTCACATCCTGACTGATGGGCGTGAGCCAAGGGGTTTGTGGCCCCACTGTGCCACAAACCAGACTACCCTGGAAGGGGCGTGACTATGACAGCTGCCTTAGTCTTCACTGGAGCCTCTGATGGTGAGGTCAGACTTGTGCGGCAGGCAGCTGCCAGGTGCTACTCCAGGGTGGTGTCTGGCTGTGGCTGCTGATCCCAGTTGGAGAACAGGAACACTAGGACAGGTGCGGGCATCAGACTGGCAGATGAGCACGGCTGAAACTCAGATGAGTAGGCTGGCACAGCTGAGACACAGGGCTGGCAGGCATGGCTGAGACACAGGTCAGGCAGGCTCGGCTGAGACCCAGGGCAAGCAGGCTCGGCTGAGACACAGGGCAGGCAGGCACGGATGAGACACAAGGCAGGCAGTCACGCCTGAGACACAGAGCAGGCAGGTATGGCTGAGACACAGGGCAGGCAGGAATGGCTGAGACACAGGGCAGGCAGGCACGGCTGAGACACAGGGCAGGTTGGTGTGGTGTATGAAGGAACAGGTAGGGACCTGTTCACACAGGAGGTGCAGGTACAAATACAAGCAGGAAGGAAAGAAGTATGAAGGAACAGGTTGGGTCCTGTTCACACAGGAGATGCAGGTACGGAAACAAGCAGTAAGGAAAGAAGTATGAAGGAACAGGTTGGGACCTGTTCACACAGGAGGTGCAGGTACAGATACCAGCATGAAGGAATGAAGTGTGAAGGAACAGGTTGGGACCTGTTCACACAGGAAGAGAATCGGCATGACTGCAGATAGAAGCGGTAGAGCAGCAAGAGATAGTGCAGCAACAGAAGCGCAAGGAACCGCAAGGAATGCAGAGAGGAGCTGCAGAAAGAGATTTCTGCAGAGGCTAAGCAGAGCGGAACTACAAGGAATGCAGAGAGGAGCTGCAGAAAGAGATTTCTGAAGTAGCAGGAGCAAAGCAGAGCTGTACAGTGCAGAACCGCAGGAGTGCGGAGCAGAGAAAAGCTGCAAGAGAGCAGAGCACAGGCAAAGTCACAAGGGTACAGAGCAAGCAGAGCTGCAAGAGTGCAGAGCATAAGCAAACAGAGGACACAAGGAAAGCCACAGACATAGAGACAGAGATAGGACAAAGTTCAGACAAGGTAATGTAACAAGACAAGGCACAAGAACAAAGAGACAGGGACCAGGATATTCTGCCTCCTGGAGGGCGGACAGACCAAAACATGGCAAAGCAAGGACACAGACATTGAGACCAGGATATACAACCTCCGGGAGGGCGCAATCAAACAAGATCAAGGCAAGGCTAAGAGTAGAGCCTCCAGAGAAGGAGGAACACAAAGCAAGGCCTGGCAGCTCAGAAGCAAAACACTAACTGAGTTAACACATTGCACAGGCCCAATCCACAGGGTGAAGCAGCCCTGAATACTGGAGGCCTCTTGGTAATTGGTCAGGAACACATTAGACAGGTGCACCCTGATTCCATAAGAACCAGAGAGTTCAGGCGCCGCACCCCTATGCAAACAGCCAGGAAGCATGCGGAGAGCAGGCAGAAAGCAAGAGACACAGAGCATGGAGCTGGCAGCAGACAGAGACCACAACATGACCTGGAGCAGTGGGTAAGATGGTGTGTGAGGGATAGGAGGCCATGCAATGATGCCGGCAGAGTTGTTGCAATGATTTAGATCTGGACTCATTTCATCAATTTTTCTCTGCTGTCCACGTCCAGGGAGATTAGCTACAGTGTCATGAGTTGTAAACGCCTTGATTATGTTGTGCTCCGTGGACTAAGGAACATCAAGATCTCTGGAGATGGACTTGTAACCTTGAGATTGTTGATATTTTCAACAATTTTGGTTGTGAAGTCCTCAGACAGTTCTCTTCTCCTCTTTCTGTTCTCCATGCTTAGTTTAGCATACACAGATACACCAAGATTGAGTTAACTTCTCCCCTTTTGATCTGGTTTCAGGTGTGATTTTCATATTACCCACACCTGTTACTTGCCACAGGTGAGTTTGAATGAGCATCACATGCTTGAAACAAAGTTATTTACCCACATTTTTGGAAAGGGGTGTCAACAATTTTGTTAGGCCTATTTTGGGGTTTTTGTGTGGAACTATGTGCAATTTGCCATTTTTTTTTGTGTTGTACCAATGCACACAAAGGAAATAAAGAGGTCCATCAGGAAATCCTCAGCCTAATCCTCCTGTAACATTAACATTTGTAAATACTGAGCCTCCACCAGAAGCTTCATGACATAGGTTTCAATGGCTGAGCAGCAGCATACAAGCCTTAAATCTCCAAACACAATGGCAAGTGCTGGATGGAGAGGTGTAAAGACACCAGCACTAGACTTTGGAGAAGCCTGTTCAGTGGTGTGATGGATCACACATTTCTATCTGATAGATAAATCTAGGTTTGGTGACTGACAGGAAAATGTTACATTGTCAGCAGTTTGGTGGAGGAGGGATAATACTATGGGAGCTGTTTTTCAGGGAATCCTTGGTTCCAGTGAAGGAAAATTTTAATGCTTCAGACTACCAAAGCATTTTGTAGAATTGTGCTTCAAATTTTGTGTAAACAGTTTGGAGAAGGTCCAATTCTGTGCCACTATAACGGTGCCTCACTCAACAAAACCAGGTCAACAAGTAAACCGGTTGGTCCTAACCCGTTTCATCATCTAAGGATTACAAGCCAGATCTTATTGTCCAACATCAGTGTCTGACCTCCCAGATGAATGGCCAAAACCTCCCACAGACACCGCCAAATACTTTTATCCATATTGTAAATTTCTTTTAACGCCCAGCTTGAGTTGACTGGTTATTGTGTAATTTCTGCACACATTTTACACTACTTTCATGGAATAAACCATTACTGTGCATAAATATCACACTTGTCCTATACATTTCTGCTTGTGTTTCTTCAGATCGGCTGCTTTGACAAGGTATTCTTAGTGTGTAATGATTGACCAGCTACATGTTAAAACGGCCAAAGATAACAGCTTTGTCAAGGCTTGAAAAGACATGTTAAGCAAGCCTGGTCTCTTCCTGTAGAGTTAGTCATCTGAGGCTAGCCATATTGATTAAAAGTGAACAATTCAGCCGACTGATGTGGTTAGGAGAAGAGAAAAAAAGACGTGCTGTCACTTGCCAAGAGAAACAGACTCCTCTATTTTCGTACTGAGATATTTCTGATTAAGGAGGTCAACCTGATGCAGCATTTCAATATTATGACAGTAGCGTGGGTGAAGACCATTAGCTGCCTATGCTTTCTTGGAAGATTACAGTAAAGCTTAGAGCTACAGGCAGTTATTGTTTGTCAGTGGTGCTAAGTGTGCCCAGCAGAGATCTAATCTCTGCGGAAGCTTCTGATGGATGCTCACCCAATAGCCCATGGAGAACGTAGCTTTCCATTCATGGTACCTCCACCTTCTCCCACCTCTTTCTGTACTTCCGATAGTATCAGTCTATCAATATATATGTCTGAGGTCCTAGACCAAATTACAGTTTTACTCTACATCTACACATGTTAAAGGGAACCTGTCAGGCGACTCATCCTGCCCAAACCGCAGGCATCATGAATCAGAGCCTGGCTGCAAGATTTCAGCTAGGTATACTATTTTCTCAATCGCTTCGGCATTTCAGAGAAAACATACTTTACAGATTTACCCTTGGCCGGCTATTCCCAGCGCTGTTGCAGCTGATTGACAGGTTTCTCCATTGGATGTAGATAGGGAGAGACCTGTCTGTGGAAATACGGAGGTCATTGGGTGATCTCGTCCACTGGCCCGGCTGTCTTTAGCAAGACTGCATAGACCAGAGCTCATACCACTGAACGCTCGCTCTCTCTCCCCATGGGCAGAAAACTACTCAGACAACACAGGGTGAGGGTAAAACAGTGTGGCAATACTTTACTGAACCACAACACAAAATAGCAAACAGAACAATCCCAGCACAGTACCCAAGATGGTGCAAATTACAGAGTATCACCCTTCTGCTGACTCGCCGGGATAATGGCAGATGTTACGTCAGATCTTCCAGGGTCACTACCTCTCCTGTGGCACACACACAGAGGAGGTAAAGACAAGCGTAGGAAGATGACAGTCCATTGAGTCCCCACAAGGTACAAGGCCAGTTGATCCGAGAATCACATCCTGAACTCTCTAAATGTCTCCATGGAACCAGGTGACCAGCGGGTCCCAATCCCTGCTTTCTCCAAACGTATCCATGGTTCAGCGATGGTCAAATGTGGCAGCTCTATATTTCTTCAGTTGGACTGATGATGCCATGACTTCTGTAATGTATAGACTCTGAACAAAGGCAGATCTTCCTTTTTATAGGTCACAACTTCTCATTCAGTCATTCCATCACAGTCTTGGAGGAATTAGGTAGGAGGCCATCTCTCACTGCAGGAGTGTACAAACAACATGCATAGATTGTCCTTCATATTGCAGAGCACCAATGGGTCATCAACATATTAACAAACATTCAAACATTGTGCCTTTGTTTCCCAAAGATTGTAGAACAATACTAGGACTGCAATACAAGGACACATACAATAGCTAATCAGCAGTCAGTCAAGAAATGGCAGCCAGTAAATTAATTACAATAAGGGCCAATAGTCATTCTCACATGAACTCTAGCTCATGTCCCTGGGCCTACTGAAATCATATATCTGGGTAACTCAGATTAAATGCAATGTCGCCACACTGTCGATCACCTGAAGCAGTGCTGGGAAGAGCTGGTCAGGGGCGGCTCCGGACTAGTCACGTCTTTGACTACAGTTCCTGACCGAATCTTTAAATATTTTGTCCAAAATCTCAAAATGTTTCAGAAAATAATATACCTGGCTACAATCATGCAGCCATAGTGCAATTCATGCTGCCTGCAGTTTGTGCAGCATGAATCGCCTGACAGGTTGTCTTTAAGGTGGTTGAAAATGTGTTTGTCCCACAGCAATTCCTCCCCACACACTCCCTATATGAAGGCACGCTCAGCTTGGCTTAAGGTACCGTTACACTAAACGACTTACCAACGATCACGACCAGCGATACGACCTGGCCGTGATCGTTGGTAAGTCATTGTGTGGTCGCTGGGGAGCTGTCACACAGACAGCTCTCTCCAGCGACCAACGATCCGGGGAACGACTTCGGCATCATTGAAACTGTCTTCAACGATGCCGAAGTCCCCGGGTAACCAGGGTAAACATCGGGTTACTAAGTGCAGGGCCGCGCTTAGTAACCCGATATTTACCCTGATTACCATTGTAAAAGTAAAAAACAAAACACTACATACTCACATTCCGGTGTCTGTCACGTCCCCCGCCGTCAGCTTCCCGCACTGACTGTGTCAGCGCCGGCCGTTAAGCAGAGCACAGCGGTGACGTCACCACTGTGCTCTGCTTTACGGCCGGCGGCGCTGACAGTCAGTGCAGGGAAGCTGACGGCGGGGGACGTGACAGACATCGGAATGTGAGTATGTAGTGTTTTGTTTTTAACTTTTGCAATGGTAACCAGGGTAAATATCGGGTTACTAAGCGCGGCCCTGCGCTTAGTAACCCGATATTTACCCTGGTTACAAGTGAACACATCGCTGGATCGGCGTCACACACGCCGATCTAGCGATGACAGCGGGTGATCAGTGACCAGAAAAAGGTCCTGATCATTCCCCAACGACCAACGATCTCCCAGCAGGGGCCTGATCGTTGGTCGCTGTCACACACAACGAGATCGTTAGCGGGATCGTTGCTACGTCACAAAAAGCGTGACGTTGCAACGATATCGTTAACGATATCGTTATGTGTGAGGGTACCTTTAGAGTTCATATGTTCAGAATAAGAAGAGGGGGGCTTGAGGCTTGACCGACACTAGTCTACTGTGTATGACCACCATAAACTTATACACCACCATTTTTTTTACCTCCATTGTAATTGAATTTAAAATCACTTGCTAAAAATGTGTTAGCCAGGCAGTCCTGCTGTGGTTGCAGTATGTAAGGTAGCAAAATTCATTCAAGGTTGGAAGCACAGTGTCAGTGAATGAGGCGCCTGTCAGCTTTCGGGATCCCAGATGTGCCACTCATAGAGAAGGTATCAAATCTCTTTTCTCTATGAAAAGAGCTTCACATTCTTTAGAGATTTCTCAAATATATTACAAAGCAAACAGAGGAATCAGGGATTCCTGCTTTCATGTATCTAAACAGTAAATGATCAGAAGAAGCAGCACTGATGACATTATGCAGAAGTGCTGAGCAGTGTAGCTGTGATTCCAGGTGAACTGGAGTGAAATAACTACTTACAAGAAAACAGCAGCACAACTAGGTGTCTCTCAGTCACTCTGCTTCCTCGCTAGTGTCTCTCCACATAAACTTCAGATGGCTACTGTAATCTAATCCATTAGTGAGGTGGCAGGTCATCTTGAGAAGAAGTGGCTCTTAAAGGGAACCTGTCACCTGAATTTGGCGGGACTGGTTTTGGGTCATATGGGCGGAGTTTTTGGGTGTTTGATTCACCCTTTCCTTACCCGCTGGCTGCATGCTGGCTGCAATATTGGATTGAAGTTCATTCTCTATCCTCCATAGTACACGTCTGCACAAGGCAATCTTGCCTTGCACAGGTGTGTACTATGGAGGACAGAGAATGAACTTCAATCCAATATTGCAGCCAGCATGCAGCCAGCGGGTAAGGAAAGGGTGAATCAAACACCCGAAAACTCCGCCCATATGACCCAAAACCAGTCCCGCCAAATTCAGGTGACAGAGTCCCTTTAAGTGGAGATAGAAGCTTGTTTCTCATGATACGATATGCTACAAATGTTCTTATATTAGCTTGTACGATTGTTGACATATTTTATATATGATTGATGTACTACATCAACCTGTAGCATTTTTTCAACTTTTATCCCAAAATGGCCATCCCACACTCACAAAATTCAAAGTTGCAGAATTTACAATTCCTTCTCATCAGCATTACTCCACTTACAAGATAGTAATTACAGTGATAGAGAAGAATGCCACAGGCAGTGGATTTCTGTTCTGGGTGATCACGGGGTGCCAATCAGTTTGCCTTTGCCAGACTATTCAGAAAGAGAGGAACGCCAAGCCATGACTCCGCGCACAATCAGCGTATGTTATGGGACTGCCGTTCCTGGGTTGTGTGGTCGCGTCCATTGCCACTTGATTGTACAGTGCGGCAGTATTTGTTGGAGCTTTACGAGTAATAAATAAGACTCATTCTTGTTCTCATTGAACAAGTGTATAATTCAGACATAGAAAGCCCTTTCTGCCTCTATTCATATTAGGTCAGGCGCATATACAACAAGTCACTGTTGCGGTCCCATGTGGCCAGTCTAGACTAACTCCTAGAGTTTGCAAGCGCATTGCTAAAAAAAGAAAAAAGAAAAAAAAAAAGACGCGTACAAGTTGGAACAGTTGTTTTCTAGATTTGATGCATGAAGATATTCTCCTTATTATGAGCAGTTTTCACAAAGCAGTATTATACTGGGAGGGTCTCTGCTCTCAGACACATTGCAGCCTATTCAGCCTAATGGGATATTTATTGTGATATGGTAATGCTTTGTACATAAGGGTGTAAGTCGCCCCGAAGCGCTGCAATGGATCACACGCTGCTTGTTACTGAAAATACACCATAGGGATTCCTGTTATGGAAATTATCCCTCTGTGGACAGCCGTGCTTCAAACCACAATTTCAGATGATTTGTGTTCAAGTACAAAGGTTTTAATGTCATTCAAAGACGCTTTGCTATTTAAGGTGTGTATTAAGTTAAGTCTACAGTAACAGTGGTTATAAGCTAGGGGCTTGTTCACACACAGCATTCTTGCTGCTTTGTTTTCCGTGCTGAAAAAATGCAGCATTATACAGTAACAGCAAAACAAATTATATTTCTAAAATCTCAATCACAAGAGACATTTTTTCTTGCTCTTTTTTGAGCTGAGATGCATTTTTTTTTCTTACCCATTCAATTCAGTAAATAAAAAATGTAACAAAGTGCATTAAAAAACACATAAAAAATGCACCTAACATCAAACTCCGGCCCGCCATGTGATTCTATGCTGCCAGTGAGGTCAGGACACATTTCAACTCTGCTCTGACCTGCTCTCCTCCGCCATGGCTTAGCACAGGGGCAGAGCCGACACAGGACGCTGATACCGTCTTTGAATCTGAGCAGATGCAGCGAGCGGTAGAAAGAAGGGGCGGCACCAGCACAAGGAGCAGGTACCATCTTTGTCAGAGTGAACAGTGCATGCCATGAAAGCAGTTAGCCTGAATAAACGGTGAATGCAGTGATCAAAGTCAGCCAGCACAAACAATAGATGCAGTTACTAAACAAACAGTGCACGCCGAGAACACGGTCAGCCGGCACTAAAGGTGAACGCAGTGATCGCAGTCACCCTGTGCAAACAGTGAACGCAGTCAATCCGGACAAATGATGAACGCAGTGATCACAGTCAGCCAGCTCAAGCCATTAGCATAGTTATCACAGTCAGCCAGCACAAACAGTGAATGCCGTTACTGCAGTCAGCACAAACGTTGAATGCAGTGATCGCAGTAAGCCAGCACAAAAAATAAACGCAGTCAGCCAGCAGAAAAAGTGAATATAGTCAGCCAGTGCAAACTGTGAACACAGTCATCCAGAACAAAAAGTGAGTGCAGTTATCCAGCACAAAAGTTGAATGCAGTCATACAGCACAAAAACGGAATGCAGTTATCCAGCACAAAAGGTGAACGCAGTCAGCCAGCAGAAAAAGTGAATATAGTCAGCCAGCACAAACAGTGAAAACAGTCATCCAGCACAAAAAGTGAATGCAGTTATCCAGCACAAAAGGTAAACGTAGTCATGCGGCACAAAAAGTGATTATAGTCAGCCAGTGCAAACAGTGAACACAGTCATCCAGCACAAAAAGTGAATGCAGTTATCCAGCACAAAAGGTGAATGCAGTGATCACAGTCAGCCAGCACAAAACTGAATGCAGTTATCCAGCACAAAAGGTGAATGCAGTCATCCAGCACAAAAAAAGGAACGCAGTCATCCAGCACAAAAACTAAATGCAGTTATCCAGCACAAAAAGGTAAACGTAGTCATGTGGCACAAAAAGTAAATATAGTCAGCCAGTGCAAACAGTGAACACAGTCATCCAGCACAAAAAGCGAATGCAGTTATCCAGCACAAAAGGTGAACGCAGTCATCCAGCACAAAAAGTGAACGCAGTGATCACAGTCAGCCAGCACAAAAACTGAATGCAGTTATCCAGCACAAAAGGTGAACGCAGTCATCCAGCACAAAAGGTGAACACAGTGATCCCAGTCAGCCAGCACAAAAAGGAACGGAGTCATCCAGCACAAAAAGTAAATGCAGTTATCCAGCACAAAAGGTAAACGTAGTCATGCGGCACAAAAAGTGAATATAGTCAGCCAGTGCAAACTGTGAACACAGTCATCCAGCAGAAAAAGTGAATGCAGTTATCCAGCACAAAAGTTGAATGCAGTCATCCAGCACAAAAACGGAATGCAGTTATCCAGCACAAAAGGTGAACACAGTCAGCCAGCAGAAAAAGTGAATAAAGTCAGCCAGTGCAAACAGTGGACACAGTCATCCAGCACAAAAGTGAATGCAGTTATCCAGCACAAAAGGTGAACGCAGTCATCCAGCACAAAAAGTGAACGCAGTGATCACAGTCAGCCAGCACAAAACTGAATGCAGTTATCCAGCACAAAAGGTGAACGCAGTCATCCAGCACAAAAAAAGGAACGCAGTCATCCAGCACAAAAAGTAAATGCAGTTATCCAGCACAAAAAGGTAAACGTAGTCATGCGGCACAAAAAGTAAACATAGTCAGCCAGTGCAAACAGTGAACACAGTCATCCAGCACAAAAAGCGAATGCAGTTATCCAGCACAAAAGGTGAACGCAGTCATCCAGCACAAAAAGTCAACGCAGTGATCACAGTCAGCCAGCACAAAACTGAATGCAGTTATCCAGCACAAAAGGTGAACGCAGTCATCCAGCACAAAAGGTGAACACAGTGATCCCAGTCAGCCAGCACAAAAAAGGAACGCAGTCATCCAGCACAAAAAGTAAATGCAGTTATCCAGCACAAAAGGTAAACTTAGTCATGCGGCACAAAAAGTGAATATAGTCAGCCAGTGCAAACTGTGAACACAGTCATCCAGCAGAAAAAGTGAATACAGTTATCCAGCACAAAAGTTGAATGCAGTCATCCAGCACAAAAACTGAATGCAGTTATCCAGCACAAAAGGTGAACAAAGTCAGCCAGCAGAAAAAGTGAATAGAGTCAGCCAATGCAAACAGTGAACACAGTCATCCAGCACAAAAAGCGAATGCAGTTATCCAGCACAAAAGGTGAACGCAGTCATCCAGCACAAAAAGTGAGCGCAGTGATCACAGTCAGCCAGCACAAAACTGAATGCAGTTATCCAGCACAAAAGGTGAACGCAGTCATCCAGCACAAAAAAAGGAGCGCAGTCATCCAGCACAAAAAGTAAATGCAGTTATCCAGCACAAAAAGGTAAACGCAGTCATGCGGCACAAAAAGTAAACATAGTCAGCCAGTGCAAACAGTGAACACAGTCATTCAGCACAAAAAGCGAATGCAGTTATCCAGCACAAAAGGTGAACGCAGTCATCCAGCACAAAAAGTGAACGCAGTGATCACAGTCAGCCAGCACAAAAACTGAATGCAGTTATCCAGCACAAAAGGTGAACGCAGTCATCCAGCACAAAAGGTGAACACAGTGATCCCAGTCAGCCAGCACAAAAAAGGAACGCAGTCATCCAGCACAAAAAGTAAATGCAGTTATCCAGCACAAAAGGTAAACGTAGTCATGCAGCACAAAAAGTGAACGCAGTGATCACAGTCAGCCAGCACAAAAACTGAATGCAGTTATCCAGCACAAAAGGTGAACGCAGTCATCCAGCACAAAAAAGGAATGCAGTCATCCAGCACAAAAAGTAAATGCAGTTATCCAGCACAAAAGGTAAACGTAGTCATGCGGCACAAAAAGTGAATATAGTCAGCCAGTGCAAACAGTGAACACAGTCATCCAGCACAAAAAGTGAATGCAGTTATCCAGCACAAAAGGTGAACGCAGTGAACGCAGTCAACCAGCACAAAACGTGAACGTAGTCATGCAGCACAAAAAGTGAATGCAGTTATTCAGCACAAAAGGTGAACACAGTCAGCCAGCAGAAAAGGTGAGTGCAGTGATCAAAGTCAACCCGCACATACAGTGAAAACAGTCATCCAGCACAAAAAGTGAATGCAGTTATACAGCACAAAAGGTAAACGTAGTCATGCAGCACAAAAAGTGAATACAGTTATCCAGCGCAAAAGGTGAACGCAGTCATCCAGCACAAAAGGTGAACGCAGTGAACGCAGTCAACCAGCACAAAAAGTGAATGCAGTCAGCCAGCCACACAGCTGCAGCGCTATAAGATAACTATGCCTATGTTTATTATTTTTAACCCCTTAGCGACCGCCGATACGCCTTTTAACGGCGGCCGCTAAGGGTACTTAAACCACAGCGCCGTTAATTAACGGCGCTGTGGAAAAAGTCAATAGCGCCCCCCTGAGGCCGATTTTCTCCGGGGTCTCGGCTGCCGGGGGTAGCCGAGACCCCAGAGAACATGATTCGGGGGGTTTTAACCCACCCCGCATTTGCGATCGCCGGTAATTAACCGTTTACCGGCGATCGCAAAAAAAAAAAAAAAAAAACGCGATCTCTTTTTAATTTCTCTGTCCTCCGATGTGGTCGCACATCGGAGGACAGAGAAAAGGGGTCCCAGGTGGCCCCCCCAATACTCACCTAGCTCCCCCGATGCTCCTCGTGTCTCCCGGTGGGCGCCGCCATCTTCAAAATGGCGGGCGCATGCGCAGTGCGCCCGCCGGCCGGCATCGGGAGAATCTTTGGGGTCTCGGCTGCCGGGGGTAGCCGAGACCCCAAAGAGCATGATCGGGGTCGGTATTACCGACCCCTGTTTTGCGATCGCCGGTAATTAACTGTTTACCGGCGACCGCAAAAAAAAAAAAAAAGTAAAGTGTAATTCTCTGTCCTCTGATGTGATCGCACATCAGAGGACAGAGAAATAGGGGGATTCGGGGACCCTAGCATACTCACCTAGGTCCCTGGATCCTCTTGCTGCTCCTCCTGGCCGCCGGCAGAAGAAAATGGCGGGCGCATGCCCAGTGCTAAAATTAGGGTTAGGGGTAGGGTTAGGGTTAGGGTTAGGGGTAGGGTTAGGGGTAGGGTTAGGGTTAGGGGTAGGGGTAGGGTTAGGGTTAGGGGTAGGGTTAGGGGTAGGGTTAGGGGTAGGGGTAGGGTTGGGGGTAGGGTTGGGGGTAGGGTTAGGGTTAGGGGTAGGGTTAGGGGTAGGGTTAGGGGTAGGGGTAGGGTTGAGGGTAGGGTTAGGGTTAGGGGTAGAGGTAGGGTTAGGGGTAGGGTTAGGGCTAGGGTTAGGGCTAGGGTTGGGGCTAAATTTAGGGTTAGGGTTGGGACTAAATTTAGGGTTAGGGTTGGGGCTAAATTTAGGGTTAGGCTTCTTTCACACTTACGTCGGTACGGGGCCGTCGCAATGCGTCGGCCCGACATACTGACGCACGTTGTGAAAATTGTGCACAACGTGGGCAGCAGCTGTAGTTTTTCAACGTATCCGCTGCCCAATCTATGTCCTGGGGAGGAGGGGGCGGAGTTACGGCGCGGTCAGAAATGGCGGATGCGACGTACAAAAAAAGTTTCATTGAACGTTTTTTTGTGCCGACGCTCCGCCAAAACACAACTGATCCAGTGCACGACGGACGCGACGTGTGGCCATCCGTCACGATCCGTCGGCAATACAAGTCTATGGGCAAAAAACGCATCCTGCGGGCACATTTGCAGGATCCGTTTCTTGTCCAAAACGACGGATTGCGACGGATGCCAAACGACGCAAGTGTGAAAGTAGCCTTAGGGCTAGGGTTAGGGTTGGGGCTAAAGTTAGGGCTAGGGTTGGGGCTAAAGTTAGGGTTAGAGCTGGGATTAGGGTTAGGGTTTGGATTAGGGTTGGTATTAGGGTTAGGGTTGGCATTAGGGTTACGCTTGGGATTAGGGTTAGGTTTGGGATTAGGGTTAAGGTTAGGGTTGTGATTAGGGGTGTATTGGGATTAGGGTTAGGTTTGAGGTTAGGGTTGAGATTAGAATTAGGGGTGTGTTGGATTTAGGGTTTTGATTAGGGTTATGGTTAGGGTTGACATTAGGGTTGTTTTGGGGTAAGGGTTGTGATTATGGTTAGGGTTAGTGATTAGGATTATGGATCAGGTTGGGATTAGGGTTAGGGGTGTGTTGGGGTTAGGGTTGGAGCTAGAATTGGGGGGTTTCCACTGTTTAGGTACATCAGGGGGTCTCCAAACACGACAGCCAATTTTGCGCTCAAAAAGTCAAATGGTGCTCCCTCCCTTCTGAGCTCTGCCGTGCGCCCAAACAGTGGGTTACCCCCACATATGGGGCATCAGCGTACTCGGGATAAATTGGACAACAACTTCTGGGGTCCAATTTCTCTTGTTACCCTTGTGAAAATAAAAACTTGGGGGGGCTACAATATCTTTTTTGTGAAAAAAAAAATATTTTTTATTTTCACGACCCTGCATTCTAAACTTCTGTGAAGTACTTGGGCATTCAAAGTTCTCACCACACATCTAGATAAGTTCCTTGGGGGGTCTAGTTTCCAAAATGGGGTCACTTGTGGAAAGTTTCTACTGGTTAGGTACATCAGGGGCTCTGCAATCGCAACATAATGCCCACAGACCATTCTATCAAAGTCTGCATTCCAAAAAGGCGCTCCTTCCCTTCCGAGCTCTGCCGTGCGCCCAAACAGTGGTTTACCCCCATATATGGCGCATCAGCGTACTCAGGATAAATTGGACAACAACTATTGCAGTCCAATTTCTCCTGTTACCCTTGTGAAAATAAAAACTTGGGGGCTACAATATCTTTTTTGTGGAAAAAAAAAAATTTTTTATTTTCACGACTCTGCATTCTAAACTTCTGTGAAGCACTTGGGCATTCAAAGTTCTCACCACACATCTACATAAGTTCCTTGGGGGGTCTAGTTTCCAAAATGGGGTCACTTGTGGAGGGTTTCTACTGGTTAGGTACATCAGGGGCTCTGCAAACGCAACATAATACCCGCAGACCATTCTATCAAAGTCTGCATTCCAAAACGGCGCTCCTTCCTTCCGAGCTCTGCCGTGCGCCCAAACAGTGGTTTACCCCCACATATGGGGTACCAGCATACTCAGGACAAATTGGACAACAACTTTTGGGGTCCAATTTCTCTTGTTACCCTTGTGAAAATAAAAACTTGGGGGCTAAAAAATCTTTTTTGTGGAAAAAAAAATATTTTTTATTTTCACGGCTCTGCATTATAAACTTCTGTGAAGCACTTGGGCATTCAAGGTTCTCACCACACATCTAGATAAGTTCCATGGGGGGTCTAGTTTCCAAAATGGGGTCACTTGTGGGGGTTTTTCACTGTTTAGGCACATCAGAGGCTCTCCAAACGCGACATGGCGTCCAATCTCAATTCCAGCCAATTCTACATTGAAAAAGTAAAACGGCGCTCCTTCACTTCCAAGCTCTGCGGTGCGCCCAAACAGTGGTTTACCCTCACATATGGGGTATCGACGTATTCAGGAGAAATCGCACAACAACTTTTGTGGTCTAATTTCTCCTGTTACCCTTGTGAAAATAAGAATTTGTGGGCGAAAATATCATTTTTGTGTAAACAAAAGCGATTTTTTATTTTCACGGCTCTACGTTATAACTTTCTGTGAAGCACTTGGGGGTTCAAAGTGCTCACCACACATCTAGATAAGTTCCTTAAGGGGTCTAGTTTCCAAAATGGTGTCACTTGTGGGGAGTTTCCACTGTTTAGGCACATCAGGGGCTCTCTAAACGTGACATGGCGTCCGATCTCAATTCCAGCCAATTCTACATTGAAAAAGTTAAACGGCACTCCTTCTCTTCCAAGCTCTGCGGTGCGCCCTAACAGTGGTTTACCCCCACATATGGGGTATTGGCGTATTCAGGAGAAATTGCATAACAAAATTTATGGTTACATTTCTGTTTTTACACTTGTGAAAATAAAAAAAATGGTTCTGAATTAAGATGTTTGCAAAAAAAAGTTAAATGTTCATTTTTTCCTTCCACATTGTTTCAGTTCCTGTGAAGCACGTAAAGGGTTAATAAACTTCTTGAATGTGGTTTTGAGAACCTTGAGGGGTGTAGTTTTTAGAATGGTGTCACACTTCATTATTTTCTATCATATAGACCCCTCAAAATGACTTCAAATGTGATGTGGTCCCTAAAAAAAAATGGTGTTGTAAAAATGAGAAATTGCTGGTCAACTTTTAACCCTTATAACTCCCTAACAAAAAAAAAATTTGTTTCCAAAATTGTGCTGATGTAAAGTAGACATGTGGGAAATGTTATTTATTAACTATTTTTCGTGACATATCTCTCTGATTCAAGGGCATAAAAATACAAAGTTTGAAAATTGCAAAATTTTAAAAATTTTCGCCATATTTCCGTTTTTTTCATAAATAATCGCAAGTAATATCGAAGAAATGTTACCACTAACATGAAGTACAATATGTCACAAAAAAACAATCTCAGAATCAGCGGGATCCGTTGAAGCGTTCCAGAGTTATAACCTCATAAAGTGACAGTGGTCAGAATTGCAAAAATTGGCCTGGTCATTAAGTACCAAATTGGCTCTGTCACTAAGGGGTTAAATCATCAATACCTAAAAAATATATACAGATTGGTATCAGAGAATTCCTTCAAGTCTTCTCTTTATATTTATGGATGTTTCTCTGATGATGCGCTTTTTTAGCTACCTGATCACTGTAGCCAATCATAGACTTCTGCGGCCCTGTGTAGACCCAAGGGAGCAGGCATCATTTCCAAAGTCGACACCGCTATATTCCGGGAGGGCGGAAGTGCTGGAAAGTGGAGTGCATCTGTTTATCAATGTAAAACCATCAATGTCTGAAAAAAATGTATTTCGGTGTCTTTTAAGGAAACTATCCTTGGTACCCTTTCCTTCAAGTGAAACCTTAAAGTGAATCACCAGCCTCCCACATAGACTTATTTGCCTACTGTTTCATGATAATCATCTTTTTCTCACTTGTGGTTTCTCACGTGCAGTTTTATTCTCCATGCACTGACTTTCTGTCCCACCACTGATTAACATCTTTCTGCCTATGCACAGTGTAGACAGAGCGGCTGATCATCATTTTGTGCAATGTGGTTAATAATGTTTTGTACAGTTTATCTTTTTAGTGACTACAGACTCTGACTTTCTTGTGTGGACTCTAATTTACCAGTGCAGGAAACCATGTCATTTCTTGGCACATTTCTGCAGATTTGAGAGAAGACAGCTCCGATGCACGGGGGTAAGATGATCTACAGGAACCGGAAGTGGTTGGAGGACCTCTTTGACAATAGCAGATTGATGTTTTACTGAAACTGATATTACATATTAGATGAGAGTTTCTTGAACGAGAAAATGTAAAAAGAGAATTCTGCATCCAGTAGGACCTGTCATAAAATCCCTCCACGTCACCAATCCTGTAATATGGTGTACTTGTCACAACATATGATTGGAGATAATTAATAGTTTAGGATATACACTTTAAGTGGATCTGTCAACATATTTTAAAATGTAATCCGCATATACACAGAAGTTGCCCAAAATAACTTTTTTTTTTATTAAGTATAACCGAGTTTGTTATTTTCTACAGCAGCAACCCGTGGCAAAAATGTACATGTGCTTTTAACTGCTCTATTTTTTTTTCTTTTTTGGATAGTCAAATAATTTCTGCCTCTTTTTTTTCGTTATATATGGGGCTTCATTTTTATGTCATTTTCATATTCCTTTTTTGTGCTGATATTGGGAAACATAGAAAGAAAAATATGAAATATGGGTCAATGTTTTAGATTTTAAATTGTATTCTCCTTTCCGTAGAAATGATTCTGCATATACATATATACATGATAGATATAGATAGTGTTTGCGGCGGCTTTGGCAAACTTATTTTCATTTTGTATATAAAGTAGCTGAGAATAAAGTATAGAGCGTATAGAGTAGCTGGAGAATGGACAGGTCTGTTCTTTTAGCGCTTCAAGTCTTTCAAAGAAAAGAAACCCAAAACGATGGAACACAGCAAGTCGTTTCGACATCGCTGCGCATATGTTCATTCTATTTTACTAATTTTTTAAGTGCTTTTTTCAGGCGGCTTTCTAAGCGGACCCACCTGGAAAATATGCTGTTTGCACATAGTCTTATCATGGAGTTTCAGAACAATTTTCACCTATTCTGAAATGACTGCCTGTGCGTGAGACGATCTCCTGGATAGGTAAATATTGTATTTTTCATTGTTCTGAGTTGCATATTAATTTATGAGCAGTAGAGGAGATTTGCATTGTCTGGGTGTGCAACATTTAGAACATTGATGTTATCTCTTTTGGTGCCTATAAGAATATCTTGTGCACCGGCAGTTTTACCGCGCAGCCTGTGGATGTGATACCTGTTACCTGTTGCTCCGGTGTTCGTCGTTGTGCCGCCCCGTTGTATTACGAGGCCAGGTGCGTGTTTACCACGGTGTATTATTGAAGCGTCCGGACAATAGGTGTAAGGGTGGAGTAACCCTGCTCTATGCCAGGAATAAAAGGTGCAATATAAATAGCATTTTCCCTTCACAAATCTTTAAGCGATATTAGAAAAAAATGCATTGTACAGCTATAAAAAAAAAATATTTGGTTTGGAAAAGTATCTAAAGTTACTGCTCTCCACAAATGTTATCATGATGTCGATTGGTATATTATCACACAGGATACATTTCCACTGTAACACTACTAGCAAACCCTGTGTAATGTGACCCTATGGTCATACTCACTTCCTTCTGTGCCTACATTTTGCTAACATCTATTTGTTAACTCAACAAGAAGTATAAATCAGGTGGAATGGAACATGGCTCCCGGATCAGACAACACTGAGCTTGTTTGTAGTCTGGATCCATGAAGAAACAGGAGATTTGCATACAAGTTAGTAATGCATGCTGCGATCTTCACTAGTTCATTATTACTGCATTTATATCTTATGTACTGTAGTAATTAAATAAGAAGCATAAGGTTATTGGAATCCTTTGTCCAATAGTCAATATAGTCATAGTTCAGCCACTCATTGGTCTACTTTTATTCCTATCATTTATTTTCTGCTGTATTTTTGCACAGAAAATTTGTGGCTTTTAAAAGGGTTGTCCCGCGAACAAAGTACATTTTAAAGGGCACCTGTCATTTAAAAAAACACTATTAATATGGGGTTACTCTGGAGGTTAATAGCATTCTGAAGACATGTGGCCGCTGCACTGAATGCCCGGTTGCCAGGAGTAAATGAACTTTATTCTTTCTGTCAACCTTGGACTTTCAGTCATAGAGACGTGGCCGGTGCGGCTTCAGTCATCGCTCAGTACATAGTGAGCAGCAGTTGTAACTCTGCCCTAGCACTGACTGACAGCCAGCTCAGCCGTTCATCATTGCAGAAGCGGCTGTCAGTCAGTGCTGGGGTGTGGTTACAGCCGCCACTCACTATGTACTGAGCGGGCACTGAAGCCGAGCCAACTACGCCTCTATGACTGAAATCCCAAGGCTGCTGAGAGTAATAAAGTTAATTTCCTCCCAGCAGTGGGACAGCTGCAAAGTGCTATTAATCTGCAGATTAACCACCGATGGGATAGTACGTCTAACGCGATCAGCTGTGCTCACGGGGGGAACGCGGCCGATCGCAGCCGGGTGTCAGCTGACTACCGCAGCTGACATCCGGCACTATGTGCCAGGAGCGTTCACGGACTGCTCCTGGCACATTAACCCCTGGAACACTGCAATCAAAGATGATTGCAGCATTCCAGCGGCATAGGGAAGCATCTTGCAGGGAGTGCTTCCCCGGGACCCTCGGAGCAACGCGATGTGATTGCGTTGCTCTGAGGGTCTCCTACTTCCTCCTCCCTGCAGGCCTGGATCCAAAATGGCCACGGGGGGCATTCCAGGTCCTGCAGGGAGGTGGCTTTCAAGCACCTGCTCAGAGCAGGCGCCGGGAAGCCTCCCTGCAGTGCCTGTCAGATCGCTGATCTGACACAGTGCATTGTAAAGTGTCAGATCAGCGATCTCTAGTATTGAAAGATAGGAGACAAAAAAAGCGCAAATAGGGTCTTATCCCCAGGATTGTTCTTAATCAATTGTGAGAGAACTGCTCACCTGGTAGTACACAGGTCAGATCAAGATCAGGCAAGATCAGCGATCTGTCACTATACTGTAATCTCCCCCCTGGGGCAATGTAAAAAAGTTTAAAAAAATAATATTTACATGTGTAAAAAAAAAATCCTAAATAAAGAAGAAAATATATATATTGTTCCAATAAATACATTTCTTTATCTAAATAATAAAAAACAATAAAAGTACGCATATTTAGTATCGCCGCCTCTGTAACGACTAGTGTTGAGCCACCTCCCTAGTGTTCGAGTTCGGTTTGGTTCGTCGAACTGGGACGTGTTCGACGAATGTTTGAACCCCAATGAAACCAATGGCAGGCAAACACAAACACATACAGACACATACAAAACACATAGAAAACACCTAAAAAGGTGTCCAAAAGCTGACAAACTGCTCAGAAGACACAACGAACACATGGAAAAGTCACAACTACATATAGTCATGCGAAATGAAAAGAGGTGGAGGAGTAAAAGGAGGAGGAGACACAGATATAGGCATGTCATGCCCTTCTAAAATCAAGAAAGGCTGGAGTAAAAATCTAAAATCACTCTACCAACACCCAGACGTCTTGACATAAAAAATAAAAAAAGAAATATCTTTAGGTAGAATGGCGGCGGGTCCATTCAGAACACTTTCCTTAGAAGACGTAGTGGTACCCCCGTTGGGAGTTGTGCCAATACATTCCGAATAATCCACCATTTGTCATATCCAAGGGGCAGGTCAGTAAACGACAACATCGATGCGGAACCAAGTACAGTACTATGTACTGTACCTCCTTTGACGAGGCAATCAGGTGGGTCAAAAAGTTGGTAAGGGGCACCCTAATGGCCAAAACAGACATTGAGGGGGCGTTCCGGTTACTACCTGTGCCTCCGAATAGTGTCCTCCCATTGGGCTGCTTCTGTGAAGGAGCATATTACATAGATCGCTGTTTGCCCATGGGGTGCTCCATATCCTGCTCACTATTTGAGGCGTTTAGTTGCTTCCTCGAATGTGTCGTCATCGACGTTTGTAAGGCGGCACAAATTATCCATTACCTCGACGACTTCATATGCCTGGGCCCAAAAGATTTGCCACAGTGTGAAAGCACGCGGTAGTCCACCTGTGAGGAGAGAGCTGGAGGGAGAATGGACACCCCAGAGTTGAGGGGTTAGATTGAGAAAGAAAGAAGGCGGTGTAGCTTGCTTCATGGGTGGGGTACTCTGCTGAGAAGCAGAAATTGCAACTAGGCCCAAAAGGATTTCCTGGGCCAGATGCCGTTAAAAAATAGTACTTAGGTAAACAGGTGGTGTAGTTTGCTTCACTGGTGAAGTACACAGCTGAGTAGCACCAAATTCTACTAGTCCCAAAAGGATTTCCTGGGCTAGATGCCGTTACAAAATAGTACTAAGGTAAACAGGCGGTGTAGCTTGCTTCATGGGTGGGGTACGCTGCTGAGTAGCACAAAATTCTACTAGGCCCAATAGGATTTCCTGGGCTAGATTGTTATGACCTGGTGGTCAGGACAATAATGGACCTGGTGGTTAAGAGCACACGGAATGACCTGATAGTTACTGATAATATAGGACGAGCTCTGAGACGTGGGAACTCTGCTGACCGCAATCCCTAATCCTATCACACACACTAGAAATAGCCGTGGATTGCTCCTAACGCTCCCTATGCAACTCGGCACAGCCTAAGGAACTAGCTAGCCCTGAAGATAGAAAAATAAAGCCTACCTTGCCTCAGAGAAATTCCCCAAAGGAAAAGGCATCCCCTCACATATAATGACTGTGAGTAAAGATGAAAATACAAACACAGAGATGAAATAGATTTATCAAAGTGAGGCCCGACTTACTGAACAGACCGAGGATAGGAAAGGTAGCTTTGCGGTCAGCACAACAACCTACAAAAAGACCACACAGAGGGCGCAAAAAGACCCTCCGCACCGACTCACGGTGCGGAGGCGCTCCCTCTGCGTCCCAGAGCTTCCAGCAAGCAAGACAACAAACAAAATAGCAAGCTGGACAGAAAAATAGCAAACCAGAGAAAAACAAGCAGGCACTTAGCTTCTGCTGGGAAGACAGGTCACAAGAACGATCCAGGAGTGAACAAGACCAATACTGGAACATTGACAGGTGGCATGGAGCAAAGATCTAAGTGGAGTTAAATAGAGCAGCCAGCTAACGAATTAACCTCGTCACCTGTGGAAGGAAACTCAGAAACACCCACAGCCACCAGAGGAATTCCATGGATAGAACCAGCCGAAGTACCATTCATGATCACAGGAGGGAGCCCGACAACAGAATTCACAACAGTACCCCCCCCTTGAGGAGCGGTCACCGAACCCTCACCAGAGCCCCCAGGCCGACCAGGATGAGCCAAATGAAAGGCACGAACCAGATCGGCAGCATGAACATCAGAGGCAAAAACCCAGGAATTATCTTCCTGACCATAACCCTTCCACTTGACCAGGTACTGGAGTTTCCGTCTCGAAATACGAGAATCCAAAATCTTCTCCACCACACACTCCAACTCCCCCTCAACCAACACTGGGGCAGGAGGATCAACGGATGGGACCACAGGCGCCACGTATCTCCGCAATAACGACCTATGGAACACATTATGGATGGCAAAAGAAGCAGGAAGGGCCAAACGAAATGACACAGGATTGATAACCTCAGAAATCTTATACGGACCAATGAAACGAGGCTTAAACTTAGGAGAGGAAACCTTCATAGGAACATAACGAGACGACAACCAAACCAAATCCCCAACACGAAGTCGGGGACCCACACAGCGCCGGCGGTTAGCGAAACGTTGAGCCTTCTCCTGGGACAATGTCAAATTGTCCACCACATGAGTCCAAATCTGCTGCAACCTATCCACCACAGTATCTACACCAGGACAGTCCGAAGACTCAACCTGCCCTGAAGAGAAACGCGGATGGAAACCAGAATTGCAGAAAAACGGCGAAACCAAAATAGCCGAGCTGGCCCGATTATTAAGGGCGAACTCAGCCAACGGCAAAAAGGACACCCAATCATCCTGATCAGCAGAAACAAAGCATCTCAGATATGTTTCCAAAGTCTGATTAGTTCGTTCGGTTTGGCCATTTGTCTGAGGATGGAAAGCCGAGGAAAAAGACAAATCAATGCCCATTATAGCACAAAAAGATCACCAAAACCTCGAAACAAACTGGGAACCTCTGTCAGAAACGATGTTCTCCGGGATACCATGTAAACGAACCACATGCTGGAAAAATAATGGCACCAAATCAGAGGAGGAAGGCAATTTAGACAAAGGTACCAAATGGACCATCTTAGAAAAGCGATCACAAACCACCCAAATGACCGACATCTTTTGAGAGACGGGGAGATCCGAAATAAAATCCATAGAAATATGCATCCAGGGCCTCTTCGGGACCGGCAAGGGCAAAAGCAACCCACTGGCACGAGAACAGCAGGGCTTAGCCTGAGCACAAGTCCCACAGGACTGCACAAAAGAACGCACATCCCGTGACAAAGACGGCCACCAAAAGGATCTAGCCACCAAATCTCTGGTACCAAAGATTCCAGGATGCCCAGCCAACACTGAACAATGAATCTCAGAGAAAACTCTACTAGTCCATCTATCAGGGACAAACAGTTTCTCCGCTGGGCAACGGTCAGGTCTATCAGCCTGAAATTTTTGCAGCACCCGCCGCAAATCAGGGGAGATGGCAGACAAAATTACCCCCTCTTTGAGAATACCCGCCGGCTCAGGAACACCCGGAGAGTCAGGCACAAAACTCCTTGACAGGGCATCAGCCTTCACATTCTTAGAGCCCGGAAGGTACGAAACCACAAAATCAAAATGGGAGAAAAATAACGACCATCGAGCCTGTCTCGGATTCAACCGTTTGGCAGACTCAAGATAAGTCAAATTCTTGTGATCTGTCAAGACCACCAGCGATGCTTGGCTCCTTCAAGCCAATGACGCCACTCCTCGAATGCCCACTTCATGGCCAACAACTCTCGATTACCAACATCATAATTGCGCTCAGCAGGCGAAAACTTTCTAGAAAAGAAAGCACATGGCTTCATCACCGAGCCATCAGAACTTCTTTGCGACAAAACAGGCCCAGCTCCAATCTCAGAAGCATCAACCTCAACCTGAAACGGGAGTGAAACATCTGGCTGGCACAACACAGGGGCAGAAGAAAAACGACGCTTCAACTCCTGAAAAGCCTCTACAGCTGCAGAAGACCAATTGACCACATCAGCACCCTTCTTGGTCAAATCAGTCAACGGTTTAGCAACCCTAGAAAAATTAGCAATGAAGCGCCGATAAAAATTAGCAAAGCCCAGGAACTTTTGCAGGCTCTTCACAGATGTCGGCTGAGTCCAATCGTAAATGGCCTGGACTTTAACAGGGTCCATCTCGATAGCAGAAGGGGAAAAAATGAACCCCAAAAATGAAACCTTCTGAACTCCAAAGAGACACTTTGACCCCTTCACAAACAAGGAATTCGCACGAAGGACCTGGAACAACATTCTGACCTGCTTCACATGAGACTCCCAATCATCCGAAAAGACCAAAATATCATCCAAATACACAATCAGGAATTTATCCAGGTACTCTCGGAAGATGTCATGCATAAAGGACTGAAATACTGATGGAGCATTGGAAAGCCCGAATGGCATAACCAGGTACTCAAAATGGCCCTCGGGCGTATTAAATGCTGTTTTCCATTCATCGCCTTGTTTAATACGCACAAGATTATACGCCCCTCCAAGATCTATCTTGGTGAACCAACTAGCCCCTTTAATACGAGCAAACAAATCAGACAGCAACGGCAAAGGATACTGAAATTATTGAGAAGGTGGTAATCAATACAAGGTCTCAAAGAACCACCCTTCTTGGCCACAAAAAAGAACCCTGCTCCTAACGGTGATGACGACGGGCGAATATGGCCTTTCTCCAAGGATTCCTTTATATAACTCCGCATAGCGGCGTGTTCTGGCACAGATAAATTGAACAATCGGCCCTTAGGAAACTTACTACCAGGAAACAAATTAATTGCACAATCGCAATCCCTATGAGGAGGTAGGGCACTGGCTTTGGGCTCATCAAATACATCCCGATAATCCGACAAAAACTCTGGAACTTCAGAAGGAGTGGAAGACGAAATAGACAAAAATGGAACATCACCACGTACCCCCTGGCAACCCCAGCTGGACACAGACATAGATTTCCAGTCCAATACTGGATTATGGACCTGTAGCCATGGCAACCCCAAAACGACCACATCATGCAGATTATGCAACACCAGAAAGCGGATATCCTCCTGATGTGCAGGAGCCATGCACATGGTCAATTGGGTCCAGTACTGAGGCTTATTCTTGGCCAAAGGTGTAGCATCAATTCCTGTCAATGGAATAGGATACTGCAAGGGCTCCAAGAAAAAACCACAGCGCCTAGCATACTCCAAGTCCATCAAATTCAGGGCAGCGCCTGAATCCACAAATGCCATAACAGAATAGGATGACAAAGAGCAAATCAGAGTAACGGGCAATAGAAATTTAGACTGTACCGTACCAATGGTGGCAGACCTAGCGAACTGCTTAGTGCGCTTAGGACAATCGGAGATAGCATGAGTGGAATCACCACAGTAAAAACATAGCCCATTCCGACGTCTGTGTTCTTGCCGTTCAGCTCTGGTCAAAGTCCTATCACATTGCATAGGCTCAGGCCCATGCTCAGATAGTACCGCCAAATGGTGCACAGCTTTACGCTCACGCAAGCGTCGATCGATCTGAATGGCCAAAGACATAGACTCATTCAGACCAGCAGGCATGGGAAATCCCACCATGACATCCTTAAGGGCTTCAGAGAGACCCTTTCTGAATATTGCTGCCAGGGCACATTCATTCCACTGAGTGAGCACAGACCACTTTCTAAACTTCTGACAATATATCTCCGCTTCATCCTGACCCTGACACAGAGCCAGCAAGATTTTTTCTGCCTGATCCACTGAATTAGGTTCGTCATAAAGCAATCCAAGCGCCAGGAAAAACGCATCAACATCACGCAATGCCGGATCCCCTGGCGCAAGGGAAAATGCCCAGTCTTGAGGGTCACCACGTAACAAAGAAATAATGATCTTTACTTGTTGAACAGGGTCACCTGAGGAGCGAGGTTTCAAGGCAAGAAACAATTTACAATTATTTTTGAAATTCAAGAACTTAGATCTATCACCAAAAAACAAATCAGGAATTGGAATCCTAGGCTCTGACATCGGATTCTGAACCACAAAATCTTGAATGTTTTGTACCTGTGTTCTGAACCACCCAGATGTAAAGGGGAAAAGAGAGACAAAACACACTGCAAAGAAAAAAAAATGGTCTCAGAACTTCTCTTATCCCTCTATTGAGATGCATTAGTACTTTGGGCCACCTGTACTGTTATGACCTGGTGGTCAGGACAATAATGGACCTGGTGGTTAAGAGCACACGGAATGACCCGATAGTTACTGATAATATAGGACGAGCTCTGAGACGTGGGAACTCTGCTGACCGCAATCCCTAATCCTATCACACACACTAGAAATAGCCGTGGATTGCTCCTAACGCTCCCTATGCAACTCGGCACAGCCTAAGGAACTAGCTAGCCCTGAAGATAGAAAAATAAAGCCTACCTTGCCTCAGAGAAATTCCCCAAAGGAAAATGCAGCCCCCCACATATAATGACTGTGAGTAAAGATGAAAATACAAACACAGAGATCAAATAGATTTAGCAAAGTGAGGCCCGACTTACTGAACAGACCGAGGATAGGAAAGGTAGCTTTGCGGTTAGCACAAAAACCTACAAAAAGACCACGCAGAGGGCGCAAAAAGACCCTCCGCACCGACTCACGGTGCGGAGGCGCTCCCTCTGCGTCCCAGAGCTTCCAGCAAGCAAGACAACAAACAAAATAGCAAGCTGGACAGAAAAATAGCAAACCAGAGAAAAACAAGCAGGCACTTAGCTTCTGCTGGGAAGACAGGTCACAAGAACAATCCAGGAGTGAACAAGACCAATACTGGAACATTGACAGGTGGCATGGAGCAAAGATCTAAGTGGAGTTAAATAGAGCAGCCAGCTAACGAATTAACCTCGTCACCTGTGGAAGGAAACTCAGAAACACCCACAGCCACCAGAGGAATTCCATGGATAGAACCAGCCGAAGTACCATTCATGACCACAGGAGGGAGCCCGACAACAGAATTCACAACACTAGATGCTGTTACAAAATAGTAGTTAGGTAAACAGGCGGTGTAGCTTGCTTCATAGGTGGGGTACGCTGCTGAGTAGCACTAAATTCTACTAGGCCCAAAAGGATTTCCTGAGCTAGATGCCGTTACAAAATAGTATTTAGGTAAACAGGCGGTGTAGCTTGCTACATGTGTGGGGTACGCTGCTGAGTAGCACTAAATTCTACTAGGCCTAAAAGGATTTCCTGGGCTAGATGCCGTTACAAAATAGTACTTAGGTAAACAGGCGGTGTAGCTTGCTTCATGGCAGGGGTACTCTGCTGAGAAGCAGAAATTGCTACTAGGCCCAAAAGGATTTCCTGGACCAGATGCCGTTAAAAAATAGTACTTAGGTAAACAGGTGGTGTAGCTTGCTTCATGGGTGGGGTACGCTGCTGAGTAGCACTAAATTCTACTAGGCCCAAAAGGATTTACTGGGCTAGATGCCGTTACAAAACAGTACTTAGGTAAACAGGCGGTGTAGCTTGCTTCATGGGTGGGGTATGCTGCTGAGTAGCACTAAATTCTACTAGGCCCAAAAGGATTTCCTGGGCTAGATGCCATTACAAAATAGTAGTTAGGTAAACAGGCGGTGTAACTTGCTTCACGGGTGAAGTACGCTGCTGAGTAGCACCAAATTCTACTAGGCCCAAAAGGATTTCCTGGGCTAGATGCCATTACAAAATAGTACTTAGGTAAGCAGGCGGTGTAGCTTGCTTCATGGGTGGGGTACGCTGCTGATTAGCACTAAATTCTACTAGGCCCAGAAAGATTTCCTGGGCTAGATGCCGTTACAAAATAGTAGTTAGGTAAACAGGCGGTGTACCTTGCTTCATGGGTGGGGTACGCTGCTGAGTAGCACTAAATTCTACTAGGCCCAAAAGGAATTCCTGAGCTAGATGCCGTTACAAAATAGTATTTAGGTAAACAGGTGGTGTAGCTTGCTACATGCGTGGGGTACGCTGCTGAGTAGCACTAAATTCTACTAGGCCTAAAAGGATTTCCTGGGCTAGATGCCGTTACAAAATAGTACTTAGGTAAACAGGCAGTGTAGCTTGCTTCACTGGTGAAGCACGCTGCTGAGTAGCACCAAATTCTACCAGTCCCAAAAGGATTTCCTGGGCTAGATGCCGTTGCAAAATAGTACTTAGGTATACAGGCGGTGTAGCGTGCTTCATGGGTGGGGTATGCTGCTGAGTAGCACTAAATTCTACTAGGCCCAAAAAGATTTACTGGGCTAGATGCCGTTCCAAAACAGTACTTAGGTAAACAGGCAGTGTAGCTTGCTTCATGGCTGGGGTACGCTGCTGAGTAGCACTAAATTCTACTAGGCCCAAAAGGATTTCCTGGGCTAGATGCCATTACAAAATAGTAGTTAGGTAAACAGGCGGTTTAACTTGCTTCACGGGTAAAGTACGCTGCTGAGTAGCACCAAATTCTACTAGGCCCAAAAGGATTTCCTGGGCTAGATGCCGTTACAAAATAGTACTTAGGTAAACAGGCGGTGTAGCTTGCTTCATGGGTGGGGTACGCTGCTGAGTAGCACTAAATTCTACTAGGCCCAAAAGGATTTCCTGGGATAGATGTCGTTACAAAATATTACTTAGGTAAACAGGCGGTGTAGCTTGCTTCATGGGTGGGGTACACTGCTGAGTAGCACTAAATTCTACTAGGCCCAAAAGGATTTCCTGGGCTAGATGCCGTTACAAAATAGTACTTAGGTAAACAGGTGGTGTAGCTTGCTTCATGGGTGGGGTACGCTGCTGAGTAGCACCAAATTATACTAGGCCCAAAAGGATTTCCTGGGCTAGATGCCGTTACAAAATAGTACTTAGGTAAACAAGCGGTGTAGTTTGCTTCATGGGTGGGGTACGCTGCTGAGTAGCACTAAATTCTACTAGGCCCAAAAGGATTTCCTGGGCCAGATGCCATTAAAAATAGTACTTAGGTAAACAGGCGGTGGGTGGCTGGGCTACTCTGCTGACTAGCAGACACTGAAGCTTTGGAGCAGACCTCTGAATCCCAGGCCATAGTATGAGGAGACAACTCTGCAGATGACCCCACCCACCTGGAACTGACGATGGCAACGTCATGTAGAACTCAGCAAGGGGACTAAATAAAGTGTCTCCATTTTTTCCAAAAATTCGCCACAGACACCACTTAAGTGGCATCAAATTCGTCAGAGTTTTTTAAAACGGTTGGTGAGGTGATTTTCAAAAATCATCAAGCTTTTAGTCTCCCCAAGATGACACAGGGGTAGAAAAGTCCTTGCGGATCCAGGATTTGTTCATCTTGATGAACGTTAGTCTGTCTACATTGCCACTGGACAGCCGCGTGCGCTTATCTGTCAGCACACCACCAGCAGCGCTGAACCCACATTCAGAGATAACGCTGGCAGCGGGGCACGACAAGATCTCCAAGGCGTGAGTGGGGAGCTCAGGCCATTTTTCAAGGTTGGAAGCCCGAAATGAGCAAGGGTCCAGTTCCACAGTCATGGCATCGATGTTAACTTGGAGATACTCTTGTACCATCCTCTCTAGGCGTTGGCTGTGCGTTAGACTTCTTGTCTCCTGTGGCTTTGCAAAGGATGGTCTGAAAAAATCTTGAAACGATTGGAAAAAATTGCTGTTACCACCAGATACTATGTTACTGTTACAGTTTGAGTGATGACTCGATAGTCCCACGGTTGGCAAGTTAGAACTCAGAGATTCACTACGTGCACCACTGGTGTTTTGTGGAAAAGCAAATGTTAGATTCTGTAACAGTCTCTGCTGATACTCCTGCATGCGTGAATCCCTTTCTATGGCAGGAATTATTTCGCCAAATTTACTTTTGTACTGGGGATCAAAGAGTGTGGCAACCCAGTAGTCGGCATTACTTCGGATTCTGACAATCCGAGGGTTATGTTGCAGGTAGTGCAGCAAGAAGGCACTCATGTGTCTTGCGCATCCAGGAGGACCAAGTCCTTGTTGTCTTGGTGGTGGCGAGGTGAGAATAAGGCTTCCTTCGTCTGCCCTCTCCCCCCAACCTCGCACAACAGAAATTTGATCATTTCATCTGATGAGTCTTCCATGCCCAGCACCAGTTCTTCCTCCACTTCTTCCTCGCCTCCTGCACCTTCCTCAACAGTTTGGCTGCTACCATGCGCCCTCGGTAATCCCTCTCCCCAGCCTCCAATGCCAGCCACCTTGGTACTGCAAACCTTCTTCACCTTGGAGATATTATCCCTTCCGCATACGACTCCTCCTGTTCCTCCTCCTCCTCTTGTTCCACCACCTGACTCCGAACATTGTTTAAGGTGTGCTCCAGCATGTAAATCACCGGAATGGTCATGCTGATAATGGCATCATCAGCACTAAACATCTTCGTTGCTATTTCAAAACTGTGCAGAAGGGTGCATAGGTCCCTGATCTGAGACCACTCCTGCAGCGTGATTTGCCCCACCTCTTGATCTCGTTGGCCCAGGCTATACGTCATTGTCGTGAATTCTGTTGTCAAGCTCCCTCCTGTGGTCATGAATGGTACTTCGGCTGGTTCTGTCCATGGGCTTCCTCTGGTGGTTGTGAGTGGGGCTGCGGCTTCTGAGTTTCCTTCCACAGGTGACGAGGTTAATTCGTTAGCTGGCTGCTCTATTTAACTCCACTTAGATCTTTGCTCCATGCCACCTGTCAATGTTCCAGTATTGGTCTAGTTCACTCCTGGATCGTTCTGGTGACCTGTCTTCCCAGCAGAAGCTAAGTTCCTGCTTGTTTTCTCTGTTTACTATTTTTCTGTCCAGCTTGCTATTTTGATTTTTGTCTTGCTTGCTGGAAGCTCTGGGATGCAGAGGGAGCGCCTCCGCACCGTGAGTCGGTGCGGAGGGTCTTTTGCACCCTCTGCGTGGTCTTTTTGTAGTTTTTTGTGCTGACCGCATAGTTACCTTTCCTATCCTCAGTCTGTTCATTAAGTCGGGCCTCACTTTGCTAAATCTATTTCATCTCTGTGTTTGTAATTTTCATCTTTACTCACAGTCATTATATGTGGGGGGCTGCCTTTTCCTTTGGGGAATTTCTCTGAGGCAAGGTAGGCTTTATTTTTCTATCTTCAGGGCTAGCTAGTTCCTTAGGCTGTGATGAGTTGCATAGGGAGCGTTAGGAGCAATCCACGGCTATTTCTAGTGTGTGTGATAGGATTAGGGATTGCGGTCAGCAGAGTTCCCACGTCTCAGAGCTCGTCCTAAATTATTAGTATTTATCAGGTCATTCCGTGTGCTCTTATCCACCAGGTTCATTATTGTCCTAACCACCAGGTCATAACAGTCATAACGTATTGCACCAGGGCTCGTCGTTGACGCCACAGTCGCTACAAAATGTGCAGAGTTTAATTCCACCGTGTGGGCACATCGCATTTCAGCCGGTGAACTGGCAGGCCCAACGATTTCTGTAGAGATGTAAGTCGTTGAGCTGCGGGATGCGAACAGCGGAAGTGAGCACACAGCAACCGTGCCCTCTGCAGAAGCCCATCTAATCCGGGATAGTGGGATAAAAATTGCTGGATAACCAGCTTCAAAACATGAGCCATACAAGGCATGTGTGTGACATTGCCCTGGCGAAGGGCCGCACCCAGGTTTGCAGCATTGTCGCACACAGCCTTCCCTGGCTGCATGTTGAGTGGAGACAACCATTAATCGAACTCGTTCTCCAGAGCTGACCACAACTCCTCAGCTGTGTGACTCACATTTCCCAGACATTTCAATGTAAACACTGCCTGATGCCGTTGAGCCCTGGTGACAGCATAGTGAGGAGGTGTGCAGAATTCCTTCTGCGCAGTTACAACGCGGGTGGCATTACCAGACAGGCTTTGCGTGCAGGTGGAGGACCGAGAGGAGGTTGAGGAGGCAGAAGCAGTGGAGGAACTTCTAGATACAGAGGATCGACGAGCAACTCGTGGGGACGGCAAGACTTGGACAGCAGCCCCTTCTCCTGATGTCACCGTAGTTACCCAGTGCCCAGTCACCGATATGTAGTGCCCCTGTCCATGTCTACTCGTCCAAGTGTCTGTGGTGAAATGCACCCTGTCACACACAGAGTTTGTCAAGGAAGCGGTGATGTTGTGTGTGACATGCTGGTGTAGCGCAGGCACAGCTTTCTTTGAGAAGTAGTGGCAACAGGGCATCTGGTACTGGGGCACTGCGACGGACATAAGGTCTCAAAAATCCTCTGTGTCCACCAGGCGGAAAGGCAGCATTTCTGTAGCCAACAGCTTGCAGATGGAGAAATACAACCTCTTAGCTTTGCCATGGCTAGGAGGAAATGGTCTTTTACTTGTCCACATCTGAGGGACTGAGGGCTGGCTGCCGTGCTTAGACGGAGTTGAGTAGGGTGTCCCCGGCAAACTGCTGGTCTGTGAGGAAGGTGCAGGTGGAGATGTTATGTTGCCTTGATCAAAATGTGGTGTGGATGTCGGAGAGCGCTCAACAACAGCAGGTGTTTCCACTTGCAAATGTCCTGATGACCTGCCAATCACACTGGCTGTTGCAGGTAAAAAGGTGTAAGGTCTGCGTCCAAAACCATGTGCGACTGCTGTCCCCACAGTCACAGAGGATGAAGAGGACGCGGATGCACTTGATGGGGCAGACGGTGGTTGACCCAGCCCACTAGGCCGCATTGTAGCACAGTGAGCTTCCCACTGCAACTTATGCCTCATATCCATGTGACGGTTCATGCATGAAGTACTCAAGCTAGTAATTTTTTGTCCTCTACTGAGAGTTTGTTGACAAATCTTACAGACAACATGAGTTGGGTCATCCTTTGCAATGTCAAAAAATGCCCAGGCTATGCAAGGCTTAGAGACCGTGCGACCTGAAGAGCCACCACGACTTCTGGTCTGAGGCACAGTTGGGGTTGAGGATGCAGTTGTTGACGTGCTTCCAGTACTCCGTGTCTGTCCAGGAAGGCACAACGTAACCTCGTCATCAGACTCGTCACTAGCATCCTCCTCCACCTCCTCTGCTGACGTCATGGACTGGCAGACTGGGGGTTGACAGTAAGTGGGGTCTACAACCTCGTCATCATCATCCTGTGTGTTCTCACACCCGCCGTCCTCAGAGCCAACCTCTTTCTGCCCTGACCGAAAAGTCAAGTTTTCGTTCCAATCAGGTATCTCAGTCTCATCATCATCTTCCTCATTGTCTCCACCAACAGGAGATACAGTTGGGAATGAGGGTCTACATTATGCTCAGAACCTTCTTCATCTGGGTCTGGATCCGACTCACAAAGATTCTGGGCATCAGTGCAGATCATTTCCTCGTCTGGATTCACAGAAGCTCTGGAGCAGACCTCTGATTCCCAGGCTATAGTATGCATAAACAGCTCTACAGACTCAACCATGTGTGTTACCCCATGCTCAGACGGGCGGCTGGAGACTTGGGAGCTGTGAGGAAGCAAGTGCGATTGGGATGACAACTCTGAGGACTGGAGTAGTTGTGATGTTGAAGTTGACATGGAGGAGAGCCCACTTGAACGAGCACTTGATATCCGTTCAAGCACCTGCTGTTTTTGTGCCTCATCTGGATTTTTGGCGATGCTTGTAGCAATGGTCGTAAGAAAGGGATCATATCAGATTGTCCACGAAAAGAAGTAGACATCTTACTTTGGCTGGAAGATGGTCTTTCTTCTGCAGATGTTACTGTTGCTTTACCACCTACCCCACCACGGACACAACCTTTTTTCCCTTTCCAACACGCCTATTCCCCTTTCCACCAGCAGCAGGCCTTTTGCCACTCATTTTAGTGCTTAACTAATTGGCAACTCTGTATCTGTAGTGGCCAAACTGTGGTACTAGGCCCAAAACTATTAACTGGGTTAGATGCAGTAAAAATTTAGATACACAGTCGGTGTAGTTAGTTTCACAGGCGGGCTACTCTGTTGATGTGCAGACAATGCTCCTAGGCCCAAAACTATTAACTGGATTAGATGCAGTAAAAATAGAGATACACAGGCGGGCTACTCTGCTGACATGTAGACACTGCTCCTAGGCCCAGAACTATTAACTGGATTAGATGCAGTAAAAATAGAGATACACAGACGGTGTAGTTAGTTTCACAGGGGGGCTACTCTGCTGACGTGGAGACACAGCTCCTAGGCCCAAAACTATTAACTGGATTAGATGCAGTAAAAATTGAGATACACAGGCGGTGTAGTTAGTTTAACAGGTGGGCTACTCTGCTGACGTGCAGACACTGCTCCTAGGCCCAAAAATATTAACTGGATTAGATGCAGTAAAAATTGAGATACACAGGCGGTATAGTTAGTTTCACAGGCGGGCTACTCTGCTGACGTGCAGACACTGCTCTTAGGCCCAAAACTATTAACTGGATTAGATGCAGTAAAAATTGAGATACACAGGCAGTATAGTTAGTTTCACAGGCGGGCTGTTATGATCTGGTGGCCTAGGAGCAGCATGTGACATACTCTGGAGAAGGTGGTACCTGTACTGACCGCAGACCCTGAACTTAGCACCGCAACTAGAAGTAGCCGTGGGATGTACCTAACACTCCCTAGACACCTCAACACAGCCTAAGGACTAACTTCCCCTAAAGATAGAAACGGGAAAACTATCTTGCCTCAGAGAAAATCCCCAAAGGATAGACAGCCCCCCACAAATATTGACTGTGAGAGGGGAGGGAAATGACATACGCAGACTGAAATCAGGATGTAGCAAAGGAGGCCTTACTAGCTAAAAAGAAAGAATAGGACAGAGAACTATGCGGTCAGTATTAAAACACTAGAAAATATCCACCACAGAAAATACAAACTCCACATCTGACTAAAGACATGGAGGGTATATCTGCATCTCCAGAGATACAGCTTGGCTGCAAAAAATCCTTACACAGACAAATCTGGACAAGACAAAACATGAAAATGCACAGAACTATAAGGCCCACAGCATGTGGACAGCAAAAACAAAGCCAGAACTTATCTTTGTTGAAAAGAACAGCAAAACAGGAGAGACCAGTCAGGGATGTGAATCCTCCAAAAACAATGGACAACTGGCACTGACTAAAGGATCAAGCAAGACTAAATAGCCCAGTCCAAATTGCAATAAGTGGACACACCTGATAAATGCTGCAATCCAAAGACAGCAGCACTACCACTCATAACCATCGGAGGGAGCCCAAGAGCAGAATTCACAACAGTACCCCCCCCCCCCCGTGAGGAGGGGTCACCGAACCCTCACCAGAGCCCCCAGGCCGATCAGGACGAGCCAAATGAAAGGCACGAACCAAATCGTCAGCATGAACATCGGAGGCAACAACCCAAGAATTATCCTCCTGGCCATAACCCTTCCATTTGACAAGATACTGAAGCTTCCGCCTCGAAAAACGAGAATCCAAAATCTTCTCAACCACATACTCCAACTCCCCATCAATCAACACCGGAGCCGGAGGATCAACAGAGGGAACAACGGGCACCACATACTTCCGCAACAAAGATCTATGGAAAACATTATGGATGGAAAAAGAGGCTGGAAGGGCCAAACGAAAAGACACTGGATTGATAATCTCAGAAATCCTATAAGGACCAATAAACCGAGGCTTGAACTTAGGGGAAGAAACCTTCATAGGAACATGACGGGAAGACAACCAGACCAAATCCCCAACCCGAAGCCGGGAACCAACACACCGACGACGGTTAGCAAAACGCTGAGCCTCCTCCT
The DNA here is from genome assembly GCF_032444005.1 of Ranitomeya imitator. Taxonomy (NCBI): domain Eukaryota; kingdom Metazoa; phylum Chordata; class Amphibia; order Anura; family Dendrobatidae; genus Ranitomeya; species Ranitomeya imitator. The sequence goes on along the minus strand of NC_091283.1, from coordinate 75,619,313 downwards.
GCGACAACACCAAATTGTCCACCACATGAGCCCAAATTTGCTGCAGCCTGTCAACCACAGAATCCACACCAGGACAATCAGAAGGCTCAACCTGCCCTGAAGAAAAACGAGGATGAAAACAAAAATTACAAAAAAAAGGCGAAACCAAGATAGCAGAACTAGCCCGATTATTAAGGGCAAACTCGGCCAATGACAAGAAAGCCACCCAATCATCCTGATCAGCAGACACAAAGCATCTCAAATAAGTTTCCAAATTCTGATTAGTTCGCTCGGTTTGGCAATTTGTCTGAGGATGAAATGCGGAAGAAAAAGACAAATCAATGCCCAGCCTTGCACAAAAGGCCCGCCAAAACCTAGAAACAAACTGGGAACCTCTATCAGACACAATATTCTCCGGAATGCCATGCAAACGAACCACATGCTGAAAAAACAACGGAACCAAATCAGAAGAGGAAGGCAATTTAGGCAAAGGTACCAAATGAACCATCTTAGAAAACCGATCACAAACCACCCAGATAACCGACATCCTCTGGGAAACCGGAAGATCTGAAATAAAATCCATAGAAATATGCGTCCAAGGCCTCTCAGGGACCGACAAAGGCAGAAGCAACCCACTAGCACGGGAACAACAAGGCTTGACCCGCGCACAAGTCCCACAGGACTGCACAAAAGAACGCACATCCCGCGACAAAGAAGGCCACCAAAAGGACCTACCAACCAAATCTCTGGTACCAAAAATCCCAGGATGGCCAGCCAACAATGAACCTCAGAAATCACTTTACTAGTCCATCTATCAGGAACAAGCAGTTTCCCCACTGGACAGCGGTCAGGTTTATCAGCCTGAAATTCCTGAAGAACCCGTCGTAAATCAGGGGAGATGGCAGAAAGAATCACCCCTTCCTTCAGAATGCCGACCGGCTCAAGGACCCCAGGAGAATCAGGCAAAAAACTCCTAGAGAGGGCATCAGCCTTAACATTCTTAGTAACAGGAATGTACGAGACCTCAAAGTCAAAACGGGAGAAAAACAGGGACCATCGAGCCTGTCTAGGGTTCAGTCGTTTGGCAGACTCGAGGTAAATCAGATTTTTATGATCGTTCAGGACCACAATACGGTGCTTGGCCCCCTCAAGCCAATGTCGCCACTCCTCAAATGCCCACTTTATAGCCAACAACTCCCGATTGCCGATATCATAATTGCGTTCCGCAGGCGAAAACTTCCGAGAAAAGAAGGCACACGGTTTCATCAAGGAACCATCAGAATTCCTCTGAGACAAAACGGCCCCTGCCCCAATCTCAGACGCGTCAACCTCAACCTGAAATGGAAGAGAAACATCCGGCTGACGCAACACAGGGGCAGAAGTAAATCGGCGTTTAAGCTCCTGAAAGGCAGAAACAGCCGCGGAGGACCAATTCGTCACATCAGCGCCTTTCTTCGTTAAATCGGTCAGAGGTTTAACCACACTGGAGAAGTTGGCAATGAAACGACGATAAAAATTAGCAAAGCCCAAGAATTTCTGAAGGCTCTTCACAGATGTGGGCTGAATCCAATCATGAATGGCCTGAACCTTAACCGGATCCATTTCTATAGATGAAGGAGAAAAAATGAAGCCCAAAAAAGAAACCTTCTGCACTCCAAAGAGGCACTTAGACCCCTTCACAAATAAAGCATTCTCACGGAGGATCTGAAATACCATCCTGACCTGTTTCACATGAGACTCACAATCATCGGAAAAAATCAAAATATCATCCAAATATAAAATCATGAATTTATCAAGATAACTCCAAAAGATATCATGCATGAAGGACTGGAACACAGATGGGGCATTAGAGAGTCCCAATGGCATCACAAGGTATTCAAAATGGCCTTCGGGCGTATTAAATGCAGTTTTCCATTCGTCACCCTGCTTAATACGAACAAGATTATATGCCCCTCGAAGGTCAATCTTAGTAAACCAACTAGCCCCCTTAATCCTAGCAAACAAATCAGTAAGCAAAGGCAAAGGATATTGAAATTTGACCGTGATCTTATTCAAGAGGCGATAATCAATACAGGGTCTCAAGGAGCCATCCTTCTTGGCAACAAAAAAAAACCTGCTCCCAATGGTGAAGAAGATGGCCGAATATGCCCCTTCTCCAAAGACTCCTTAATATAGCTCCACATGGCGGCATGTTCTGGCACAGACAGGTTGAAAAGTCGGCCCTTAGGGAATTTACAACCTGGAATCAAGTCAATAGCACAATCACAGTCCCTATGCGGTGGAAGGGAACTGGATTTGGGCTCATCGAATACATGCTGGAAATCTGACAAAAACTCAGGAATTCCAGAAGAGGGGGAAGAGGAAATTGACATCAAAGGAACGTGACCATGAACCCCCTGACAACCCCAACTAGTCACAGACATAGATTTCCAATCTAACACCGGATTATGTACCAGTAACCATGGAAAACCTAGCACAATAGCATCATGCAAATTATGCAACACCAGAAAACGACAATCTTCCTGATGGGCTGGCACCATGCACATGGTCAGCTGTGTCCAGAACTGAGGTTTATTTTTAGCCAACGGTGTAGCATCAATGCCCCTTAAAGGAATATGGTTCTGCAAAGGCTGCAAGGGGAAACCACAACGTCTGGCAAATTCTAAGTCCATTAAGTTCAGAGCGGCGCCTGAATCCACAAATGCCATGACAGAAAATGACGATAATGAGCAGATCAAGGTCACAGATAACAGAAATTTAGGTTGTACAGTACTGATGATAACAGAACTAGTGATTCTCTTTGTACGCTTAGGGCAATCAGAAATAACCTGAGCAGAATCACCGCAGTAAAAACACAACCTATTCTGACGCCTGAATCTTTGTCGTTCAGCTCTAGACAAAATCCTATCACACTGCATAGGCTCAGGGCTCCGCTCGGAGGACAACGCCACAGTGTGCACAACTCTGCGCTGGCGCAAGCGCCGATCAATCTGAATGGCCAGAGACATAGAATCACTCAGACCAGCAGGCGTGGGGAACCCCACCATAACATCTTTAACGGATTCAGAAAGACCCTTTCTGAAAATTGCCGCCAAGGCATCCTCATTCCATTTAGTCAATACAGACCATTTTCTAAATTTCTGGCAATACGATTCTGCCGCTTCTTGACCCTGACACAGGGCCAACAAGGTCTTCTCTGCATGATACACTGAATTAGATTCATCATACAATAACCCTAGCACCTGAAAAAAGGTGTCTACATTAAGCAAAGCAGGATTCTCAGATTCCAGGGAAAATGTCCAATCCTGAGGATCACCATGCAGCAGGGAAATAACAATTTTAACCTGCTGAATGGGATCACGAGAAGAACGGGGTTTCAGAGCAAAAACAGTTTACAGTTATTTTTAAAGCTAAAAAATTGGACCTGTCCCCAAAAAACAAATCAGGAGTTGGAATTCTAGGCTCTAAAACCGGAGTCTGAATGATATAATTGGAAATACCCTGTACTCTAGCAGCAAGTTGGTCCACACGAGAAACCGATTCCTGAACCTCCATGCCAGCGCCTAACTCCTGAGCCACCCAGAGGAAAAGAGGGAAGGAAAGACACAACAGACTACAGAAAAAAAAATGGCTCAGCACTTTCCTTCCCTTCTTCTGAGATGCGTTTAACTTATTGTTGGCCAGTTGTACTGTTATGATCTGGTGGCCTAGGAGCAGCATGTGACGTACTCTGGAGAAGGTGATACCTGTACTGACCGCAGACCCTGAACTTAGCACCGCAACTAGAAGTAGCCGTGGGATGTACCTAACACTCCCTAGACACCTCGACACAACCTAAGGACTAACTTCCCCTAAAGATAGAAACGGTAAAACTATCTTGCCTCAGAGAAAATCCCCAAAGGATAGACAGCCCCCCACAAATATTGACTGTGACAGGAGAGGGAAATGACATACGCAAACTGAAATCAGGATTTAGCAAAGGAGGCCTTACTAGCTAAAAAGAAAGAATAGGACAGAGAACTATGCGGTCAGTATTAAAACACTAGAAAATATCCACCACAGAAAATACAAACTCCACATCTGACTAAAGACATGGAGGGTAAATCTACATCTCCAGTGATACAGCTTGGCTGCAAAAAATCCTTACACAGACAAAGCTGGACAAGACAAAACATGAAAATGCACAGAACTATAAGGCCCACAGCATGTGGACAGCAAAAACAAAGCCAGAACTTATCTTTGTTGAAAAGAACAGCAAAACAGGAGAGACCAGTCAGGGATGTGAATCCTCCAAAAACAATGGACAACTGGCACTGACTAAAGGATCAAGCAAGACTAAATAGCCCAGTCCAAATTGCAATAAGTGGACACACCTGATAAATGCTGCGATCCAAAGACAGCAGCACTACAACTCATAACCACAGGAGGGAGCCGAAGAGCAGAATTCACAACAGCGGGCTACTCTGCTGATGTGCAGACACTGCTCCTAGGCCCAAAACTATTAACTGGATTAGATGCAGTAAAAATTGAGATACACAGTGTCACGCCGTTAACGGTGATAAAGGGGCAGGATGGCGTACTGGGACCCGCACCTGTCCCTGCCACTATAATGGGGCCCTGACTTTCCCTTATCTCAGGGGTACCTATAATGGTTAGGAGGCCTGAGCCGCCAGCGTATCCCTGTCTCCTGTGCAGGCCCTATCAGTGGCCCCCTCTCCCCCCCAATGGAGGTGGACTGCACCAGTGTATAAATACGACAATTAAGCAGGGTATGCAGACAAGGTAGCTAAAATCTCAATCTCATTAAATGCTCACACAACCACAGATGAAACACAGAGAAGGGAAGAGAAGGAAAAAACAAGGAAGGAAAACAGGTTTAACATACAACCAAAACAGCAGACAACAATCTCTGTAGATAAACCTCCAAGCTCCAAACACCACTGCTCCTTCCCACTTCAAGCCAGGCAGCAGAACTGATCACTGACAACAGTTGTAGTTAAAGCTGAGTCTATATAGGAGCGGAGATTACAAAAACCAAATCAGCTGAGAGACCAAGCTCTCAGTAACTTCAGTAACCAGGTTTAACTCCTGTCCTGCTGGCACAAGACAGCCAGGTCAGAATTCAGGAGAAGAGCTTCTGTTCATCGTGTGTGAACGAGGCCCAGAACACTGCGGTTCTCTGGAACCTCTATGTCGCGGTAGCCCCGTGACACACAGGCGGTATAGTTAGTTTCACAAGCGGGCTACTCTGCTGACGTGTAGACACTGCTCCTAGGCCCAAAACTATTAACTGGGTTAGATGCAGTAAAAATTGAGATACACAGGCGGTGTAGCTAGCTTCACAGGCGGGCTACTCAGATGACTATCAGACAATGCTACTAGCCCAAAAGGATTGGCTGAGCTAGATTATACCAAATGCTGTGACAAACACTTGCACAGCACTGGCACAGACCTGCCTGGCAAACAGTGCTATGAACTGCTGTAGCCTACCCTGAAAAGGGCTGATATTACAACTAGTCCCAACTCCGCCCGACTCCCTAAACCTGTCTCTCTGAAAATTCGCTCCAAAAAATACTCTTAGACTGTATAGCGCCCACAGCAGCAGCTGTGCCGTCTAACATTAAGCTGCAGCAGTGAGGAAATGGTGTCGACGGGGCAAATGGCTGGTTCTTATAGGGCAAGGACATGTGACATACACAGCCAGTGACACATGCCCTTGCTTGTGTGCATCACATGCACATTGCTGTGTGTGTGCACTGCTGATAGGCTGAGAGACTGCCCCGCCCCACTGTAAATGCGGGAAAGAAACAAAAAATGGAGATCGGCATTATTTCAGCACAGATCTATCCCCCGCCGACTATACACTGAAACAGTCTATTAACAATGATAAACAGTTTTAATGTGCAAATCAAGTGAGGCTTTTGGTGAACGAACAGTTATCGAACAGAAACTCGAACAGCCGAATTTTAAGCAAATTGTTCGAGTTCGTCGAACGACTCAAACACGCCCAAAACAGCTCGAATTTGAAATTGGCGAACAGTTCGACTTGAACACCGCTCATCTCTAGTAACGATCCGACCTATAAAACTGTCTCACTAGTTAACCCCTTCAGTGAACAACGTAAAAAAAAAATGAGGCAAAAAACGACGCTTTATTATCATTCTGCCGAACAAAAAGTGGAATAACACGCGATCAAAAAGACGGATATAAATAACCATGGTACCACTGAAAACGTCATCTTATCCTGCAAAAAACGAGCCACCATACAGCGTCATCAATGAAAAAATTAAAAAGTTATAGTCCTCAGAATAAAGCGATGCAAAAATAATTATTTTTTATATAAAATAGTTTTTATCGTATAGAAGCGCCAAAACATAAACAAATGATATAAATGAGGTATCGCTGTAATAGCTCTGACCTGAAGAATAAAACTGCTTTATCAATTTTACCAAACGCGGAATGGTATAAGCGCCCCCCCAAAAAAAGAAATTCATGAATAGCTGTTTTTTGTTCATTCTACCTCACAAAAATCGAAATAAAAAGCGATAAAAAATGTCTCGTGCCCGAACATGGTACCAATAAAAACATCAACTCATCCCGCAAAAAAAAATAGACCTCACATGACTCTGTGGACCAAAATATGGAAAAACTATGTTTTGCAATAAAAAGCGTCTTTTAGTGTGTGACGGCTGCCAATCATAAAAATCCAGTAAAAAACCCACTATAAAAGTAAATTAAACCTCCCTTCATCACCCCCTTAGTTAGGGAAAAATACAATTTTAAAAAATTTATTTATTTCCATTTTCCTATTAGGGTTAGGGTTGGGGCTAAAGTTAGGGTTAGGGTTGGCACTAAAGTTAGGGTTAGGGCTAAAGTTAGGGTTGGGGTTAGGGTTGGGGCTAAAGTTAGGGTTAGGTTTGGGGCTAAAGTTAGGGTTTGGATTACATTTACGGTTGGGATTAGGGTTAGGGATGTGGTTAAGGTTATGGTTGGGATTAGGGTTAGGGGTGTGTTTGGGTTAGGGTTTCAGTTAGAATTGGGGGGTTTCCACTGTTTAGGCACATCAGGGGCTCTCCAAACGCGACATGGCGTCCGATCTCAATTCCAGCCAATTCTGCATTGAAAAAGCAAAACAGTGCTCCTTCCCTTCCGCATCATCAGCGAAAAAATTAAAAAGTTATAGTCCTCAGAATAAAATGATGAAAAAATAATTATTTTTTCTATAAAATAGTTTTTATTGTATAAAAGCGCCAAAACATAAAAAAATTATATTAATGAGGTATCGCTGTAATCGTACTGACCCGAAGAAACTGCTTTATCCATTTTACCAAACGCAGAACGGTATAAACGCCCCTCTCCTCAAAAAGAAATTCATGAGTAGCTGTTTTTTGGTCATTCTGCCTCACAAAAATCGGAATAAAAGGTGATAAAAAAATGTCACGTGCCCGAAAATGTTACCAAAACAGACGTCAACTCGTCCCGCAAAAAAACAAGACCTCCTATGACTCAAAATATGGAAAAATTATAGCTCTCAAAATGTGGTAACGCAAAAAAATATTTTTTGCAATAAAAAGTGTCTTTTAGTGTGTGACGGCTGCCAGTCATAAAAATCCGCTAAAAAACCCGATATAAAAGTAAATCAAACCCGCCTTCATCACCCCATTAGTTAGGGAAAAATAAAAAAATGTATTTATTTCCAATTTTCCCATTAGGGTTAGGGCTAGGGTTAGGACTAGGGCTAGGGCTAGGGTTAGGGTTAGGGCAAGGGTTAGGGCTAGGGTTAGGGCTAGGGTTAGGGCTAGGGTTAGGGTTGCGGCTAGGATTATGGTTTGGATTACATTTACGGTTGGGATTAGGGTTAGGAGTGTGTCAGGGTTAGGGGTGTGTCAGGGTTAGGGGTGTGGTTAGGGTTATGGTTGTGATTAGTGTTAGGGGTGTGTTGGGGTTAAGGGTGTGGTTGGGATTAGGGTTAGGGATGTGTTTGGATTAGGGTTTCAGTTAGAATTGGGAGTTTCCACTGTTTAGGCACATCAGGGCTCTCCAAACGCAACATGGCATCCGATCTCAATTCCAGCCAACTCTGCGTTGAAAAAGTAAAACAGTGCTCCTTCCCTCCCGAGCTCTCCCGTGCGCCCAAACAGGGGTTTACCCCAACATATGGGGTATCAGCGTACTCAGGACAAATTGGACAACAACGTTTGGGGTCCAATTTCTCCTGATACCCTTGGGAAAATACAAAACCTGGTCTAAAAAATAATTTTTGTGGACAAAAAAAAAGATTGTTTATTTTCATGGTTCTGTGTTATAAACTGTAGTGAAACACTTGGGGGTTCAAAGTTCTCAAAACACATCTAGATAAGTTCCTCGGGGGGTCTAGTTTCCAATATGGAGTCACTTGTGGGGGGTTTCTATTGTTTAGGTACACCTGCAGACCAATCCATCTAAGTTTGCATTCCAAACGGTGCTCCTTCCCTTCCGAGCTGTACCATGTGCCCAAACGGTGGTTCCCCCCCAAATATGGGGTATCAGCGTACTCGGGACAAATTGGACAACAACTTTTGGGGTCCAATTTCTCCTGTTACTCTTGGGAAAATACAAAACTGGGGGCTAAAAAATAATTTTTATGGAAAAAAAATAATTTTTATTTTCACGGCTGTGCGTTATAAGCTGTAGTGAAACTCTTGGAGGTTCAACGTTTTCACAACACATCTAAATAAGTTCCTTAGGGGGTCTTCTTTCCAAAATGGTGTCACTTGTGGGGGGTTTCAATGTTTATGCACATTAGGGGCTCTCCAAACGGGACATGGTGTCCTATCTCAATTCCTGTCAATTTTGCATTGAAAAGTCAAACGGCGCTTCTTCCCTTCCGAGCTCTGCCATGCGTCCCAACAGTAGTTTACCCCCACATATGGGGTATCAGCGTACTCAGGACAAATTTTACAACAACTTTTGGAGTCCAATTTCTTCTGTTACCCTTGGGAAAATAAAAAATTGGGGGCAAAAAGATTATTTTTGTGAAAAAATATGATTTTTTATTTTTACTGCTCTACATTATAAACTTCTGTGAAGCACTTGGTGGGTCAAAGTGCTCACCACACATCTAGGTAAGTTTCTTAGGTGGTCTACTTTCCAAAATGGTGTCACTTGTGGGGGGTTTCAATGTTTAGGCACATCAGGGGCTCTCCAAAAGTGACATGGCGTCCCATCTCAATTCCATTCAATTTTGCATTGAAAAGTCAAATGGCGCTCCTTCCTTCCGAACTCTGCCATGCGCCAAAACAGTGGCTTACCCCCACATATGGGGCATGAGCGTACTCAGTACAAATTTTACAACAACTTTTGGGATCCAATTTCTTTTTGTGAAAAAAAAGTTAAATGTTCATTTTTTTTTAAACATTCCAAAAATTCCTGTGAAACACCTGAAGGGTTAATAAACTTCTTGAATATGGTTTTGAGCACCTTGAGGGGTGCAGTTTTTAGAATGGTGTCACACTTGGGTATTTTCTATCATATAGACCCCTCAAAGTGACTTCAAATGTGATGTGGTCCCTAAAAAAAATGGTGTTGTTAAAATGAGAAATTGCTGATCAACTTTTAACCCTTATAACTCCCTAACAAAAAAAAAATTTGGTTCCAAAATTTTGCTGATGTAAAGTAGACATGTGGGAAATGTTACTTATTAAGTATTTTGTGTGACATATCTCTGTGATTTAAGGGCATAAAAATTCAAAGTTGGAAAATTGCAAAATTTTCGCCAAATTTCCGTTTTTTTCACAAATAAACGCAGGTAATATCAAATAAATGTTACTGCTATCATGAAGTACAATATGTCACGAGAAAACAATGTCAGAATCATCAGGATCCGTTGAAGCGTTCCAGAGTTATAACCTCATAAAAAGACAGTGGTCAGAATTGTAATAATTGGCCCGGTCATTAACATGCAAACCACCCTTGGGGATAAAGGGGTTAACTGTCCAAGCAAAGTCGAAGTTAGTTCATGAAAACTAATTCGTACTGCACACTTAACCCCTTCATGACCTTTGACGTAAGGTAACGTCATGGTTGGGAAGGGGTTCATGACCTATGACACAACTGTACGGCATGGCGTTTGTGCCTGCACAGGAGCAGTGCCTGTCAGATTGCTACCGGGAGCTTGGGGTAAGTAGCTGTCACTGCTAGGAGCAGTACCCTCACCGCCCTGGGCCATTTAACTCCTTAAATGCCACGATCGATATCAATACCAACATTTATGTGGCTGGGGGAGGGGGCTCCCTCTTCCTTCCGATCGGCGTCCCTGCGATGACATTATGAGGGCCCGATCCTTGCCATGGCAACTTGATGTCATCACGATGACCTCCGAGTCTGCCAACTACGGCCAGCAGCATGTTCTAAGAGGCTTTTGTCAGTGCAGCACTAAGGTTATGTGTACACATTTTTTCGCGGTAAAAACGCTATAAAAACTCATTAAATACACATACATTATGCATCCTATCATTTAGAATGCATTCTGCATGTTTTGTGCACATGGTGCGTTTTTTTCCGCGATAAAAAAAGCAGCATGTTAATTAATTTTGCCGATTGTCTGCGTTTTTCCCGCTATTCTATGCATTTGCGAAAAAACGCACAAAAAAACGCACCAACAATGCGTCAAAAACGCATCAAAAACGCAAAAAAAAACGCATGCGGATTTCTGGCAGAAATGTCCGGTTTTTGTCAGGAAAATTTCTGCAAGAAATCCTGACGTGTGCACATACCCTGACAGGTATCATGCATTGCAATGCATTATACGGCTGCCGTCACACTAGCAGTATTTGGTCAGTATTTTACATCAGTATTTGTAAGCCAAAACCAGGAGTGGAACAATTAGAGGAAAAGTATAATAGAAACATCTGCACCACTTCTGTATTTATCACCCACTCCTGGTTTTGGCTTACAAATACTGATGTAGAATACTGACCAAATACTGCTAGTGTGACGGCAGCCTACCAGGGATTACAGTAATGAAAGTTTAAGTCCCATAGAGGTATTAGGTAAGAAAGTTAAAAACAAAGTTTTAAAAAATTGTAAAAATATTTAAAAAAAATTCTTACAGTGGGGAAAATAAGTATTTGATACACTGCTGATTTTGCAAGTGGAATAAAATGCGATCAAAAAGGCAAATGTAAGTAAAAATTGTATCACTGAAAAATCATCTTGTCCTGCAAAAAAACAAGCCGCCATACATCTCCGTCAGCGGAGAAATAATAAAGTTATAGCTCTCAGAATATAACAATACAAAAAAACAATTATTTTTTCTAAAAAAAAATATTTTATTGTATTGGGGCCAAAGCAATATGTTTGTTGAAAAAATAGAAATTATCCATTTACTCAGCCCAGTGTTATAGAATTCTGTGAATCAACTGAGGCCTAAAAATGCTCACTAGATACCTATATGAGGTGTAGTTTCCAAAATGGGGTCTCTTGTGGGGATTTCTGCTGTTTTGGCATGTCAGGTGCTCTCCAAATGTAACATGCCATCTGCAATCTATTCCTTCCCTTCTGAGACCTGCCATGTGCCCAAACAGTAGTTTTCCACCCCATATGGGGTATCAGCATACTCAGGAGAAATTGCACAACAAATTGTATGGTTCATTTTTTCCTGCTACCCTTTTTGTGACTTAAGTAACACTTTTGTGGGAAAAATTAGATTTTTTATTTTCATGGCTCAACGCCATAAAAGTCTGTGAAGCATCTGTGGGTCAAGGTGCTCAGCACACCTATAAATTAATTCCTTGAGGGGTGTAGTTTCCAAAACGGGGTCACCTGTGGGGGATTTCCACTGATTGGGCACCTCAGGTACTCTCCAAACATGACATGGGGTCCGCAATCCATTCCAGACACTTTTGAACTCCAAAAGTCAAATTGTGCTCCTTTCCTTCCAAGCCCTGTCGTAAGCCCAAACAGCAGTTGTTTTCCACCATATATAAAGTACCAGAGTACTCAGGTGAAATGGCTCAACAAATTTTAGGGTTCATTTTTTCTTGTTACCCTTCTGAAAATAAAAGATTGGGGCTAATGCAACATTTCTGTGGGAAAATTTTATTTTTTTATTTTCATTGCTCAACGTTATAAAATTCTGTGATGCACTTGCGGGTTCTAGGTGCTTACCACACATCTAAATATATTATTTGAGGGGTGTAGTTTCCAAAATGTGATCACTTGTGAGGAGTTTCCACTGTTTAGGAATATAAAAGGATGTGTATATGCCAGTACCACACATCGGGTGCTGGCATGCTCAGGAGAAATTGCATGGTCCATTTTTTCCTGTTACACTTGTAAAAATGCACAATTTTGGGTTAAAGCAACACTTTTGTGGGAAAAAGTTAAATTTTCATTTTTTTCCCTTCCAAATTGCTTTAATTCTTGTGAAACAGGTGAAGGATTAATACACTTCTTGGATGTGGTTTTGAGCACATTGAGGGGTGCAGTTTTTTTAAATGGTGTCACTTTTGGGTATTTTCTGTCACATAGGCCCCTCAGAGTCACTTCAAATAGGATGTGGTCCCTAAAAAAATTGGTTTTGTAATTTTTTGGGGAAAATTAGCTGATCAACTTTTAACCCTTCTAACTTCCTAAGAAAAACAAATTATGTTTAAAAAATGATGCTGATGTAAAGTAGAAGAAGAAACGGACACGGCACTCATACGATCACAAAAACGGTGGTGCTCATGTAGGGTATCCAACCTGTAGTACAAATTGTAGAAAAAACTTGGCACTCAGAGAGAAAAGTGACAACAACAAAATGTTCCATTTATTGCATCCAGAATTAGCGTTAAACGTTTTCGGTCCACATCCGGACCTTCATCAGAAATGATATGAGAAGACTGAGTTTTATGTCTTGTTATGGATCTCCTGTTTTCTACAAAAGTCCAGGGAGAAATCCAAGTAGCCTGGATGCCTGGTGGAGCTAGCGTGAGGCAGCACGTGGGAGCAGGCGAACGTGGTCGCAAAGCGTGAGCGCTGCGTGCCCAGCAGACTCTTCCGGCTTATACACCCTTTATGACTACGTTTGCCTGTTCCCACGCGCTGCCTCGGGCTAGCTCCTCCAGGCATCCAGGCCACTTGGATTTCTCCCTGGACTTTTTGTAGAAAACAGGAGATCCATAACAAGACATAAAACTCAGTCTTCTCATACCAGTTCTGATGAATGTCCGGATGTGGATCGAAAACGTTTAACGCTAATTCTGGATGCAATAAATGGAACATTTTCTTTTTGTCACTTTTCTCTCTGAGTGCCAAGTTTTTTCTACAAGCTGATGTAAAGTAGACATGTGGGAAATGTTATTTATTATGTATTTTGCGTCACATAACTGGCTGGCTTAAGGGCATAAAAATCCAAATTTTGAAAAATGGCAAAAATTTTCTGCAAAATTACAATATTTTAACAAATAAACACCAAAGATATTGGTCTAAATTTACCACTAACACAAAGTACAATGTGTCATGAATAAACAGCCTTAGAATCAGTGGGATCCATTTGATCCGTTGAAGTGTTCCAGAGTAATTACCACATAAATTGACAATGGTCAGAATTGTAAAATTTGGCCTAGTCAGGAAGGTGAAAACAGGCTTTGGGCATGAAGGGGCTAAAGACACCACTGAACTTTTTTTTTCTGTATGAGGAGCCTAAAATATGTATGTAAAAGCATTCAACAGTGCTGCTTGAAATTTGCTCCAAAAACAAGAGGGAAAACATGTCTAAAAAATGCAGAAAAAAAATGCAATAATCAGAGCAGATTATTCTAGCTCATTTTAGTATGGATACCTGCAGAACAAATGAAGATAAAATGAAGATAAAAAGAACATGAAAGAGTATTTTCGCCACGTGTGAACACAACCCTATGGTATTTACAACCGTTTCTGAGTCCTGTTAGGCAGTGGACATTTGGACATTTGCTGCATTACATTTAGGTATCTTTAGAAGGAATGGAACATTTGTAGTCTAATAATTGTCTGCTTCCAGGACATAATATGTCATTATGACTCATTGCATATACTCAGACTATTGTTTAGCACCTTTTTGCATGATTTATGTCTTATGTTTTTATATGACATGCCAGTTGAAGAAGACTGGTTTCACTGGCTCTTCCAGTTTCTGGTCTAGATTCTCATTCCGCATGCTGAGCTTAAAAACATGTTTTGTTTTGTTTTTTTTGGGGTGGAAGCATCTGATGTGGTTAGAATTGCTCTGCACCGCTTGGCAACATTTTACAATGTCAGTAGAAAAAAAAAAACAACACAAGTCCTATCTGTAGATCTTGTTAGCGGCTTTAACAGCTGTGAGTATAACCCCCATGTTCGCACTTGTTCTTTTCTCATACCAGCTGAACACCAGACATCAGCCTTCTTGTATATGTCAGTTCACAGCAGGAGGAATATAAAAATGTGTCGGGGACAAGTGAATTGTGTGGTTATAGGAGAGCCAAGATCTTATTAACATAATGAGTGCATTAAATCTGGCATTTTGTGCGCCAGTCTTAATGAGAGGTGTGCAGAAATAATATGCACCAAATTAATTAACAGGCGCATGCCCCTTAATGAAATTGGCCCACTTTTCGGTGCCGTGCACCTCTTTGCTCTTTGCCAGAAGTGTTACTCCAGTCAGTGACTAGAGTAGTATTTCTGACATAAGAAAAGGTGCCACTTTCCATGAATTTGACAGGCTGGTGTAAGTTGGACCTATCCTTCCCCGAATCTTATCGAACGTCATCCATTTTGGCAGAGGTAACTCTCGTGAAGATGACAAAAGTCTCAATATTTTGGCTCAGCTTTTGCATTGTGCAAAAATGTTGTGATTATTTATAGTCTTTTAAGCCAGTTTTCTGGTGTAAATACTTAGATGTGTCAGTCCATAAATCTAGAAAATATTACCATAAACCCATTCCGGCAAAATTTATTTTTATGCTTTCATTTTTCCTCTTCTTCAGAGAGGCATAACTCTCGTATTTTTCATCTTAGCTGTATAAGGGCTTGATTACTTTATACAGTATTTTAGCTCCTATCGTTGATTTGAACCTGCAAATAAAACTCTCATTCTATATAATTACATTTTCTAATGAAGCTCAACCATTGGCTTGGCTTCAAAGAAAGGCTGAGATGCAAGCTATGGGAACCTTCAGCAGGACTCCAGCTGCCCTAATCACACATTTGCATCCCATGATCTCATTGTGGGATGCCTATGGAAGCCAGTGCATGCTCATCAGCAATCATGCCATTTAAATGGTTGATTGACAGCAGCATTTAAATGGTTAAACAGCACGCAATCGGAGCATGATCATGTCTCTGCTCTTACAGCCAGATGCTGGCTGTGTAACACAGACGGTAGTTGCTGAGTATGATGCGGGCTCAACTACTGAGCCTGCTCCATTACTGGTAGACCCGATGTAGGATGTACTCAAGAAGGGATTAAAAAGTACACTTTGTCTCACAAAAACTTAAGCTCTTATTACTGAAAAATTAAACCTCTATGGATCTTTGAACATAGTAATGCACACACAAAAAATGCTATGTTCTCAAGTCATAGAATAGTTGTATTGTTAAGGAGTTAAATGCCAAAACATCAAGAGACAAAGGGAAGGGGATAGAACATGTTTTGTCAGAAATGTAACACATACATGTTCTTCACGGAACCACAAAAGTCACATTCTGTGAATTTCCAGCATATTGCAATGGTGATGTCATAGTTGTTCCTCTTTCTATGTTGCGTTTCTTTATCAACTGGAATTGAAAAAACAACGATGCCAGAGGTTGCACACCGACCAATCTGATCAGTGTCAGACAGGGATGACAAGGGCCCACCAGTAACAATGAATGTGGTACCCACTAATCAGCTACATATAGATAATACATTACCCTTAATCACAAATGTACCCATGCTTCATTATTATAATAAACTGGGTAATTTGTGAAATGAATGATGACATGCTACTTCTCTCGGTATATACTGAATCATGTATTGTGCCAGCTACTGTTCATATAGTGTAATGGGGGCACCTACTGTCGCACAGAGACCCACCATGGATCCACCCGTTAGGCCAGTCTGAGCCTGCATCTGATATTCACAACCTGTCCTGAAGATACCTGATAACCCCTTTAAGTAGAAGAAAACATCAAGAAGAATTTTTCCAATTGTTTATAATGCATTTGGCCAGAGCGTTAGCTACCTACTCTATCTAAGACATTGTTTCTCATTTGTGGCGTCACAAATCTAATATATAAAGCTGAATGTGTGTGTGTATGTGTGTATGTATGTATGTATGTCCGGGATTGGCATCTGCACCGTCGCAGCTACATCCACAAAATTTTGCACAGTCACACGTCTGGACCCCGAGAGCGTCATAGGCTATGTTGTGAGGCGAAATTTTAACCCCGCGCGTTCCAATTCACTAAACAATTTTGCCCCTATCTACATAATGGGGAAAAAGTGAAAGGAAAAGTGTTGGAGGCGTCGCAGCTACAGCAACAAAATTTTGCACAGTCACACATCTGGACCCCGAGAGCGTCATAGGCTATGTTGTGAGGTGAAATTTAAACCCCGCACTTTCCAATTCACCAAACAATTTTGCCCCTATCTACATAATGGGGAAAAATATAGATCTCAAGGCAGGGTATACATCACAAATAGATCAAAAGAATAAAGCAAAATATCCAACTGTATGCACTATGTAATTGTGCCTGATCTGTATCCCATATGGACAAGAATTGTGGACAATTCGGAGATATATATACAAGAAGAAAAGAAGAAACAAACCGAACTCAAGCCCAAATCAATTAATAAATATTTATTTAAGGGGTAGAGTACACCATGTGGTAGGGGGGAAGAAACCAAAAGAAAAGCACTAAAACCAGGAGACGAAAATATTTAGACAAAAAATGTATGCAAATGGCTGCACGAAAAAGGACATGACCAAAAAAAGGGAATAAATAATTAGATATTGCTACATGTATATAAATAAATAAATAAATAAATAAATAAATATACATATATATACACGCGGTACAAAAAATATATATATTATTATTATTATTATTATTATACATTTTTATAGCGCCATTTATTCCATGGCGCTTTACATGTGAATACGGGGCAAATATAGACAAATACATTAAACATGAGCAGATAACAAGGCACACGAGTACATAAGGAGGGAGGACCCTGCCCGCGAGGGCTCACAGTCTGCAGGGGGTGGGTGAGGATACACTAGGAGAGGGTAGGGCAGGTTGCGCGGCTGTTCAGTAGGTTGAGGATCACTGCAGGCTGTAGGCTTGTCGGAAGAGGTGGGTCTTCAGGTTTTTTTTGAAGGTTTCTATGTTAGGCGAGAGTCTGATGTGTTGGGGTAGAGAGTTCCAGAGTATGGGGGAAGCACGGGAGAAGTCTTGGATGCGGTTATGGGAAGAAGAGATGAGAGGGGAGTAGAGAAGGAGGTCTTGGGAGGATCGGAGGTCGCGTGTAGGTAGGTACCGGGAGACCATGTCACAGATGTATGGAGGAGACAGGTTGTGGATGGCTTTGTATGTCAGTGTGAGGGTTTTGAACTGGAGTCTCTGGGCGATAGGAAGCCAGTGAAGGGCTTGACACAGGGGAGAGGCTGGGGAATAGCGGGGGGACAGGTGGATTAGTCGGGCAGCAGAGTGTAGGATGGATTGGAGTGGTGCCAGAGTGCTAGAGGGGAGTCCAGAGAGTAGGAGGTTGCAGTAGTCGAGGCGGGAGATGATAAGGGCATGCACTAGCATTTTTGCAGTGTTGCGGTCAAGGAAAGCACGGATCCGGGAAATATTTTTGAGTTTGAGACGACAGGAGGAGGCAAGGGCTTGGATATGTGGCTTGAAAGAGAGGGCAGAGTCGAGGATCACCCCGAGGCACCGGGCGTGTGGGACTGGGGATAGTGAGCAGCCATTGACATTGATGGATAGGTCTGGTGGAGGGGTAGAGTGAGATGGGGGAAAGATGATGAATTCTGTTTTGTCCATGTTCAGTTGTAGAAAGCGAGCAGAAAAGAAGGCTGAAATGGCAGACAGACAGTGCGGGATTTTGGTAAGCAAGGAGGAGAGGTCAGGTCCGGAGAGGTAGATCTGCGTGTCGTCAGCGTAGAGATGGTACTGCATACCGTGGGATTCTATGAGCTGTCCCAGGCCGAAAGTGTAGATGGAGAAGAGTAGGGGTCCTAGAACAGAGCCTTGAGGAACACCGACTGACAAGGGGCGAAGTGAGGAGGTGGTGTGGGGGAGGGAGACACTGAATGTTCGGTCTGTGAGATATGACGAGATCCAGGAAAGGGCCAAGTCTGTGATGCCAAGGGATGAGAGGATTTGTAGCAAAAGGGAGTGGTCTACAGTGTCAAAGGCAGAAGACAAGTCCAGGAGAAGGAGGACAGAGTAGTGTCGCTTGCTCCTGGCAGTTAGTAGGTCATTGGTGACTTTAGTTAGGGCAGTTTCAGTTGAGTGATGGGAACGGAAGCCTGATTGTAACCGATCAAAGAGGGAGCAGGAGGAGAAGTGGGAGGACAGTTCAAGATGGACATGTTGCTCCAGCAATTTGGAGGCATAAGGGAGAAGAGATATTGGGCGATAGCTAGACACAGAGGATGGGTCGAGGGAGGGCTTTTTGAGGATGGGTGTGATCTTGGCATGCTTGAAGGATGAGGGAAAGACACCTGTTGTGAGTGAGAGGTTGAAGAGGTGTGTTAGGGTTGGGATGAAGACCGTGGAAAGGTTAGGGATGAGGTGGGATGGGAGCGGGTCAAGCGTGCAGGTGGTGAGGTGTGATCTTGACAGGAGGGTGGAGAGCTGATCTTCTGTCATGGTGGAGAAGCTGGTTTTGGAGGAGCAGGGTTGAGCATCTAAGAGGGGCAGTGGGCGCTGTGGGCCAAAGCTTTCTCTGATCGTATCGATCTTCTGTTTAAAGAAAGAGGCGAAGTCATCAGCAGAAATGAGGGGGGAGGGAGGAGGTGCGGGGGGACGGAGTAGAGAATTGAAAGTGTTGAAAAGCTGTTTAGGGTTGTGGGACAGGGAGGATATGAGGGATGAGAAGTAAGTTTGTTTTGCGGCAGTGAGCGCAGACTTGAAGCTGGCGAGGGACTGCTTGTATGCAGTGAAGTGGTCGGCAGAGTGGGATCGCTTCCATCTCCGCTCAGCAATCCTGGAAGCCCGTCTCAATTCTTTGGTCAGGCTGGTCAGCCAGGGCTGCCTGTTAATTGTACGAGTTTTACTATGCATGAGTGGGGTGGCCGAATCGAGTGTTGTTGTTATTGTGGTGTTATAAAAAGTGGCAGCAGCATCTGTGTCATGAAGGGAGGCTATGTCTGTGAGAGGGAGAAGGGACTCAGAGAGTGATTGTAAGTTGAGATGTTTGAGATTTCTGTGAGGGTGAGTGAGTTTGTGGAGTGGGGGTTGCACACTAGGAGAGGAGAGGGACGAGAATGTCAGTAGGTTGTGGTCAGACAGGGGGAGGGGTGTGTTAGTGAGGTTAGTAAGGGAGCAGAGGCGGGTGAAGATGAGGTCCAGCGTGTGGCCATCTTTGTGAGTGGCCTCAGAGGACCATTGAGTGAGGCCAAAGGAGGCAGTCAGTGATAAAAGTTTAGAGGTAGCTGAGGTGAAAGTGTCAATGGGGACATTGAAATCACCCATGATGATAGTGGGGATGTCAACAGAGAGGAAATTAAGTAGCCAGGTGGTGAAGTGGTCGAGAAAGGTGGAGATGGCTAGTTCTGGGGGGCGGTAGATGACAGCCAGCTGGAGGTTGGAGGGGGAATAGATGCGGACAGAGTGCACCTCAAACGAGGGAAGAGTAGCGGAGGGTGGTAGCAGGATTGGAGTAAAGGAGCAGGTGTCGGACAGGAGCAAGCCAACTCCTCCACCGCGTTTGTTGCTGGGGCGAGGGGTGTGAGAGAGGTGGAATCCGCCATAGGAGAGCGCAGCTGGAGAGGCCGAGTCAGAGGGGGTGAGCCAGGTTTCACATATATATGTGAAAATGGCCTCATGAGTAAAAGTGCATGTGCAAAAAATAGTATATACTATATTGAGAAAACTAGGAGACCAATTGTAAGATAAAGTGCATATAGTACTTGCGTGTTAAAACATGGGCATGTATGTAAAAAGTGTAATACAAAAAAGGTGCAGGTGAGCAGCCACTAAGGGAAAAGAGATGACCAGATCTAGGTAGATGCGCTGAGGTATTGGTAAATATATAAATAACTCCAGAAAATATTCCAATGATATGGTAATAGTATAATGACCAGAGCCGCAAATACCTGAGTGAGTAAGGGGTCGTCTCCTGGATGTGCCTGTCCCCGACGCGCGTTTCGGCGTCAGCCTTCGTCAGGGGAAAAAGTGAAAGGAAAAGTGTTGGAGGCAAATTGACAGCTGCCAGATGTGAACAATGGGGACTTAAAGTGTGAGAGCGATGGCGCCAAAGAGTATATACCGTACAGTTGCTAAGGTGGGGCCCCGACATGGGATACTCACCACACACGGGGATATGAACACACACACAAAAGGCGAATCAAACTACCACGTGCTTGAACACATATACCACCCTCAGCACACATTTCACCACACATACACCAACCTCGCCACATAAAAGTCGAAACACAAAAGTCGCCGCTCAAAACTCGCCACGTGCAAAACTCGCCACATGCAAAACTAGGCTCACGCAAAACTCGCCACACATGCAAAACTCACCTCATGGAAAACTCGCCACACGCAAAACTTGCACACGCGGAAAAATTGCCACATGCACAAAAGTTGCAACACATGCAAAAGTTGCACATACTCAAATTGCACCACACATAAAACTCGCCACGCGCAAAACTCGCCATGTGCAAAACTTGCTGCACACAACTTGCTACACTAACCTGTCATATGCAACTCGACACACAAAAAGTTGCTATACGCATGTCGCCACACAAAACTCATCTCACAAAAGTCGCTACATGCATGTCGCCACATGCAACTCAACACACACAACTTGACACATGAAACTCGCCCTAAAACACACACAAGTCTGGTATTATCCTTCAAAAATAAAAATCTGATTAATAAGCAGAAAAACTACAAGAGCAACAAATGTACCATATAGGAAATACGGCAGCTGTCAGTCACATGACCTGTCTATTATGTGTATGTGTGAGCTAATATATACTGCCAGTGGGAGGGCTTCCTGTTGGCTGGGGATTTATCAGACTGCCAATTTAGCTTACAAATACTGAGGTAAAAATACTGACCAAATAATGTGTGAATGCGGTCTAATACAGGAGGAGATGACACACAGATATATACTATATACAGGAGATTACGCACAGGTATAGTATATACTATATACAGGAGAGATGACACACAGGTATATACTATATACAGGAGGAGATGACACACAGGTATATACTATATACAGGAGGAGATGACACACAGGTATATACTATATCCAGGAGTAGATGACACACAGGTATATACTATATACAGGAGCAGATGACACACAGGTATATACTATATACAGGAGGAGATGACATACAGGTATATACTATATACAGGAGGAGATGACACACAGGTATATACTATATACAGGAGGAGATGACACACACATATATACTATATACAGGGGACATGACACACAGGTATATACTATATACAGGAGGAGATGACATACAGGTATATACTATATACAGGAGGACATGACACACAGGTATATACTATATACAGGAGGAGATGACAACCTGGTATATACTATATACAGGGGAGATGACATACAGGTACATACTATATACAGGGGTGATGACACACAGGTATATACTATATACAGTGGAGATGACACACAGGTATATACTATATACAGGAGGAGATGACATACAGGTATATACTATATACTGGAGGAGATGACACACAGGTATATACTATACACAGGAGCAGATGATACACAGGTACATACTATATACAGGAGGAGATGACACACGTATATACTATACACAGGAGGAGATGACATACAGGTATATACTATATAAAAGAGGAGATGGCATAGGTATATAGAGGAGATGACATACAGCAGGTATATATTATATACAGAGGAGATGACATACAGGTATATACTATATACAGGAGATGACATACAGGTATATACTATATACAGAAGAAGACATACAGGTATATACTATATATAGGAGGAGATGACATACAGGTATATAGTATATACAGAAGAGATGACATACAGGTATATAATAGAGGAGATGACACATGGGTATATACAATATACAGGAGGAGATGACATACAGCAGGTATATACTATTTACAGGGGAGATGACATACATGTATATACTGAGGTGAAAATGAAAAGGTGTGAGTGCAAAATGAGAGGAGTGAGGGAAAATTGTGGAGTGATCGGAAAATGACAGATGTGAGGTTGAAATGACAAGTGTTAGGGGGGAATGAGAGGAGTGAGGGGAAAAATAAGGAGTGAGGGGGAAAATGAGAGGTGTAAGGGAGAAAATGAGAGGTGTAAGGGAGAAAATGAGAGGCATGATGGGAAAATAAGAGAAGTGAGGTGCTATAACTAACCACAGATATTTACTATGCCCAGGCAACGCCGGGCCCTTCAGCTAGTATTTCATAAAACAGCATTTTCAACCACTAATCTCTAGAGATCCAAAATTTGCAAATTATCAGCATAAAATATGAAAGAGGAACCATAGGGTCAGGGTGGGGACATCTAAATGTAAAAATAAAAAAGTATCACTTATAGAAAAATCCATATATAAAGTTATGCAAGTTATACACTGTATAAGAATTATAATTTTAAGTTTGTGCTGGTGGAATCTGGGTGGATATAGGAGATGGATTTAGGTGGGGCTTATTTGGTCCCAAATTTTATTTTTGTAAAAATAATGCTATGATTGCTAATTGCATGCTAAACAAATATAAGTTTTCTACACGTAACTAACAATTAAAGGGAACCTGTCACCCCGAAAATCGCGGGTGAGGTAATCCCACCGGCATCAGGGGCTTATCTGCAGCATTCTGCAATGCTGTAGATAAGCCCCCGATGTTACCTGAAAAAGGAGAAAAAGACGCTAGATTATATTCACCCAGGGGCGGTCCCGCTGCTGGTCAGGTCGGATGGGCGTCTCCGGTCCGCTCCGGCGCCTCCTATCTTCTTTCCATGACGTCCTCTTCTGATCTTCAGCCACGGCTCCGGCGCAGGCGTACTTTGCTCTGCCCTGTTGAGGGCAGACAAAGTACTGCAGTGCGCAGGCGCCTGGCCTCTGACCTTTCCGGCGCCTGCGCACTGCAGTACTATCCTCTGCCCTCAACAGGGCAGAGCAAAGTACGCCTGCGCCGGAGCCGTGGCTGAAGATCAGAAGCGGACGTCATGGAAAGAAGATAGGAGGCGCCGCAGCGGACCGGAGACGCCCATCCGACCTGACCAGCAGCGGGACCGCCCCTGGGTGAGTATAATCTAACGTCTTTTTCTCCTTTTTCAGGTAACATCGGGGGCTTATCTACAGCATTACAGAATGCTGCAGATAAGCCCCTGATGCCGGTGGGATTACCTCACCCGCGATTTTCGGGGTGACTGGTTCCCTTTAATCAATCTAAAGGCAATGGTGGAAATTAGAAATGAGGCAATTAAGGGTGCAAATTTATATTGCAATAAATACATGTATTAGCATTTATATATTGAAATACAGCTTTGTGAAAAAGTAATTGACCCCTTGCGTTTTTGCAAATTTGTGAAATTGAGTTTTTTCAAATTTGTGAAATCAGATCATACACACTAATTTGCATATTAAAATAAAGTTCTTTCTTGGCAGTAAAAGTGGAACAGATTTAAAAATGAAAACAATGATATATACAGGTCCTTCTCAAAAAATTAGCATATAGTGTTAAATTTCATTATTTACCATAATGTAATGATTACAATTAAACTTTCATATATTATAGATTCATTATCCACCAACTGAAATTTGTCAGGTCTTTTATTGTTTTAATACTGATGATTTTGGCATACAACTCCTGATAACCCAAAAAAACCTGTCTCAATAAATTAGCATATTTCACCCATCCAATCAAATAAAAGTGTTTTTTAATAACAAACAAAAAAACCAACAAATAATAATGTTCAGTTATGCACTCAATACTTGGTCGGGAATCCTTTGGCAGAAATGACTGCTTCAATGCGGCGTGGCATGGAGGCAATCAGCCTGTGACACTGCTGAGATGTTATGGAGGCCCAGGATGCTTCAATAGCGGCCTTAAGCTCATCCAGAGTGTTGGGTCTTGCGTCTCTCAACTTTCTCTTCACAATATCCCACAGATTCTCTATGGGGTTCAGGTCAGGAGAGTTGGCAGGCCAATTGAGCACAGTAATACCATGGTCAGTAAACCATTTACCAGTGGTTTTGGCACTGTGAGCAGGTGCCAGGTCGTGCTGAAAAATGAAATCTTCATCTCCATAAAGCATTTCAGCCGATGGAAGCATGAAGTGCTCCAAAATCTCCTGATAGCTAGCTGCATTGACCCTGCCCTTGATGAAACACAGTGGACCAACACCAGCAGCTGACATGGCACCCCACACCATCACTGACTGTGGGTACTTGACACTGGACTTCAGGCATTTTGGCATTTCCTTCTCCCCAGTCTTCCTCCAGACTCTGGCACCTTGATTTCCGAATGACATGCAAAATTTGCTTTCATCAGAAAAAAGTACTTGGGACCACTTAGCAACAGTCCAGTGCTGCTTCTCTGTAGCTCAAAAGTGGCTTTACCTGGGGAATGCGGCACCTGTAGCCCATTTCCTGCACACGCCTGTGCACGGTGGCTCTGGATGTTTCCACACCAGACTCAGTCCACTGCTTCCTCAGGTTGCCCAAGGTCTGGAATCGGTCCTTCTCCACAATCTTCCTCAGGGTCCGGTCTCCTCTTCTCGTTGTACAGCGTTTTCTGCCACATTGTTTCCTTCCAACAGACTTACCATTGAGGTGCCTTGATACAGCACTCTGGGAACAGCCTATTTGTTGAGAAATTTCTTTCTGGGTCTTACCCTCTTGCTTGAGGGTGTCAATGATGGCCTTCTTGACATCTGTCAGGTCGCTAGTCGGGGGTTTTGAGTAATGAACCAGGCAGGGAGTTTATAAAAGCCTCAGGTATCTTTTGCATGTGTTTAGAGTTAATTAGTTGATTCAGAAGATTAGGGTAATAGGTCGTTTAGAGAACCTTTTCTTGATATGCTAATTTATTGAGACAGGTTTTTTGGGTTATCAGGAGTTGTATGCCAAAATCATCAGTATTAAAACAATAAAAGACCTGACAAATTTCAGTTGGTGGATAATGAATCTATAATATATGAAAGTTTAATTGTAATCATTACATTATGGTAAATAATGAAATTTAACACTATATGCTAATTTTTTGAGAAGGACCTGTATAGTTGCTCCATCTTCTACAAGGTAATGTTTTAATTTAAGGTGTAAACTTGGGGTGACTGACTCCCTTTTACTGTTCGCAGAAGAAATTTTATTTAAGTAGGGCAAAAAACTTTCAAAGTTCATGGTTAAAGAATAAGTTAAGCCCAAATGGAGGGGAGGAGATGTAATTAAGAAGCTTTCTATATAGAAAACATTTTGAAAACAGATTAGAAGTCTTGAAACCAAAAGGATTGAATATAGAAATAGATTTCACTTGTTTGTTTGTTTGGGGAATTGGTAAGGAACATTGAGCCAAGTCTGTGGCAAGATTCTCCATGGGTCATATTATGCTCTGTAATTCCTACACAATCTTCTTTTATGTGTAAGGGTACACTTATGTTTCATCTACACTGTGCACATGCATTCAGAAAGCTCCTACCGCATATGTCAAATGTATACAAAGCGCCAAGAGTGTCTTTTTTGGCTATAATGTCATAGTTTTTAAGGTTGAAGGCAGACATAAGTCCATTCGGTTCAACCTATACCCTTAATCTGAAAATTGTGCATTTACATTCAACCCCTTGAGTTAATACTTTGTAGAACTACCTTTCGCTGCAATTATTGTTGTAAGTTTTTTCAGTTATGTCTCAGCCAGCTTTTCACATCTTGATGCTGAAATTGTCCCCCATTGTTCTTTACGTACCAGCTTTAGATCAGTGAGTTTGGATTGAGGCATCTGTGAACAGCAATTTTCAAATCTTGTCACAGATTCCCAATGGGATTTTGGTGTGGTCTGTGACTGGGTCATTCACACATGTGAATATGCTTTGATCTAAACCATCCATTGTACCTCTGGCAGTATGTTTAGGGTAATTGTTCTGCTGCAAGATGAACCCATTTCCCAGTCTCAAGTCTTTTGCAGCCTCTAACAGAATTACCCTGTATTTACCTCCATCCATCATCCATCTTCCCAGCAACTCTGACCAGCTTCCCTGTCACTGTTTAAGAAAAGCCTCCCCACAGGACGATGCTGCCACCACCATGTTTGACAGTGGGGGTGGCGTTTTCAAGATGATATACAATGTTAGTTTTCCGCCACACAAAGTATTTTGTATTTATCCCAAGAGGTTCTACTTTGGTCTCATCTGACCAGAGCACCTTCTTCCACATGCTAACTGTGTCCCCTACATGGCTTTTTGCAAACTGCAAGTGGGACTTATGACTTGATATTAAAAAATGGCTTTATTCTTGCCACTCTTCCATAAAGGCCAAATTTGTGATCTATACAACTAATAGTTGTCTTGTGGACAGATTCTTCACCAACACTTGTGGATTTCTGCAGCCTTTCCATGGACCTCTTGGCTGCTTCCCTAATTAGTACTGTCCTTGCTAGGGGTGTCAGTTTAGTTTTGGTAGATTTCTAGTTGTGCCATACTTTCAGTTTTGGATGATGGATTGAACAGTGCTCCGTGAGATGTTCAGAGCTTGAGCTATTTTTTTCAGAATCTAACTCAGTTTTTTTCCACAACTTTATCCTCGACCTGTCTGGTGTGTTCCTCAGTATTCATGATGCTGTTTGATCCCTAATGTTCACAAACAAAACTCGGAGGCCTTCACAGAACAGCTGTAGTTATATTGAGAATAAATTACACACAGGTGGACTCAATTTACTAATTATTATGTGGCTGTTGGTGGCAATTGTTCATTTAGAATTTTCTTTTAGGGGTATGAGAATACAGGAGCCTGCATTCAAATGCACGTCACAATTTTCAAATTAATATTTTTAAAATAATTAGAAAACCAAGTATCATTTCCTTTACATTTCACAATTACTCGCTACTTTGTGTTGCGATATCACATAAAATCACAATAAAATACATTTCAGATTGAGGGTGTAACGTGTGAATATGGTCAAGGGACTGCATACTGCAAACATTATGAATGCTACTATAAGTGCTTAACTGCAAGTTTGCAAAAAGGGGTCATTGTAATCATGTCTATCTCAATAGTGCTGCTCACATTGTAAGATTATGACTCAGACCTGTAAAACTGGGAAAAGGGTCAATGAATAATCATGTGAGAAGCACACTGGTGTAGAGTAAAGCTGTGAAGCAAAACCTAATGCTGATAAAGATTACGATACAGACTGGTATATATGTTAAGTATATTACATGATACATATCTCTAGTATTGCAGCCAGCAGAGTCATCCCTAGGTAAGAAAAAGTCCAACAGAGGGAGACAAAAATCATTTCAACTAATATTTCAGATCTCATCTGTTCATATGTGTAATAAATAAGACAAACTACACTACCGTTCAAAAGTTTAGGGTCACCCAGACAATTTTGTGTTTTCCATGAAAACTCATACTTTTATTAATAAAATAAGTTGCCAAATGAATTGAAAATCTAGTCCAGACATTGACAAGGTTGGAAAAAAAGATTTTTATTTGAAATAATAATTTTCTCCTTCAAACTTGGCTTTCGTCAAAGAATGCTCCCTTTGCGGCAATTACAACATTGCAGACCTTTGGCATTCTAGCAGTTAATTTGCTGAGGTAATCTGGAGAAATTTCACCCCATGCTTCCAGAAGCTCCTCCCACTAGTTGGTTTGGCTCGATGGACACTTTTTGCGTACCATGCGGTCAAGCTGCTCCCACAACAGCTCAATGGGGTTGAGATCTGGTGACTGCGCTGGCCACTCCATTACAGATAGAATACCAGCTGCCTGCTTATTCCATAAATAGTTCTTGCATAATTTGGAGGTGTGCTTTGGGTCATTGTCCTGTTGTAGGATGAAATTGGCTCCAATCAAGTGCTGTCCACAGAATATGGCATGGTGTTGCAAAATGGAGTGATAGCCTTCCTTATTCAAAATCCCTTTTACCTTGTAAAAATCTCCCACTTCACCAGTACCAAAGCAACCCCAGACCATCACATTACCTCCACCATGCTTGACAGATGGCGTCTTCCAGCATCTTTTCAGTAGTTCTGCGTCTCACAAATGTTCTTCTGTGTGATCCAAACACCTCAAACTTGGATTCGTCTGTCTATAACACTTTTTTCCAATCTTTCTCTGTCTGTGCTATTTTGCCCATGTTAATCTTTTCCTTTTATTAGTCAGTCTCAGATATGGCTTTTTCTTTGCCACTCTGCCCTGAAGGCCAGCATCCTGGAGTCGCCTCTTCACTATAGACGATGACACTAGCGTTTTGCGTGTACTATTTAATGAAACTGCCAGTTGAGGACCTGTGGGGCGCCAATTTCTCAAACTACAGACTCTAATGTACTTGTCTTGTTGCTCAGTTGTGCAGCGAGGCCTCCAGCTTCTCTTTCTACTCTTGTTAGAGCCTATTTGTGCTCTCCTCTGAAGGGAGTAGAACACACCGTTGTAGGAAAGCTTCAGTTTCTTGGCAATTTCTCGCATGGAATAGCCTTTATTTCTAAGAACAAGAATAGTCTGCCGGGTTTCACACGAAAGCTCTTTTTCTGGCCATTTTGAGAGTTTAATGGAACCAACAAATGTAATGCTCCAGATTCTCAACTGGCTCAATGGAAGGGCAGGTTTATAGATTCTCTAATCAGCCAAATTGTTTTTAGCTGTGTTAACATACTTGCTCAAGGGTTTTCAAGGGTATTCTAACCATCCATTA
The DNA here is from genome assembly GCF_032444005.1 of Ranitomeya imitator. NCBI lineage: Eukaryota > Metazoa > Chordata > Amphibia > Anura > Dendrobatidae > Ranitomeya > Ranitomeya imitator. The sequence continues at coordinate 75,590,255 of NC_091283.1, read as the reverse complement.
GCCTTCTTACACAGTTAGCAAACACAAAGTACCATAAGAACACTGGAGTGATGGTTGTTGGAAATGGGCCACTATATACCTATGAAGATATTTCATTACAAACCAGACGTTTGCAGCTAAAATAGTCATTTACCACATTAACAATGTATAGAGTGTATTTCTGAATCATTTATTGTTAGCTTCATTGGAAAAAACTGCTTTTCTTTCAAAAATAGGGAAATTTGTAAGTGACCCTAAACTTTTGAATGGTAGTGTATATGTGTGCAGCATTATCCCAAGTGGATCTACATTTCTTATGACTGTAGATTCATTTTATTCTTCACTATGCATGATTTTTTTTTCTTCTTCAAATTTATGTGTTAAGGTACCGTCACACTAAGCGACGCTGCAGCGATACCGACAACGATCCGGATCGCTGCAGCGTCGCTGTTTGGTCGCTGGAGAGCTGTCACACAGACCGCTCTCCAGCGACCAACGATGCCGGTAACCAGGGTAAACATCGGGTTACTAAGCGCAGGGCCGCGCTTAGTAACCCGATGTTTACCCTGGTTACCATCGTTAAAGTAAAAAAAAACAACCACTACATACTTACCTACCGCTGTCTGTCCCCGGCGCTGGGCTTCTCTGCTCTGGCTGTGAGCGCCGGTCAGCCGGAAAGCAGAGCGGTGACGTCACCGCTCTGCTTTCCGGCCGCTGTGCTCTCAGCCAGTACAGGAGGAGTGCAGAGAAGCAGAGCGCCGGGGACAGACAGCGGTAGGTAAGTATGTACTGTTTGTTTTTTTTTACTTTTACGCTGGTAACCAGGGTAAACATCGGGTTACTAAGCGCGGCCCTGCGCTTAGTAACCCGATGTTTACCCTGGTTATCAGCGAAGACATCGCTGAATCGGCGTCACACACGCCGATTCAGCGATGTCAGCGGGAGATCCAGCGACGAAACAAAGTTCTGGACTTTCTTCCCCGACCAGCGACATCACAGCAGGGGCCTGATCGCTGCTGCCTGTCACACTGGACGATATCGCTAGCCAGGACGCTGCAACGTCACGGATCGCTAGCGATATCGTCTAGTGTGACGGTACCTTTAGGAGGTTTCAATGTGATAAAGATAAGAATGGACGCTATTGGCCTTGCCAGTTTTTTTTTTTCTAAGGGGAAATGTCAAAAGTCAGCTCCGGGTTGTAAAAACCATAAACCTAAAGTAAGACACTAGGATTGACATATTTTAATTTACATAATTTAACACATAGCTGCTCTAAGAAAAACAAGCCAGTCAGTGTTCACATCCTAAAATCCAAAATGATCGGCACTCCACTGCAGCAGTGGTGAAAGAGGAAAATGAATAATACAAAATCAGAAGAGTCCCGGCACTCAAGGAGAATATAACTTTATCCTTTATTGAATCAGACTGGAAATATTTCAGCCCGTCCTTAGCTTTCCACTGTGGAAAGCTGAGGACGGACACAAACGCATCCAGTATGATTCGATGAAGGGTAAAACTATATCCTCCGTGAGTTCCGGGACTCTTCTGATTTTGTGTTCAAATTCCTTCTTCATGTTCCTTTTCTGTGCCTTGGTGAACCAAGACAAGAGGAGTTTGGTTTCTTGAAAGTCTATGGCTTCTACACCACTATCCCCTGCCTCTTCTAGGAGAGCTGAAGACATCATATCAAAGCCAAAGGAGGGCAGCACTCAGCTGAGCACTTCTGCCACTTTGTTCCTATGATCTGGAGCCCCATTGATTAAAAAAATTTCATGTAACAATACTAATGTTTTAAAGAAAAACTAAATTAAACTGCTCCAACGGTTCCCTGGGGGGATATAACTAAACTAGCTATTGAACCCGTTCTACGCCCGGGTGGCGAGCATTTATATTGGTATATGGTCTCCATCCTGGTATGTGCTGCTCCATCCTGCGTCCTCATCCTATCATGTGCTGCTCCCATCCTGCGCCCCCATTCTGACATGTGCTGCTCCCATCCTGCGCCCCCATTCTGACATGTGCTGCTCCCATCCTGCGCCTCCATTCTGACATGTGCTGCACCCATCCTGCGTCCCCATCCTGTCATGAACTGCTCCATCCTGCGTCCCCATCCTGTCATGTGCTGCTCCCATCCTGCGCCCCCATTTTGACATGTGCTGCACCCATCCTGCGCCGCCATCCTGTCGTGTGCTGCTCCCATCCTGCGTCCCCATCCTGTCATGTGCTGCTCCCATCCTGCGCCCCCATCCTGTGATGTGTTGCTCCCATCCTGCACCCCCGTTCTGTCATGTGCTGCCCTATTCTGTCATGTGCTGCTCCCATCCTGCGCCCCCGTTCTGTCATGTGCTGCTCCCATCCTGCGCCACCGTTCTTTAATTTGCTGCTCCCATCCATATGCCCCATACGCTGCTCCATAAAGGTTTATGGCCCCCATAAAATGCTCCATAGTATATGCCCCGTACACTGCTCCATAAAGGTTTATGGCCCCCATAAGATGCTCCATAGTATATGCCCCCGTACACTGCTCCATAAAGGTTTATGGCCCCCATAAGATGCTCCATAGTATATGCCCCCATACACTGCTCCATTATGGTTGATGGCCCCCATAAGATGCTCCATAGTATATGCCCCCGTACACTGCTCCATTATGGTTTATGGCCCCCATAAGATGCTCCATGGTATATGCCCCCGTACACTGCTCCATTATGGTTTATGGCCCCCATAAGATGCTCCATAGTATATGCCCCGTACACTGCTCCATTATGGTTTATGGCCCCCATAAGATGCTCCATAGTATATGCCCCCGTACACTGCTCCATAAAGGTTTATGGCCCCCATAAGATGCTCCATAGTATATGCCCCCGTACACTGCTCCATTATGGTTGATGGCCCCCATAAGATGCTCCATAGTATATGCCCCCGTACGCTGTTCCATAAAGGTTTATGGCCCCCATAAGATGCTCCATGATATATGCCCCCGTACACTGCTCCATTATGTTTTATGGCCCCCATAAGATGCTCCATAGTGTATGCCCCGTACGCTGTTCCATAAAGGTTTATGGCCCTCATAAGATGCTCCATACTATATGCCCCCGTACACTGCTCCATTATGGTTTATGACCCCATAAGATGCTCCATAGTGTATGCCCCATACGCTGTTCCATAAAGGTTTATGGCCCCCATAAGATGCTCCATACTATATGCCCCTGTACACTGCTCCATTATGGTTTATTGCCCCCATAAGATGCTCCACAGTATATGCCCCGTACACTGCTCCATTATGGTTTATGGCCCCCATAAAATGCTCCAGTGTATGCCCCGTACGCTGTTCCATAAAGGTTTATGGCCCCCATAAGATGCTCCATACTATATGCCCCCGTACACTGCTCCATTATGGTTTATGGCCCCATAAGATGCTCCATTATGGTTTATGGCCCCATAAGATGCTCCATTGTATATGCCCCATATGCTGCTGCAATATATAAAAAAAAAATACCATACTCACCTATCGTCGCTGGTCGCCGAGTGCTGGGGGGCCTGAGCAGGCGGGGACACAGGCGCGCTGTGGGGGTCAGGTGCCGGTATCGCCGCCAGCTCAGGCCCCCCAGCACTTGCTATATTCACCTGGCCCCAATCCACCGCTGCGCGCCGCCATCTTCCCGGTGCTCTGGCTGTGACTGGTCAGTCAGAGGGCGGCGCCGGCGCGCATTAAGCGCGTCATCGCGCCCTCTGAACTGAAGGTCACAGGCTGAGGACCGGGAAGATGGCGGCGCGCAGCGGTGGAACGGGGCCAGGTGAATATAGCCGATCCCTGCTTCTCTGTTGGAGATCGCGGTGTGCGTTCAGTGTTTACGCATACCGCAATCTCCTGGGAGCGTCATTCTGTGAGGCCCAGACTGCGCCGGCGCTTGCGCTTGCGCAGTCTATAAAGGCTTCCGACAGAGTGACGCTCCCAGTGTTATATTATAGATTTTCTCATAGTAACCACACTTTCAACATGGCAGCCCGGCAGCATTGTAAGGGTACTTACCTGAATAAAATAACCCTACACTTACAGGTAAATATCATTTGCAGAGATGACAAGATTTTTTTAAAATATGCCATATAATGAACAAGAGAAAAAGGAATGCTTCTCAGATCTTAACAGACCATCACAGGGCAGGACAGAAGATATAACCATCCCATCAACATAACTCAACAGCACTGGTTTATTGTATTCTCAATAGCCAAACGAGGTCAAATAGAATGAGCATACTAAGTCACCCAAAAATGTGCACTAGTAGTGAAAGTTCATATATCCTAGATACTATAAATCTACTATATAATTGTCTAAGGGTCACTTTCGTCTGTCTGTCTGTCTGTCACAGATATTCATTGGTCGCGGCCTCTGTCTGTCATGGAATCCAAGTCACTGATTGGTCTCGCCAGCTGCCTGTCATGGCTGCCGCGACCAATCAGCGACGGCCACAGTCTGGCGGAAAAATGTCTGCTCCTTCATCCCCGCTGTCAGCGCCCGCTCCGTACTCCCCTCCAGTCAGCGCTCACACAGGGTTAATGGCACCGTTGACCGTGGTGTAACGCACTCGGTTAACGCTGCTATTAACCCTGTGTGACCAACTTTTTACTATTCATTCTGCCTATGCAGCATGAATAGTAAAAAGAACTAATGTTAAAAATAATTAAAAAAATAAAAAATAGTTACATACTCACCTTCCGGAGCCCCCGGATCGAAGCGGCTGGTTACTGATGCTCCTCGCGACGCCCCGATGACCGCTCCATGCATTGCGGTCTCGCGAGATGATGACGTGCGGTCTCGCGAGGGCAATATACTACGTGGCTGGGCAATATTTTACATGGCTGGGCAATATACTATGTATACTATGTACCCTGATATTAGCGTATTTTACCACACAATTGATGATCTTGAATTTATTTCTATGTAGCTACATAGTGGGCCCCAAGAATGATTTTTCTCTGGCAGGCCCAAGGTGCTCCAGTGCAACGCTGGTCACAGAGCAAATGGATTGTAGCATGGGACAACAGTGTTCATTCTATGCATATCCGACTTGCAGTGCGGACTGCAAGAGGCCCCAGGTTTGTCCTGTGGAAGTGAATGGTCTGCAAATGACTGGACTTTTAGACTCAGAGAGTTTGGTGACTCATGTCATGAGGGCCCCACTCCCTCTCAAATTGATCCCTGGAAAGAAGGTGGGCGTCCATTGCATTCACAGGGATTTATTGCACTCAAATATCATAGACAAGAATTTTGTGTTTTGGGACTTGTGGGGGAGGGGTGTAGACCTCGATTGCTCAGTAAGAGATAGGTTTGCCCTAAAGAAGTCTCACCACCCCCAGAGTTTGACAGGTTTCCATTCTGTGTAATGGTGGGAGAGGTATGCCCGGAGGCTGGGATTTCTGAGATAGGGGTGACCAGAGATAATTTTGTGTCCGCCCAACATAGGGACCTAACTCTAAAAGAATCATTCGATAATGTAACTGTTATAAATGTCATGATACAGGAGACGGGGCATGGGCGACACCAGATTTGCTTATTTTTTTGAGTACAGACTTATTGTACCCAGTTACTAAGGCCAGAGAGATAATAGTGGAGCAATTGTTGGTACCAGGACCCTATAGATGGAGGGTGTTGAACATGGCCCATTCACATATCTTGGGTGGCCATCTGGGTGTCGATAAAACCAAAGAAAGGGATGTAGGGCTGGCGTCACTGCACGCTTCCTCACTCCCCCGGCAGGGACGCTGACTCACTCACCGCTACGTCCCCGTCCCGCACTTCCTGCTCCTCCTAGTGCACCTCATCGGAGGTATTTAGTCAGTTATTCTGCACGCTTGCTAGTTCTCAGGTCCCCTGTCTGTGTGTACACATCAGTTCTTGCTAGTATCTGCTTGTACCCGCTTGCTCTGCTCGTTCCTGCTTGACCCACCTGTCAATTGACCGCTCCCACCTCTCACTTTCAAAATCCCCTTGTGCCACTACCCATTAAGGCAAGGCAAGAAAGGGACCCCGTTTAAACTCAATGTTTGCTAGCTAAGCCAGAAGGGTCATTGAAGACGTCGCAATAGCCGAGATGCTATAGAAGGCCCAAAAATAGCAATGTCAGGAATTGCTGCAGCAAAACCGGGACCTGTTCTAAGATTTCCAAGGGTGTACAGATGTCATAGAACATGAGGTTGTGACGCAACCCCATGTGTGGGTGAATTCAAAGCCCACATTGAGGAACCTAAAAGCTGGTGGTCTAACCCAATTGTCCTTGTTCAAAGCCTGATGGACAATGGAGATTCGGTAATGATTATTGGAAGCCGAACGGAGTCTCCAAGTTCGACGCATATCTGATGCCACATGTCGATGAGCTGATCAAGAGACTTGGGCTGGCAAGGTGCATAACCATCTTTGATCTAACAAAGGGATATTGGCAAATCCCCTTGTTACAAGAAGCTGAGAAGACTGCTTTCTCTACGCCTGACATTTGCTTCCAATATGTCCAGATGCCCTTCAAACTGCAGGCAGCTCTGGCCACCTTGCAGAGGGCCATGGACCGGATCCTCGCACCACATAAGAATTATGCTGCTGCATACCTGGGTGCTTTCTCTACGCCTGACATTTGCTTCCAATATGTCCAGATGCCCTTCGGACTGCCGGCAGCTCTGGCCACCTTGCAGAGGGCCATGGACCAGATCCTCACATCACATAAGAATTATGCTGCTGCATACCTGGGTGATATTGTAATCTTCAGCCCAGATTGGAGAAGTCATCTGGGATAGATCCAGGTGGTGTTTGATGCTCTCAGGAAGGGATCTCTATAAATCTAAAAAAAATGTGCCATGGGGAAAGAGGAGACCAAATACCTTAGATACAGTTGAGCTCAAAAGTTTACATACCCCAGCATAATTTTTGCTTTCTTGGCCTTTTTTCAAAGAATATGAAAGATAACACCAAACGTTTTTCTCCACTCATCGTTAGTGGTTGGGTGAAGCCATTTATTGTCAAACTACTGTTTTCTCTTTTTAACCCCTTAGTGACAGAGCCAATTTGGTACTGACCAGGCCAATTTTTGCAATTCTGACCACTGTCACTTTATGAGGTTATAACTCTGGAACGCTTCAACGGATCCCGCTGATTCTGAGATTGTTTTTTCGTGACATATTGTACTTCATGATAGTGGTAACATTTCTTCGATATTACTTGCGATTATTTATGAAAAAAACGGAAATATGGCGAAAATTTTTAAAATTTTGCAATTTTCAAACTTTGTATTTTTATGCCCTTAAATCAGAGAGATATGTCACGAAAAATAGTTAATAAATAACATTTCCCACATGTCTACTTTACATCAGCACAATTTTGGAAACAAAATTTTTTTTTGTTAGGGAGTTATAAGGGTTAAAAGTTGACCAGCAATTTCTCATTTTTACAACACCATTTTTTTTTAGGGACCACATCACATTTGAAGTCATTTTGAGGGGTCTATATGATAGAAAATAATGAAGTGTGACACCATTCTAAAAACTACACCCCTCAAGGTTCTCAAAACCACATTCAAGAAGTTTATTAACCCTTTACGTGCTTCACAGGAACTGAAACAATGTGGAAGGAAAAAATGAACATTTAACTTTTTTTTGCAAACATCTTAATTCAGAACCATTTTTTTTATTTTCACAAGTGTAAAAACAGAAATGTAACCATAAATTTTGTTATGCAATTTCTCCTGAATACGCCAATACCCCATATGTGGGGGTAAACCACTGATAGGGCGCACCGCAGAACTTAGAAGTGAAGGAGCGCCGTTTGACTTTTTCAATGCAGAATTGGCTGGAATTGAGATCGGACGCCATGTCACGTTTAGAGAGCCCCTGATGTGCCTAAACAGTGGAAACTCCCCACAAGTGACACCATTTTGGAAACTAGACCCCTTAAGGAACTTATCTAGATGTGTGGTGAGCACTTTGAACCCCCAAGTGCTTCACAGAAGTTTATAACGTAGAGCCGTGAAAATAAAAAATCGCTTTTGTTTACACAAAAATGATCTTTTCGCCCACAAATTCTTATTTTCACAAGGGTAACAGGAGAAATTAGACCACAAAAGTTGTTGTGCGATTTCTCCTGAATACGTCGATACCCTATATGTGAGGGTAAACCACTGTTTGGGCGCACCGCAGAGCTTGGAAGTGAAGGAGCGCCGTTTTACTTTTTCAATGTAGAATTGGCTGGAATTGAGATTGGACGCCATGTCGCGTTTGGAGAGCCTCTGATGTGCCTAAACAGTGGAAACCCCCCACAAGTGACCCCATTTTGGAAACTAGACCCCTTAAGGAACATATCTAGATGTGTGATGAGCACTTTGAACCCCCATGTGCTTCACAAAAGTTTATAATGTAGAGCCGTGAAAAAAAAATCGCATTTTTTCTACAAAAATGATATTTTTACCCACAAATTTTTATTTTCACAAGGGTAACAGGAGAAATTAGACCACAAAAGTTGTTGTGCAATTTCTCCTGAGTACGCTGATACCCAATATGTGGGGGTAAACCACTGTTAGGGCGCACCGCAGAGCTTGGAAGAGAAGGAGTGCCGTTATACTTTTTCAATGTAGAATTGGCTGGAATTGAGATCGGACGCCATGTCGTGTTTGGAGAGCCCCTGATGTGCCTAAACAGTAGAAATCCCCCACAAGTGACCCCATTTTGGAAACTAGACCCCCCATGGAACTTATCTAGATGTGTGGTGAGAACCTTGAATGCCCAAGTGCTTCACAGAAGTTTATAATGCAGAGCCGTGAAAATAAAAAATATTTTTTTTCCACAAAAAAGATTTTTTAGCCCCCAAGTTTTTATTTTCACGAGGGTAACAAGAGAAATTGGACCCCAAAAGTTGTTGTCCAATTTGTCCTGAGTATGCTGGTACCCCATATGTGGGGGTAAACCACTGTTTGGGCGCACGGCAGAGCTCGGAAGGAAGGAGCGCCGTTTTGGAATGCAGACTTTGATAGAATGGTCTGCGGGTATTATGTTGCATTTGCAGAGCCCCTGATGTACCTAACCAGTAGAAACCCTCCACAAGTGACCCCATTTTGGAAACTAGACCCCCCATGGAACTTATCTAGATGTGTGGTGAGAACCTTGAATGCCCAAGTGCTTCACAGAAGTTTATAATGCAGAGCCGTGAAAATAAAAAATATTTTTTTTTCCACAAAAAAGATTTTTTAGCCCCCAAGTTTTTATTTTCACAAGGGTAACAAGAGAAATTGGACCCCAAAAGTTGTTGTCCAATTTGTCCTGAGTATGCTGGTACCCTATATGTGGGGGTAAACCACTGTTTGGGCGCACGGCAGAGCTCGGAAGGAAGGAGAGCCGTTTTGGAATGCAGACTTTGATAGAATGGTCTGCGGGTATTATGTTGCGTTTGCAGAGCCCCTGATGTACCTAACCAGTAGAAACCCTCCACAAGTGACCCCATTTTGGAAACTAGACCCCCCAAGGAACTTATCTAGATGTGTGGTGAGAACTTTGAATGCCCAAGTGCTTCACAGAAGTTTAGAATGCAGAGTCGTGAAAATAAAAAATATTTTTTTTTCACAAAAAAGATATTGTAGCCCCCAAGTTATTATTTTCACAAGGGTAACAAGAGAAATTGGACCCCAAAAGTTGTTGTCCAATTTGTCCTGAGTATGCTGGTACCCCATATGTGGGGGTAAACCACTGTTTGGGCGCACGGCAGAGCTCGGAAGGAAGGAGCGCCGTTTTGGAATGCAGACTTTGATAGAATGGTCTGCGGGTATTATGTTGCATTTGCAGAGCCCCTGATGTACCTAACCAGTAGAAACCCTCCACAAGTGACCCTATTTTGGAAACTAGACCCCCCATGGAACTTATCTAGATGTGTGGTGAGAACCTTGAATGCCCAAGTGCTTCACAGAAGTTTATAATGCAGAGCCGTGAAAATAAAAAATATTTTTTTTTCCACAAAAAAGATTTTTTAGCCCCCAAGTTTTTATTTTCACAAGGGTAACAAGAGAAATTGGACCCCAAAAGTTGTTGTCCAATTTGTCCTGAGTATGCTGGTACCCCATATGTGGGGGTAAACCACTGTTTGGGCGCACGGCAGAGCTCAGAAGGAAGGAGCGCCGTTTTGGAATGCAGACTTTGATAGAATGGTCTGCGGGTATTATGTTGCGTTTGCAGAGCCCCTGATGTACCTAACCAGTAGAAACCCTCCACAAGTGACCCCATTTTGGAAACTAGACCCCCCAAGGAACTTATCTAGATGTGTGGTGAGAACTTTGAATGCCCAAGTGCTTCACAGAAGTTTAGAATGCAGAGTCGTGAAAATAAAAAATATTTCTTTTTTCCACAAAAAAGATATTGTAGCCCCCAAGTTTTTATTTTCACAAGGGTAACAGGAGAAATTGGACTGCAATAGTTGTTGTCCAATTTATCCCGAGTACGCTGATGTGCCATATGTGGGGGTAAACCACTGTTTGGGCGCACGGCAGAGCTCGGAAGGGAAGGAGCGCCTTTTTGGAATGCAGACTTTGATAGAATGGTCTGTGGGCATTATGTTGCGATTGCAGAGCCCCTGATATACCTAAACTGTAGTAACCCCCCACAAGTGACCCCATTTTGGAAACTAGACCCCCCAAGGAACTTATCTAGATGTGTGGTGAGAACTTTGAATGCCCAAGTGCTTCACAGAAGTTTAGAATGCAGAGTCGTGAAAATAAAAAATATTTTTTTTTCACAAAAAAGATATTGTAGCCCCCAAGTTTTTATTTTCACAAGGGTAACAAGAGAAATTGGACCCCAGAAGTTGTTGTCCAATTTATCCCGAGTACGCTTATGCCCCATATGTGGGGGTAACCCACTGTTTGGGCGCACGGCAGAGCTCAGAAGGGAGGGAGCACCATTTGACTTTTTGAGCGCAAAATTGGCTGTCGTGTTTGGAGACCCCCTGATGTACCTAAACAGTGGAAACCCCCCAATTCTAGCTCCAACCCTAACCCCAACACACCCCTAACCCTAATCCCAACCTGATCCATAATCCTAATCACTAACCCTAACCATAATCACAACCCTTACCCCAAAACAACCCTAATGTCAACCCTAACCATAACCCTAATCAAAACCCTAAATCCAACACATCCCTAATCCTAATCTCAACCCTAACCTCAAACCTAACCCTAATCCCAATACACCCCTAATCACAACCCTAACCGTAACCCTAATCCCAAACCTAACCCTAATCCCAAGCGTAACCCTAATGCCAACCCTAACCCTAATACCAACCCTAATCCAAACCCTAACCCTAATCCCAGCTCTAACCCTAACTTTAGCCCCAACCCTAGCCCTAACTTTAGCCCCAACCCTAACCCTAGCCCTAAGGCTACTTTCACACTTGCGTTGTTTGGCATTCCGTCGCAATCCGTCGTTTTGGACAAGAAACGGATCCTGCAAATGTGCCCGCAGGATGCGTTTTTTGCCCATAGACTTGTATTGCCGACGGATCGTGACAGATGGCCACATGTCGCGTCCGTCGTGCACTGGATCAGTTGTGTTTTGGCAGAGCGTCGGCACAAAAAAAGTTCAATGAAACGTTTTTTTGTACATCGCATCCACCATTTCTGACCGCACATGCGTGGCCGTAACTCCGCCCCCTCCTCCCCAGGAATAGATTGGGCAGCGGATGCGTTGAAAAACTACAGCTGCTGCCCACGTTGTGCACAATTTTCACAACGTGCGTCGGTATGTCGGGCCGACACATTGCGACGGCCCCGTACCGACGTAAGTGTGAAAGAAGCCTAACCCTAAATTTAGCCCCAACCCTAACCCTAAATTTAGCCCCAACCCTAACCCTAAATTTAGCCCCAACCCTAGCCCTAACCCTAGCCCTAACCCTACCCCTAACCCTACCCCTACCCCTAACCCTACCCCTAACCCTAACCCTACCCCTAACCCTAACCCTACCCCTAACCCTACCCCTACCCCTAACCCTACCCCTAACCCTACCCCTAACCCTAACCCTACCCCTAACCCTACCCCTAACCCTACCCCTACCCCTAACCCTACCCCTAACCCTAAGCCTACCCCTAACCCTAACCCTAACCCTACCCCTAACCCTAACCCTACCCCTAACCCTAACCCTACCCCTAACCCTAATTTTAGCCCCAACTGTTCTCCTGCCGGCCGGCAGATGGAGACAGATGGCGGGCGCACTGGGCATGCGCCCGCCATTTTCTTCTGCCGGCGGCCAGGAGGAGCAGCAAGAGGATCCAGGGACCTAGGTGAGTATGCTAGGGTCCCCGAATCCGCCTATTTCTCTGTCCTCTGATGTGCGATCACATCAGAGGACAGAGAATTACACTTTACTTTTTTTTTTTTTGCGGTCGCCGGTAAACAGTTAATTATCGGCGATCGCAAAACAGGGGTCGGTAATACCGACCCCGATCATGCTCTTTGGGGTCTCGGCTACCCCCGGCAGCTGAGACCCCAAAGATTCTCCCGGTGCCGGCCGGCGGGCGCACTGCGCATGCGCCCGCCATTTTGAAGATGGCGGCGCCCACCAGGAGACACGAGGAGCATCGGGGGAGCTAGGTGAGTATTGGGGGGCCACCTGGGACCACTTTTCTCTGTCCTCCGATGTGCGATCACATCGGAGGACAGAGAAATTAAAAAGAGATCGAGTTGTTTTTTTTTTGTTTTTTTTTTTGCGATCGCCGGTAAACAGTTAATTACCGGCGATCGCAAATGCGGGGTGGGTTAAAAATCCCCCGAATCATGTTCTCTGGGGTCTCGGCTACCCCCGGCAGCCGAGACCCCGGAGAAAATCAGCCTCTGGGGGGCGATATTTACTTTTTCCACAGCGCCATTAATTAACGGCGCTGTGGTTTAAGTACCCTTAGCAGCCGCCGTGAAAAGGCGTATCGGCGGTCGCTAAGGGGTTAAATCACAATGACAACCCAAAACATCCAAATGACCCTGATCAAAAGTTCACATACCCCATTTCTTAATACAGTGTATTGCCCCCTCTAATATCAATGACAGCTTAAAGTATTTTGTGGTAGTTGTGGATGAGGTTCTTTATTTTCTCAGATGGTAAAGCTGTCCACTCTTCTTGGCACAGTCCTGTAAATTCCTGGGCTGTCTAGCATGAACTGCGCTCTTGATATCCCCCCAAAGTGGCTCAATCATATTGAGGTCAGGAGACTGAGATGGCCACTCCAGAACCTTCACTTTGTTCTGCTGTAACCAGTGACAGGTCAACTTGGCCTTGTGTTTTGGATCGTTGTCATGTTGGAACGTCCAAGTATGTCTCATGCGCAGCTTCCGGGCTAATGAGTGCAAATTTGCCTTCAGTATTTGCTGATAATGTGCTGCATTCATCTTTCCTGTGCCTTTGTAGCTCACACATCCCCAAAAACATCAGCGATCCACCTCCCTGCTTTACAGTAATAATGGTGTTCCTTTCATCATAGGCCTTGTTTACCTTTCTCCAAACGTAACATTTATGGTTGTGGCCAAAAAGTTACATTTTGGTCTCAGCAGTCCAAATTACCTTGTTTCTGTAAGCTGTGAGGCTTGTCTCTGTGCTGTTTTGCATAGTGTAGACGAGATACTTTGTGGAATTTGTGCAGTAATGGCTTTCTTCTGGTGACTCGACCATGCAGCCCATTTTTCTTCAAGTGCCTCCTTATTGTGCATCTTGAAACAGCCACACCGCTAGTTTTCAGAGAGTCCTGTATTTCAGCTGATGTTATTTGTGGGTTTTTCTTTGCATCCCGAACAATTTTCCTGGCAGTTGGGCACGGCATTTTTTTTGGTCTACCTCACTGTGGTTTTGTTTTACAGAGCCCCTGATTTTCCATTTGTTAATCACAGTTTGAACGCTGCTGACTGGCATTATCAATTCATTGGATATCTTTTTGTATCCCTTTCCTGTTTTATACAGTTCAACTACCATTTCCCATAGATCTGTGACAATTCTTTTGCATTCCCTATGACTCACAATCCAGAAACGTCAGTGGCTGGATGAAAAATGCAAGAGTCTGTCTGGATCTCAGAAACTCACTCAGCTTTTATGCACACACACACTGATTACAAGCATACAGGTCACACGTGAGGAAGTTATCTTTTGTAGCCATTCAAACCCATTTGTGTCAACTTCTGTGCATGTTATCAGGCCAAAATCACCAGGGTATGTGAACTTTTGATAAGGGTCATTTGGATGTTTTGGGTTGTCATTAGGATTTAACCCCTTTACCCCCAAGGGTGCTTTGCACGTTAATGACCGGGCCAATTTTTACAATTCTGACCACTGTCCGTTTATGAGGTTATAACTCTGGAACGCTTCAACGGATCCCAGTGATTCTGACATTGTTTTCTCGTGACATATTGTACTTCATGATAGTGGTAAAGATTATTTGATAATACCTGCGTTTATTTGTGAAAAAAATGGAAATTTGGCGAAAATTATGAAAAATTCGCAATTTTCCAACTTTGAATTTTTATGCAATTAAATTACAGAGATATGTCACACAAAATACTTAATAAGTAACATTTCCCACATGTCTACTTTACATCAGCACAATTTTGGAACCAAATTTTTTTTTTGTTATAAGGGTTAAAAGTTGACCAGCAATTTCTCATTTTTACAACACCATTTTTTTTTTAGGGACCTCTCATTTGAAGTCATTTTGAGGGGTCTATATGATAGAAAATACCCAAGTGTGACACCATTCTAAAAACTGCACCACTCAAGGTGCTCAAAACCATATTCAAGAAGATTATTAACCCTTCTGGTGCTTCACAGGAATTTTTGGAATGTTTAAATAAAAATGAACATTTAACTTTTTTTCACAAAAAATTTACTTCAGCACCAATTTGTTTTATTTTACCAAGGGTAACAGGAGAAAATGGACCCCAAAAGTTGTTGTACAATTTGTCATGAGTACACCGATACCCCATATGTGGGGGTAAACCACTGTTTGGGCGCATGACAGAGCTTGGAAGTGAAGGAGCGCCATTTGACTTTTCAATACAAAATTGACTGGAATCGAGATGGAACACCATGTTGCGTTTGGAGAGCCCCTGATGTGCCTAAACATTGAATCCCCCCACAAGTGACACCATTTTGGAAAGTAGACCCCTTAAGGAACTTATCTATAGGTGTGGTGAGCACTTTGACCCACCAAGTGCTTCACAGAAGTTTATAATGCAGAACCGTAAAAATAAAAAATCATATTTTTTCACAAAAATTATCTTTTCGCCCCGAAATTTTTTATTTTCCCAAGTGTAAGAGAAGAAATTGGACCCCAAAAGTTGTTGTACAATTTGTCCTGAGTACGCTGATACCCCATATGTGGGGGTAAACCACTGTTTGGGCGCATGGGAGAGCTCGGAAGGGAAGTAGCGCCGTTTGACTTTTCAATGCAAAATTGACAGGAATTGAGATGGGACGCCATGTTGCGTTTGGAGAGCCACTGATGTGTCTAAACATTGAAAGCCCCCACAAGTGACACCATTTTGGAAATAGACCCCCTAAGGAACTTATCTATAGGTGTGGTGAGCACTTTGACCCACCAAGTGCATCACAGAAGTTTATAATGCAGAACCGTAAAAATAAAAAATCATATTTTTTCACAAAAATTGTCCTGAGTACGCTGATACCCCATATGTGGGGGTAAACCACTGTTTGGGCGCATGGGAGAGCTCGGAAGGGAAGTAGCGCCGTTTGACTTTTCAATGCAAAATTGACAGGAATTGAGATGGGACGCCATGTTGCGTTTGGAGAGCCACTGATGTGTCTAAACATTGAAAGCCCCCACAAGTGACACCATTTTGGAAATAGACCCCCTAAGGAACTTATCTATAGGTGTGGTGAGCACTTTGACCCACCAAGTGCATCACAGAAGTTTATAATGCAGAACCGTAAAAATAAAAAATCATATTTTTTCACAAAAATTATCTTTTCGCCCCCAATTTTTTATTTTTCCAAGGGTAAGAGAAGAAATTGGACCCCAATAGTTGTTGTACAATTTGTCCTGAGTACGCTGATACCCCATATGTGGGGGTAAACCACTGTTTGGGCACATGGGAGAGCTCAGAAGGGAAGTAGCGCCATTTGACTTTCAATGCAAAATTGACAGGAATTGAGATGGGACGCCATAGTTATTAAGGTTGAAGGAAGACTATATGTCCATCTAGTTCAACCCATAGCCTATTGTGACGCCCAGGAGACCGGGATACCCAGCACCGGACCAATGGAGTCTGTCTCTTGAGGGGGATGTCACGGGTGGCTTGACCCGGAGCTGTGGCCTCAGGCAATGCACAGTGTAAGGGGTATCGTGAGGGGACAGGCACTTACTTGACCAGCAGCAGGTTCTCCCAGCGGTGACGATCCCGATCCTGGATAGATGGTTATTGTCCAAATGAAAGACTGAGGCACTGAAACGTTTAACCAGTTTACTTTAACATAAAAGGATTTACAACCAGTCCTGTCACCGGAGTCTGTATGGGAACTCTAAGTTACTTTGACCCTGCCGGGGTCTTCGCCTCTTATTGTGCGCAATTTCTGTGTGGCCCTGCTGCTGTATGTGAACTGGCTGCCGGCCCAATCTGTCCCCTCCGGGTCCTGGTTCGACGGGCAACCCGAGTCCTTTTATCGGCTTACCCCCTCCGGGAGTACCGCTGAACTCTGTGTCTGTTGCTGCGTCCGGCCCTAGTGAAGCTGATATCACCTCACGTTTTTCCGGTTACTGTATTATATATAATGAATACAGCCACGGATCCGGTATCCGTCTTTGCGCCTGTTCTGGGTAGTGATTAATGCTACCCGGTTCTCACAATGTCCCTTTTCTCTGTCCCTCTTCTCCTCAGGCCGGTGATTTGGGCCTGGAAACCATCATAGGGCTGTTAGAAATTCAGCTGTATGACCTCTCACTTTCAGCTCCTTAGCCCAACTGCCATTTCTTCTCTCAGACCAGAATGGATTAAGGGGAGTCTCTGGAGCTCCCCCTTCTGGCCGGAGGTGGTAGTGCAGTTTTGCTATTTTAGTATTTGTGTCTAGTGTCAGTAACTATTTTTGTGGCAAATACCCCTAGGGGTGCCACATTCCCCCTTAGTTAAGAACAGTACTCCGGGACTGTGGGACGATAACATTTTGAAATAACAATTAATATGTACAGAGTCTTAAAAATGAAAAGTTACAAAAACCATTCAAAGAAACAAAAATAGAGTTCTGTAAAAAGTCACTTCAAATAGCGTCCATTAATACAGTTCTATCCTTGAAGGTACTAGGAAAGGCACTGCACTTTGTGTCCAGGAATTTAGTTCCATTTTTCCAACGGAGTTACCAATATAAAGTCTAAAGAAAGTTCAAAAAGAGCAAAAAGCAAAGTTCAAAAAGCAGTCTTTCCGGAGCTTTGATTTAGTGCCTCCGGGCTGATAACAAGTTCAAGAATATGCAAGAAGTTCATACAGACAAGTCTCTGTAGGTACTGGGCTTAAACGTTGCAGACTGATAACAATGACTATACTACATTTTCTGTTTAACTATATACGGCATAACATATATACAATTCACATTATGAGCTTTATAGTTGGTAATCTGCATACCTGGCCGGTAATTGACCCTGGGTACTACGCTGTGATCTACGTAATAGCGGTGTCTCTTCATGTGGTGTACTACTGTCTACTGCGGATGTAGTATCTGCCCGCTCTGCTAAAGATAATTCCACGACTATGGAGTTGGCAAGTCCACCGTGAATGGGATTACTCTGACCAGGAATCTGTTCTTCCTGGCCTGGAACCTCCTGTAGTACGGGGTCAGCCTCTTCCTGTCTTGGGACTTCTGGTATTGGGTTCGGTGTTGGGTAAAAGGCCACCATGGGAACCACTACTGCACCATGGTATGTTAGTAGGGTTTTGGGAAAGTCTCCTATACAGGTGTGATACACTTCCTCTTCTTTTTCCTTTACTGGTTGAACCTGTATGGGTTGAATAACTTCTGGTTCTGGCTGGACAACGTCTGGCTCTTTCAATGCTTCCGGACATAATTTAAGATTGTCTCTTGACACTAGTACAGATGTTAAGCCTCCGTTTTTGCTAATGAGACACATTTTAGGATTATCCACTCTTGTTGGTAAAACTGTGTAGGGTACGGCTTCCCACTGATTGTCCAGTTTATTGGTTCGACGATTTCTCTTGAGCACTTGGTCACCCGGTCTTAATGGGGTCGCTAGAGCATTCTGGTTGAAAGTTCGCTCTTGTCTTTCTCTAGTTTGCTGAAGGCTTCTTTCCACACTCTCTTGCACTTGGCGATACTGCTTTTGCCGTATGATATCCCAATTGGAGTCTTGAACTTCTGCGTCTGGTTTCAGAATTCCCATTTCTAGATCGATTGGTAATTGGCCGGGTCTTGCACGCATAAGGTAAGCTGGGGTGCAGTTGGTGGAGCTCACCGGGACATGATTATACAGATCCACCAAGTCAGGCAATTTCTCTGGCCATTGATTCCTTTCTGTCTCAGGTAAAGTCTTTAGTAGGTCTATTACAATATGGTTCATCTTCTCGCATAAGCCGTTTGTTTGTGGATGATAGGCCGTCGTCCGGATCTTTTTGCAACCATACATATTACAGAATTCTCTGAAGATCTCTGATTCAAAGGCTGTACCTTGGTCGGTGAGAACCTGTTCCGGATATCCATGGGGTCTACAAAAGTACTTTTGGAACGCTTTGGCTGCTGTTTTTGCTGTCAGATCTTTTACGGGTACTACTACCAAGAAGCGTGAATAATGGTCCACGATGGTCAAGGCATAGACATAGCCGGACCGGCTTGGTATTAACTTCACGTGGTCTATGGCTACAAGTTCAAGTGGTTGTTTGGTGATTATGGGCTGCAGTGGTGCTCTTTGGTTCTTTTGATCGTTTCTTCTGAGGTTGCACGGGCCACAATTTCTGCACCACTGTTCGATTGATTTTCTCATCCCGACCCAATAAAATCTTTCTCTTAGAAGTACTTCTAACTTTTTCCAACCGAAGTGACCAGCACCATTATGGTAAGCTTCGAGGACCATCTTCACATCTTGTTTAGGCACGATAATCTGCCAAACCAATTCATGTGTTTTCGGATTGGTGTACCTTCTACAGAGCTTCCCTTGATACAGGAACATTTTGCCTCTCTCTTTCCAGAGTTGATGTGTCTCTTCTGGGGCATCCTCATCGGGATATGCACTTTGCTCAGTCAGCAGTTCCTTCACCAACTTCACAGCCGGATTGCTGTCTTGGGTGTCAGCCCATCTATGGTGTGCTAACGGATTAAAATTCACCTCTTGTTGTTTCTGATAGGTACTTGACTGATGATGTTTTGCCTTGGGATGATGGAAGGCTGGTAGTTCAATTTCTTCAAGCTCCCCCGTTTCTTCTTCTACATCTCTCAAGTGTGGCATCCGGGATAGGGCATCAGCATTTCCATTCTTGCGACCTGCTCGATACTTGATCTTGAAGTTGTAATTAGATAACCAGGCTATCCATCGCTGTTCTAACGCACCTAATTTGGCTGTGTCCAGGTGGGTCAACAGATTGTTGTCAGTATAGACAATAAATTCTGCAGCGGCCAGATAGTGTTTGAAACGTTCCGTCACAGCCCAAACTACTGCCAGTAGTTCCAATTTGAAGGAGCTGTAATTTTCTGAATTTCTTTCAGTAGGCCGGAGCTTTCTACTTGCAAAGGCGATGACTTTCTCCCGACCTTCTTGCTTTTGTGACAGCACCGCTCCTAGTCCCACATTACTGGCATCGGTGTAGACGATGAAAGGTTGATGGTAATCTGGGTATGCCAGAACCTCTTCTCCAGTTAGTGCCTTCTTTAGTTGTTCAAAGGAGTCTTCCCTTTCATCGTTCCACTGAAAAGGAGGGTTTCGGTTTGAAGGTTTCTTCGTCTGCCCTACCAAGGTGTCTTGCAAGGGTGCTGCCAACTTGGTAAATCCTTTTATAAATCTGCGATAGTAACCCACCAATCCCAGGAATTGTCTCACTTCTTTTGCGCTGGTAGGTCTTGGCCAATCCCTTATGGCGCTTATTTTCTCGGGATCTGGTGCTACTCCCTCCGAACTCACGATGTGTCCCAGGTACTGTACCTTTGGCTTGAGAAGGTGACATTTGGATGGCTTGACTTTCATGCCATACCTGGATAAGGCTTCGAACACTTCTGCCAGGTCTATTAAGTGTTGTTCGTAAGTCTTTGAGTAGACGATCACATCATCTAGGTACAGGAGGACGGTCTCGAAGTTCTTGTGTCCGAGGCAGCATTCCATCAGCCGCTGGAAGGTACCGGATGCATTGCAGAGTCCGAACGGCATGCGATTAAATTCACATAGACCCATTGGTGTGGTGAATGCCGTCTTTTCCTTATCTCTCTCAGCCACAGGGACTTGCCAATACCCGCTTGTTAAGTCTAAGGTGGAAAAATAATTAGCAGATTTCAAAGCAGTTAAGGACTCTTCTATCCTAGGCAAGGGGTAGGCATCTTTATGGGTGATGTTATTAATCTTCCGGTAGTCTACGCACATTCTCATGGTTCCGTCCTTTTTTTTGACAATCACTAGAGGGGCCGCCCAGGGGCTACAGCTGTCTCTTATTACCCCGGCCTGTTTCATCTCCCTCAGCATATCTTTTGCACATTGATAGTGAGCAGGCGGTATGGGTCTATATCTTTCTTTTATTGGGGGATGGTCACCGGTGGGGATTGTGTGTTCTACCCCTTCTATCCGTCCGAAGTCCAATGGGTGTTTACTGAAGACTTGTTCATATTCCGTCACTAGCCTGTACACCCCTTGCTTTTGATGGGTAGGTGTTGAATTTATGCCCACGTGTAGCTGTTGGCACCAATACTCCAATTCTCCATCTGAGCCGTTGCCTTCCACCTGACAGGTTGGTTCTAAGGGCTCAATGGTTGTGATGGCATTGTTGTCAACAGTATATAGCTTTGCCACTGTAGCATACCTTGGCAAAGTGACCTCTTCCTCTCCACAGTTCAAAAGTCGTACCGGCACTCGTCCCCGGTGTACCTCGACTACCCCTCGTGCTGTGAGTATAGTGGGCCTGCTGTCGGTGTACACTGGTTCTATTAAGGCTTGATAATCTCGTCCCTTAGTACCAATGGCTGCTCTACACCATACCAGCATTTCTGTTTTTGGTGGGATTACAATAGATGTCGGATCACTTACCCTCACACTGCCGATTTCTCCACCTGCAACTTCTACCTGTTGCCTTAACATCAATACTTTTATTTCCCTCCGGAGAACTCTCTGCTGGCAGGATTGGGCAGTTTCAGCAATTTGCTGTAAGACAGAAATAACTTCGGAAAAGCAGTTCTCTAACACATTCATTCCTATCAATACAGTTGGTTCACAGTTCCGCCGGTCAACATCAACAACAATTATACCCTGTTTCTTCAATTCTACTTTACCAATCTTTATGGTCATCTCCCTGAATCCTAGTTTCGGTACCAACTTACCATTACTGGCCCATATATCTAGTTCAACATCAGAGGGCCCTTTATCAATATCTGCATCTGCCCAGTACCTCTTATAAAGGATATACGGTATAGATGAAATCTGGGAACCTGTGTCCAGCAAAGCGTTGAGGGGAATTCCGTCCAGCACGATAGGGATAATGGGTCGTCCTCCGATGTACCTGTCGTGCCAGGGTGTTGGGCCTTGAAAGTTCATTCCTGCGAAGCGGCCCGCATTCCCAGGGGATTCCCGTTTAAATCACAATCTCGTGCAAAGTGGCCTGGCTGCTGGCAACGGCGGCAAATGGGCTGTCCATCCGGTTGGTAGCGGTCGCGGGGTCGTCCTCTCCATGTCGGGTATCTCCGGGGTCTCATCCATGGAACATCCTCTCTACGGTTTGCCAACTCCATCTGGGGTCCTCTCATCTCCTGCATGGTTTTAGCCATTGAAGCAACAACATCAGTTAAAGAGTCAAGCTTTTGTTGAAGAGCCTCATTAGTACTGGGCCCCAGGGGCTTAGCAATGGCCCCGGACATAGCTGATGTCACTGGTACTCCATGTTGTTGAGGAGCCTCTGCCATGAGTTGCGCAGGCTCCTGATCCCGAGGTGCCTCTGCCAGCTGGAGACGTATAACGCTCTCCTTTAATTGGGCAAATGTCAATTCAGGGTTCTTAAAAACAAGCATGCTCACATGCCCCCGGTGAGAAGGGGTGTAGAGTCCCTCAATAAATTGATCTCTTAGCAGTTTATCCGCTCCGGTGTTAAAAACGGGTTCAGCCAGTGTAAGTGATTTAAGGGCTTCCTGCAGGTTTAAGGCAAAGTCTCTCACGCCCTCATTAACTTTTTGTTTGCAATTAAAGAATCGTACTTTAGCTTTGCTGCTGGCAGTGGTTTCAAATGTAGCTTTTAATCCAGCAAATATGCGTTCAACAGTGCCTTTTAGATCAGCTGCCCATGCTGTGACTTCTCGCTTAGCATGGCCACTTAACTGCATCATCAGGAGACTAACACGCTGAACTTCACCCACGGGGAACATGTCAAAATGGGCCAGCATCTTTTCTCTGAAATCGTCAAGGGTATTAGGCTCACCTTCATACATTGGAAGCCATGGGCCACCCGGGGTATATGGCATCAGCACTGGCATGATGGGCGCCACTCCTTGCACCGCTGCGCTACCGGACTCTCTATCGACACTCTGTCTTTCAGCTGCATTAGTGTCGCCGGGTGCTGCGGCGTCTCCGTGCTGCGACATACTGTGCCCCCTTAGTTAATCCGGACCCGTACGGTCCTCCGCTTCCGTCGGGATAGTGTAGATTCGTTCCGCTGTGCAGCAGGATTGGTTTTCCCCTTGCTCTGACGTCAGAGCGCTCAGCTTGGTGCTGCCCACAATGACACGCCCCCTGCTGCTCCCACCCACCGCGCTCTGTAATGGCGGATTCTGAAGTTTTTCAGTTAGACTGGGGCTCAGGTGATGGCATAGCTCAATTAACAGTCTTGTGCCTAACGGTTATGAAGTGATTACCTCAGGGGATGGCGGCCATCTTTACTCCATTATAACCAATGGGGAAAAGTCACTTTCAATAGTTTTCAATGAGGAATGGATTTTTCTTTAATAAAGTCAATTTTCAAGATTTTTCATCCAAGTTTTCACAGTTTTGGGCTCCAATCACGGCACACAATACCCGGTATATGGGCTGGCTAGATCCTGTTCGTGACGCCAATTGTGACGCCCAGGAGACCGGGATACCCAGCACCGGACCAATGGAGTCTGTCTCTTGAGGGGGATGTCACGGGTGGCTTGACCCGGAGCTGTGGCCTCAGGCAATGCACAGTGTAAGGGGTATCGTGAGGGGACAGGCACTTACTTGACCAGCAGCAGGTTCTCCCAGCGGTGACGATCCCGATCCTGGATAGATGGTTATTGTCCAAATGAAAGACTGAGGCACTGAAACGTTTAACCAGTTTACTTTAACATAAAAGGATTTACAACCAGTCCTGTCACCGGAGTCTGTATGGGAACTCTGAGTTACTTTGACCCTGCCGGGGTCTTCGCCTCTTATTGTGCGCAATTTCTGTGTGGCCCTGCTGCTGTATGTGAACTGGCTGCCGGCACAATCTGTCCCCTCCGGGTCCTGGTTCGACGGGCAACCCGAGTCCTTTTATCGGCTTACCCCCTCCGGGAGTACCGCTGAACTCTGTGTCTGTTGCTGCGTCCGGCCCTAGTGAAGCTGATATCACCTCACGTTTTTCCGGTTGCTGTATTATATATAATGAATACAGCCACGGATCCGGTATCCGTCTTTGCGCCTGTTCTGGGTAGTGATTAATGCTACCCGGTTCTCACAATGTCCCTTTTCTCTGTCCCTCTTCTCCTCAGGCCGGTGATTTGGGCCTGGAAACCATCATAGGGCTGTTAGAAATTCAGCTGTATGACCTCTCACTTTCAGCTCCTTAGCCCAACTGCCATTTCTTCTCTCAGACCAGAATGGATTAAGGGGAGTCTCTGGAGCTCCCCCTTCTGGCCGGAGGTGGTAGTGCAGTTTTGCTATTTTAGTATTTGTGTCTAGTGTCAGTAACTATTTTTGTGGCAAATACCCCTAGGGGTGCCACACTAACCTAACATGCCCTAACATGTTGATCCAGAGGAAGGCAAAAAAAAACCCATGTGGCAAAGAGTATGCTCCACATTGGGGAAAAAAATTCCTTCCCGACTCCACATACGGCAATCAGACTAGTTCCCTGGATCAACGCCCTATCAAGGAATCTAGTGTATATACCCTGTAACATTATACTTTTCCAGAAAGGTATCCAGTCCCCTCTTAAATTTAAGTAATGAATCACTCATTACAACATCATACGGCAGAGAGTTCCATAGTCTCACTGCTCTTACAGTAAAGAATCCGCGTCTGTTATTATGCTTAAACCTTTTTTCCTCCAAACGCAGAGGATGCCCCCTTGACCCTGTTTCAGGTCTATGATTAAAAAGATCATCAGAAAGGTCTTTGTACTGTCCCCTCATATATTTATACATTAAAATAAGATCACCCCTTAAGGCCCCTTCACATTAAGCGACGCTGCAGCGATACCGACAACGATCCGGATCGCTGCAGCGTCGCTGTTTGGTCGCTGGAGAGCTGTCACACAGACAGCTCTCCAGCGACCAACGATGCCGGTAACCAGGGTAAACATCGGGTAACTAAGCGCAGGGCCGCGCTTAGTAACCCGATGTTTACCCTGGTTACCATCCTAAAAGTAAAAAAAAACAAACGCTACATACTTACCTACCGCTGTCTGTCCTCCAGCGCTGTGCTCTGCACTCCTCCTGCACTGACTGTGAGCACAGCGGCCGGAAAGCAGAGCGGTGACGTCACCGCTCTGCTTTCCGGCTGACCGACGCTCACAGCCAGTGCAGGAGGAGAGCAGAGCACAGCGCTGGAGGACAGACAGCTGTAGGTAAGTATGTAGCGTTTGTTTTTTTTTACTTTTAGGATGGTAACCAGGGTAAACATCGGGTTACTAAGCGCGGCCCTGCGCTTAGTTACCCGATGTTTACCCTGGTTACCAGTGAAGACATCGCTGGATCGGTGTCACACACGCCGATCCAGCGATGTCAGGAGGAGTCCAGCGACGAAATAAAGTTCTGGACTTTCCTCAGCCACCAACGATCTCCCAGCAGGGGCCTGATCGTTGGTCGCTGTCGCACATAACGATTTCATTAACGATATCGTTGCTACGTCACAAAAAGCAACGATATCGTTAACAATATCGTTATGTGTGAAGGTACCTTTAGTCTTCGTTTTTGCAAACTAAATAGCCCCAAGTGTAATAACCTATCTTGGTATTGCAGACCCCCCAGTCCTCTAATAACCTTGGTCGCTCTTCTCTGCACCCGCTCTAGTTCAGCTATGTCTTTCTTATACACCGGAGACCAGAACTGTGCACAGTATTCTAAGTGTGGTCGAACTAGTGACTTGTATAGAGGTAAAATTATATTCTCCTGATGAGCATCTATGCCTCTTTTAATGCATCCCATTATTTTATTTGCCTTTGTAGCAGCTGCCTGACACTGGCCCCTGAATATGAGTTTGTCATCCACCCATACACCCAGGTCTTTTTCATTGACGGTTTTGCCCAGAGTTTTAGAATTAAGCACATAATTATACATCTTATTACTTCTACCCAAGTGCATGACCTTACATTTATCCCCATTAAAGCTCATTTGCCATTTATCAGCCCAAGCTTCTAGTTTACATAAATCATCCTGTAATATAAAATTGTCCTCCTCTGTATTGATTACCCTGCAGAGTTTAGTGTCATCTGCAAATATTGAAATTCTACTCTGAATGCCCCCTACAAGGTCATTAATAAATATGTTAAAAAGAAGAGGGCCCAATACTGACCTCTGTGGTACCCCACTGCTAACCGCTACCCAGTCCGAGTGTGCTCCATTAATAACCACCCTTTGTTTCCTATCCCTGAGCCAGCTCTCAACCCACTTGCACATATTTTCCCCTATCCCCATTATTCTCATTTTATGTATCAACCTTTTGTGTGGCACCGTATCAAAAGCTTTTGAAAAGTCCATATACACTACATCCACTGGGTTCCCTTGGTCCAATCCGGAACTTACCTCTTCATAGAAACTGATCAAATTAGTCTGACATGAACGGTCCCTAGTAAACCCGTGCTGATACTGGGTCATGAGGTTATTCCTCTTCAGATACTCCAGTATAGCGTCCCTTAGACTGCCCTCCAGGATTTTACCCACAGTAGAGGTTAAGCTTACTGGCCTATAATTTCCGAGTTCAGTTTTTGTTCCCTTTTTGAATATTGGCACCACATTTGCTATACGCCAGTCCTGTGGCACAGACCCTGTTATTATAGAGTCTTTAAAGATTAAAAATAATGGTCTATCAATGACTGTACTTAATTCCTGCAGTACTCGAGGGTGTATCCCATCCGGGCCCGGAGATTTGTCAATTTTAGTGATTTTTAGACGCCGCCGCACTTCCTGCTGGGTTAAGCAGGTGACATTTAATTGGGAATTTTTATCACTAGACATTTTGTCTGCCATGGGATTTTCTTGTGTAAATACTGATGAAAAAAAGTCATTTAGCATATTGGCTTTTTTCTCATCCTCATCCACCATCTCACCCAGACTATTTTTAAGGGGGCCAACACTATAATTTTTTAGTTTCTTACTATTTATGTAGTTAAAGAATATTTTAGGATTATTTTTACTCTCTCTGGCAATGAGTCTCTCTGTCTCAATCTTTGCTGCCTTGATTTGCTTTTTATTATTATTATTATTTATTTATTATTATAGTGCCATTTATTCCATGGCGCTTTACATGTGAGGAGGGGTATGCATAATAAAACAAGTACAATAATCTTTAACAATACAAGTCACAACTGGTACAGGAGGAGAGAGGACCCTGCCCGCGAGGGCTCACAATCTACAAGGGATGGGTGAGGATACAGTAGGTGAGGGTAGAGCTGGCTGTGCAGCGGTTTGGTCAATCGGTGGTTACTGCAGGTTGTAGGCTTGTCGGAAGAGGTTATAAATTACAGAATTGATTTAATTTTCTGTATTTATTTAATGCCACCTCACTACCTACTTCCTTTAATTCTCTAAATGCTTTCTTTTTGTCACTTATTGCGCCCCTTACAGCTCTATTTAGCCATATTGGTTTCCTCCTATTTCTAGTATGTTTATTCCCATACGGTATATACTGTGCACAGGTCCTATCCAGGATGCTAATAAATGTCTCCCATTTTCTTTGTGTATTTTTGTGTCTCAGGATATCGTCCCAGTTAATTGCACCAAGATCCTCTCTCATCCGTTGGAAATTTGCCCTCCTGAAGTTTAGTGTCCTTGTAACCCCTCTACTACACATCTTTTTAAAGGATACATGAAAACTTATTATTTTGTGATCGCTATTTCCCAAGTGACCCCCAACCCTTATATTTGATATGCGGTCTGGCCTGTTGGTTAATATTAGGTCTAGCAGTGCCCCCTTTCTTGTTGGGTCCTGAACCAGTTGTGAAAGGTAATTGTCTCTCATAGTTGTCAAAAACCGATTACCTTTGCTGGAACTGCAGGTTTCTGTTCCCCAATCTATTTCAGGGTAGTTGAAGTCCATGTTGCGTTTGGAGAGCCACTGATGTGCCTAAACATTGAAACCCCCCACAAGTGACACCATTTTGGAAAGTAGACCCCCTAAGGAACTTATCTAGATGTGTTTTGAGCGCTTTGACCCACCAAGGGCTTCACAGAAGTTTATAATCCAGAGCCTAAAAAATAAAACAAAAATTTTTTCCCACAAAAATTATTTTTTTAGTTTTGTATTTTCCCGAGGGTAACAGGAGAAATTAGACCCCAAAAGTTGTCCAATTTATCCTGAGTACGCTGATACCCCATATGTGGGGGGGAACCACCGTTTGGGCGCATGGGAGGGCTCGGAAGGGAAGGAGTGCCATTTGGAATGCAGACTTAGATGGAATGGTCTGCAGGCGTCACATTGCGTTTGCAGAGCCCCTAATGTACCTAAACAGTAGAAACCCCCCACAAGTGACCCCATATTGGAAACTAGACCCCCCAGGGAACTTATCTAGATGTGTTTTGAGAACTTTGAACCCCCAAGTGTTTCACTACAGTTTATAATATACAGAGCCGTGAAAATAAAAAATCTTTTTTTTTTTCCACAAAAATTATTTTTTAGCCCCCAGTTTTGTATTTTCCCAAGGGTAACAGGAGAAATTGGACCCCAAAAGTTGTTGTCCTATTTGTCCTGAGTACGCTGATACCCCATATGTTGGGATAAACTCCTGTTTGGGCACACGGGAGAGCTCGGAAGGGAAGAAGCACTGTTTTACTTTTTAACGCAGAATTGGCTGGAATTGAGATCGGACGCCATGTCGCGTTTGGAGAGTCCCTGATGTACCATACAGTGGAAACCCCCAATTATAACTGAAACCCTAATCCAAACACACCTCTAACCCTAATCCCAACAGTTACCCTAACCACACCCCTTACCCTGACACACCCCTAACCCTAATCCCAACCCTATTCCCAACTGTAAATGTAATCTAAACCCTAACCGTAACTTTAGCCCCAACCCTAACCCTAACTTTAGCCCCAACCCTAACTGTAGCCTTAACCCTAGCCCCAACCCTAACCCTAGCCCTAACCCTAGCCCAAACCCTAACCCTAACCCTAGCCCTAACCCTAGCCCTAGCCCTAACCCTAACCCTAGCCCTAACCCTAGCCCTAACCCTAACCCTAGCTCTAACCCTAGCCCTAACCCTAACCCTAGCCCCAACCCTAACCCTAGCCCTAACCCTAACCCTAGCCCTAATGGGAAAAAGGAAATAAATACATTTTTTAATTTTTCCCTAACTAAGGGGGTGATGAAGGGGGGTTTGATTTACTTTTATAGCATTTTTTTAGCGGATTTTTATGATTGGCAGCCGTCACACACTGAAAGACGCTTTTTATTGCAAAAAATATTTTTTGCGTTACCACATTTTGAGAGCTACAATTTTTCCATATTTTGGTCCACAGAGTCATGTGAGGTCTTGTTTTTTGCGGGACGAGTTGACGTTTTTATTGGTAACATTTTCGGGCACGTGACATTTTTTGGTCGCTTTTTATTCCGATTTTTGTGAGACAGAATGACCAAAAACCAGCTATTCATGAATTTCTTTTGGGGGAGGCGTTTATACCGTTCCGCGTTTGGTAAAATTGATAAAGCAGTTTTATGTTTTGGCGCTTTTATACGATAAAAACTATTTTATAGAAAAAATAATTATTTTTGCATCGCTTTATTCTCAGGACTATAACTTTTTTATTTTTTTGCTGATGATGCTGTATGGTGGCTCGTTTTTTGCGGGACAAGATGACGTTTTCATCGGTACCATGGCTATTTATATCTGTCTTTTTGATCGCGTGTTATTCCACTTTTTGTTCGGCGGTATGATAATAAAGCGTTGTTTTTTGCCTCATTTTTTTTTTCTTACGGTGTTTACTGAAGGGGTTAACTAGTGGGCCAGTTTTATAGGACGGGCCGTTACAGACGCAGCGATACTAAATATGTGTACTTTTATTGTTTTGTTTTTTTTAATTTAGATAAAGAAATGTATTTATGGGAATAATATTTTTTTTTTTTCATTATTTAGGAATATTTTTTTAAATTTTTTTTTACACATTTGGAATTTTTTTTTTTTACTTTTTTACTTTGTCCCGGGGGAAACATCACAGATCGGTGATCTGACAGTTTGCACAGCAAGCGCCTGCTCTGAGCAGGCTCTGTGAAGCCACCTCCCTGCAGGACCCGGATGCCGCGGCCATCTTGGATCCGCGCCTGGAGCAGGGAGGGAGGTAGGAAGACCCTCGCAGCGGGGGGCTCAGGGAAGCCCGCAGGGAGCCTCTCCCTGCGCGATGCTTCTCTGTACCGCCGGCACATCGTGATCATGTTTGATCGCGGTGTGCCGGGGGTTAATGTGCCGGGGGCGGTCCGTGACCACTCCTGGCACATAGTGCCGGATGTCAGCTGCGATAGGCAGCTGACACCCGGCTGCGATCGGCCGCGCTTTCCCCGTGAGCGCGGCCGATCGCGTATGACGTACTATCCCGTCGGTGGTCATGGGGGCCCACCCCACCTCGACGGGATAGTACGTCTAATGTCAGAAAGGGGTTAAAAAGAGAAAACACAGCAGTTTGACAATAAATGGTTTCACCCAACCACCAACCATGAGTGGAGAAAAAGTTTTGGTGTTATCATTCATATTCTCTGAAAAAAAGGCCAAGAAAGAAAAAATTCTGCTGGGGTATGTAAACGTTTGAGCACAACTGTATATAGTAGGTAGACGCAAATTCAAACCCCAAATCAATAAACTGGATGCATTCTAGAACTGGCCAAAACCCCTCTATATATTTTAAAGTTTAGTTACTAGTAGTAATTATTTTATACTGTATTTCATTATTTGTAAATTTTTTAAGTCTGTGAATTTTATGGAAAAAAAAAGAGTTGTAAAGAAGCCTTCAAGTGATTTCAGAGATTACTTTATGTTAATTAATAAACTGCTCTAAAAAGTCATTATGCAGTCCACAATCAATTATTGGAGCTCTGAAGCAGATAATCCATTAGACCCAGTAAATACATGTACAGTATATACCCGTAAACATCCTAGTATGAATACGAGGGACTCTGGGAGAGTCTTGACAACTTTGTCAATTCCAAGTTCATGCTCTTTTAGAAGCTGCTTTCGACTGCAGCTTAGCCAAGATCAGTACAGTATACTCAAACAATGTGCCGATATATGCTACTGCACAAGCGTCGCCGTCATTTTGCTGGAGGAAAAAATATGATGCTGGAGAGATAGTTGCTACTGCGCATGTCTACTGTCGGCAGAGTTTTGCTGGGGAATTTTTTTTTTACTGCAACAAAATGGCTCTGGCGGTGGCACTTGCGCATTACCAGCTATCTGTAAGAGATAGATGCTACTGAGCAGGCGCTGGCACCATTTTGCTGGATGTAATTCTTTTTCCTAAGCTGACAATATTATTTGCATTATGTCAAATAGGAGGCAGGTCACTGAAGGATCAGTGATCTGTCATAAGCCCATACAGATGCATATGTGAGCAGAGCACCACATAAAGACTCCCTCACAGGCCTCCCGTGGAGGAAAATCTTGTTCCGAGGAGAAGACCGCGCTAGAGCTTGCCGAATAAGCAGGGACCCGATCAAATTAGCTAATCTCTACTCATCATCTTCAGGTCCAGCATTGAGTCTCAGGTGCTGCTCCCGGTGTCCGGTATTGTGGCACTGATGTTAACAACTAACCAGGGAATTCAGCAGCTCTGAGAGGGACGATCTGTCTATGAAGGCAGAGCCGCTATATATATAATTGGCACATAACCCCATTATTCCTTGAAAAGCTTTCCTTCTTAAGAGGGATTGTACTGAGACAACCAACAGCCCCTAGGACTCAATGAGCAGCTTAATTTCAGTTGTTTTCTTTGAAGATTTGTCGTTCCCTTTTTTATCTCCCCAGCACCTTCATGGATTGATACTTCGGCAATCACTGGATGTGACGACTGTCTGGATAGGGGGTAGTATACGGGTCTAGAAAATGACCTCTGATAAAGGTTAAATCAATAACCTGGATACCCGACCCGCGCTACTTCTGCAGCAAACATGGGTCCCTGAATTCACTGTTCTAATATAGCAAACTAACTGTAGGCACGGATGGGGATGTGCGAGTTAGGGCCTAATACAGTGAATATACTCTGTTTATATATACATAAAAAGAGGGTGGTACCTATAGAAAAGAATACATTAAAAATAATATTATTACCCTGCTCCCGAGTGCAGAAATAATATCCCTATCCTAAATGGAACAAGCTAAATATATATGAATGTACCCATAGATGCTTAATAAAATGGGATCCTTAGACACGAATAGCGGTATTCATTTGTTTAGCATTTATGTGCACCTGAGATTAACCGCATTAATAACTATACGTGCGCTGTAAGGCTTTTTAGACCGGGTAAACCAGGACCAGCGGCTGAGCCGGAGTGTGCGCACGTGCAGTGACACTCTTTGTAAACAGTATTGACTGGGACCTGCGACCATTTGACCGGAGCCCCAGTAAAATTACTATGAGACAATAAGTTCTGGGAGACCAGGACCTGCGGCTCAACCGAGCGGTGCACAGGTGCAATGACATCTATGTAAGCAATAATGACTAGGACCTGCGGTCACATGACCGGGCCCCAGAAGGGAGCGCGCATGTGCCGAGCTGTTTACCGGAGAACGGCCAATCAGTACTTGCGATCAGGCCATTGCGAGTGCGCATGCGCTGCACGGTATTTAGGTATGGAATATAAAGGAAAAAATCATGTAAAATGAAATAATAGATGTTGCCTTTCTTCACACTAACCAACCGCTGCATACGATGTATAAAAAGGCAGTATTCATAATGAAAGTTAATACGTGATCTCTAGAAAGGAAGTGATGACAGACGCTGAATGCAAGTACCGCCCACTACCCTATATAATGGCAGTAGGTAGTGACCAGGAGAGAGACTTTTTTCACCCTCACATTGAGGCAACTATCACATAGGGAGGTCAGATCTGCCACTGCAGGAGACCTCATTTAGCCTGGATAACTTCCCCTGATGAACCCCCTGAACAGGGGAGAAAACGCGTTGGGAAGGGAAGACATACGATCAAGGGAGGCTACATCTATCATGGGCACCACAAAATAGTTTCATACTTGGGTACTGCCCTTGTCAGGGCGGGAGTTATTTGCAGAGGGCCTCTCCTCATCTTGGTCTCACCTACCTAGGTCCTGCACGGAACCTTGGAGAATTAAGAGACAACAATTGGGTGAGATTGTACCATTTTATTAAGCGCACTGGTATTTATGAGCACTTTATTTTTGACTGTCATTGTTTTAATGTATATATATTAAATGTTAAGTTTTATTAAGTCTATGAGCTGGCTATGCTAGATAGCCTACTGAGACAACCACCCAAAAAGAGCTGAAAGTTCAGACATTTTTTCAAATATGGGAACATTTTTGCCCACCTGATTTAGCGTAAGCTCAAGGACCACTTTCAGCACACAATATGGTATCTTGAAAACTAAGAGGCAATCTACCTACTGATCTCCCAGACACACACTGAGAACACTGATATCAGAGCACACACTTGGACCCACGCCACAAACCTATTCCTCTCCCCTCTTCCCTGTGTTTTTTAAGTTATTTTATTACAATTATGGTGGTTATACCCTGCAAAGCATTATTTATGGTTGATTCTCACACTACACTGTACTTGCCTGAGACCTTTGTTGTACTGTGCCTTCACAATTGGCTTTTAACTTTTAGGATAAGATCTCGTCTGCATCTCAGAAATGAGAATGTGACCCTGCTCTCACTCACTTTTGTGTTCCTATATTACAAGATTCACCATAGTCACAGTTAACTGTTGCTTGTATTCTCCCCAGTCCCACAAGCTCACTGCCTTGGGGTAATCCTTGACACTGTTCTCTGCTTCACACCACATATCCAAGCCCTATCCACTTCCTGCCGACTTCAACTCAAAAATATTTAATGGATCCGTACATTACTAAACCAAGAATCTACAAAAACCCTAGCCCCTGCCCTTATCATCTCCCACCTTGACTACTGTAACCTCCTGCTCTGTGGCCTCCCCTCAAACACTCTCGCACCCCTCCAATCTATTCTAAACTCTGCTACTCGACTAATCCACCTGTCCCCCCCGCTATTCCCCAGCCTCTCCCCTCTGTCAATCCCTTCACTGGCTCCCCATTACCCAGAGACTCCAGTACAAAACCCTAACCATGACATACAAAGCCATCCACATCCTGTCTCCTCCATACATCTCCCGGTACTTACCTGCACGCAACCTCCGATCCTCACAAGATCTCCTTCTCTACTCCCCTCTTATCTCCTCTTCCCACAATCGCATACAAGATTTCTCTCGCGCATCACCCCTACTCTGGAACTCTCTACCACAACATATCAGACTCTCGCCTACCATCGAAACCTTCAAAAAGAACCTGAAGACCTACCTCTTCCGTCAAGCCTACAACCTGCAGTAACCACCGATCGACCGAACCGCTGCACGACCAGCTCTACCCTCGCCTACTGTATTCTCACCCATCCCTTGTAGATTGTGAACCCTCGCGGGCAGGGTCCTCTCTCCTCCTGTTGCAGTCGTGACTTGTATTGTTTAAGATTATTGTACTTGTTTTATTATACAGTTAGGTCCATATATATTTGGACAGAGACAACATTTTTCTAATTTTGGTTATAGACATTACCACAATGAATTTCAAGCAAAACAATTCAGATGCAGTTGAAGTTCAGACTTTCAGCTTTCATTTGAGGGTATCCACATTAAAATTGGATGAAGGGTTTAGGAGATTCAGCTCCTTAACATGTGCCACCCTGTTTTTAAGGGGACCAAAAGTAATTGGACAGATTCAATAATTTTAAATAAAATGCTCATTTTTAGTACTTGGTTGAAAACCCTTTGTGGGCAATGACTGCCTGAAGTCTTGAACTCATGGACATCACCAGACGCTGTGTTTACTCCTTTTTGATGCTCTGCCAGACCTTCACTGCGTTGGTTTTAAGTTGCTGTTTGTTTGTGGGCCTTTCTGGCTGAAGTTTAGTCTTTAACAAGTGAAATGCATGCTCAATTGGGTTGAGATCCAGTGACTGACTTGGCCATTCAAGAATATTCCACTTCCTAGCTTTAATAAACTCCTGGGTTGCTTTGGCTTTATGTTTTGGGTCATGGTCCATCTGTAGTATGAAACGACGACCAATCAGTTTGGCTGCATTTGGCTGGATCTGAGCACACAGTATGGCTCTGAATACCTCAGAATTCATTTGGCTGCTTCTGTCCTGTGTCACATCATCAATAAACACTAGTGACCCAGTGCCACTGGCAGCCATGCATGCCCAAACCATCACACTGCCTCCACCGTATTTTACAGATGATGTGGTATGCTTTGGATCATGAGCTGTACCACGCCTTCTCCATACTTTTCTCTTTCCATCATTCTGGTAGAGGTTGATCTTGGTTTCATCTGTCCAAAGAATGTTCTTCCAGAACTGTGCTGGCTTTTTTTGTAAAGTCCAGTCTAGCCTTTTTATTCTTGATGCTTATGAGTGGCTTGCACCGTGCAGTGAACCCTTTGTATTTACTTTCATGCAGTCTTCTCTTTATGGTAGATTTGGATATTGATACGCCGACCTCCTGGAGAGTGTTGTTCACTTGGTTGGCTGTTGTGAAGGGGTTTCTCTTCACCATGGAGATCATATAATATAATATTGTAGCAATTTCTCGGATGGGTTTTTTCTGTTTTCGCAGCTTTAGGATGGCTTGTTTCACCTGCATGGAGAGCTCCTTTGACCGCATGTTTACTTCACAGCAAAACCTTCCAAATGCAAGCATCACACCTCAAATCAACTCCAGGCCTTTTATCTGCTTAATTGAGAATGACATAACGAAGGGATTGCCCACACCTGTCCATGAAATAGCCTTGGAGTCAATTGTCTAATTACTTTTGGTCCCTTTAAAAACAGGGTGGCACATGTTAAGGAGCTGAAACTCCTAAACCCTTCATCCAATTTTAATGTGGATACCCTCAAATGAAAGCTGAAAGTCTGAACTTCAACTGCATCTGAATTGTTTTGTTTAAAATTCATTGTGGTAATGTCTATAACCAAAATTAGAAAAATGTTGTCTCTGTCCAAATATATATGGACCTAACTGTATATACCCCTCCTCACATGTAAAGGCATAAATGGTGCTATAATAATAAATGATAATAATAATTCTTAATATATGTTATCTGGGAGGAAGGGGGGCTAGGACAGCCACCATACTGTGTGGAGAGCTTTGGGGTTCATTACAAAGTCTTGTTTCGGATCTTCCAGCATCTGATGTCGTTCATTCATGGTTCTAATGTTTTCCATGAAGGTGAGGACTTCATAGAGTAAGTTCTGGTTTTAGATGAATGTAACATGGTCCCATTTTAATGTATGTATACATCCCCAAAACTTGGACGCCCTGAAACTCTGCTGAACCAACTTTAGATCACCATAGAGCTCTGAGATGATCCAAGTATAAATGCACAGGGTCCAGGTCGTGTAGAAGCAGTTCCATGTTTATATAATACTTTCATATGTACTTAGGCTACGAGCTAAGAGCTTCATTCCAATTTATAACTTCAGTATCAAATATCTTTGTATCTTGTAAATGTGAACCAGCAGAGAATTCTTTATTATCATTAAAAAAAAAAAATCACCAGACCACAATTGCCGAAGATGTATTAGGTATGATTTGAAAATCTAATTCACTGTTAACTATTGTAATTGTACAGCCAGAAAAAAAAATATACAAAGTTATGAAATATGCTTGTCTTCTAAGAGCCAGAAAGAAAATTCTGATTCAACAGTTCAAATATTAGTGTTACACTTATTTTTCACTCCTTAAGTTGCAAATATTTTGTTCTTATTTTAGAAAATGCACAAAAAATAACCTTTTAAACAAAGACATCCAATGGAAAATTAAAAAAAATATTTGGAAAAGTAGCTAAATAAATAAGATAAACTCAGTTATCATTTACACTACATAATATAGATAATAGAATTATTTAGATTTAGCATTATATCTAAAATGTTTTATTTATGATGCTGCATCATTGTCCCATAAATGCACTTGAAAATATGGTTAAGGATCCACATTGTTTATATGAAGACTGAAGGTATGAGTATAAGCTGGCTCCCTGAGCAATCATGCAACTCCCAGGCACCTACGAGAGCACACAGAATTCTGTTTTTTCCTGATATTACATACAAAGTGATGTGTACACAATAGAAACAATGGCAAAACGTCTCCTACAAGTTATTTTCTAGCATGTTAGCCGCAATCTAGTTATCAGTAGCATAGCTCCGGAGGAGGGGAAGAGGGGAAGTCACTTGCCCTTCTCACATTGTGGGGCCCACCTAGATGAACCATGCACAGCAGCGGCTACAGTTAAAGCCTACGGCAGAACAGAGAGCCATGGTCTCTGCTCAACCATTCTTGGTTCTGTAGTCCATAGGTTGCTTTATGTCCTTGGCCTGCAGAACAGTAGGAGCTTGCACAGGACACCAGCGTCCAGCAGCATGTGGCGTAATAATGTCACCAGGTCACTCTGCCTGCGCTAGGACACTGACTATGTCAGTGGACTTTCCAGGCGTTAGGTGAGAATATAGTATATATTTTTAAATTTTATTACTTACTGGAGTCATTATTTTATGCTAGGTGTTAGGTCTCGAGTTCCCGCTTCTGCACAGGGGGAATCTCGAGCCATCTCCGCTGCGGTCTCCCATTCTTATCCAGCCGCAGTGGAGTCTGCTCAGCAGGGACGTCGGTCCCAGCGTCTTGCTCAGTCTCACTCTGTACAGAGAGTTACTGCTGCTTCTTCAGCTTCTGCCATTAAAGCCAGTGCTGGTCAGCAGCGAGCGGACTTCTCTGGGACTAAGTCCTTGTCTGCACACACTGAGCATGCCCAGGGCAAGATCTCCCGTTGGAGATCGAGGGTCATGTGCTCAGGCTCTGCAGCACATTCCATTGGTCCTCTTGGCAGGTCTTGGAAGGGCAAAGTTTCTGTGGCCACTTCCTGTGCTGCAACTATATAAACTGCGCATGACTGCACGGCCATGCGCTAGTGTACAATTGTTAATGTGTGTATGTTGTGAGTGCAAGTCGTCCTTGGATACCCCTACCCTATTGAATGTCTGTTCGCGGAAGGTGTATGTTTGCTATCTAGCGCCCGACTTAGCCTACAGCACGAATCACACATTACAGCGTCCAGTTGCTGTGACCGCCAGTACGGCGCCATGCACTTCCTCTGTGCTTTCCTTACCCAAGCCTGGGTGGTTAGTGGCGTTCGTCAGTGCGGCACCGCATGCACTCTTGTGCCTTAATATTGCTACTTAGTTTCCTTACACACCCAGTTGCGGTGTTGTGCCAGCAAGGGTCTAATCGGACTTCAATCCTAGTTGGGGTTGAGTTCGCTGACTACTTGCTCGCGCTCTATGTGCGGTACCGCAGTCCTGTGACGCAACAGGATCGCTTCCTTCACGCTGGGTGACGTTTAACCCACGTGTGTATACTTATGAGTACCGCCATATAGTCCGTCATTACTTGGCAGCAGGTTCCATCTCTGCACGGTGGACCCCGGGCTGCGAACGCACCATACTCTATCTGTCTTATTATTTGGTGCGTTCCGCTAGCCCTAACATTACACTAGCGCCAGGGTCTGGCTAGTAATGACGGACAAACAGCAATCCTTGCGGTATATCCAGCAGCTGGAGGGTAGGTTGGCGGCTCTTGAGGGCGCAACCTCAGCTGTGGATGTTACCGCAGTTGCTGTACAGGGTGCTAGCGTGGCTGCAGCAACCCTGTCCATTGCCACCCCTGCTCCGACATTTTCTCGCCTCACGCTGCCAGAAAAATTTTCTGGTGATAGCAAATTTTGTAGGGGATTTGTGAGTCAGTGCTCTATTCACCTCGAGCTCCTGGCTGCACGTTTTCCCACAGAGCGGGCTAAGGTGGGATTTATAGTGTCTCTCTTGTCGGACAGGGCGTTGGAATGGGCTACGCCGCTGTGGGAGCGTGGCGATCATGTGGTGCAGAGTGCTCCGCTGTTTCTGAGCACTCTGAAACAGGTCTTTTTAGGACCTCAAGTCACCCATGATACTGCGCTCCAACTGCTGGCATTAACTCAGGGTGAGTCCTTGGTCAGTCATTTTGCCGTCCAATTCCGCACTTTAGCTATTGAGCTGGATTGGTCGGATAAAGCTCTTATCCCCATATTTTGGAGGGGCCTGGCTGACCACGTTAAGGACGCTCTGGCCACTAGGGAGATTCCTGCCACACTGGAGGAGTTAATAACTGTCTCCACTCGAATTGATCTCCGTTTTAACGAGCGGAGGTTAGAGCGAGCCCAGTGTAGGCAGAGGTTTTGGCTGGCTCCTACCTTCGCCAAACCTCTGGAATCTCCGGTCCTGGTTCCTGAGTCACATGAGGCCAGGGAAGTGTCACAAGCGGGATCTAAGTCCCAGACCGCTTGTGCACTCAAGGTCTGTCATGTTTGCCAGCAGTCGGGACATCTAGCCACCAGATGTTCTCAGCGGTCGAGGAAACGTCAGCGTCTAGTGGTAGTAGGTGGTGGTACACTAGACACGGCGACGTTTGCCTCTAAATTGTCCTTTAAGGGGACAATTACTATAGGCTCATTCTCCCACTCGGTAGAGCTCTGCGTGGATTCTGGAGCGGAGGGCAATTTTATGTCTTCTGCCTTCGCCCAACGTCACGCAATACCCCTGGTTATGCTAGCTCAACCAGTAACGGTACGAGTGGTGAATGGGTCGACACTGCCCTCACAGATAACACACCAGACCATCCCTTTTACTCTGTCCATGTCGCCATCTCATCAGGAGATTATATCTCTGCTCGTCATTCCAGAGGGAATTGATGAGGTCCTGTTGGGAATACCTTGGCTACGGTACCACTCTCCTCATATCGAGTGGTCCTCTGGCAGAATCCTGGGATGGGGCGAATCTTGTGGGGGTAGGTGTCAGAGGGAGTGCGTTCAGGTTGCTACTACAGAGGTACCCGCAGATCTTTCCTCTCTCCCCAAGCAGTATTGGTCTTATGCAGACGTGTTTTCCAAAAAGGCGGCGGAGATCCTTCCGCCCCATCGCCCCTATGACTGTCCTATTGATCTCTTGCCTGGTGCTGAGCCTCCCCGGGGTCGAGTCTATCCGCTATCTCTCCCGGAGACGGAGGCCATGTCACAGTACATCCAGGAAAATCTGGCAAGAGGATTCATTAGGAAGTCAGTGTCACCTGCTGGGGCAGGGTTCTTCTTCGTGCAGAAGAAGAATGGGGAACTGTTATGAAAGGCAATTCAGTATCACAATGGACATGGAGGTCAGAGCACATACAGTGATCTGACAATAACCCAAAATAATAGAACGAGCTCTGAGACGTGGGAACTCTGCAGACCGCAATCCCTAATCCTCTCCAAACTCAACTAGAGGCAGCCGTGGATTGCGCCTAACGCTACCTATGCAACTCGGCACAGCCTGAGAAACTAACTAGCCTGAAGATAGAAAAAATAAGCCTACCTTGCCTCAGAGAAATACCCCAAAGGAAAAGGCAGCCCCCCACATATAATGACTGTGAGTAAGAGGAAAAGACAAACGTAGGGATGAAATAGATTCAGCAAAGTGAGGCCCGATATTCTAGACAGAACGAGGATAGGAAAGATAACTTTGCGGTCTACACAAAACCCTAAAGAAAACCACGCAAAGGGGCAAAAAGACCCTCCGTACCGAACTAACGGCACGGAGGTACACCCTTTGCGTCCCAGAGCTTCCAGCAAAACAAATAGACAAGCTGGACAGAAAAAATAGCAACAAATAGCAAAGAAGCACTTAGCTATGCAGAGCAGCAGGCCACAGGAATGATCCAGAGAAACACAAGTCCAACACTGGAACATTGACAGGAAGCATGAATCAAAGCATTAGGTGGGGTTAAGTAGAGAAGCACCTAACGACCTCACCAGATCACCTGAGGGAGGAAACTCAGAAGCAGCAGTACCAGTTTCCTCCACAAACGGAAGCTCCCAGAGAGAATCAGCCGAAGTACCACTTGTGACCACAGGAGGGAGCTCTGCCACAGAATTCACAACAGTACCCCCCCCTTGAGGAGGGGTCACCGAACCCTCACCAGAGCCCCCAGGCCGACCAGGATGAGCCACATGAAAGGCACGAACAAGATCGGGAGCATGGACATCAGAGGCAAAAACCCAGGAATTATCCTCCTGAGCATAACCCTTCCATTTAACCAGATACTGGAGTTTCCGTCTTGAAACACGAGAATCCAAAATCTTCTCCACAATATACTCCAATTCCCCCTCCACCAAAACCGGGGCAGGAGGGTCAACAGATGGAACCATAGGTGCCACGTATCTCCGCAACAATGACCTATGGAAGACGTTATGTATGAAAAAAGAATCTGGGAGGGTCAGACGAAAAGACACAGGATTAATAACCTCAGAAATCCTATAAGGACCAATGAAACGAGGTTTAAACTTCGGAGAGGAAACCTTCATAGGAATATGACGAGAAGATAACCAAACCAGATCCCCAACACGAAGTCGGGGACCCACACGGCGTCTGCGATTAGCGAAACGTTGAGCCTTCTCCTGGGACAAGGTCAAATTGTCCACTACATGAGTCCAAATCTGCTGCAACCTGTCCACCACAGTATCCACACCAGGACAGTCCGAAGACTCAACCTGTCCTGAAGAGAAACGAGGATGGAACCCAGAATTGCAGAAAAATGGCGAAACCAAGGTAGCCGAGCTGGCCCGATTATTAAGGGCGAACTCAGCCAAAGGCAAAAAGGACACCCAGTCATCCTGATCGGCAGAAACAAAGCATCTCAGATAGGTTTCCAAGGTCTGATTGGTTCGTTCGGTCTGGCCATTAGTCTGAGGATGAAAAGCCGAGGAAAAAGACAAGTCAATGCCCATCCTACCACAAAAGGCTCGCCAAAACCTCAAAACAAACTGGGAACCTCTGTCAGAAACAATATTCTCTGGAATGCCATGCAAACGAACCACATGCTGGAAGAACAATGGCACCAAATCAGAGGAGGAAGGCAACTTGGACAAGGGTACCAGATGGACCATCTTAGAAAAGCGATTACAGACCACCCAAATGACTGACATCTTTTGAGAGATGGGAAGATCTGAAATAAAATCCATAGAGATATGTGTCCAAGGTCTCTTCGGGACCGGCAAGGGCAAAAGCAACCCACTGGCACGAGAACAGCAGGGCTTAGCCCGAGCACAAATCCCACAGGACTGCACAAAAGAACGCACATCCCGCGACAGAGACGGCCACCAAAAGGATCTAGCCACTAACTCTCTGGTACCAAAGATTCCAGGATGACCAGCCAACACCGAACAATGAACCTCAGAGATCACTTTATTTGTCCACCTATCCGGGACAAACAGTTTCTCCGCTGGACAACGATCAGGTTTATTAGCCTGAAATTTTTGCAGCACCCGCCGCAAATCAGGGGAGATGGCAGACACAATTACTCCTTCCTTGAGGATACCCGCCGGCTCAGATAAACCCGGAGAGTCGGGCACAAAACTCCTAGACAGAGCTTCCGCCTTCACATTTTTAGAGCCCGGAAGGTACGAAATCACAAAGTCAAAACGGGCGAAAAACAGCGACCAACGAGCCTGTCTAGGATTCAAACGCTTAGCAGACTCGAGATAAGTCAGGTTCTTATGATCAGTCAATACCACCACGCGATGCTTAGCTCCCTCAAGCCAATGACGCCACTCCTCGAATGCCCACTTCATGGCCAGCAACTCTCGGTTGCCCACATCATAATTCCGCTCAGCAGGCGAAAACTTCCTGGAAAAAAAGCGCATGGTTTCATCACTGAACAATCAGAACCTCTCTGCGACAAAACAGCCCCTGCTCCAATCTCAGAAGCATCAACCTCGACCTGGAACGGAAGAGAAACATCAGGTTGACACAACACAGGGGCAGAAGAAAAACGACGCTTTAACTCTTGAAAAGCTTCCACAGCAGCAGAAGACCAATTGACCAAATCAGCACCCTTCTTGGTCAAATCGGTCAATGGTTTGGCAATACTAGAAAAATTGCAGATGAAGCGACGATAAAAATTAGCAAAGCCCAGGAACTTTTGCAGACTTTTCAGAGATGTCGGCTGAGTCCAATCATGGATGGCTTGGACTTTAACAGGATCCATCTCGATAGTAGAAGGGGAAAAGATGAACCCCAAAAATGAAACCTTCTGCACACCAAAGAGACACTTTGATCCCTTCACAGACAAAGAGTTAGCACGCAGGACCTGAAAAACCGTTCTGACCTGTTTCACATGAGACTCCCAATCATCCGAGAAGATCAAAATGTCATCCAAGTACACAATCAGGAATTTATCCAGGTACTCTCGGAAGATGTCATGCATAAAGGACTGAAACACTGATGGAGCATTGGCAAGTCCGAATGGCATCACTAGATACTCAAAATGACCCTCGGGCGTATTAAATGCAGTTTTCCATTCATCGCCTCGCCTGATTCGCACCAGATTATACGCACCACGAAGATCAATCTTGGTGAACCAACTAGCCCCTTTAATCCGAGCAAACAAATCAGATAACAAAGGCAAGGGGTACTGAAATTTAACAGTGATCTTATTAAGAAGGCGATAATCTATACAAGGTCTCAGCGAACCATCCTTTTTGGCTACAAAAAAGAACCCTGCTCCTAATGGCGACGATGACGGGCGAATATGCCCCTTCTCCAGGGATTCCTTCACATAACTGCGCATAGTGGTGTGCTCAGGCACGGATAAATTAAACAGTCGACCTTTTGGGAATTTACCACCAGGAATCAAATTGATAGCACAATCACAATCCCTATGCGGAGGTAGGGCATCGGACTTGGGCTCATCAAATACATCCCGGTAATCAGACAAAAACTCTGGAACCTCAGAAGGGGTGGATGACGAAATTGACAAAAATGGAACATCACCATGTACCCCCTGACAACCCCAGCTGGACACCGACATGGATTTCCAATCCAATACTGGATTATGGGCTTGTAGCCATGGCAACCCCAACACGACCACATCATGCAGATTATGCAACACCAGAAAGCGAATATCCTCCTGATGTGCAGGAGCCATGCACATGGTCAGCTGGGTCCAGTATTGAGGCTTATTCTTGGCCAAAGGCATAGCATCAATACCTCTCAATGGAATAGGACACTGCAAGGGCTCCAAGA
Organism: Ranitomeya imitator; assembly: GCF_032444005.1. Taxonomy (NCBI): domain Eukaryota; kingdom Metazoa; phylum Chordata; class Amphibia; order Anura; family Dendrobatidae; genus Ranitomeya; species Ranitomeya imitator. The sequence continues at coordinate 75,546,317 of NC_091283.1, read as the reverse complement.
AAAACCCACAACGCTTAGCATATTCCAAGTCCATCAAATTCAGAGCAGCGCCTGAATCCACAAACGCCATGACAGAATATGATGACAAAGAGCAGATCAAGGTAACGGACAGAAGAAATTTGACTGTACCGTACCAATGGTGGCAGACCTAGCGAACCGCTTAGTGCGCTTAGGACAATCAGAGATAGCATGAGTGGAATCACCACAGTAGAAACACAGCCCATTCAGACGTCTGTGTTCTTGCCGTTCAACTCTGGTCAAAGTCCTATCGCACTGCATAGGCTCAGGTTTAAGCTCAGGTAATACCGCCAAATGGTGCACAGATTTACGCTCACGCAAGCGTCGACCGATCTGAATAGCCAAAGACATAGACTCATTCAAACCAGCAGGCATAGGAAATCCAACCATGACATCCTTAAGGGCTTCAGAGAGACCCTTTCTGAACATAGCTGCCAGCGCAGATTCATTCCATTGAGTGAGCACTGACCATTTTCTAAATTTCTGGCAATATACCTCTATCTCATCCTGACCCTGACAAAGAGCCAGCAAATTCTTTTCTGCCTGATCCACTGAATTAGGCTCATCGTACAGCAATCCGAGCGCCAGGAAAAACGCATTGATATTACTCAATGCAGGATCTCCTGGCGCAAGAGAAAATGCCCAGTCCTGAGGGTCGCCGCGCAAAAAAGAAATAATAATCAAAACCTGTTGAACTGGATCACCAGAGGAACGAGGTTTCAAGGCCAGAAATAACTTACAATTATTTTTGAAACTCAGAAACTTAGTGCTATCTCCAAAAAACAAATCAGGAATAGGAATTCTTGGTTCTAACATAGATTTCTGATCAATAGTGTCTTGAATCTTTTGTACTCTTGCCGAGAGCTGATCCACAAATGAAGACAGACTTCTAATGTCCATCGCTACACCTGTGTACTGAACCACCCAAATGTCTAGGGGAAAAAAAAGACAAAACACAAAGCCAAGAAAAAAAAATGGTCTCAGGACTTCTTTTTTCCCTCTATTGAGAATCATTAGTACTTCTGGCTTCCTGTACTGTTATGAAAGGCAATTCAGTATCACAATGGACATGGAGGTCAGAGCACATACAGTGATCTGACAATAACCCAAAATAATAGAACGAGCTCTGAGACGTGGGAACTCTGCAGACCGCAATCCCTAATCCTCTCCAAACTCAACTAGAGGCAGCCGTGGATTGCGCCTAACGCTACCTATGCAACTCGGCACAGCCTGAGAAACTAACTAGCCTGAAGATAGAAAAAATAAGCCTACCTTGCCTCAGAGAAATACCCCAAAGGAAAAGGCAGCCCCCCACATATAATGACTGTGAGTAAGAGGAAAAGACAAACGTAGGGATGAAATAGATTCAGCAAAGTGAGGCCCGATATTCTAGACAGAACGAGGATAGGAAAGATAACTTTGCGGTCTACACAAAACCCTAAAGAAAACCACGCAAAGGGGCAAAAAGACCCTCCGTACCGAACTAACGGCACGGAGGTACACCCTTTGCGTCCCAGAGCTTCCAGCAAAACAAATAGACAAGCTGGACAGAAAAAATAGCAACAAATAGCAAAGAAGCACTTAGCTATGCAGAGCAGCAGGCCACAGGAATGATCCAGAGAAACACAAGTCCAACACTGGAACATTGACAGGAAGCATGAATCAAAGCCTTAGGTGGGGTTAAGTAGAGAAGCACCTAACGACCTCACCAGATCACCTGAGGGAGGAAACTCAGAAGCAGCAGTACCAGTTTCCTCCACAAACGGAAGCTCCCAGAGAGAATCAGCCGAAGTACCACTTGTGACCACAGGAGGGAGCTCTGCCACAGAATTCACAACAGGGAACTACGTCCATGCATAGACTACAGGGGTCTTAACGCCATCACCGTTAAAAATAAGTATCCTTTGCCCTTGATATCTGAGCTCTTCGATAGGTTTCGGGGAGCAAGGGTATTTACTAAACTAGATCTGCGGGGTGCTTACAACCTGATTCGCATCCGTGAGGGGGACGAATGGAAGACGGCTTTTAACACCAGGGATGGGCACTATGAATATCTGGTGATGCCCTTCGGGCTCTGTAATGCCCCAGCCGTTTTCCAAGACTTTGTGAACGATATCTTCCGGGATATGCTTTCCACCTCGGTCGTAGTCTATCTGGATGATATTCTCATCTACTCTCCAGATATTGACTCCCACCGGAGAGATGTTTGCAAAGTCTTCGACCTCCTACGGGCAAACTCCCTCTATGCCAAGTTGGAGAAGTGTATGTTTGAGCAGGAGTCCTTACCTTTCCTAGGCTACATCATCTCTGCCCAGGGATTGGCTATGGATCCTGCCAAACTACAGGCTGTGATGGACTGGCAGGAACCCCATTCTCTTAAAGCGGTGCAGCGCTTTATGGGGTTCATTAATTATTATCGCCAGTTCATTCCGCACTTCTCAACTTTGGTAGCTCCCTTGGTTGCCCTCACCAAGAAGGGGGCGAATCCCAAATTGTGGTCTGAGGAGGTCTCCAAGGCCTTTAACTCTATAAAGTCACACTTCGCTAGCGCTCCCATCCTACATCGCCCCGATGTTGATAAGCCATTTATCATGGAGGTGGATGCCTCTTCTGTTGGTGCTGGAGCAGTCCTCTTCCAAAAGGATGCTCAAGGTCGGAAGCATCCTTGCTTCTTTTTCTCCAAGACCTTCTCACCAGCAGAGAGGAATTATTCCATCGGGGACAGGGAGTTGCTAGCCATGAAGTTGGCTTTCTCGGAGTGGAGACATCTCTTGGAGGGAGCACGATTTCCCTTCCAAGTCTTCACAGACCATAAAAATTTGGTGTACCTGCAGACAGCCCAGCGGTTGAATTCTTGCCAGGCCAGATGGTCCTTATTCTTCTCCCGGTTTCATTTCACCCTCCATTTTCTTTCTGGGGAGAAGAACATTCGGGCCGACGCTCTCTCTCGCTCCGTTGTGTCATCTGCGGAGGAGGAGGAGGAGCCTCGGCTTATTGTCCCCACCGAGAGCTTGAGAACTGTGGCTCCGGTTTCGCTAGAGTCTGTACCCCCGGGCAAGACTTTTGTTCCATCCAGTTTGCGACCGGAGGTTCTCTCTTGGGCACACTCGTCCAGGGTGGGTGGACATTTTGGTACCAAAAGGACATCTGAGTTACTGGCGAGAACATACTGGTGGCCGCATATGGCTCGTGATGTCGCAGAGTATGTTCGGGCGTGTGTCTCTTGCGCCAAGAACAAGACTCCTCGGCAACGGCCAGCTGGTTTGCTTTATCCTCTGCCGGTGGCGGACAGGCCCTGGGAGATGGTCGGGATGGACTTTGTGGTGGGCTTACCCAAGTCTCGTAACTGCACCATTATCTGGGTGATCACCGACCATTTTTCCAAAATGGTGCACTTGGTGCCTCTTCCACGGCTACCTTCTGCACGGGCGTTGGCTGTCTTGTTCGTCAAGCATATCTTTCGCCTACACGGTATGCCAGACAAAATTGTTAGTGACCAGGGTCCCCAGTTTGCGTCTCGATTCTGGAAAGAGCTTTGTCGTCTGCTCAGTATTGAGTTGAATCTCTCTTCGGCATATCATCTCGAGACGAATGGGTTGGTAGAGAGGGCCAACCAGACCTTGGTCACATATTTACGACATTTTGTTTCTGCCAGGCAGGATGACTGGGCATCCTTGCTACCGTGGGCAGAGTTTGCACTTAACAATGCCGTAGCCGACTCCACCGGTCAGACTCCATTCCTCCTAAATTACGGCCAGCATCTGCGTGTTCCTGTGCCCATGCCTGTGTTTTCTGCTGACTCCAGGGTGGCAGAAAGGGCTGTGGAGGCACAGGACATTTGGGACCGCACGCAGGATGCCATTCGGGCCTCCAAGGAGAGAATGAGGTCCTCCGCCGATGTTCATCGGCGCCCCGCTCCGACCTTTGCTCCTGGCGACTTGGTGTGGCTCTCCGCCCGTAACATCAGGCTGCGAGTTGAGTCCACTAAGTTTGCTCCTCGCTACTTGGGTCCCTTCAAGGTTCTCGAACGGGTTAATCCTGTGGTCTACCGTTTGGCTCTTCCTCCACGCTTGGGTATCACCGACACCTTTCATGTGTCCCTCTTGAAACCCGTATACATGTCCCGGTTTTCCGAGTCATCTGCCGGGACATCGGGTTCGTCTACGGACGATTACGAGGTGAACGCTATTTTGGGGTGCAAGGTGGTACGCGGCAAAAAGTTCTATCTGGTGGATTGGAAGGGTTATGGCCCAGAGGACAGGTCATGGGAGCCTGCTGAAAACATTCGGGCCCCACAGCTCATTGCTGCCTTCGAGCGTAGCGAGGCCCAAGGAGGGGGGGGAAATGTTAGGTCTCGAGTTCCCGCTTCTGCACAGGGGGAATCTCGAGCCATCTCCGCTGCGGTCTCCCATTCTTATCCGGCCGCAGTGGAGTCTGCTCAGCAGGGACGTCGGTCCCAGCGTCTTGCTCAGTCTCACTCTGTACAGAGAGTTACTGCTGCTTCTTCAGCTTCTGCCATTAAAGCCAGTGCTGGTCAGCAGCGAGCAGACTTCTCTGGGACTAAGTCCTTGTCTGCACACACTGAGCATGCCCAGGGCAAGATCTCCCGTTGGAGATCGAGGGTCATGTGCTCAGGCTCTGCAGCACATTCCATTGGTCCTCTTGGCAGGTCTTGGAAGGGCAAAGTTTCTGTGGCCACTTCCTGTGCTGCAACTATATAACCTGCGCATGACTGCACGGCCATGCGCTAGTGTACAATTGTTAATGTGTGTATGTTGTGAGTGCAAGTCGTCCTTGGATACCCCTACCCTATTGAATGTCTGTTCGCGGAAGGTGTATGTTTGCTATCTAGCGCCCGACTTAGCCTACAGCACGAATCACACATTACAGCGTCCAGTTGCTGTGACCGCCAGTACGGCGCCGTGCACTTCCTCTGTGCTTTCCTTACCCAAGCCTGGGTGGTTAGTGGCGTTCGTCAGTGCGGCACCGCATGCACTCTTGTGCCTTAATATTGCTACTTAGTTTCCTTACACACCCAGTTGCGGTGTTGTGCCAGCAAGGGTCTAATCGGACTTCAATCCTAGTTGGGGTTGAGTTCGCTGACTACTTGCTCGCGCTCTATGTGCGGTACCACGGTCCTGTGACGCAACAGGATCGCTTCCTTCACGCTGGGTGAAGTTTAACCCACGTGTGTATACTTATGAGTACCGCCATATAGTACCGTCATTACTTGGCAGCAGGTTCCATCTCTGCACGGTGGACCCCGGGCTGCGAACGCACCATACTCTATCTGTCTTATTATTTGGTGCGTTCCGCTAGCCCTAACACTAGGTACTTCATCCTGTGTGGGTGCATGTGGGGTTATCCTACGTTGTGTAGGAGGGCTGTGGTGCCATAATACTGCATGGGGACCATCATGTTGGGAAGATGTTGGGACTTTGGGCGCTAACCAGGTCCCTAGAGCTAGGGGCACCCTGGTCTATCACTGTCCCCCGGATAACTCTTGAAAGTGAAGACGCCAGCTTCTCATGCCTTGCTATGCTCCTATATCAACCCTTATCTGTCCCCTCCACCACCCAGGGTAGTGGGAAGCTGAAGCATATAGGAACACACTAAACAGACAAAGAAGGAAAGACGGACAGGGATAAATGAAAATACCAATCATACAAAATACTCCCACCAAACCACAGAGTGGGATACCACAATATCAGGATAAGGTAACCTCCTCTCATACCCATGTAAGACTTATGTGTTCCATGAGTATATAATTCAGTCAAGACACTGGCTTGTGGCTGCTCTAAGACTATATGGTTCAAACTACATATAATTTTCAAGTGACTTACTTGCTCTTGTAGCAACATGCCCATGTTGTGATTTATTTACAATAATATATATGCCTCCTGCATACTACACTGTATGTATATAACTAGTGCCTTGCTCATTTGCGGTGCCATCTGTTGGTCACTCATATGTTATCATCCTAGTCTTTGAGGCTTTGTACATTTTATCAAATGATCTAATAAAGTTTGTTGTTATTACTTTTCTACTTCTTGGTTCTTTAGGCAATGTTTCTATATGCCCTTCAGAGTGAGACACAGGAAGGAGAAACCAAATAGGTGAGGATGAGGATGTGCACACAAACAAAACTCCAAGCAACAATCTCCAGAACAATCTCAAAACATTAACTCCAACCATGAACTACAACTCTAACCCCAGAGCCAGGCAGGAAGAACTAACACTGGCAATCCCTAAGTGCCAGAGGTGAGTATATATAGCAGAGCATAGTGGCCAACATTGAACAATCTAGATATGAAAGCTCAAGGAGCTTCAACTGAACAGATTAACCCTTGCACTGCTAGCAAGGAAAAAAACTGCACTGCTTAATTTGATGGTGAAGTACTTCTAACCATTGTAGAAGTGTGTGAAGCCAGACACCGCAGTCTTCTGGCCCCTCTATGTTGCGGTATTCCTTTGACAGAGGGGCTGTTGGGTCCATCATACTGTGTGGGGTGCATCCTACTGTGTGGGAGACTGTGGGACCATCCTACTGTTTAATTACTATGGATTCTATCATATTGTTTGGGAGTTTGTGGGGTCTATTATATTGTGGGGAGTTGTGGGGACATCTTATAGTGTAGGTGGATGTGAGAACATCATACAGTGTTTGTAGGGGGAGGAGGGTGGCTGCAGGAGCCATCATACTTTGTTGGGGGGCTGTTGGGCCATTATTCTGTGTGGGGAGGCTTTGAGGGTGTCATACTGTATGGGGGGCTGTTTGGGCATCAGGTTACAACAAAATGTTTTAGGGGCACTTGGAGAACAACAATAAAGGTTAAATGGGAACTTAAGAGGCATTATTACATTATAGGGCACTCAGGGTACTATAGCTGTCAAAGGGGCACACATAAAGTATTGTTACTTTCTGGGGGGGAAATATGAGCATTACTTTCTAGACTCTAGAATCTAGAGCATTAATATTTTCTAGAAGGCACAACTAGGGTGTTTTACTATCTAAGGGACACAGTAATAGACAACATTATGTGGGGCACTGAGAGGAGCACTGTTATCGTATCACTAAGCAGGTCCAGTAACAGAGACAACTATGCAGAAGAAGGCTGAGCACTGGGGTATCAGTGGATGGGGAGTTTGTGTAGATCGGAATAGATGTGGACAATCCTTGTATACTATAAGTGTACTGTAATCTCTTAATATTTCTGCAGAAATGCAATGTACAACTATACAATCACTGTATGGCGGTAATATCGATCTTAGTTTTTATATAGTGACTTGAAACCTACACATTATTTCTAAAGGAGTTTTTTGACCTACCAATCAAAGGAAGACTCCAGTTTGGTTAGTACAACTGTACATTGTCCAGGTCTTGCCGAAGCAGCTTTCTGCGTTGATATAATACTCTTTCACATGTACTTAGGCTGCAGGCCAATTTCTTCATTCCAATTGTAAATGTGAATCAGCAGAAAATTCGCAGAATATGTAGAATGGAAGAAATGTCATGATCTGACTTGTTACACCAGTGTCTTCCTATTACAGGACCACCCTGGTATCAGTAAGCTCTTGAGAACAAGCCATTCTGGCACGTCAGTAAAAGAGACGGCATGTCGGTTGGGGCTGGATGTTATGCTATTGGGGCAATGAAAAACCTGGATTCAATGATTAACAAGTGTGTCCCAATACTTTTGTCCATATAGTGTAATTTTATGCAACTTTAAAAAAGTCTATTGTAAGTTTGCCTTATGCTATTATATTCAATTGTAATCAAAATTATGAAACCTCATTTGCCAATTAAACTTATAAGCAAAATTTGCTAACTTTCTGCGATAAACAAAGCATGGACAATTTGGGTAGATGAGCTCAACAAGTGGCTTCTCCAAATTCAACATATAATGCCACTTTTGCTAACTACTGCAGCCTCAGAATTATTCACCCCCTTCATGAGACGAGTCTTTAGCACTTAGTCCCGTACCTTTAGGTTATGATCTGCCCTACGCCATATGAACAATGGGAATCTGTCACCCCCCCAGGCGTTTTTAACTAAAAGAGCCACCTTGTGCAGCAGTAATGCTGCATTCTGACAAGGTGGCTCTTTTAGTTCTGGGTGCTGTAACTGCCGAAATAATCAGTTTTGTAATTTGTCCTAAATACCTTTTCTTCAGTCAAGGAGGCAGGCCTTTCCCCCCTGGTTACAGACGCCACACCGCCGTCACTCAAATCTTCTTGGCGCCGGGCGTCGCCTCCTCACCGCTGTTTTGAAATGAGCCGGCGCCTGCGCTCTTTTCACCTGCCTTGGGCAGGCGCAGTGAGCGCTGCCCGTCTGTCCTCATATGCAGTCCAGCTGACTGCACCTGTGCGGACGCCCTGCCTGTGAATCCCAGCCCTGCAATGTCTTCTTATTCATTCATACTACGATCCAGAACACTGCTCCCGTTGAGAAACACGTGATGGTGTCTTCGCGGTGTTGGATGTTTTGATCTTCCCGAGGTCATTCATCCTTATGTTTATAGTCCTTTTACTAGGCACTGCTCCTAATAGCCAGTTTCCTACTCCACACTGATGAGGGGCAAATACCCCGAAACAGCTGTCTGTGGATGGATACCATGTTTTGGCATAGGTGGTTTTCCTTTTTGGATGCTGCCCTTCCCGTGGTTGTTCCTTCCCGTGAAAGACCTGGCTATTTATTGCTTACGTTGAGAAACACGTGATGGTGTCTTCGCGGCTTTTCTACATGCATTTGCATATTTCCCATAAGGGATGGGAGCAGTGTTCTGGATCACTGCGTTGAGAAACACGTGATGGTGTCTCTGCGGTGTTGGATGTTTTGATCTCCCCGAGGTCATTCATCCTTATGTTTATAGTCCTTTTACTAGGCACTGCTCCTAATAGCGAGTTTCCTACTCCACACTGATGAGGGGCAAATACCCCGAAACAGCTGTCTGTGGATGGATACCATGTTTTGGCATAGGTGGTTTTCCTTTTTGGATGCTGCCCTTCCCGTGGTTGTTCCTTCCCGGTGAAAGACCTGGCTATTTATTGCTTGCGTTGAGAAACACATGATGGTGTCTCCACTGCTTTTCTACATGCATTTGCATATTTCCCATAAGGGATGGGAGCAGTGTTCTGCATCACTGCGTTGAAAAACATGTGATGGTGTCTCCGCGGTGTTGGATGTTTTGATCTCCCCGAGGTCATTCATCCTTATGTTTATAGTCCACTTGCACAGTGAACAAGTCTGTATGATCATGTTCACACACCACCAAGAAACCTGAAGACACAAAAGAGAGTAGTAAAACCAAAAACACTCAGTTTGAAAAAATGTTGCAGTAATCCGCAAGTGCTAGTAAAAGATGTAAAAAACAGGGTATTTGGTTGATACGTTTTTTGCAAAAAATGTATACTAAGCTGCTCTACCAATCTTCACGGTATACCCTTATCAGAGCAGTCCTAACTAATGTATGCAATCCCTATCTGATGTATTTAAAAACCTGATCATCTGTATATAACCTGTGTGAACAGGGTTCAGAGAGGAAAAATCCATGTGTGCATACAGGGTAGAACAGCTTTTGTGCAGATAGCCCAAGAGGAGTGGTGGAACTCCCCAGTCTTGTAGACACAAGAGAACAATTATGGAAACAGGAACACATGGGCTACTTGCACAGTGAACAAGTCTGTATGATCATGTTCACACACCACCAAGAAACCTGAAGACACAAAAGAGAGTAGTAAAACCAAAAACACTCAGTTTGAAAAAATGTTGCAGTAATCCGCAAGTGCTAGTAAAAGATGTAAAAAACAGGGTATTTGGTTGATACGTTTTTTGCAAAAAATGTATACTAAGCTGCTCTACCAATCTTCACGGTATACCCTTATCAGAGCAGTCCTAACTAATGTATGCAATCCCTATCTGATGTATTTAAAAACTTGATCATCTGTATATAACCTGTGTAAACAGGGTTCAGAGAGGAAAAATCCATGTGTGCATACAGGGTAGAACAGCTTTTGTGCAGATAGCCCAAGAGGAGTGGTGGAACTCCACAGTCTTGTAGACACAAGAGAACAATTATGGAAACAGGAACACATGGGCTACTTGCACAGTGAACAAGTCTTGACTGTGCAAGTAACCCATGTGTTCCTGTTTCCATAATTGTTCTCTTGTGTCTACAAGACTGGGGAGTTCCACCACTCCTCTTGGGCTATCTGCACAAAAGCTGTTCTACCCTGTATGCACACATGGATTTTTCCTCTCTGAACCCTGTTCACACAGGTTATATACAGATGATCAGGTTTTTAAATACATCAGATAGGGATTGCATACATTAGTTAGGACTGCTCTGATAAGGGTATACCGTGAAGATTGGTAGAGCAGCTTAGTATACATTTTTTGCAAAAAACGTATCAACCAAATACCCTGTTTTTTACATCTTTTACTAGCACTTGCGGATTACTGCAACATTTTTTCAAACTGAGTGTTTTTGGTTTTACTACTCTCTTTTGTGTCTTCAGGTTTCTTGGTGGTGTGTGAACATGATCATACAGACTTGTTCACTGTGCAAGTAGCCCATGTGTTCCTGTTTCCATAATTGTTCTCTTGTGTCTACAAGACTGGGGAGTTCCACCACTCCTCTTGGGCTATCTGCACAAAAGCTGTTCTACCCTGTATGCACACATGGATTTTTCCTCTCTGAACCCTGTTCACACAGGTTATATACAGATGATCAGGTTTTTAAATACATCAGATAGGGATTGCATACATTAGTTAGGACTGCTCTGATAAGGGTATACCGTGAAGATTGGTAGAGCAGCTTAGTATACATTTTTTGCAAAAAACGTATCAACCAAATACCCTGTTTTTTACATCTTTTACTAGCACTTGCGGATTACTGCAACATTTTTTCAAACTGAGTGTTTTTGGTTTTACTACTCTCTTTTGTGTCTTCAGGTTTCTTGGTGGTGTGTGAACATGATCATACAGACTTGTTCACTGTGCAAGTAGCCCATGTGTTCCTGTTTCCATAATTGTTCTCTTGTGTCTACAAGACTGGGGAGTTCCACCACTCCTCTTGGGCTATCTGCACAAAAGCTGTTCTACCCTGTATGCACACATGGATTTTTCCTCTCTGAACCCTGTTCACACAGGTTATATACAGATGATCAGGTTTTTAAATACATCAGATAGGGATTGCATACATTAGTTAGGACTGCTCTGATAAGGGTATACCGTGAAGATTGGTAGAGCAGCTTAGTATACATTTTTTGCAAAAAACGTATCAACCAAATACCCTGTTTTTTACATCTTTTACTAGCACTTGCGGATTACTGCAACATTTTTTCAAACTGAGTGTTTTTGGTTTTACTACTCTCTTTTGTGTCTTCAGGTTTCTTGGTGGTGTGTGAACATGATCATACAGACTTGTTCACTGTGCAAGTAGCCCATGTGTTCCTGTTTCCATAATTGTTCTCTTGTGTCTACAAGACTGGGGAGTTCCACCACTCCTCTTGGGCTATCTGCACAAAAGCTGTTCTACCCTGTATGCACACATGGATTTTTCCTCTCTGAACCCTGTTCACACAGGTTATATACAGATGATCAGGTTTTTAAATACATCAGATAGGGATTGCATACATTAGTTAGGACTGCTCTGATAAGGGTATACCGTGAAGATTGGTAGAGCAGCTTAGTATACATTTTTTGCAAAAAACGTATCAACCAAATACCCTGTTTTTTACATCTTTTACTAGCACTTGCGGATTACTGCAACATTTTTTCAAACTGAGTGTTTTTGGTTTTACTACTCTCTTTTGTGTCTTCAGGTTTCTTGGTGGTGTGTGAACATGATCATACAGACTTGTTCACTGTGCAAGTAGCCCATGTGTTCCTGTTTCCATAATTGTTCTCTTGTGTCTACAAGACTGGGGAGTTCCACCACTCCTCTTGGGCTATCTGCACAAAAGCTGTTCTACCCTGTATGCACACATGGATTTTTCCTCTCTGAACCCTGTTCACACAGGTTATATACAGATGATCAGGTTTTTAAATACATCAGATAGGGATTGCATACATTAGTTAGGACTGCTCTGATAAGGGTATACCGTGAAGATTGGTAGAGCAGCTTAGTATACATTTTTTGCAAAAAACGTATCAACCAAATACCCTGTTTTTTACATCTTTTACTAGCACTTGCGGATTACTGCAACATTTTTTCAAACTGAGTGTTTTTGGTTTTACTACTCTCTTTTGTGTCTTTATGTTTATAGTCCGTTTACTAGGCACTGCTCCTAATAGCCAGTTTCCTACTCCACACTGATGAGGGGCAAATTGTTGTGAATTCTGTGGCAGAGCTCCCTCCTGTGGTCACAAGTGGTACTTCGGCTGATTCTCTCTGGGAGCTTCCGTTTGTGGAGGAAAGTGGTACTGCGGCTTCTGAGTTTCCTCCCTCAGGTGATCTGGTGAGGTCGTTAGGTGCTTCTCTACTTAACTCCACCTAATGCTTTGATCCATGCTTCCTGTCAATGTTCCAGTGTTGGACTTGTTTTTCCCTGGATCATTCCTGTGGCCTGCTGCTCTGCATAGCTAAGTTCCTCTTTGCTATTTGTTTGCTATTTTTTCTGTCCAGCTTGTCTAATTGTTTTGCTGGAAGCTCTGGGACGCAAAGGGTGTACCTCCGTGCCGTTAGTTCGGTACGGAGGGTCTTTTTGCCCCCTTTGCGTGGTTTTCTTTAGGGTTTTGTGTAGACCGCAAAGTTATCTTTCCTATCCTCTCTCTGTTAAGAAAGTCGGGCCTCACTTTGCTGAATCTATTTCATCCCTACGTTTGTCTTTTCAACTTAACTCACAATCATTATATGTGGGGGGCTGCCTTTTCCTTTGGGGTATTTCTCTGAGGCAAGGTAGGCTTATTTTCTATCTTCAGGCTAGTTAGTTTCTCAGGCTGTGCCGAGTTGCATAGGCAGAGTTAGGCGCAATCCACGGCTGCCTCTAGTGTTATTTGGAGAGGATTAGGGATTGCGGTCTGCAGAGTTCCCACGTCTCAGAGCTCGTTCTATTATTTTGGGTTATTGTCAGATCACTGTATGTGCTCTGACCGCTATGTCCATTGTGATACTGAATTGCCTATCACAACAGTACAGGAAGCCAAAAGTGCTAATGATTCTCAATAGAGGGAAAAAAGAAGTTCTGAGACCATTTTTTTTTCTTTGCACTGTGTTTTGCCTTTTTTTTCCCCTAGACATTTGGGTGGTTCAGGACACAGGTGTAGCAATGGACATTAAAGGTCTGTCTTCATGTGTGGATCAGCTCACGGCAAGAGTTCAAAATATTCAAGATTTTGTGGTTCAGAATTCTTTGTTAGAACCGAGAATTCCTATTCCAGATTTGTTTTTTGGAGATAGAACTAAATTTCTGAGTTTCAAAAATAATTGTAAACTATTTCTGGCTTTGAAACCTCGCTCCTCTGGTGACCCAGTTCAACAGGTTAGGATCGTCATTTCTTTTTTGCGTGGCGACCCTTAGGACTGGGCATTTTCTCTTGCGTCAGGAGATCCTGCATTAAGTAATATCGATGCGTTTTTCCTGGCGCTTGGATTGCTGTACGATGAGCCTAATTCAGTGGATCAGGCAGAAAAGAATTTGCTGGCTCTTTGTCAGGCTCAGGATGAGATAGAGGTATATTGCCAGAAATTTAGAAAGTGGTCCGTGCTCACTCAATGGAATGAATCTGCGCTGGCAGCTATATTCAGAAAGGGTCTCTCTGAAGCCCTTAAGGATGTCATGGTGGGATTTCCTATGCCTGCTGGTTTGAATGAGTCTATGTCTTTGGCCATTCAGATCGGTCGACGCTTGCGTGAGCGTAAATCTGTGCACCATTTGGCGGTATTACCTGAGATTAAACCTGATCCTATGCAGTGCGATAGGACTATGACCAGAGTTGAGCGGCAAGAACACAGACGTCTGAATGGGCTGTGTTTCTACTGTGGTGATTCCACTCATGCTATCTCTGATTGTCCTAAGCGCACTAAGCGGTTCGCTAGGTCTGCCACCATTGGTACAGTACAGTCAAAATTTATTTTGTCCGTTACCTTGATCTGCTCTTTGTCATCGTATTCTGTCATGGCGTTTGTGGATTCAGGCGCTGCCCTGAATTTGATGGACTTGGAATATGCTAAGCGTTGTGGATTTTTCTTGGAGCCCTTGCAGTGTCCTATTCCATTGAGAGGAATTGATGCTACGCCTTTGGCCAAGAATAAGCCTCAATACTGGACCCAGCTGACCATGTGCATGGCTCCTGCACATCAGGAGGTTATTCGCTTTCTGGTGTTGCATAATCTGCATGATGTGGTCGTGTTGGGGTTGCCATGGCTACAAGCCCATAATCCAGTATTGGATTGGAAATCCATGTCGGTGTCCAGCTGGGGTTGTCAGGGGGTACATGGTGATGTTCCATTTCTGTAAATTTCGTCATCCACCCCTTCTGAGGTTCCAGAGTTCTTGTCTGATTACCGGGATGTATTTGATGAGCCCAAGGCCGATGCCCTACCTCCGCATAGGGATTGTGATTGTGCTATCAATTTGATTCCTGGTAGTAAATTCCCAAAAGGTCGACTGTTTAATTTATCCGTGCCTGAGCACACCGCTATGCGCAGTTATGTGAAGGAATCCCTGGAGAAGGGGCATATTCGCCCGTCATCGTCGCCATTAGGAGCAGGGTTCTTTTTTGTAGCCAAGAAGGATGGTTCGCTGAGACCTTGTATAGATTACCGCCTTCTTAATAAGATCACTGTTAAATTTCAGTACCCCTTGCCATTGTTATCTGATTTGTTTGCTCGGATTAAGGGGGCTAGTTGGTTCACCAAGATAGATCTTCGTGGTGCGTATAATCTGGTGCGAATCAGGCGAGGCGATGAATGGAAAACTGCATTTAATACGCCCGAGGGTCATTTTGAGTATCTAGTGATGCCATTCGGACTTGCCAATGCTCCATCAGTGTTTCAGTCCTTTATGCATGACATCTTCCGAGAGTACCTGGATAAATTCCTGATTGTGTACTTGGATGACATTTTGATCTTCTCGGATGATTGGGAGTCTCATGTGAAGCAGGTCAGAACGGTTTTTCAGGTCCTGCGTGCTAATTCTTTGTTTGTGAAGGGATCAAAGTGTCTCTTTGGTGTGCAGAAGGTTTCATTTTTGGGGTTCATCTTTTCCCCTAATACTATCGAGATGGATCCTGTTAAGGTCCAAGCCATCCATGATTGGACTCAGCCGACATCTCTGAAAAGTCTGCAAAAGTTTCTGGGCTTTGCTAATTTTTATCGTCGCTTCATCTGCAATTTTTCTAGTATTGCCAAACCATTGACCGATTTGACCAAGAAGGGTGCTGATTTGGTCAATTGGTCTTCTGCTGCTGTGGAAGCTTTTCAAGAGCTGAAGCGTCGTTTTTCTTCTGCCCCTGTGTTGTGTCAACCAGATGTTTCTCTTCCGTTCCAGGTCGAGGTTGATGCTTCTGAGATTGGAGCAGGGGCTGTTTTGTCGCAGAGAGGTTCTGATTGCTCAGTGATGAAACCATGTGCTTTTTTTTCCAGGAAGTTTTCGCCTGCTGAGCGAAATTATGATGTGGGCAACCGAGAGTTGCTGGCCATGAAGTGGGCATTCGAGGAGTGGCGTCATTGGCTTGAAGGAGCTAAGCATCGCGTGGTGGTATTGACTGATCATAAGAACTTGACTTATCTCGAGTCTGCTAAGCGTTTGAATCCTAGACAGGCTCGTTGGTCGCTGTTTTTTGCCCGTTTTGACTTTGTGATTTCGTACCTTCCGGGCTCTAAAAATGTGAAGGCAGATGCTCTGTCTAGGAGTTTTGTGCCCGACTCTCCGGGTTTATCTGAGCCGGCGGGTATCCTCAAGGAAGGAGTAATTGTGTCTGCCATCTCCCCTGATTTGCGGCGGGTGCTGCAAAAATTTCAGGCTAATAAACCTGATCGTTGTCCAGCGGAGAAACTGTTTGTCCCTGATAGGTGGACGAATAAAGTTATCTCTGAGGTTCATTGTTTGGTGTTGGCTGGTCATCCTGGAATCTTTGGTACCAGAGAGTTAGGGGCTAGATCCTTTTGGTGGCCATCTCTGTCGCGGGATGTGCGTACTTTTGTGCAGTCCTGTGGGATTTGTGCTCGGGCTAAGCCCTGCTGTTCTCGTGCCAGTGGGTTGCTTTTGCCCTTGCCGGTCCCGAAGAGGCCTTGGACACATATCTCTATGGATTTTATTTCAGATCTTCCCGTTTCTCAAAAGATGTCAGTCATTTGGGTGGTCTGTGATCGCTTTTCTAAGATGGTCCATCTGGTACCCTTGTCTAAATTGCCTTCCTCCTCTGATTTGGTGCCATTGTTCTTCCAGCATGTGGTTCGTTTGCATGGCATTCCAGAGACTATCATTTCTGACAGAGGTTCCCAGTTTGTTTCGAGGTTTTGGCGAGCCTTTTGTGGTAGGATGGGCATTGACTTGTCTTTTTCCTCGGCTTTCCATCCTCAGACTAATGGCCAGACCGAACGAACCAATCAGACCTTGGAAACCTATCTGAGATGATTTGTTTCTGCCGATCAGGATGACTGGGTGTCCTTTTTGCCTTTGGCTGAGTTCGCCCTTAATAATCGGGCCAGCTCGGCTACCTTGGTTTCGCCATTTTTCTGCAATTCTGGGTTCCATCCTCGTTTCTCTTCAGGACAGGTTGAGTCTTCGGACTGTCCTGGTGTGGATACTGTGGTGGACAGGTTGCAGCAGATTTGGACTCATGTAGTGGACAATTTGACCTTGTCCCAGGAGAAGGCTCAACGTTTCGCTAATCGCAGACGCCGTGTGGGTCCCCGACTTCGTGTTGGGGATCTGGTTTGGTTATCTTCTCGTCATATTCCTATGAAGGTTTCCTCTCCTAAGTTTAAACCTCGTTTCATTGGTCCGTATAGGATTTCTGAGGTTCTTAATCCTGTGTCTTTTCGTCTGACCCTCCCAGATTCTTTTTCCATACATAACGTATTCCATAGGTCATTGTTGCGGAGATACGTGGCACCTATGGTTCCATCTGTTGACCCTCCTGCCCCGGTTTTGGTGGAGGGGGAATTGGAGTATATTGTGGAGAAGATTTTGGATTCTCGTGTTTCAAGACGGAAACTCCAGTATCTGGTTAAATGGAAGGGTTATGCTCAGGAAGGTAATTCCTGGGTTTTTGCCTCTGATGTCCATGCTCCCGATCTTGTTCGTGCCTTTCATGTGGCTCATCCTGGTCGGCCTGGGGGCTCTGGTGAGGGTTCGGTGACCCCTCCTCAAGGGGGGGTACTGTTGTGAATTCTGTGGCAGAGCTCCCTCCTGTGGTCACAAGTGGTACTTCGGCTGATTCTCTCTGGGAGCTTCCGTTTGTGGAGGAAAGTGGTACTGCGGCTTCTGAGTTTCCTCCCTCAGGTGATCTGGTGAGGTCGTTAGGTGCTTCTCTACTTAACTCCACCTAATGCTTTGATCCATGCTTCCTGTCAATGTTCCAGTGTTGGACTTGTTTTTCCCTGGATCATTCCTGTGGCCTGCTGCTCTGCATAGCTAAGTTCTTCTTTGCTATTTGTTTGCTATTTTTCCTGTCCAGCTTGTCTAATTGTTTTGCTGGAAGCTCTGGGACGCAAAGGGTGTACCTCCGTGCCGTTAGTTCGGTACGGAGGGTCTTTTTGCCCCCTTTGCGTGGTTTTCTTTAGGGTTTTGTGTAGACCGCAAAGTTATCTTTCCTATCCTCGCTCTGTTAAGAAAGTCGGGCCTCACTTTGCTGAATCTATTTCATCCCTACGTTTGTCTTTTCATCTTAACTCACAGTCATTATATGTGGGGGGCTGCCTTTTCCTTTGGGGTATTTCTCTGAGGCAAGGTAGGCTTATTTTCTATCTTCAGGCTAGTTAGTTTCTCAGGCTGTGCCGAGTTGCATAGGCAGAGTTAGGCGCAATCCACGGCTGCCTCTAGTGTTGTTTGGAGAGGATTAGGGATTGCGGTCTGCAGAGTTCCCACGTCTCAGAGCTCGTTCTATTATTTTGGGTTATTGTCAGATCACTGTATGTGCTCTGACCGCTATGTCCATTGTGATACTGAATTGCCTATCACAACAGCAAATACCCCGAAACAGCTGTCTGTGGATGGATACCATGTTTTGGCATAGGTGGTTTTCCTTTTTGGATGCTGCCCTTCCCGTGGTTGTTCCTTCCAGGTGAAAGACCTGGCTATTTATTGCTTGCATTGAGAAACACGTGATGGTGTCTCCGCGGCTTTTCTACATGCATTTGCATATTTCCCATAAGGGATGGGAGCAGTGTTCTGGATCACTGCGTTGAGAAACACGTGATGGTGTCTCCGCGGTGTTGGATGTTTTGATCTCCCCGAGGTCATTCATCCTTATGTTTATTAACCCTGTGTGAGCGCTGACTGGAGGGGAGTATGGAGCGGGCACTGATGGCAGGGGAGTAGGGAGCGGCCATTTAGCGGCCGCACTGTGCCCATGGCTGATTGGTCGTGGCCGTTTGACCGTGACCAATCAGCGACTTGGGATTTCCGTGACAGACAGACAGAAAGACGGAAGTGACCCTAAGACAATTATATAGTAGACATATATATATGTGTGCAGTGGACTATATATAGATTTATTGTGTCACTGGCAATAATGTAACATCTGTCTTGAAAATCTGCAGGTCGCACCCAAGTGTTAATATGTATTTTCCTGGGACAAGTAGACTCTGTCCCCAATCTCACCAGGGAGTTCTGCGGGAAGCCAAGAAGAAAGGTAACATTTGGCACCCCCTAGGTCTTGGAAGAGAGATGTTAATTACGGTCTGATAGTATCTCTGGGAGAGCTGTTACACAAAGGATCTCAAGAGAAAATAATATATTCATTGGGGGGCGCAGCCATGGTCCAATCAAAAACCAAGCAATTATGATATTAACCTGAGGGACTGTTCTAGAAACCTGACCTCCAGACCAAAGTTATAAATTAGATCTGTATTCAGAGAATCATGTTCACATGTGAGGGCAGCCGACGCTGATGTGTTCCACCAACTCTATTCACACCCCTTCAGGGAGCAGAAAGAAAACTACCAGTTAGATAATTTCTGTAAGTTTTCTCCTGTTATTTTATACTGTTTTGCATAAGTTGTATGTCTTTTTATTATCATATTTTTATACCTTTTTTCTTATTGTAAGCACTGAACCTTTTGTTATTAAAGTATAAAACTTTAACAAGTTGAACCTTGAATGTTCTAAAAGAATCCATAGCCTAAGGTGTGTGAGCCTTATGAGTGGTAGACATTATTAGTATTAATATTTCAGGGACTCATCGCCCCTGTATTCGATGAGTGGTGGCAGCGTGTATGAGCGGGTGTGTGGCCTTGGTCGGTGTGTGATTTATGCTCCCATTACAGCATAGGACAGAGGTTGAATGCTGGTCTGAGAGAGGGGAGATAGATTAACCCTTGCAGGCACAACCCCAAGTCACGTGTGATAGCAGGCACGTGACAAATAAGTGACACCACGGAGAAGGGATCCGTGACATCAAGGTATCATTTTATTCAGTTTGCTATCATCTACATGTCCATAGAGACGGCTTAGGAGGGTTGATCCTACTGACAGATACACTTTAAATGTTGACCTACAATGAAATCTGCAGTAGTCTATTGCTAATGATTTGTTGTAAATTTGTATGTATGGAAAATACAGAACAAGGTATTTGGATGATCGTTTCAGGAAAGTCCCCTGTGTATAATTTTTAGAGGATTTTTAAAAAATTAGGAATCAATAAAGCTTGTGAACAAAATTTTCAGATCGCTACCATTAGAGTCATTAAAGGAATCTCCATCCTGCAAAGTCTTTTTCAAGTCTGTGTTACCAGTACGTTTTTTTCACAGATACCACCGCGTTTTTTAAAGCAGAACAGATGACAAGGGCCAATACAAGTCTATGGGTCTATGAAAAACACATATGGCATCCGTGTGCCGTCTGTATTTAACACCACATAGTATAGGAGAAGCTTGGTAATTTATTTCTTTATCCATATGGGAAAAACACCGATGACACATTGATGGTAAAAACGGACACAGGACACACAGATGACACACTGATGGAAAATACTGATGACCCCGGTACCGGTTTTTCACATATGTGCTTTGTATGAAATATAATTAGAAGGGAGCCTTGATGACAAGCTGAGCTCAGGCGTCCTACAGCTTGAGTTCCCAGTAAACGGCAATAATCTGTAAAACTGTTCAACTTCCCAGCAGTGCCACCACAGGACAGAAGCAGCATTACACCGTGCTCTTTATAAATGGTCTATGCATGGTGCATAGATGAGCCAGAGTGAGCAATGCTATTCATAACCATTTTCCATTATAATTATGAGATTTCTGAACATCCATTCCCTTTTGGCCCCTGATGTATATAACTTGTACTAAATAGGTATAGGGTATATACAGTGCCTACAAGTAGTATTCAACCCCCTGCAGATTTAGCAGGTTTAATAAGATGCAAATAAGTTAGAGCCTTCAAACTTCAAACAAGAGCAGGATTTATTAACAGATGCATAAATCTTACAAACCAAAAAGTTTTGTTGCTCAGTTAAATTTTTATAAATTTTAAACATAAAAGTGTGGGTCAATTATTATTCAACCCCTAGGTTTAATATTTTGTGGAATAACCTTTGTTTGCAATTACAGCTAATAATCGTCTTTTATAAGACCTGATCAGGCTGGCACAGGTCTCTGGAGTAATCTTGGCCCACTCCTCCATGCAGATCTTCTCCAAGTTATCTAGGTTCTTTGGGTGTCTCATGTGGACTTTAATCTTGAGCTCCTTCCACAAGTTTTCAATTGGGTTAAGGTCAGGAGACTGACTAGGCCACTGCAACACCTTGATTTTTTGCTTCTTGAACCAGGCCTTGGTTTTCTTGGCTGTGTGCTTTGGGTCGTTGTCTTGTTGGAAGATGAAATGACGACCCATCTTAAGATCCTTGATGGAGGAGCGGAGGTTCTTGGCCAAAATCTCCTGGTAGGCCGTGCTATCCATCTTCCCATGGATGCGGACCAGATGGCCAGGCCCCTTGGCTGAGAAACAGCCCCACAGCATGATGCTGCCACCACCATGCTTGACTGTAGGGATGGTATTCTTGGGGTCGTATGCAGTGCCATCCAGTCTCCAAACGTCACGTGTGTGGTTGGCACCAAAGATCTCGATCTTGGTCTCATCAGACCAGAGAACCTTGAACCAGTCAGTCTCAGAGTCCTCCAAGTAATCATGAGCAAACTGTAGACGAGCCTTGACGTGACGCTTTGAAAGTAAAGGTACCTTACGGGCTCGTCTGGAACGGAGACCATTGCGGTGGAGTACGTTACTTATGGTATTGACTGAAACCAATGTCCCCACTGCCATGAGATCTTCCCGGAGCTCCTTCCTTGTTGTCCTTGGGTTAGCCTTGACTCTTCGGACAAGCCTGGCCTTGGCACGGGAGGAAACTTTCAAAGGCTGTCCAGGCTGTGGAAGGCTAACAGTAGTTCCATAAGCCTTCCACTTCCGGATGATGCTCCCAACACTGGAGACAGGTAGGCCCAACTCCTTGGAAAGGGTTTTGTACCCCTTGCCAGCCTTGTGACCCTCCACGATCTTGTCTCTGATGGCCTTGGAATGCTCCTTTGTCTTTCCCATGTTGACCATGTTTGAGTGCTGTTCACAAGTTTGGGGAGGGTCTTAAATAGTCAGAAAAGGCTGGAAAAAGAGATAATTAATCCAAACATGTGAAGCTCATTGTTCTTTGTGCCTGAACTAGTTCTTAATACTTTAGGGGAACCAAACAGAATTCTGGTGGGTTGAGGGGTTGAATAATAAATGACCCTCTGAAAAGACTTTTCACAATTTAAAAAAAAAAATAAACAAAGAAATAACATTCTTTTTTGCTGCAGTGCATTTCACACTTCCAGGCTGATCTACAGTCCAAATGTCACAATGCCAAGTTAATTCCAAAAGTGTAAATCTGCTAAATCTGCAGGGGGTTGAATACTACTTGTAGGCACTGTATATATACAGCACAGACCAAAAGTTTGGACACACCTTCTCATTTAAAGATTTTTCTGTATTTTCATGACTATGAAAATTGTAAATTCACACTGAAGGCATCAAAACTATGAATTAACACATGTGGAATTATATACTTAACAAAAAAGTGTGAAACAACTGAAAATATGTCTTATATTCTAGGTTCTTCAAAGTAAACACCTTTTGCTTTGATGACTGCTTTGCACACTCTTGGCATTCTCCTGATGAGCTGCCCTTACACAGCCTGTAGGTGTGTTTGGGGTCATTGTCCTGTTAAAAAATAAATGATGGTCCAACTAAACACAAACCGAATGGAATAGCATGCCGCAGCAAGATGCTGTGGTAGCCATGCTGGTTCAGTATGCCTTCAATTTTGAATAAATCCCCAACAGTGTCACCAGCAAAGCACCCCCACACCATCACACCTCCTCCTCCATGCTTCACGGTGGGAACCAGGCATGTAGAGTCCATCCGTTCACCTTTTCTGCGTCGCACAAAGACATAGTGGTTGGAACCAAAGATCTCAAATTTGGACTCATCAGACCAAAGCACAGATTTCCACTGGTCTAATGTCCTTTCCTTGTGCTCTTTAGCCCAAACAAGTCTCTTCTGCTTGTTGCCTGTCCTTAGCAGTGGTTTCCTAGCAGCTATTTTACCATGAAGGCCTGCTGCACAAAGTCTCCTCTTAACAGTTATTATAAAGATGTGTCTGCTGGTAGAACTCTGTGTGGCATTGACCTGGTCTCTAATCTGAGCTGCTGTTAACCTACGATTATGCGAGGCTGGTGACTCGAATAAACTTATCCTCAGAAGCAGAGGTGACTCTTGGTCTTCCTTTCCTGGGGCGGTCCTCATGTGAGCCAGTTTCTTTGTAGCACTTGATGGTTTTTGCAAATGTACTTGGGGACACTTTCAAAGTTTGCCCAATTTTTCGGACTGACTTGACCTTCTTTTCTTAAAGTAATGATGGCCACTCATTTTTCTTTACTTAAATGCTTTTTTCTTGCCATAATACAAATTCTAACAGTCTATTCAGTAGGACTATCAGCTGTGTATCCACCAGACTTCTGCTCAACAAAACTGATGGTCCCAACCCCATTTATAAGGCAATAAATCCCACTGATTAAACCTGACAGGGCGCACCTGTGAAAACCATTCCCGGTGACTACCTCTTGAAGCCCATCAAGAGAATGCCAAGAGTGTGCAAAGCAGTCATCAAAGCAAATGGTGGCTACTTTGAAGAACCTAGAATATAAGACATATTTTCGGTTGTTTCACACTTTTTTGTTAAGTATATAATTCCACATGTGTTAATTCATAGTTTTGAAGCCTTCAGTGAGAATTTACAATTTTCATAGTCATGAAAATACAGAAAAATCTTTAAATGAGAAGGTGTGTCCAAACTTTTGGTCTGTACTGTATATATATATATATATATATATATATATATATATATATATATATATATATATATATATATATATATATATAAATTCCCTGAGCTACCAACCTCCTCAATGGTTTTATGACACATGATTCGGAGAACAACTCTTCTGTAAATGAATATTTGCAAATTGTCCCTCTGGTTAATGAATAATGAACAGATAGGCTCTTTGTCTTACCTCTAGTTCTTGTTATCAACAGTAAACTTTTCTGGAATCCAAATTAAATATACCGTACTTACTGGAAATGTGCTGCTAGAGTGTTTTACTATCTGTGAATTATGTATCCACTCTGTGTTTCCTGCTGATTAGTGCTGTGTAACCTATGAAGCATTTTCTCTGCATATTTCACAGCATCCATGTAATAGAAGAATTGATATTTTTTCTGTGTATAATAATATATTGTGACACCGTAAAGACACAGCGTCAGGCAATCTGCTCATAATAATTAAACACTCCCCTGAAAGTCAGCGCGTTCCTCTTCTATTACGCCTCCCCTTCTCCTTGCTTACCCATGCAAACTGCTCAGCACTTAACCACAAGCTAAATATAGTGAGAGCAAAGTGGAATTTAACATTTGAACCAAGAGCTCACTCCCTTCACTTCCCTTTTCTCCGTTCTATCCTATTTGCTATTTATATAAATATCACGGTTATGTTTTGTATTATTTTATGTTTCAAGAAATAATATGCAAGTACGTAATAAACATGTTTAATAAACAAAGAACGTACAGGACATAGAACGTGAGGAGCAGCAGGTTAACACTTTCATGCCTTTTATATTATAGTATATCGCAAAGCCAGCAAACACTGAATTTAAAGGGGTTTTCCAGTTTGAGCAGGAAAGTCTGCAGTCACTCTATGCGTACAGTCATACAGAGATGTGCACTGTCACGATTCCGGTGTTCCCCGTGAGAGCGGTCCTTCATGTGAGCGCCGGTATGCGATTTGCATAGTTGCGGTCACGTGCCGATTAGACTCTCCTGCGTTTCTCTTATTCTGAATATTAACAGAAGCAGATGAGAGTTCAGTCGGCACGTGAGCGCAACTGTGCAGATTGCATTATATCCCGTGACCACCCTCTTGTACTAGGGAATTAAGACAGTGTGCTCATCGCACAATGCAACGATTCATCAACGTGCCGTTACCCAGAATGACTGTACAATTTTCTGCTCATCCTGGAAAACTCCTTTAAAAGGTATTAGGTAGCTGTCGGCCAAGCAACATTTTCAGCCGAGGACTATTTCCTATTTCTGCTGACTCCCCCACACACAGGAACGCTCACTCGGCTGAGCACTACTGTGCCCTCAATGAGAAACTTGCTGCCACTTATTCTCGGGAAGGGGGGGGGGGGGGAGAGAAAAAAAGGACCAGATGTTAAAATTGACCATGTTGGATCCAGCCCTCCCCAGTCAATATTTGTGGGGGGGGGGGGAAGAGTCATGAAGCCCCCATACACAATGAATTACTGCAAATATCAGCGGTTCAGCCAACTAAAGTCTAATGTGTATGGGGGTCTTCTGGTCTCATTCAGACGACAGCTTTTCTTGGACATGTTTTATGCCTGTTTTACATAGAATGCGCCACCAGAAAATTACCTATTCTTTAAATCAGGCTTTTATGTTAAATGTATATATTTTTATTTATTATTTATTTTAATTTTCCATATCACCATTTAGGTTAAAAAAAGTAATCTTTCAATTTTCACACTCACCACCAGGCTTTATACTAGATTCATACTTCCCGTGTCTCATTAATATCACAAACTGGATTACAAAGAAAGGTAACACTTCTATATACAGGGTGCAATGCACCTATTGGGTCACCATTCCCAATAGGAGGTGGCCACAGCTCACCTCATTCCCCTCCGTGCACAATGATCTTTGACCAGACTGCTCAGATAATGCATCTATACAATGGGGTCTCAGTCAGTCTATTACTGGTAATGTCCATGTTGTTGCTGAAATTACGGAGTAGGAGTCTTAAGCCGCCCCTAAGCATTGGATGGCTGTTGGCCAAATGATGCTTAGGCCCATTGTTTGGGCGACAGACATCTCAGCTGAGTTACCCACAGACAGGAGCGTTCGATGGAACAGTGATGTTCTTATTGAGAAAGCTGCCAGAAAGCTGAATAGGATTGGTAGTCTGAAATTGGACATGCCCAAGTGACGTCTCCACCGACAATCAGTCATCTGGCGCCTCCATACACGTTTAGCCAGCAGCTTTTTCGTCCGTCTCTCGCATACACATGAGGACCACAAGACAAGGAGATAAGCCACCACGTGACATATCTGATGGCGGCTTATCTCCAGGAGAAGAAAAAACATCGGCAACCAAAAATTGGACATGGCCGATCTATAACTCCCCAGACAATCAATTGTACATGGCTCACATATACATTGGAGGGTTGGCTAAACCTGTCGTTATCGGTGAGTTCGGCCGACACTAGTCTAATGTGTATGACAGGTCTGTTTTGGCAGATCAGACTTTGCTTTTAGGTTTATGGGAGTGAGAAAAAAATGTAACGAATGCTGCATGCCTTTTATCAATGATCCAATCTTTACTGAAGCAACATCTTAACGTAGCCGAAGGTTGGCGATGTACTTCAGATGGCTACCAGATAAGAGCCAACCTCGGACTACAATATCTCTCAATTTCCTCACCCATTTGATACCCATCACTGTTGCACTATTTTATTTTACAATGTATTCCCATTTAGCAAAATATTTAAACATTGAGAAAAATACATCTGTTTAGAAAGCCTTAAATGTCATTTTGGTTATGCTTGAAAAAAAAGTCTGATTTTTGGCTGAAACATTGCTTTTATGATGCATTTTGGATAAATAAAGGAATTACGGTAAATGATCTCTCTGGTGCCATTTTGTCTCTGGGCTGCACTTCTTGGCAGGGACACACATACCATTAATGCAACCTGGGTGGCTGCACAGGGGATCAATGAGTTAGGGGGCACACTGTCATCCTAAAAGCTGCTTTCTACTATCAATGATATTGCACAAAAGGCCATGACCTAAGAAACGTCAAAAACTCACAATGAATGGTGAGTTCCTAGAGAGAAGTAATTAGGTGCTTTATCAGGAGATACGTAGTAAGAGGAGACCACTACTGCCCATGCTCCTTGGTTTGCAATGACCGGCACAACTGGTTAAAACCTGAGGACAATGTCCATAGCAAATATAATTTATTTCGAAGAGTTGCAAAAGTAAGGTTGGGATATCCCGATACATGTACCATGCAACAGCCATTCTCAGAAAAGCCTCAACTGATCCGTGACTTTCCATCACGCGAGTGTTTCAGAACTGCGATTTTTCTGTAAAAAAAATGTGTCCAAATTGCAGACCAGTCGCACCGTACATCGGCCACAGTTGCACATAACTTGCATTGAAGTCTATGTTGAGTTGAGGCAGAAAATCCAACACATTTGGAAACATTTGCCATGCCGTGTCTCAGTTGTAGGAGGTCGCAGGTTGCAACACGACACTATAGGAAGTTATCACATGCAACGTTGGAACGCAACGCTGAGATTTCAGTCTCGTTGTGTGACCTTAAAGTAAGGCAACTATGGAGATTCGTAACCAAATTGGTAAAGCACAGGGACAGATTGCATCTGACAAAGTTCTGGAGGTAATGAAAGGTGGGCAGCCTGTAGTCATGGAAGCGAAACCCCCCAAAGTACTGCTTGCGGGCCACGTATGTTGAGATGGTCCGTGGCAGTTCCAGCCACATTTATGGCACATGCAGTTATTTTAGAAATAATAATTTTAATGGAAATATTTATTGTTTTCCTTACTTTATTCTGTTTTTTTTTGTGTGTTTGTGACGTAAAAGAGCAGAATATTGAGGACGCATTTTAAAGAAAACTGAACAAGAACTGAAAACAGGATATAATTACCATAGACAAGGTACTGCAAAATAGCAAAGTGGAGACTCGCTGTGAAAAGAAGGAAATGGCTTCAGTTTATTGGCCTGAAGAATATTGCAGCCTGCTAGTAAGTAGCATGGCCCGTGTATGTATTATTGTGTCTAAATTTCTTTTTATGTCATACTAGATGGCAGCCCGATTCTAAAGAATCGGGAGTCTAGAATCCATATATACTTTATTTATTCAAATGTAAGAATAATACAATTAATAAATAATAGTAAGAAAGAACAAAAATAATAGGCAGTATATGGAGAAAACACCAAACAAAAGTTCAAAATTGGTGTGAAAATGTCACTGAACCACTTCACAACTAAATATATATAGTTTTGGTAAATGGTATTATCATTTTTTTGACGAAATTCGGCAGGAGCTTGAAGAGCAACGTCACTGGGCCCGCCTCCACGCAGTAGAAACTTGCTGTGAGGTAAAAATTCAAAAATCACACCAAAATGGCGGGCGGAGTGTGTCACAGTACGGCACGTTTCTGATTGGTCGCTCGCAGCAGGCGGCAACCAATCAGACACTGGACACTGTTGACGTCACTTATCTCCGGACATTAGCTCCGCACATTAGCTCCGGACATTAGCTCCGGACATTAGCTCCGGACATTAGCTCCGCACATTAGCTCCGGACATTATCTCCGGACATTAGCTCCGGACATTAGCTCCGGACATTATCTCCGGACATTAGCTCCGGACATTAGCTCCGCACATTAGCTCCGGACATTATCTCCGGACATTAGCTCCGGACATTAGCTCCGGACATTAGCTCCGGACATTAGCTCCGCACATTATCTCCGGACATTAGCTCCGCACATTAGCTCCGGACTTTAGCTCCGGACATTAGCTCCGGACATTAGCTCCGGACATTAGCTCCGGACATTAGCTCCGGACAAAGCCACGGAAGTTGGCACAAATTGCAGGAAGTAGTATTCTAGGCAATTATATATTAGATTATCAGGACACTGTGAAAACATACTGTATAATGGAATTAATTATGAATAACCTGAGATCTCGTGCCTGGATAAAGAACAGTAATCACATTTCACAAACTACTCCTAAATGCAGATGGCTGGTCTAGAAATTCTCTGAAGGGCCGGGGAGGAACAGATCGGTGGTGGTACAAACCTTTGGGTAAAATATTGGTTTGTGGGAACTCTCCACCATAAGGCCTCATTAACACGTCAGTTTTTCACGTACAAGTGCTATCCGTGTTTTTTTTACGGATGGCACTTGTACCTATAACAGTCTATGGGGCTGTTCACATGTCCGATTTTTTTCCTTGGACGAGTGGTTCTTGCAAAATCGCGGAGACATGTCCGATATTGATCCAAGTGTCTAATCAAAATTATCAATACAAGGGTCAGTGAAAAAAAATAACACTTGGCCGCCATCTGTGTTCTGTCTATTTTTGACTGACAAAAGGTGGAAAAACTTTTTTTCTTATCAGTAAAAAAAACAAAGTTTGGTGAAAACCACTAATGAAACTCGGTCCGTTTTTCTCATGCATGAAAAAAACTGACATCTGAAAGAGTATGTACAGTATATGTACAAGTGCTTCTCACAAAATTAGAATATTATCAACAATTAAATGTATTTCAGTTCTTCAATACAGAAAGTGAAACTCCTATATTATATAGAGTCATTACAAACAGTGATCTATTTCAAGTGTTTATTTCTGTTTATGTTGATGATTATGGCTACAGCCAATGAAAACCCAAAAGTCATTATCTCAGTAAATTAGAATACTTTATAACCCCAGCTTGAAAAATGATTTTAAAATCTGAAATGTTGGCCTACTAAAATGTATGTTCAGTAAATGCACTCAATACTTGGTCGGGGCTCCTTTTGCATCAATTACTGCATCAATGCGGTGTGGCATGAAGGCGATCAGCGTGTGGCGCTGCTGAGGTGCATGCAATATTAGGAAAGAAATAAAAAGGTAAGTCATCCTAAAAACATGCTTCCAGCGCATAAACTAGTGAACTGGCAGAAGCGTGCAAGAGCATCGTCTTTCTTTCAAGACGTGGTAAGTATGGAAAGAGAAATTACATTTTATTACTGGTATTTGTCGGACTGTGGTTAGAATGGAAACACGTGTACGGCTCCCCCCTTTCTTGCATTTACCTATAATACCACCAAAAATCAACAAAAATTGTTAACTTCATTGCAGTCTTCCAACAATGGTCGTACTAAGAGAGGATTCCCTGTGATGAATGCAACCCCAACTCTATCCTCCCATCCTGTTAGATGGAAGCCTCTTAAAAAGCTGTTCCTATAACCACAGGTGACTTCAGTATAAAAAAATATCAAAATGACTTGTTACAAAAACAGGAAAAGCCGTCCTTTCTGTCCTCAAAGCACAAAAACTAACATTTTAAAGCTCTGAATCTGGTTTCTAGTGATGAAAGATATAAAGGTTGTGTCATATGCTAATTGTGGTTTGGGCTTGTCTTGCTTTTTATAGCCTACAGTTTCCTGGTTGCTTTGCTGTAGACTCTTACTAGCTAGCCAAATGACGTGTGAACTCAGAGATACAATGTTTGCATGTGAAAGAGTAGAAAAATAACATCAGTCACATGTCCGATTCCATACCGAGTGCATCATATGATGATACTACATGATACATGCGGACGCCGAGCCAACAGTAATTAAGGAATGTGTGCAGATTCTCAATATTTCTCTAAATCAGAAAGGGCATGGAAAAACACAAACTGTTAGTTAAATACATGAATTCACTATTGGAGAGTCTTCTTACCTTACTGACAGATTTATTTATTATATAGAGATATTAAAAAGCTCAGAAAAACAAGATGAAGAATTCTCTAGATACTTTGTTACTTGTATGAATCCTAAGTTACAGTCTGTATTACGATCCAGAGCTCCAGTACTATTGGAAACAATCAATAATAATAATAATAATCTTTATTTATATAGCGCCAACATATTCCTCAGCGCATTACAATTCAAACAAGCTCGTTGACAGACGCAACCATTTTACATCGTGTAAGCTAAATATTAATGCTCTTGAGAGGAGTCTGTATATGAATGTCATGTACAACAAGAGGAGGGTTAATGGGTGATTGTCGTTCATCGTCTGACCACTTTCCCAGCCATCTGGAGAGGTTTAAGCTCCAAGGCAGAGAGAATAAAAGATCGTTACCTCTCTAGACTCCACCAAAAGGACCCATATAATGAAGAAATATAGTCTTCAGGCAGATAGAGCCCAATATATAGATAACTGAAAGTCAATGAGACTATGGGGTATCTACAATTTACAATTTGCTGATGCACAAAACTACTGTGATGCTACAGACAAGATAAGTTTAAAAGATCTGCCAAAAAAAAAAGAGTCAGCAAGCCAGATTCCCACGTAAGTACTGCAGAGGGGGTCTTCGCACGAAAAATCTGTTGCGTTTAAAGGGAACCTGTCACCTGAATTTGGCAGGACAGGTTTGCGGTCATATGGGCGGGGTTTTCGGGTGTTTGATTCACCCTTTCCTTACCCAGTGGCTGCATGCTGGCCACAATATTGGGTTGAAGTTCATGCTGTGTCCTCCAAAGTACACACCTGCGCAAGGCACATGATTGCCTTGCGCAGGCGTGTACTTCGGAGGACACAGCACGAACTTCAACCCAATATTGTGGCCAGCATGCAGCCAGCGGGTAAGGAAAGGGTGAATCAAACACCCGAAAACCCTGCCCATATGACCGCAAACCTGTCCCGCCAAATTCAGGTGACAGGTTCCCTTTAACTTTCTAGGCAAAGTGGATGTGATTTCATGAGGACAGGTGCACATTGCGCACATCCTCTCCCCTCTGTACCCGTCTGTCATTGCAAATTTGTTTACTGTAAAAGATATCTATAAGTCATGGTTAATGGAACTAATGGTGCTATATAAATAAATAATACTAATTGTGCATCTGAAGATGTTATTGTACTGTATATATTTTCTCTGTAGGATTTTAAGAGGAACCTGAGCAAGAAATTGCATGTAAAAACACACATGCAAAAAGATCCGTAGATGACTTTTAAGTACAGAATCAAAGGTTTTCTGTACTGGAAAAAAAAGCATTGCAAAATGTTGTTTCAAATCTGCACCAAAAATCAAATCCATCAAATTAAGGGGAAAATGCAGCAAAAGTGAAATTATCAGAGAGGATTGTTATAATAGATTATGATGCAGATACCTGCAGAAAACACGGGGATAGAAAGTAGCAGAAAAAAAATCTGCATTTATGCAACTTGTGAACACGGCCTAAACTCAAGTGCAATATTCTCTTCCAACCATAATTTCTCCGCAGCTCCACCACAGGATTACACAACATCACATCGTCCTAGAGTTGAGCAACGTGTAGGACTCGTTAGTGGTCTGCTGATGCTGAACCAGAGCACTGTGAACCTTCTTCTGATTAGTACATAAAGTACAATATTATGCATGTGCTGCACTGTAATGATGTTGCGGAATCTGACAATTAGAATAAGCGGCAGAGATGCCATAGGAAGTAGGAGGTTCAGAGTGCGCCGTTAGCAACAGTGCTAACCACTGAGCCACCGTGCTACCTGATGGACATCAATGGATTGTCCATGGAACGGAAGATAGGAAATGTCCTTCGGTTCAAGAAAATCTCTGTAATTGCTACCCACACTGGCAAACAGATGAGGAACCTAAACAGACGAACCCGCCATATAACCTATCACATCAGAATTCCCTTACGGGCCACATGAAAATTGGTTTCTAAATTGCAGTAGACAACGCCTTTAAATGTAAAAAGTCTGTTGAATAAGTGTGTTCACTGCATTTATTGTTATACTTGTGAGGTAGCTCTATATTCTAAGCTCATCTAAACATTAAAAAGTAGTTTAAGGCTCAATCTGTCCAAAAATAGGAGTTATTAAATTAATCAGAAGAAATTCTAAGAACAAGAACATTACCAAAGACTCTTGCTTTCCATTGAACTATTTTTATTAAATTTACCCTCTAAAATGATTAGTCTGTTACTAATTTCCCTAGTTTTGTGACTAACAACATAAAACGTGGGCACTAATTTAAGACTTTATTTTTAAATTACATAGTCTGAGTATAATATTGTAAAACAGGCTAACCACATCAAGGCAGCGCCGCTTACAGCAAGCCCAAGACGGTTCTAATATAATTTCTTTGAAAATGGGTTGAACAGTGCATGTATTTCTAAGTCATGTTGATAGTGAAAACACCCAATATATTTTGTAGGGATTCACTTTCTCTGGTAGGCATTAGGCAAGAGACTATAGGTAGCGCTCACACAGGCAATGCAGTTTTGGTCCAAATGTGCAGTTTTTATTGCTTTCCACAGGTTGCGCAGCACCAAAACAACAAACTCGTCAACAAATCCTTAGCCTTGTTCAGGCGCTAACTAATTTTCGACCCTAGCTACTTCAGACACGGCTGAGCTAGCCCCAGATCGGTCAAACCAAACTGATATCGTGTATACCAACCACTGATATTTGCAGTGTGGTGCATGCGGCCTGTGAAGACTCTTCTCACAGAGATTCAGGCATGTTTCTCTCTTCAACTTCAAGACACATCCAGTCTGCTCAGCTTCTCTGTCAGTGTAAGGAAGGGGAGCCTCAAACTGTCCCAGGAACTGGGACCCTAACTATCACTGTCACAGGGGTGCTCTTGACGTTAGAGAGGCCCGAGTTTCCGACCTTACTATGTTCCTGTTAAACCCTGATCTGTCCCCTACCCCACCCCATGAGACATGGGACAAAAATGTAAAGTAAACAAGGCACAAAGTTAAAACAGGGATAACAAAAAGCAACAAACAGTTACCAAAGGTAGAGCGGTATATTGGGAAGAATAAGAACATAGCAACCAAATGGGAATAGGATACTGAGGAAAGCATACACCCAAAAACAGCATGCAACAATCTCCAGTAGCAACAACGATCTCCAATTCAGCACAGTGTCTCCAAGGAGCTAGGAAGCACAGTTTTCACTAGCAAGGCAAAAAAAATCCGGTCATGTTTTATAAGGAGAGGCAATGACCAGATCAGAAGCAGCTGAAATGGAGCTACAAGTTTCTGACCAGCATACAAAGGGTCATTAACTTCTTCAGCACCAAAGGAAACCAAATCCATTTAATACGGGACACAAACACACAGGCTAAATGAAAGATCTGCGATTCACAATATGTAGTGATCTTCTAACCCCAGATCTCCCAGGATGATGTCACACACTTGTGGCAATTAGTGCTTGAACTTTCATTTCTTCACTTCCTAACATACATAATATAGTTACCAGCTGCCATATTCTTCTGTTATCAGTGCTGCTCTGGTCATCTTCTGCAGGTTGTGCCCTGCTGGATTGATCCAGTCTTTGTTGGGCGATCTGCAGGTAATTCCTACATGTAAGTCTGTGAGAACCAGAATGAGGTTCTCATAGACTTACATCAAGACTTTGTGACCGTTACCTCTGACTTCCGATCAGTCAGAAGTTGTGGTCACCAGATGGTGGAGCGGGACTGTAGGAGAGCTGGGAAGAGTAGAAGACAGTGGCTGGCAAGTATCTTACTAAGGTCAGGAATTTTACATTTTTTTACACCACTCTAGCGTTGAAATAACCAAAATGCAGGAGTGGTACATTAAAGACTTCACTTATGGTACAATAAACAGCTTGGTGTTACATTGAACCAGTGGTACGGCTAACTCTCTAAAGTGTCCCAGGAGCCTTTTTTCAACACGGAAATGCCAGACCACATGTTCCTCGTGCATCTGTGAACCTAGGTAGCCAAAATGTGCTACTGGGACAAGCAGCATCTCCGGACTTATCTCCTATTTGGGACATAATTGGTTGGCAATTGCAAAGGGAGCTTTGGGCAGTGGATTTTGATGATTTGTCCAAGGCAAAACATTAGCCAGAAGACCATTAATAACCTCATAGATAGCAGACAAGGTGTATAAGTGCGAGGATTTCAGAACTTGGTGCTTATACTCACTATTGAATAAATCGAGATGTTTTGAAAATATTGTTTCCATTTTTTCATCTATATTTACTTGAATGTCTTTCAGAATATAACAAAACAGAACGTATAGGAAGGAAATCAAGAAAAAAGTTATTATAGATTATGACTATCATTGGAAATGTCTGTAAATATCTTAAGGAAATACTATATTTAGAAAAATGAGTCCGAAATCAAAATATAAATAAACTACCATATATGAAAAAATCCCAAACAATGAAACCATGCAACTTATTGTTTTGTTATAGAAGCAGTTGTGAAACAAAGTTCAGGAAGTGACAAAAGGCCTTGACGAAAAAGATCATTGACTTCCCTATAAAACTCGTGGTGTTGCTTTATTTTCTTAGTCTACACTGTTCTATTGTAATTATCATGTTAACACACATTGCTGTCACAGAAAACATTCTATAGAATATGAAAACTTCAAAGGACAAACTCCACAATGCCAATTATTAACCTATTTACAGAAATAGATTCAAATAGAAAAATATAGAAGTGGATAGCTGTTAATTTGCTATTCTTTTTTATTTCTATTTTTCTCACTGATTTTTATAAATAACACATTTTTTACAAATCAGTTGGAATTGCAGATACATTTTGTTAAAACTTTGGATTATAAGATCGCACATACTGTATATCTAACAGCACACCAAAAACCCCAGGAAGACATATTTATTTTGTCCCCACTCCTTGCACCTCTTTCCATCTAGAAGAGTGATGTGACCCGTGAGCTAGTGTTCCCCTACACACTTTGTCAAGAGGATTTTACAATCAAAACTATTATTCCTGTTTTGCAGTAACCCTGTTATGGGCTCCTGATGAGGTGAATTCTCCAACTCATAGGTTGGAGTGAGTAACACAGACAAAAGGTGATGGAACAGTGGGCAGGAATTGCTGGATGGCACAAGGATCAGGACAGCAAGGTGGCAAGCATACATGGGAAATATCAACATCAAAAGACACAGAGTCAGGAGTATGTATACACGCAGGTGCAGTAGATGTATAGTCAGTCCAGTACTTGGAGCAATCAAATAGTTAATGGCGGCATGTATGCTGTCAGCAGACTGAAGATCAATGGAAAAGACATGCAAACAACAAATGAATGGCTAACTGCAGGCAGTAGTGATGAACAGGTACACTGGACACTAGCTTGTGGACATTACACACTGTTGCGGCTGCATAATAGTATACAGCTGCCCTAGTATTCTAGTATTAGCAGAGAAAAGTTTGTTATGCTTACAGTAGATAAATGGTTAACTGCAAAACCATATCAAGCCAGGATATAAAAACAGGTAGATTATAACAAGCAGTTCACTGCAGAGATTATTAGTCTTCTGAGAGAAATAGATAGTGAAGTACACTCATGATGGTGAAGCAAGACTCATGAAGTGGTAATTGAACGAAAAGCTATTGAATACTCAGGCCTTTGTAGGACTAAAACACCTGGGGCTTTTCTGGAGTGCATGTCAAATAGAGGCCATATACTTAAAGATTACAAGTCTGCAGTCATGTGACTACAGACTTGTGAATCCTCCCATTACGCGTACTGTGCGAGGAGGATCTTTCGGTGCTGGAAGCAGCTGGCACATGACTGTAAGTGTGTCATTTGCATACATACAGTCACATGCTGACTAGACGTGAGGCCGGAAACCTCTAGTCGAAATGTGGCCGGAAGCATGCAAATCACATACTTGCGGTCACATGACTGCCCACTCCTGGGGAATTCTCATAGCACACGGTGCATGCATCAGGATTAACAAATTTGCAGTCACATAGAGTGAATACAGACTTGTGGCCTAAGGCCAGACAACCCCTTTAATGTGCTTTCAACTGGATTGATGGGTCTTGAAATCTGTACTAACAGCCTTAGGCTATGTGCACACAGTGCATTTTTTTTCCTTGCGGAAATGGCGACAAAAATGTTATGGAATCCTTATGCAAGCTAATTCAATGACAATCCTGAAGTGTTGTGCACACATGATCAGTACATTTCCTTGAGCATTTGCAGTGTCTTTTTTTCGGCAGCATGTCAATTCTTTGTGCGTTTCTGCAGCATTTTTCACTCATTGACTACAACTGAGTCAGTCAAATCCGCAGGTATAAAAATGTTTGTGTATTTGCTGAGTATTTGCTTTGCATTTTACCAGTTTCCTATGGTGTTTCCCACGCTGTCATCTGTGTGACAGCGTGGGAAACACCGGTGCGGTGGTTCTTATTGGTGGTTACGCAACCGCCAGTAAGACCGTCGGTCAGAGCGCTGCAGGATCATGGTGTCAGATCTCAGCGTGACCCAGCAACTGTGACCCGCAGGGGTGACCTGCGGTACAAAGCTTACCGCAGATAGCAGGTGTGGGCTGATGAGACTACGGCTCCATCTGCTGTCACTGATAACAGGAGCCGCTGATGGGAAAGGTAGTCTCATCTGCCGACGCCTATGCTCACAGCTGAAAAACAAGGTAAAATAATTACATACACATTCACATAAAAACCCATTATACTCACCTAACGCCAAATCCCAGGCGCCCTTGTTTCCTAGACATAATGTAAAATAATAACCCAACATATATTCCCCTGTCCGCCATAGTCTATGTAATCCAGAGTGTCCAACGGCGATCTCATATGTAGAACAGTCACATCGGGAGATGTGACCACTCTACCCAGCCACTGGCGATACACTGAGAGGAGGTAATCCCTCCCGCAGTGTATCCCTGAGCTGCTGTGAAAGTTCATCGGAGTTCATCAGCTACGGTGCTCACATACGGCACTGCTGCGTGAGAACTTTCCCACACAGCAGTGGTGTCGTAAGGGAGATCACCGGAGCTGATCAGCTGATGAACTCTGGTCACCTCTCTCACAGAAGCTAAGTGATACACTTTGGGAGCGATTACCTCCTGTCAGTGCATCATCGGCTCTCAAAGTGATCAGGATCGTGTTGGGACATTATGGATTACCTTCTCTGCGGACAGGTGAGGAATATTGTGGTTTATTATTTTATTTTTTTGCAGGAGACATTGGCTTCGGTGGATTAGGCGTTCGGTGAGAAGGTTTAATTAAGATTCATTAAAGGAGTCTGTGTCATTATTTCAAATAAAGGACGTTATTCTGGGTGTCTGTGTTCTTATACAATATCACTATGGGGTTACTTATGGATAAGTCTTGTAGACGCCTCTCCATTACCAACCTGTGGGCTTGATGTCACCTGACAATACAAAGGTGACATCAACACAAATATGAATCTCACTTGCCACCGCTACAGGGCAAGTGGGAAGAGCGTGGCTAAGTGACAAATTTGGTGCAATCTTATAAATGCGCCTTTTCTAGAGCGGCTGAAAGCTGTTTTTTAGTCTGGGAGGGGCCAATATCTGTGTGCCCGCAGTTGTCTGCCTAGCCTTTGCTGGCTAGATTTTATAGGGGCACCCTATGTCAATTTCTTTCTTGGGTACACCTGTAAACTAGCCAGTAAAGGCTAAACAGCCTGATATTAATAGCCTGGGAACCTTTATGGCTATTGGCTCCCTCGCAGAATATTAAGATCAGCCCTCTACCGTCAGCTTTCCCTCTGCTGGTTATTAAAATTACGCGGGAGCCCATACAATTTTTTTTTCTTTAAAATTAACAGTTGCTGTCTGGTTACAGCCTATGTACATTCCTTCTGTTAACGCTCCTACATAGGCTGGTGACAATGTGCATGCTTGTGTTTACTTATTGTCTTAAGGTACCATCACACATAACGACATCGTTAACGAAATTGTTATGCATGACAGCGACCAACGATCAGGCCCCTGCTGGGAGATCGTTGGTCGCTGGGGAATGATCAGGACTTTATTTCGTCGCTGATCACCCGCTGACATCGCTGAATCGGCGTGTGTGACGCCGATTCAGCGATGTCTTCACTGGTAACCAGGGTAAACATCGGGTTACTAAGCACAGGGCCGCGCTTAGTAACCCAATGTTTACCCTGGTTACCATTGTAAAAGTAAAAAAAAAAAACACTACATACTTACATTCCTGTCGCGTCCTTCAGCGTCAGCTTCCCTGCGTCCCCCAGTGTCAGCCGTAAAGCAGAGCACAGCGGTGACGTCACCACTCTGCTTTCCGGCCAGCGCTTACACAGTGCAGGGAAGCGGACGCCGGGGGACGCGACAGGAATGTAAGTATGTAGTGTTTTTTTTTTTTACTTTTACAATGGTAACCAGGTTAAACATCGGGTTACTAAGCACGGCCCTGTGCTTAGTAACCCGATGTTTACCCTGGTTACCCGGGGACTTCGGCACACAACGACTTACCAACGATCCAGGTCGTATCGCTGGTCGTGATCGTTGGTAAATCGTTAAGTGTAACGGTACCTTTAGTAATGAGGGTGTTGGGCTAGGTGTTGATGACAGCTGATGACACCAAGCCCTAATCCCATTACCCTGATGCCACACTGCATGAGCATGAAAAAGGTGGTGTTGAACCAAGAAATGACATCATAAAACTTTTTAAAAAAATATCTTTAGCTTAAAAAGCAATCATTGCTGTACAAAATGCATATAAAAACACACATTTTTTTCTGCAGCATTTTTCCTGCCAAGAGATACAGAAACTTTGCACAAATTTCTGCAAGCAAATACTGAATGTGCGCACATAGCCTTACATACAGACTGGTAGTTTGTGCATTAGTCTTAAAGGGGTTGTCCGGTTCAAATCGATAAGTCTCCAGTCACTACTATGTATAACTCATACATACCCTCCGGGCCTGGCTCAGAAACCGTCGAATTCTTGCAGTGC
This sequence comes from Ranitomeya imitator, assembly GCF_032444005.1. NCBI lineage: Eukaryota > Metazoa > Chordata > Amphibia > Anura > Dendrobatidae > Ranitomeya > Ranitomeya imitator. The sequence goes on along the minus strand of NC_091283.1, from coordinate 75,507,047 downwards.
AAAGTGCACGTGCTGGAGGGGGGATTCATAAGTCGGTGGCGGCAGACTAATAGGTTTGGACCAGACAACCCTATCTACACTTCGTCTTCAATAGATGAGTGGAAGCTATAGGTGTCTTTACCACTTTCACAAGCAAAAGGGAGTGTATGCTTCCACCTGGGTCAAGTTGGGCTTATTTACAAAAGTTTTTGGCCACTTTTAGTAACAAGTTGTGGTGAGCAACTTGATCGCAGATTCACATCCACTCTGGGAACCAATAGAAAAATGGTAAAAAGAAAATTAAAAAATATGTAAACATAAAATATATAAAACGTCATATCATTGCTATTCCTCCAGAATGTAAAAAAAATAAATTAAAAAAATGCTTATTCCCCTCTACATAAATCGGTATTGTAATTTGTAAATACAAACACCTATGCAGTTTGCGAACATTTGTAGCTGTTCATTTTTTCGCTCGGTGGTCGAACACGGGCTCTTGTCTTTTGTACTTGTAAACACCTCTGTGGCCACATTCACACTTTCAGTATTTTACATCAGTATTTGTAAGCCAAAACCAGGAGTGGGTGATAAATACAGAAGTGGTGCATATGTTTCTATTATACTTTTCCTCTAATTGTTCCACTCCTGGTTTTGGCTTACAAATACTGAGGTAAAATACTGACCAAATACTGAATGTGGCCAATTTCCCAATCTGCCGACCACCTCCGAGTAGATAGCGGTGGTCGGTTTCCTAGGCAACAAGCTGTAAACAAATGTCAAATGTGTTTCTAACTCGAAAAATATTAAAAGGGACTCTGTCACCTCAATTTGGCGGGATATTAAAATGAATTGTTACCGGTCATAAGGGCGGCGTATCCTGATTTCTCCACCCCGTCCGTCCCTTTTTTCCCGCAATAGTTTAGTGCATAAGAGTATGAGTGCACCATAGTTGGTGCGTGCGCCTGCAGTCTTCGGTGGCGCATGCGCAGTATGCTTTGCCCTACTGCGGGCAAAGCCGAAAAGCATTACTGCGCATGCGCCCGCGCACTATGTGCCGGAAGTATTTTGCTGTGTTCCAGAACATAGCACGCGGGCGCGGGCGCATGCGCAGTAATGCTTTTCGGCTTTGCCCGCAGTAGGGCAAAGCATACTGCGTGTGCGCCACCGAAGACTGCAGGCGCACGCATACTCTTATGCACTACTATTGCGGGAAAAAAGGGACGGACGGGGTGGAGAAATTATGAGCATACGCCGCCCATATGACCGGTAACAACTCATTTTAATATCCCGCCAAATTGAGGTGACAGGTTCCCTTTAACGAGCAGTAAACTACAAAATAGCTCATTTCACAATCACCTCCACATCCCTCTTTGAAGATGGCGTTAACCCTTTCACGTATCTTGTGTGATTGGCCAAACTACTGCGATCTCTAAAAAAAAAAAAAAAAAAAAAGATGGTCTCATAAAAATGGATTAAAACAGATGAGAATAGTGTATGGGTCGGACTGGGTGACGATAAACGGCAGCTGATAAAAAAAAATAATAATTACTACTCAATGGACTGAAAAACAGTTATAAAAAAAAAAGTTTAATTTTTGGAAGAGGAACAAACACAAAAAGTGTCATCCCCAGGCCGGCATGTAGCGGAGCCCGGGGTACAGGCGTGCTCTCCTCCTCCGCTCCTGCCCGGCTCAGCGCTGACCGGCCCCGGCCCCGCCGCTTTGTTATGGCTCTGCTGTAGTAATAATAACAAAAAGCAAAACAACGCCTATAAGCGCCGCGGCTGTGTGCGGACACCGACTCCCAGCGCGCCTGCGTCATCACACAAACCCCGCCCACGCAGCCTAACCACGCCCCCTCAGTGAGGTCGCTATGGCACCACGCTCCGATTCGCCTCCCTCCCGCCCCCTCTTGGCCGCACCCCGCGCCGCAGCCCCGCCCCCGGCGCCGCCCTCCGCTGTCCGTCCCTCAGTCTTTCTTTCTGTATTTTTTCCTCCTCAGCGCTCTCTACCCACAATCCCTCGCGAAAACCCTACAATGAAATTTAAGAAGTTTTTTAGGTTTCGGCGCCATTTTCGATTGGACTGAGGTAAGGAGGGATTTTTTTTTTCCCAGGGAATAACTCGCCGGAGCGGTTTGCGTCTTCCCGTGTAGTTTCCCTTCCTCGGCAGCCGCCTTCTACGCTCCGAAAAATCGGGAAAAAATTCAGGAAAAATTCCCGTGGTGTCCGGTGTGTAGTGGCGGCCTCCCCGGCTCCGCCCGGCACTGAGCGGGGAGAGGGAGCGACCGTTACCCGGGGAGCAGCCCAGCCGGCCGCGCAGTACGGGCGCCCGGGCGTCGGTCACACCCGCTGACGGGCGGAGCGGGGTCGGGCGCGGCGCCCACTTTTACCTCACTTTACGGCACTTGTCATTTCTGCAGGGTTTTTATTATTATTTTATGTTATTTTTTATTTTTTTCTATTTTTAACTTTTTGAAAAAAATAAATAAATAAAATGTAGTTTTTATTGAAAGTTTTTTTTTTTTTTTTTTTTTTCCTCTTGATTTCCTGTTGTGTTTCGCCCCAGTGCGGAGATCTGCTCTGTCCTCCGGCTGTTGTTTTCTAGAGAGGTTAAGAAGAGTCATCTGGTGGGGGCAAGAAGGGAGGAGGGGATCAATACATGATGGGGGGCGATCACTGGGAGGACTGGGCCTAGGGGGGCTGGGGTGGGGGCTGCTGTCACCCCCTGCGTGTGGTGGGTGGGGGTCTGGAGGGCGCTGCCTGCGATGGAGGGTCAGACAAAGGCTCCGCGGCTCTGAAGATTTCTGTCATTTCATTGCTCTGATAAACAAACTATTCTATAGATTATGCAGGATTTCTCACGGGTGACAGCGGCGCAGGTTATCTTATAGCGACATGTCGGTGACTTGGGGCCGTCGGGATCTTTTATTTCTTAATCTTTGTGGACGAGTGATCGTGTGATCTCTGTTATAGTGTCGGCAAATGGTGCAATAAATTATTTATATCAAGTTTCACATTTTGAATTCTGTCTTTGCCTTTACTTTTTTTTTTTTTTGTAGAGAGGTCGGGAGAAAAAAAATACAACCGTGTGTGTGTGTTTTGTATCTACATTATATGAAGTGTCACATTCTAAATTGTGACTTGATGCCTTTTATTTATTTTTTGGTAGAGGGATCGAAAAAAAAAAAAACACATGGACTCGGTGTTCATCTAACTGTGTGTAGTGTTGCTATCCACTGCTGACCACACTTTTTCTTTAGAAGTACTGCACTTTATCTGAATATTTGTGTACATTGTTACTGTTGTTTCTAGATGACTATTTATACTGTTTGGTAACAATGTTTTTTTTTTTTTTTCTTTACTACAAAATTGCATTATTTAGGTACCATATTTTGCTTGCTGTGACTGGCAGTAGGGCCATGAAATGGAAGAAAGTATGTATATATAGTGTCTATATATAATATATATTATACACGTGTATAATGATGTCATTCACACCAGGCAAGAAAAAAAATTAATTGTATACAATGATTTTTTTTTTTTTGGTTCTTGCTTGCTGTGAATTTTTACACAAAGCTCCACTCACCCCTCTACCCCCAAAAAATACAAAAATAAATGTGTATGTATTTAATTTTTTCTTTTGCTGGGTGTGAATGACAAAGTTAGTCATTATGCTTATCTATCTGTAAATGACTGTGTATATATTTTTTTGCTTGGTGTGACTGACAAAATGTATATGTGTGTGTATATATATATATATATATATATATATATATATATATATATATATATATATATATATATATATATATATATATATATATATATATATATACTTTTTTTTTTTTTCTTTAGGCCAAGTGACCACGTTGCACCTGGCTATATGTATTCAGGTTCTATGTAACTATTCTAGTAAACGTGTGATAAACTGGTCACACTAGGGAGCAAACTACACATACAGGCCGCAGTTTTTGTGTCTATACTCCATAGGATACGGTTAAGACCTGTCGAATTCTTTGTGCCCTGTGCAGGACAGGACTAGAAGGCAGGAGTTTCTACTGCAGCGTACAAGATTTTCTTTTAAAGTGAAGGGTGATCCCGGACAGGTCTTACACCAGCATGGATATTACAGCTGCTCTGCAGATGAAACCAATTTACCGTAGTTCTGTTACCTTCGTCCTGCACTGTCCCTCAGCAAGGCAAGAAATCCCCTCCGTTGGTCTGAGGAATGACATGTCTGCAATTACAAGCGAGACAGTCTCCGTCTAGAAGTTAACTCCTTGTTCAGCGCTATATAATAGTATCTTAAAGTTTTTAAAATTGTACTTTTGTATTAAAATGTCACGTAGAGTCTTTTTTGCTTTTCCATGTAACGTATTCCACAAATGATGAAGAATAAGAGCTGAACGATCCATGCCAAAAAGTAGATAAATCAGAAATGTCACAAATGCCTTAGAAAGGTAAAAAGGTGCCGTGTACTCGCTGTGGAGATTAGTGGTTTGTGGGTAACATATGGAGGTTTATCATCATTACTGTATAAAGCAGGGCTGTGGAGTTGTTAAGCCAAACTTCCGGCTCCTCAATTTCCCTGACTCCGACTCCTGACTCCACAGCCCTGCCTCGCTACTGAGCATGTACATAAAGTGCAGCCCAGATTCTTAGATCAGGACATTTCATATTTTTTCCAAATACTTGTGAAAACAATGACAACACATACTGCATTGAACTACTGAACCCAATTTATTATATATTTTAGGAGTCTGAGTCGGTCCATTTTATACAGACTCCACAGCCCAGGTAAAAAGACCAATATTCATTTAATGTGGGGAAAGAGGCACACACGGGTTAATATTAACCCATGCAGTGAACACAAAATTTGACATGACGTCTATATAACTTACTAGTCATAGAAACAATTGTTTGCCTGTGACAATTGAGAATAAATGGTTTTGTGGTTGGTTTTTGATGTTACAAAATATATAATTACAAAATATGGAAAAAATGCCCTTTATCGTCTAGATGTCTCTTTTTATATTATTAACTCAGTTGAAATCGTGAGAAGTAATTGTGTAAGTTGATTGTTTTTACAGCCTCAAACTAACCGCACTTTACAAATGTTGCAGAGCTGGAGTTGGAGCTGATGTGAGTGTGACGTCCTTATTACAGTAAGTCTGTTCATTTCCCAACCTTTTTCTGTTTCAGATGCTGTGTAACTCTTACACAAACTCATCCACGTGTAAATAGAGATATAAGTACATTATCCCATGGTGTAATGAGACTGGAATAAATATTACATCACCAAAGCTAAATTGTAAGTATTAAAAAAAAAAAAATAAATCCTTTGCATATTGACTGGAGGCGATGAGACATATTTGATCATTTTGCAAATATTGATCTATTTTGTAGGTGTAAGCAGAAACGCACACCTTAACCAGGTTATCTACCACTGATTTATTTTAACCTCTTAATCCCATATGACGTACTATCCCGTCGAGGTGGGGTGGGCTTTAATTCCCACCGACGGGATAGTACGTCATATGCGATCGGCAGCGCTCACGGGGGGAGCGCGGCCGGGTGTCAGCTGACTGTCGCAGCTGACATCCGGCACTATGTGCCAGGAGCGGTCACGGACCGCCCCCGGCACATTAACCCCCGGCACACCGCAATCAAACATGATCGCGATGTGCCGGCTGTTTAAGGAAGCATCGCCCAGGGAGGGGGCTCCCTGCGAGCTTCCCTGAGCCCCCCGCAGCAACGCGATGTGATCGTGTTGCTGCGAGGTTCTCCTACCTCCTTCCTCCTTGCTGGACCCGGTTCCAAGATGGCCGCGGCATCCGGTTCCTGCAGGGAGGGAGGTGGCTTCACAGAGCCTGCTCAGAGCAGACACTGTGAAGCCTGCAGTGCTGCATGTCAGATCGGTGATCTGACAGTGCTGTGCAAACTGTCAGATCATCGATCTGTGATGTCCCCCCCGGGACAAAGTAAAAAAAAAATTTTTTCCAAATGTGTAAAAAAAAAATAAAAAAAATATCCCTAAATAATGAAAAAAAAAAAAATATTATTCCCATAAATACATTTCTTTATCTAAATAATAAAAAAAACAATAAAAGTACACATATTTAGTATCGCCGCGTCCGTAACGACCCGACCTATAAAACTGGCCCACTAGTTAACCCCTTCAGTAAACACCGTAAGAAAAAAGAGGCAAAAAACAACGCTTTATTATCATACCGCCGAACAAAAAGTGGAATAACACGCGATAAAAAAAGGATATAAATAACCATGGTTCCGTTGAAAGCGTCATCTTGTCCCGCAAAAAACGAGCCACCATACAGCATCATCAGCGAAAAAATAAAAAAGTTATAGTCCTGAGAATAAAGCGATGCAAAAATAATAATTTTTTCTATAAAATAGTTTTTATTGTATAAAAGCGCCAAAACATAAAAAAATGATATAAATGAGGTATCGCTGTAATCGTACTGACCCGAAGAATAAAACTGCTTTATCAATTTTACCAAACGCGGAACGGTATAAACGCCTCCCCCAAAAGAAATTCATGAATAGCTGGTTTTTGGTCATTCTGCCTCACAAAAATCGTAATAAAAAGCGATCTAAAAATGTCACTTGCCCGAAAATGTTACCAATAAAAACGTCAACTCGTCCCGCAAAAAACAAGACCTCACATGACTCTGTGGACCAAAATATGGAAAAATTATAGCTCTAAAAATGTGGTAACGCAAAAAATATTTTTTGCAATAAAAAGCGTCTTTCAGTGTGTGACGGCTGCCAATCATAAAAATCCGCTAAAAAATCCGATATAAAAGTAAATCAAACCCCCCTTCATCACCCCCTTAGCTAGGAAAAATTAAAAAAATGTATTTATTTCCATTTTCCCGTTAGGGTTAGGGCTAGGGTTAGGGTTGGGGCTACAGTTCGGGTTGGGGCTAAAGTTAGGGTTAGGGTTGGGGCTAAAGTTACGGTTAGGGTTTAGATTACATTTACAGTTGGGAATAGGGTTGGAATTAGGGTTAGGGGTGTGTCAGGGTTAGAGGTGTGGTTAGGGTTACTGTTGGGATTAGGGTTAGGGGTGTGTTTGGATTAGGGTTTCAGTTATAATTGAGGGGTTTCCACTGTTTAGGCACATCAGGGGCTCTCCAAATGCGACATGGCGTCCGATCTCAATTCCAGCCAATTATGCGTTGAAAAAGTAAAACAGTGCTTCTTCCCTTCCGAGCTCTCCCGTGTGCCCAAACAGGGGTTTACCCCAACATATGGTGTATCAGCGTACTCAGGACAAATAGGACAACAACTTTTGGGGTCCAATTTCTCCTCTTACCCTTGGGAAAATACAAAACTGGGGGCTAAAAAATAATTTTTGTGGGAAAAAAAAGATTTTTTATTTTTAAGGCTCTGCGTTATAAACTGTAGTGAAATACTTGGGGGTTCAAAGCTCTCACAACACATCTAGATGAGTTCCTTAGGGGGTCTACTTTCCAAAATGGTGTCACTTGTGGGGGGTTTCTACTGTTTAGGTACATTAGGGGCTCTGCAAACGCAATGTGACACCTGCAGACCATTCCATCTAAGTCTGCATTCCAAATGGCGCTCCTTCCCTTCCGAGCCCTCCCATGCGGCCAAACAGTGTTTCCCCCCCCACATATGGGGTATCAGCGCACTCAAGACAAATTGGACAACAAATTTTGGGGTCCAATTTCTCCTGTTACCCTCGGGAAAATACAAAACTGGGGGCTAAAAAATAATTTTTGTGGGAAAAAATTTTTGTTTTATTTTTACGGCTCTGCATTATAAACTTCTGTGAAGCTCTTGGTGGGTCAAAGCGCTCAAAACACATCTAGGTAAATTCCTTAGGGGGTCTACTTTCCAAAATGGTGTCACTTGTGGGGGGTTTCAATGTTTAGGCACATCAGTGGCTCTCCAAACGCAACATGGCGTCCCATCTCAATTCCTGTCAATTTTGCATTGAAAAGTCAAACGGCGCTCCTTCCCTTCTGAGCTCTCCCATGCGCCCAAACAGTGGTTTACCCCCACATATGGGGTATCAGCGTACTCAGGACAAATTGTACAACAACTTTTGGGGTCCAATTTCTTCTTACCCATGGGAAAATAAAAAATTTGGGGCGAAAAGATAATTTTTGTGAAAAAATATGATTTTTTTATTTTTACGGTTCTGCATTATAAACTTCTGTGAAACACTTGGTGGGTCAAAGTGCTCACCACACCTCTAGATAAGTTCCTTAGGGGGTCTACTTTCCAAAATGGTGTCACTTGTGGGGGGTTTCAATGTTTAGGCACATCAGGGGCTCTCCAAACGCAACATGGTGTCCCATCTCGATTCCAGTCAATTTTGCATTGAAAAGTCAAATGGCGCTCCTTCGCTTCCGAGCTGTGTCATGCGCCCAAACAGTGGTTTACCCCCACATATGGGGTATCGGTGTACTCAGGACTAATTGTACAACAACTTTTGGGATCCATTTTCTCCTGTTACCTTTGGTAAAATAAAACAAATTGAAGCTGAATTAAATTGTTTGTGAAAAAAAGTTAAATGTTCATTTTTATTTAAACATTCCAAAAATTCCTGTGAAGCACCAGAAGGGTTAATAAACTTCTTGAATATGGTTTTGAGCACCATGAGGGGTGTAGTTTTTAGAATGGTGTCACACTTGGTTATTTTATATCCTATAGACCCCTCAAAATGACTTCAAATGACATATGGTCCCTAAAAAAAAATGGTGTTGTAAAAATGAGAAATTGCTAGTCAACTTTTAACCCTTATAACTCCCTAACAAAAAAAAATTTTGGTTCCAAAATTGTGCTGATGTAAAGTAAACATGTGGGAAATGTTACTTATTAAGTATTTTGTGTGACATATCTCTGTGATTTAATTGCATAAAAATTCAAAGTTGGAAAATTGCGAAATTTTCATAATTTTCGCCAAATTTCCGTTTTTTTCACAAACGCAGGTACTGTCAAAGAATTTTTACCACTATCATGAAGTACAATATGTCACGAGAAAACAATGTCAGAATCACTGGGATCTGTTGAAGCGTTCCAGAGTTATAACCTCATAAAGGGACAGTGGTCAGAATTGTAAAAATTGGCCCGGTCATTAACGTGCAAACCACCCTCGGGGCTTAAGGGGTTAATGGTGTAAAATGGGGGGAAAAGTATGATTCCTACTAATCCGCTGCTACTCCAACCCCAGCATTGCCTTGCTTTACGTTCAGTTGGAAACATGCATGTGACCACTGCAGCCAATCACTGGTTGCAACAGTCACATGACCAAACAACCAGAGCAGATCATCACAACATAGAACCGTATTATAGATCTATGCTTGGCTCACATTCAGGGAAGGGGACAGGTGGTGCAGATGACTAAGGGTATGTTCACACGTTCAGGATTTCCATCCTTTTTTTTTTCAGGACAGTTTTTTTAAAAAACTGCAGCTCTTGGCAGAAAACGCAGGTCCTTTTTTTGGTCCTTTTTTTGTCCTTTTTTGATGCGTTTTTTGATGCGTTTTTTTATCCTTTTTTTATGCAGTTTTCTATGCAGAGACTGTGTGTTTCCTAGGAAGCTTTTTAGGGCTAAAATGGCTGAAAATACCCTAACCCTACCCCTAACCCTAACCCTACCCCTACCCCTATTCTAACCTTAGTGAAAAAAAAAAAAAAATTCTTAATTTTTTTTATTGTCCCTACCAATGGGGGTGACAAAGTGGGGGGGGTGTCATTTACTATTTTTTTATTTTGATCACTGAGATAGGTTATATCTCAGTGATCAAAATGCACTTTGGAGCGAATCTGCCGGCCGGCAGATTCGGCGGGCGCACTGCGCATGCGCCCGCCATTTTGCAAGATGGCGGCGCCCAGGGAGAAGACGGCCGGACGGACACCGGGACGCCGGGTAAGTATAAGGGGGGGAGATTAGGGCACGGGGGGGCATCGGAGCACTGGGGGGGGGCATCGGAGCACGGGGGGGGCATCGGAGCACGGGGGGGGCGGGATCGGAGCACGGGGGGCAGCCACACTCCGCCCACGCACTTCCGCCCGCTCCCCCGCACTTCCTGCTGCAGCGGTTCTGCACATCAAAGCGCAGTAAAACCCGCAGATATATTTTTGATCTGCGGGTTTTACTGCGATTTTGACCTCACAATGGAGGTCTATGGGTGCAGAACCGCTGCGGTTCAGGAAAAAGAAGTGACATGCTCCTTCTTTTTTGCCGCAGCTATTCTGCGCGGCTTTTTAAACGAAATTACGGATCATGTGCACAGCAGTGACTGTTTTCCATAGGGTTACATTGTTATGTACCCTGCATGGAAAACAGCTGCGGAACCGCAGCGGCAAAACCGCTGCGGTTCCGCAGTAAAAAACGCACTGTGTGAACATGGCCTAAGGCTATGTGCACACGTCAGGATTTCTGGCAGAAATTTTCCTGACAAAAACCTGACCTTTCTGCCAGAAATCCGCATGCGTTTTTTTTGCGCGTTTTTGATGCGTTTTTTCTTGCGTTTTTTCCAAATGCATAGAATAGCGGAAAAAACGCAAAATTAATGAACATGCTGCTTTTTGTACCGCAATGCGTTTTTTTCGTGGACTAAAACGTATCATGTGCACAAAAATTGCAGAATGCATTCTAAATGATAGGATGCATATGTCTGCAGTTTCTAATGCGTTTTTATCACGAAAAAAACACAAAAAAAAACCTGAACATGTGCACATACCCTAAATGTAGCCAAGGGAATTTATTTGAGATGAGAAATAATAATAATAATCTTTATTTTTATATAGCGCTAACATATTCCGCAGCGCTTTACAGTTTGCACACATTATCATCACTGTCCCCGATGGGGATCACAATCTAAATATCCTATCAGTATGTCTTTGGAACCCACGCAAACACGGAGAGAACATACAAACTCTTTGCAGATGTTGTCCTGGTTGGGATTAGAACCCAGGACTCCAGCTCTGCAAGGCTGCTGTGCTATCCACTGAGCCACCGTGCTGCCCACTCGAGTATAAGCCGACCCCCCCCCTAATTTTGCCACAAAAAACTGGGAAAACTTAATGACTCGAGTATAAGGTTAGGGTGGAAAATGCAGCAGCTATCGGTAAATTTCAAAAATAAAAATAGGTACCAATAAAAATATAATTAATTGAGACATCAGTAGGTTAAGTGATTTGAATATCCATATTGAATCAGGAGCCCCATATAATGCTCCATACAGTTCATGATGGGCCCCATAAGATGCTCCATATTAAAATATGCCCCATATAATGCTGCACAAAGGTTAATAATGGCCCCATAAGATGCTCCATAGATACATCTGCCCCATACAATACTGCATAAAGGTTAAGGGCCCCATAATATGCTCCACAAAGACATTTGCCCAATATAATGCTGCACAGATGTTGATTATGGCCCCATAAGATGCTTCATAGAGATATTTGCCCCATATAGTGCTGCACAAACATTGATTATGGCCCCATAAGAGGCTCCAGAGATATTTGCCCCCATATAATTCTGCACAAACGTTGATTATGGCCCCGTAAGATGCTCCATAGAGATATTTGCCCCGTATAATGCTTCACAAACGTTGATTATGACTTCATAAGATGCTCCATACAGACATTTGCCCCATATTGTGCTGTACAAATGCTGATTATAGCCCCATAAGATGCTCCATAGAGATATTTGCTCTATATAGTGCTGCACAAATGCTGATTATGGCCCCATAAGATGCTCCATAGAGATATTTGCCCTATATGCTGTTGCTTCGATTAAAAAAAATAAATAAATAAATCACACACTCTCCTCTCGTCGCTCAGGCCCCCGACACTTCCAATACTCACCGGTCCTCGTTCCGGCGCCCCTGTGTCTTCCGCGTCCTCTGCACTGACGTTAAGGCAGAGGGCGCGGACTAACCACGTCATCGTGCCGCCTGACCAAAGTGTCACTGCACAGGACGCAAAGACAGAGCGGCGGCCGGAACGAGGAAAGGTGAATATCGTGCAGTGCTCCCCCTCCCCATTATACTCACCTGCTCCCGGCACGGACCCTGCATCTCCGGGCGCTGACAGCTTCTTCCGGCGTTGAGCGGTCACCGTTACCGCTCATTACAGTAACGAATATGCGGCTCCACCCCTGTGGGAGTAGAGTCTGGTCCATATTCATTACTGTAATGAGCGGTACCATGTGACCGCTCGACGCTGGAAGAAGCTGTCAGCGCCCACAGACCGGAGATGCAGGGACCTCGCCAGGAGCAGGTGAGTATGTCACAGCCGCCGCTCCCCTGCCGACCCCCTCCCCCCTTCCTGGGACAATGACTCGAGTATAAGCCGAGAGGGGCACGTTCAGCCTAAAAAAAATGGGCTAAAAATCTCGGCTTATACTCTAGTATATACGGTAACAGAAAAGTATAATTTTTTTTCATAGAGAACATGAGCTCAATTATATCACAGGAGTATTCACATTTTCTTTGCTAGCATTTACACAGTGTGGTTAAAAAATGCAGTAACCTGCATTTGTAACCTCTCTAGCATAGGTTTGATGCTAATTTACGTCATATATTTTTCCCATTGACTTCAATGAGTGGGAAAAAGTACTGCATTTACAAATACCGTAGTCCCACTTAGGGAATGTCTATTAGAAAATGCCCTTTATTCACTTTTTTTTAAGCATTGTGCTGTGCAGTTTCCCTGTTATTCCTCTGGGAAGAGCACAAATAAATTGACAACTGGGTGTCATTATTACCCTTGCCAATATGGAGTGTACGTTCACTGTCTGAGACTGCTCAGCACTGACAGTGACTGGACAGTGTTAGGGTAGGGTCACACAACTGTATTTTCTCTCATCTGAGAAAATCGGTCCGATTTTGCTAATCTCACTCTGATCAAACTGGTGCAATTAGAATGTGATCCAATTTTCTTAGCTGAGTAGTAGATGGGAACAAAAAATTCTCCATTCTGTCAGTCTGATGTCATCCAATGTTTTTTTTTTTCCCACGCACTCATTGACTTGCATGGCCGAGAGCGATCCAAATATCAGTTGCGCAAATCGTGCTTGCTGCAACTTTTTTTTTTTTTTCCTCGGACAGACTGTCTTGTTCACGGTCACATAGAAGAATAACATTGGTCTGATTTTTTTTTTTTTTTTTTGTGTGTCTCCGATTGCGCTTGGACCGAAAATATGGTCATCTGCATGAGCCCTTATCCTGATAAGTTTCTGTACTCAATTTGTGTATAATTTCCCTGCGAAGAATAACCGGAGCTATACAATTTGGGGTTCTAAGAAAAGCGACTCGGCAATA